>NC_086286.1:66053441-66702303 GCF_963924245.1 Chroicocephalus ridibundus | reverse complement strand
CTAAATGCACTTCATTTTTTATAAGTGTATTCTTTTCATGAGCTTTTCAGCTCTTTTGATGTGGGAAGAGCCAGACATCAAATAATTTCTCATAGATATTCTTAACAGTATTTCATATCAGAAGATAGCTGTCCACATGATGACAATTAACTTAGGGAATAGAGTATGCTTTCAATATATAAATCAATCTAAAATCTACCAATGCTGGAAAACGTATTTATTTGGAATACATGATTAAGCCAATAGCCTGTCAAAAGAATGCTTTCTCATTATAAACCCCTTTGCAATAACACAGATCATAATTGTAGGAATCTGTGATAGTTCAGTATTAATTAACTGGTTTCTTTTCCTTAAAGCTTAGCATGCCCGCTAAAGCTTGCAAAAAGTTGTGCAATATCAATAATGGAGGACATGCGGAGTTTAACCTGTTTTATGAGCCTAATCAGAATGAATTTGTTAAGGAAGCTGCCAGAAATACTGAAGGAGTTGCAGAGTTCATGATGTCCAAGCCAGGTTAACTTAAAACAGTACTTTAAACACATACCTTCTCTTTCAGGCTTTGCTAGCACATTCCAAGTAGTGAGTGGTTGCTTTGCCACTTTCTCTGTACCAAGGGGGACATTAATGCACGATATCAACAAACCCCATTTGAATATAAAGCATGATATTGTACATTGGCCCCAGGCCCTAAAGGCAGGGTGGAATTCATTTAGCAAGCTTTTTTTTAAAGCTGTTTAACTGCCAATTTATTTATTTTCCTGGTTGGGAACTGAGATTGTAACTGATAAAAGCAATCTGCTTTGGAATTTGTACCCAGGTTTGCAAATATCTGTGGTACATCATTGGATATAAGCCCACTTGTATAAAAAAAAAAGAAGCGTAAATTTACATTACTATAATTTTACTGAATCTGCCTAGGATGGAGCTAACTTTCCTCATAAAAGCCCATAGAGACCTGTGCTTTGCATTTGTGGCTAGAGCGGTGTTGGTAACACACCAGTGTTTTGGCTATTGCTGAGCAGTGTTCACACAGCATCAAGGCTGTCTCCCCAACCTTCCCCACCAAAGACCAGTAGGCTGGGGGGGCAGGCAAGAGGTTGGGAGGGGACTCAGCTGGGACAGCGGACCCCAACTGACCAACGGGATATTCCCTACCATATGATATTTTGCTCAGCAATAGAAGTTGAGGGAAAGGGCGTGGGGGCAGGGGGGGGCTGCGCAGTTAAGGTGTTTGTCTTCCAAAGTAACCGCTCCACGTACTGGGGGCGTGTTTCCCATGAAGTGGCTGGGCATCACCTGCTGATGGGAAGTAGAGAAAACATATCCTCATTTTGCTTTGCTTCTGCCTGCAGCCTTTGCTTTTCTCATTAAACCGCCTTTATATCAACCCATGAGCCTTCTTCCCATCATATTTTCTCCCCCTGACCTATTAAGTGAGAAAACAGCTTGTGGGGGAGAGGTGTCTGGCAGCCAGCCAAGGTCAAAGCACCACAATAATATTCTCTGATTTTTAACCTCCTATACTTTGACGTGCCAGAATTTTCAGTTCAGGTAGACAGAACTGAAAGGTCTTCCGTAGCTCATCATTGCGTCTGTCTATTCTTTGTGCCTCATTCGCACGCTTTCTTATTCTTATGGTTCAGGTCTTCATGTGATAGAAGCTATAAGCTCAGACCATTTATTAAGTGTTGCACCAGTCTTTTAAACAGAAACATCACATGTTATCTTTTTGCCACACCACTTTGCATGGTGGCTCTGTTGTATGAAATGAGTATTTCATTTCAAAGCAGTGAGTCACGGACACACAGCAGCACTCTAAAAATCAGCATCCCAATGAATAAATCTTGTGGACTGTTTCAATAGAGAGGTGCTAATTTTGTGACACAGAAGTCCAGAAGATCACACTATAATCCTTAGCTGACCTGTGAGGTTGTTTGTAATGACATTTATCAGTGTTCTGGCAACTCTATTCAATGTCTCCTTCATATAAAATTAGTCCACTCCCTTTTTCCCTCAAAAATCTTTTAAGAGCATGACTGGACAGAGCACAGAAGCTTACTAAAACGTTCTCTGTTCTGTCTTTTTGCAGGCACATGCTCAAGCACTCTGGAAAATAATTCAACATTTTTCACTAAAATGACTTCTAAATACAGAAAGATCCATACTGGGGAATATCAGTCACCTGACAAGCAGGAAACCTTTGAAATGTGCTCTGTATTTCTAAAAGAAATAGTCTGAATTCCAGATTCTTGGCTTTCCTGAAATATGCTGGACTTCCCTCCTCTCAATTATGTCCTTCATAAAAAACTGCGGTTGCTTTGTCTCACCAGTGGAATTTCATTAGTACAGAAAAAGAATGACCAAAGCCATTATTGCAGGACCAGGAACAAATGTGTATGAATTATGTATGCTTGTGCACTAAAGAACTGTATGAGATTGTTTTTATTATAACCATTATCCTGTCTTTCCCACTCCTCTATTCCTATTTGTGTTTCTGATTTGTCTCAATATAAACTCTAAAGTTAGAGGCCATGTCCCTATGTTATCTATGACACTAATGGATGGCACTAGAACAACAGTGACTACAATGCCATTGCTGGTAATGCTCATCCAGGAGACCTGGCAGCAAACCAAGCTTTACTCATCATAGGTACAAAATTTGTTAGGATAGATATAGGCAAAAAGCAAATTCCTTTTATCAATACATCACTTTTATTGATCAAAAGTGGACACTCAGGCGTCTGAATTGTGTCTGATGACTGCATTTCTTCATGTTAATTAGTGCTACACTGAATATTAGGGCACGTTGGCCAACCTATATATGTCAACTTCTAAGACAAAGCTTTTTCCTTCCAGCAGCAAAAGAAGACTCAAGGTTAGATCCTGACCAAATCACCACAAATGCAGTTTATGGAAGAGTATAACCTTTGAATTGCTTGTTGAGGTACTCCAGGATAAACTGAAACCAGAAATTAAAGTTACTCTTGATTATATACGCTTTATTTAATCCAATGAGTTAAAGAAAGAAGTAGCCTGTTCCCACTTTGAATTTGTATACATTGACATAACAATGGCTTTTGATAAGAATCAAGCTTTTCTTTTCTTTTGGCTATGCTCATATAGCATGGCCAATGTTTTAATCGTCATTGTGAAATGTTGGTTTGATTTTCAGTGTAGTATCACAGGTATTGCTATGCCACAGACACCTTGGAAGGCCTTCACAAACTCAGTGCCTCATTTATTTTAAAGGTTTGCTTTAAATTTCTTCTGTGTCACAGCACATATCTATAGCCATGTTTTCAAATAGAGCAAGGAACGCTTGAAAGGCAGGCACACCAGCACTGAGACACGTAATTAGGTTTACTCCTAGAGATTTGCCTCAGTACAGTTGCAACCCTCATTGTCACTGAGAACCACATGCCTAGGCCCACATGAGGCTGAGATTTCTTATCACTTCTCTCTTTCTTTCTCACACGCTCTTTGTGTCCTATTTTTTTTTTTAATAACGAGCAAGATTGAAGGGGGGCAACAAGTATTTTCTATTATAGGTAATTGGTTTGGCACAAGGATATCTGAGTAGGCTGGAACTCTTCAGCTTGCAGAAGAGACAACTCATGACAACAAATGATAGAAGTCTGCAATATTACAAGTGCCTTGGAGAGAGTAAAGAGGCATCAGGTTTTCACCCCCTCTCAATAAAAAATCTAGGGCCCATCAAATGAAGATGGTGAGAGCAAGGTTCATAATAATGAACAACAGCAATGGTTCTTTGTGCAGCAGGTGCTAGAACTATGAAATTCACTGCCCAAAGAAGTCACAAAACCTACAGTTTAGCTAAGTTCTCCATGAAATCGGATGAGTACGTGGGGGCCCTATCCGAGAAGTTTATATTGTTATCACTGTTCCTGAAGCACCTACTTATGTCCAGTGTTGAAGAAAAGGTACAGGGCTAGACAGATCCTTTGTCTGATCCCTTTGTAACTGTTTTAATGTTTTTATGCTATATATTCTTGAGACTGGACTTCCTAGGAATCAAGACAAAAGCTTCTGTGCCACTCAACCGTCAGAGTCCTTACAAACACCTTGGAAGCTGTTCACCAGCTTCAGCCAAGGCTGACAGTGGGGACAAAGTTTCTGAAATAGTAATGGTGTACAAGTTTTTTGAAAATCAGTGGCAGGAAGAAGAAGCAGATCCAAATTATTCACAGAATCACAGAATGGTTGAGGTTGGAAGGGAACTCTGGTGGTCATCTTGTCCAACCACCACTCAAGCAGGGCCACATGAAGCCAGTTGCCCAGGCTCTAGAAAAAGAGAAAAAGACTTAAGCATTCACCCATTAGGCACCAGAGAAACAGTACAGAAGAGAAAAAAAAGAAAAATTTCATATATTTTACAGCTTGTGGAACTCAGTTCTTACTGCAGAAATTTTACACTGAAATATTTTGGGGGACAGAGATGACCGAAATTGTACTTCCAAAATTTGGATTTGACTTTATCAAGCTCGGTAGTTCTTAATCTTCATATTTATCTCATTTCCTAGGCATAATTGCACTGTGGCCTATGACTATGATGCTATAAATAAACTCCAGCTATAAATGACTCATAACTCTCAAATATAATATATAATATCAAATTATGAAAGTAATACATACACAATGCATTAATATTGCAGCAGCATCCAAATAATTGCTGTGTTTTCAATATATCTAAAAATACACGGATGTGACCATAAAATCCATTTCTTTTGTGATAGTGCATAAATAATTTTTATTGTCAGCTGCATGTGGAGCTTTCAAACATGACACATCTGTCTTGGCCCACAAATTCTCTTTTCGCAAAGAAAGCAGAAGCCTTACTCTCTGCCCTCTCCATGTCCAGGATGTTGCCTGTTACCTAATGCCCGCTCAGCTTTCCTTCGTATAATTTAGAATTTTACTTTAAAAAGTGCCTGGGGATATTTCAAGTACGAAGGGAACACTTTAAATCCCATTTTTATTCTTTGCCATGCCAAGGGGCAAAAGCAATAACCTTATGCAATGTTGCACCACGTTGCATAGGCTGATGTGATATTACATAACACGCTCTAGGTACTGAAAGAAACAAATGTTTTCAACATTCACACAAAAAGCCCTAAACGCGGGGGTCCTTTCAGTGCACTGAATGAGAACAACAATATAGACACTGTGAGCAACAAATCTGCCTTTCAGCTGAACTCATTCAGACAGACATGTAAGACCAGGGCTCCTGTTGCGCTCACTTTGCCCCAAAGCAACCAGGAAAAGTTCTGTTAAATCTCCCAGAAAAAGCAACTGGGTCTTGCATTGTAAAATGGTGTTTCCTTTTTCCATCAAAAATTACAATGTTCATGAGTCCACACACCTTTTGATGATCACTTTTTAATCTTCTATTTCTATTTCAGTCATGAAACTGAAATTGAAATTCGAAGTTTGTCTACACTCCTGTGGAAAAGTAAAGGGTGATAAAGAAGCAAGCTGTAATCTCTAAGAATAAAAGGTCAACACCGGACCATTACCAAACATCTGCACACTGTTCCCTGTGTGCATTAACTCTCTGGTGATCAAGCAGGGTAATCTAAGCTTCAGAGAATGACTTAACAATATTTAACCAAATTTGACCTGTTTCCTTGCTCTTTTACACACTTTCAGAGACCACTTTATTTTATACCTCCGTAAAAAAAATCTTGTAGTAAAATGAAAGGAACTTTCCTTTATTAAATAAAACCCCATATAAAGTATATGAGCATACAGTGCTACCTCTGTTACTGCAAACACTAAGGTAGTGTCTGCTCAAGAAATATACTGCTACTGTACCAGGGAGCCAGCTGTGAGCATCTGTATGAATAAAGATCTATCTGGGAGCAATAAGAGCATGATGGTTTCTAAGAATCAGACTTTGCACGCTCTTGAGAGAAAAAACTGAAAACATTAGAAAGCAAAATTTTAAGCCAAAGGTAAGACTGTGTTATGAAGCACAAACCCTCCACGAAGTGTTTGCACTCACCCATTAATGCAGTTGTGTTAGAAAAAAAGAGTAGCATATCTGGCTGATGTTCTCATGGGAGGTTTGCATGCTCAGATATTGTAGCTGCCAGTTCCCTCTGCATTTTACATCTTAACTGCTCAGTTACTGGTAAAACAAATCTTCACTAGACTAGGTATTGTATAGTTAATACTCTGTTTTTAATCTTCTTTTGAATATTCAGTAATTCTGACAGCTAACTTCTGATAACTGCATACTTCTTCCATGCTTCAATCTTTAGAGCTCTAACTGTAAAAAAGTCTGAAAATAACTGAGAAAAAAATGTCTAACAGTCACACTTCAAGTCACCATTTTACTATTAAAATCAGAATTTAAACTCTGTTCTTACAAAAGTAACGCATATGCTAAGCTATGAGAATATGCTGGATTTTAATGCCCTAGTGAAGGATGTCATCAATCAATTATAAAGCAATAATTTTTCAATGATGTGTTGTTTTTTTCAGATGGATGATAATAAAAAGAAAGTAAAAGTAAAATAACGGTAAAAGCTACTGATAGACAAGTTATGGAATGTGAAAATAAGAAGTAAAGCCATTCTATATCTGTGCTTCCTCTTCCTTGGCACACTGGTATAATGCAGCGAACAGAACAACAGAGCAGCAATAAATCTTTATGAGCAAAGTTGAAGAAACCACATGAATGTTCATCTAATTAGCCAATCTAATTTGTATGTCCATTGAATTTCCTAAGTTAACATGATCAGGTTTCTTCCATGAGGTCTCGAGGAAGCTTTTCACGTTATAATTTCAAGGGTAACATTTACAGCAATAGTGAACAAGCATTTTCCTGTGATAATGAATTGTGAAAGATTACCAGAGAATGAAGGTAAAAGGAAGCCTAGTTTAAAGAATCCATGAAAGAAGTTATGAAACCTTCCATAGAGATCTTTCTTCTCTGACTCCCTGGGAAACAAACTGTTATAGATGTGTTGCAAGTTTTTAAAGATATTTCCCTTTCCATAACCACAAAGAAAGATGTTCTGATGATGACAGCTGAAAGAGCTTCTGAAAGTGGTAAGAAAAGTTTTCTTTCTCTCAACTACTTTCAGAAATCAATTCTATTTTGCCCGGATTCTAGGACATTAATTCATAAGTGAAATGCAGCTGATTTCTGGGCCTTTTTTTTCAAAATAAAATTTTAAAAATGTTTTTAAAACTCTAGGTAAAAAAACTTTGAGGGATACTGGAGCTTTAACACAAAATTCTCTGTTAATCCAAATTAGACTAATAGAGATTATTTTCTGAGTTAGAGGAAAGTCACACAAGTGTACATAACCAAGAGCAGTGTTACTGTTAGAAACACAGTCTGCTTACACACTTCAGTGCTAAGGGACATTTTAAGTAAGTACATTACAAATAAGTGGTTAAATAAAAACTTATCCAAAGTTTATCAGAGTTCATACGCTTCAGTTAAGTCAGATGATTGTACGGTGGCTACCACATATGCTATCTCGGTTAATGGTTTCACTTGTAAACCATTAAAAAGCTGCTTTTACTTTTTAGTTTTTATATTTAAACTAAGCCAAAAGTCATCACCATGTCCATGTAAGATACCACTGCAAAGTTTAAGCGCTGATTAATGACAGCTCTCTCTTTTATGTCCCAATATGGGAATTCATCTGAACTCCGAGTCCCAGAGCAGAGAGTAGAGAAAGGTGATGTACGGACTCAAATAACAGAGAAACAGGTTGGAAGGAAGCTGAACACTTCACTGGTCCTTCCTGCTTCCCAGGGCAGGGCAGGTGTACGGTACATAGCTCGCCAGAGCCTGTCCCTGCCAGGCTCCCAGCGACCTCCTGGCACTTCCAGCCATTCCCCAGCTCATCTGCTCCAGCACTTTGCTATCACTTTGAAGCAAAAAAAGGGAATATATTAGTCCCCACAGAGAACAGCTATTAGTTTCATACAGCTTCATATATTCTCAGTGTCTGCAGATAAATCACACTAACACAGTCTAAGTTGTCACAGTATCATGGTCTAAGCTAGAAAACATTACTTTTTCTTTCCAAAGAAAAGAAAAATGTTAGATCCTGAGGTGTTTCTAGCATATGGGCAGAAGTTTTCTCATGGGTCTCCACCAGTCTGTCATAGATAAGAGAAAAATAATTTCAGTAGTAGTCATGTCTTGCTGTGTCGAGGTGCAAACACCATGTTAAAGTGATTCTGAGCCAGAGCAATGCTTATGCTCAAGAAGGAGGCTCTACCTGGTCTTTTTGTTCAGAAAATGATGAGAGAAGCTAAGGCTGGTGTGAGCAGAGGTCCTCATCTGCAGAAAGGGAGGTTATCCTTAATAAATAGGAAAATACTGGAAGCACAAGCCAGAAGAAATATTGTGAAGTGATGAGAAAAAGGGTAACACAGGACAGGAGAGAACCACCTGGGATACAGCGGATCCAGTTTCACACTAACAACATTATATAAATGAGGGCATGAATTTATCGTGTTCCCTCTTGATATCATTTGCTTTCCTGATTATCTTTAGTTATAGGCTGCATGAATTATGTAGGTACCCATCTAGGCTTTGCAATTGTAGCTGCAAAGATAAAAGCCATGAAAAAAAGCTTGCAATTCTTTTTCACTTATTATTTCCATCTCACTTTCCATTTATTGTAATTAATGTGGTGACATCTGAATCCTGTACAAACTTGGGCTGAAAAATCCCCAAATACAAAGGCAAGACAAGCCCTGATCCAACAAGGCAGTTACTTATGAGACCTGAGTGTAAGAGCACAGATAGTCCCTCTGAAGCCGGAGCGACTGCTTGAGTGATGATACTGCTTAGTCCTAGGGCCTTTATGGGATGTGAGACGTGTCTTTTGCAGTTACCAGCGGACAAACACTAAATCATACCCTATGCTACCCATATACACACTGTATTATTTCAGTGCACTGTAAATAGCTCGGCCACACACCCTGCTTGCTTGCAAAGTGACGTGCTCGTCACTGAAAACATCGGAGGCCTGCTGAACCAAGACGTACCGCTGCCTCCCATACAAGCCAGTGACAAACAGCTTTCATTTCAGTCAAATCCCATTTTATGCTACCATAGCGAGAGCCATTCCACTGCTCCGAATGATAAAGGGCCTACAGACACCATATCACAGTAATTAAAGATTTATAGTAGCGTAAATAATTAACACTACCCCTTTCCACTGAGCACAAAAGTCATACTTAGATGAATACAAAAGCAGCAGTAAGCTCATACCAGGCAGCTGAAAACAATTTATCTATGATACATCTCAAAAGCCTCACATCCTCTCTCAAAAAAAGAACATTTTTGATATGTAAGGACATACTGGATATAAAATGATATATTGCATATTTAGTTCTTTTTTCAAAAGAATAAAGATATCCCCTATTTCAGAACTGCTTGATAAAACTAATCTGTCTCGTGACCTGAATTTAGGGTCAACAAAGTAATGTGCTGAGTTCTTCAAGTGCTGGATACTATACCACTCCTCTAGTCCTGACACCAACGATCTTGTTGCCATCTGGAAACTTCATAACAGGAGAATTTTTTTCCTCCCTTTGGAATTTTAGGTACTACTATATTACCTACCACTATTTTTCCCAATCATTTTTCCACCTGTAAAAATCACAAGCATGAGTTTTGGATGTAAACTCTTGAGTAGTACTTACCATAAATGCATGACTTAATTTAGAGGCATGCATTGTTTTGCCCCCACTTGAAAAACAACTTTTCTCCCTCGTTTTCTTTGTATCCTAGTGGGATGGCTTTAAATCCCTTTAGATGATGCAGTGCATTTTCAAATCACAGTTCCAATAGCACAAAGTATGCCCAAATTAAAATGTTAAGGTTGCAAAGACCAGTGCTCAGAAGGGATGAAGCAACACCAGAAGGAAAACCTTAAAAATTTTATATATATATGTATGTATATATATATCCATTGCTCATATGCATTATGATAAAGTCATTAGCTGCATGGTCACATGTTCTTTATTTACAGGCCTTTTCCTTTGGTCACTTGCACAGAATGGAGTTGCTCTGGTAAGAATGAAATGTGCTATGACACAGGTTGTTCTCTGCAGTTTCTCTGCCTCAGCTGCTGCCGAAGCTGGAGCTAAAAAGGTGAAAAAAGATTGGCTAAGCTCAAAATTTCTGTCTCCTAGAGAATTTCAATGTTCTCTTTCAGGTGCTTCAAGTTACAATTAAAAAGCAAAATAACAGTACTCCCAGCAAGATAGAAATTCTGAGGAGGTTTTGTTCTGTAGGTAGGAAAAAGCCATGTAATTTGTTTCAGAAACACTTTCAGAGGTTGCAAGTTTCTGGTTTCTCAAGTGACAGTCAAAAAGATTGCCTTGAAGCTTCTCGCAGGACAGCACTGGGAAGATCATAGAATCATAGAATGGTTTGGGTTGGTAACCTGCAGCCTCCCTGTGGGATGGCAACCTTGCGGGACTGGGCAGCCCTTGGCCACCACTGCCCCCTCCCTGCCAGGGCCAGCCTCAGGCCTCCCCTGTCCAAGACCCTTGAGCACACCAAGGGCCACCATGGCTCCCAAGCAAAACCCTACTTTGGCTTCCCTGGCCTGCTTATTTCCCCTGAAACGCGGCTGCCTGCCCTCCCCCATGCCACTGGTGTGTTAGGAACCCCTCAGAAGAGCTAAGCAGTTTCTCTTAGCCTCATCCTTGGGAAAGGCTGGTTTGGATTGACATGTCCTCATCTCCAAGGCTGTCACCGCAAGGAAGATGTGCTGCCTTCAACAAATGCACTCGAGTACTCAAGGAGGGCTATTGGGACCATTGGGAAGGTGTCCCCTGCGCTTTAGCAGCCTCTGGTCATGCTCTCACCCTGTCTGCAACGCAAGGTTTGGTGAGGAGAAGTGTCCATACTGTCCTCTACTCGACTCCAGGCAAGAGGAAAGGTGACTTTATGTCCCTGCATTTCTGTGGGGCCAGAGAGAAAGAAGAAGCCCCGTCCCCGGGGTCAAGGGGAGAAGATCTGCCTGGGGCGCCGGCTGGCCCTGCTCCCATGGAAGGGGTTGGGTATTCTTGTACCTGGGCCAAGATTTCTGTGCCAAAATCTGCCTCACGAATAAACCTCCGGGCCTTCCCTCCAAGCCAGTTTTATTCCATGATCATTTTTTACGGACAGGGAAACAATTTTCCTGTGAGGGTCCATTTGTAATGTGTCTGTTTTCTCTTTCTCCCCTTCCTCCTTTCTCGCTGCGGTGCGATGTGACCCGGGGTTGCTGGCAGCCACAGGCCCGGCAGCGCCCGGCGGGGCCTTGCACACACCGAACAGGTCCCAGAGCACCCAGGCGTCATATTCATTTCTCCTGAGAGTTTCTTAAAGACATTTGATTCTTGTGACATGAAACTAGTTACTAAATAACAAAGATTCAAAGATTAGTGTTACCGTTTCTCATCAGGCTGCAGCCAGGCAGCGAGGGGGAGGAGGAAGGCAATAACGTCAGCTGCAGAGGATGCTGAGCCTGCAAGTCCCCATGAAAAGACTCATTATTCATCAAGATTTCAAGCTGAAAAATTAAACTCAGCTGTTTTCTGTGGCTGATATTGGTTCTCTTTGTGGCACCACTGATGACCGCACGAGGTATAACACTGTTTTGCTATCACAAGTTCACTTAAGCTTGTCAATGGTGATAAAAAGCCCAGATGCTAATTTGCTGTAATGTGACTTTACCAGTGCTTTACTGGTGAAAGAGGACCAGGATAGGCTTTCCCTGTTTCCCTCAGACAAGAAGAGGTGTGTGTAGAGAAGAAACTGAGAGACAGCAAGGAAGATTGGGGTGAATGAGCATGTATGCACATTGCATAATTTCTTGTACTGGGAACATTGGCATTCTAAATCACACTCCTGGAGAGGACTGGATATCCTGAGCAGCAGCTACAAAATGGGTCAGCTCTGCTTTTTAGAGGATTCTGCTTTTGAATATGGCCTCTCAGCCAGCCTGTCGGTCAGTGGGCGCAAGGAGTTGCCCTTCCTAAATGCTCACAATGCAAAACGTGTGAAACATCTGAAGAGACAGCAGAAGTTTCTCTCATTTTAGTTAGTGAATAAAAAAGAAAGAACAAAAAATCCCAATGAAGCAAGCAGGTGTATCTTTTTGCTTCCCTGAGACTGAAATGTTTGTCTTTTCTTCTATTCAAGAAACCTCTGGAGCAGTTAAGATTCTTAAAAGCAGGAGATTCTTAAAAGCAATGCAGTAAAATCCCCTCAAATTATGGCATATTCTTAATAATATCTTTCTGCAAAGTATTCAAATACTCATACAATGAGGAAAAATGTCTGTGAGCATGCTTTAGTTATCTGCAGCGAAAGTTCAGGTGTTTTAAATGCTTGTTTTTCAGACACACATTCACTGAATCTCTGCCTTTAAGCATAGCAGAAGATCTCAGTACTTCTTGAAAGCATCGCAAAAAGCTTTATGAATGTACAGATTCATCACAGAGTTTTCCCCTAGAGAGAGGGAATGAACTTTAGGAACATTCAGAAGAAGAAAGAACTTGAGGATTTTGCATTTTAGGCTTGTAGAGCATATATAAAGAAGCAGCTGTACCAAGAAGCCTGGGAAACCCACTCCCAGGGTTTTGCAGAGACCCCCTGGATTCATCTGGTGCCTTCTGCTAGCCTGTAGTACAGTCTGAATCAGCTCTGACCACAGAATCATAGCATCATCTAGGTTGGAAGGGACCTTTAAGATCATCAAGTCCAACCATCATACAGATCTCCAGCATAGAGCAGAAGTGTGTGTGCAGCTGATTGCTTTTTACCTGCCCACTTACATTCATGTATCTTCAGAAACTTGCTCTCCCACTGTGTACTGCTGCCTCTTTACCCTGTGCTGGGGACAGTGAGGAGGCAGCTTTGAAAGCGTATGAAAACAGGAGCTACAGACTGTGAATAGGACCTTCTTGTTCTTGTACACATGCTTCATCTCAGCCACTGCATCCTTTCCAAAATACGACAGCTTGTTAGAGAAAGGTATGTGATGCATAGGGGTGTGATTTTTTTTCCCCAGAGTTTTTGCTAGTTCATTTTCTATCTATCTATCTGAAGCAGGTAGGAGGAAAAGCACCTTGCAGAGATTTCAATACATGTTGTAAATAAAATAAGCATGTTGAGACCCCAGAAATTTTTTTAAAAATCCCATCTCCATCTGTCAATACCAAAACTGATTTTTTTACCTACAAAGTATTTTCCTAGCAATTCCTAAATGGAGTTAGAGGTATCAGAAATTATGCAAGAAGTCTGTTGATGATTCTGAGGGTAAACATGTACATTGAGGATGTCTGAATAACTTGAGTAACTTGTGGTTTAGATTTCACATTCTGGCTGCACATATTGTTCACTTAAACCAAGCTCTGAATTTTGTCTTTTACTTGACACAGCCAAAAATACCTCCAAGGTGGTCAAATACACTTTCAGAGAAAACCAATTAGCTAAAAAAAAAAAAAAAAACATTAAAGAGATGTAGTGCCTTCTCTTTCTCTTTGTTTGAGAGCTGGATAAAAAAAATTAAAACAATGGAGATATTTGAATGAGATGGTAACAGACTGAAATCCTTCCATATGAATTACCACCATTCTTAGTGCCAAGAATTCCCTCAAAGGAGCCATAAGTGCTGATGGCAAGGACTGAGAGATATCTTACTGCTTGGAGTCAGTTTTAAATTGTCATCCATGGGTGGTTAAAGTTCCCATCATGCCGGCAGTTTTCTCTGGCTCACTGATCAGGAAAACAGAACTGGCTGGCTCTTCCCCTAATGAAGGATTAGGATTTCATCCTGCAGGCACCAACCATCCTCTTCCTTCACTACCATTCATTTCACAGGTTCATTGACTTATTAGCGCTTACAGAAGAGATACTGTCAAGCATCCCTCTTGCATCATCATTTTGTTATTTATCCCTTACTGCTGCATGATACTTCAGAGCCCTTTGAAATAAAAGAAAGGAGAGAAGCTCTTCAAAGCGGTTATCACCGGGGCATACATGATTGACAGCCCCTTCCTGTCTCACTTCATGCTTTTTTTGTTTGAGAACATGTTAATCTCACAATCCCTCTTGCTTCTCAAAGACGTGGCATAGGTACATCTTTCCTGAGACTTATTTGCCCATCTTTGGTGCCATCTTCATTTTCTTGACAGTTTGAAAGATTCTTCAGACATGAAGATAAGAAAATGCCTCTTCCTTTCATCATGATTAAATTGTCATCCCAGTTCCACCTATTCAAACTTGTTGTCTCTCTCCTACTTCATATCATATCAGGGAGTGAGAATCTGGCTTTCTACTAAAAGCTGCTATTGTGCCCACAAAAGCACATCCCTCCATGCACCTCAGCATCTCCTGTGAGATCCCCTATCATCCCCTTCTCTCTTGTCTTTCATTTACAACCATGTGTGTGAGCTACTCCAAACATTATTCCTTAACTAAAATTAATTGCGATCACAATGTCTTTATCTTTTAGTATGTACAAGACATTGCTCAGGGTGAATTTCACCCAACTTCAATGCTTTGCTCTGCATGTAGCAGGGATTACAGAAGAAAAGTATGCACTGCCTTATCCTGACTATGGTGGTGTGCTGAGACCAAAGCAGAGACTTGCTATATTTGAGTTGTAGAACAGGCCTTTTATGTTCAAGCTGCTGCTGTTGATACTTGGAGCTGTACCAGTTGCGCTGTTTCTAATTTGGAGAATAGCAAGCATAGGGGATTACTGAATGCAGCCGCATGATCTATATTTTTGCTCTGACACCTTTCCTCTGTGACCCTAGCCCCCTCCCAAGAGTCAGACTAAGATGCTTCCATGAGATAAGGCAGGAAAAGATCTTCCAATTTTAGTTGCCAGCATATTTCTCTTACGTGAAACAGAAACCATACCTTGGATTTGATACAAGAGTAACAAGGTCATTAAATAACCTGGCAACCTACCCAAAGGACACAGAGGCATATGTATGAGGAAGTTTTTATGTAAACATTTCATTTCAATAGCGAACAGCTACCATTAGTCCTATAACATGCATTTTGCATAATCATCAGATAACGCCAAGCCTTCTCTCCTATTTCATGTTTTTTAAATTCTTCTTGTCACCTATTATCCTCTTGGTATATGTCTGTATTGCCATGCAACATTATGTTGTGTAACCACAAGACAGATTACCCTATTTTGCAAACTGAGCTTCGCTGTAAGCTAATAGGCATCTGCTCAATTAAGTTTGCAATAAAACCACGTCCATCACAGATCTCCTTGGCTTTTAACTGTTGATAAACAGGAACTTACTTCACAAATGCTTTGCTTTTTTCTCTTTTTCCCTGTGCCAAGACACTCTGAACAGCAGCATTCATGCATCAAATGCATTATAGCATTGGGACACCCTGGCCTCCACTTTATTATTTTAATCATTATTCTACTTTGAATTTTTGGCTGTGTTCTATTCTCTATAGCATGAGATTCTAGTAGGTTCTTGTGATGAGAGGTCAAACTAAATAAAAATGGCCCTCCTGGTTCTGTCAACTAAATTCAAACATTACGGTGAAGCTTTATAGCAATAATACCTTTCATGCTACTATGTTCTGTAAGCAATTCCAGTGGAATCCTTGTTCTGAGTGGTTTATTATAGCTCAACCATAAAAATGTGCTTTGGGCTGAAAGTGGATTTATAAGATTTCTGCCCAGGAGCATATGCTTTGTAAAATTTAATTTAAATCAGCTTAGCTATTTTTTTTCTTTAAAGACTGAAGAATAAAAACAAAAATAGATTATTAGTCTTTTTCTTAGCAGAAAAAAACCCCCTCACTTTCATTTCTATAACAAGTAGGCATTATTCTTGCCCTTCATGCATATATGTAATTCCATCAATTTTGTGAAAGACAAAGTGGGGAGGGCCACGAGAGAAGAACTGATCTTCCTTATTTTAAATGAAATCTGGAGGCTGTCTGGCCAGCTATTTGGGCTAGGGTTTTCTATTGGGTAAAGGGAAACATAGAAACAGTATTATTATTATTATTGGGAAAAAAAAAAGGGTGTAGTGCACGTAAACTCCTTTTCACAACAGTTAACAGCAGAGTTCTATGAAATGGCAATAGGAAAAATCTCATTCAGCTCAGTACAACTCAGTTTACAGACCCACTATTACTCTTGGGATTCCTGGACACAACTTTTTTTTCTGCTCTGACAGTCGGTTTGTGCAGAATGTGACAGGTTTTTTTCCAGTTTTCCGTAATTTCCAAACATCTGGACATACGTTTCACTGAGAACTCCCAGACAGAAATACAGCAACTGTTTCGCACATTACTGGTGGGCTAACGACATGCAGTAATTCCTCCTGCAATCTTTACCACCAAGTTAGGTGGTATTTATAACTTGGTATGGTGTTTTGTGTCATGGTAACATTTACACAAGGGACAGAAAACCCGCACCTTCTGAAATAAAGGGATCTGGAATGATGAAAAGAATAACCAATAAGTCTGGTTATCTATAAGTTTTATCATCATCACTGCATCATTACATATATGAATGAGAAACTGAAAAACTACATTGATTTGGTTCAAAGTCACAAACTTTCATCTCAGTTTGACATAAAATATCATGGTTTTGTTTTGAACATATTTACTGTGAATTTTTTAACTTTGTTTTACTTGAGTGAGATTTTCCTGACGAATATCTCCCGTGTCCCACTCAGCCTTATCAAACAGCATCATTGACTTAAAGAACAGTACTCCACCAAACGTATTGCAGTTCCTCTGACAATATTCAATCTCATGACAGGGTATTGCTTATGAAAAACTACGGTTCATCTTCAAATTTCGTTCACTTGAAGGCTGCCGTGATAACTTGCCAGAGGTCATGTAAACATCGAGCAGAGTAGATTGAATTGAGCAGCTCACCAGACAGGGCAGTGCTGTTGCATCTGAGTCAGCAGACAACTGCTCAGCAAGTAACAAGGAGTTTGGAAAAGTAGGAGTGATATTACTCATGGAAACTAGGAAAAAAACTGTCTGATGGCAGTGTATGGGACATACAGGGGCCCCATCAGTCCAGAGAGAACATGCTTTCCACTGACTTTTGTTTCAACGTAGTTGAAGACGATGAATTTTCAGATCTCTCCTTGAGAGAGTAATTGTCATGTGCCCCATGTTTTGGACACTCTGCTTCCAAACATTCATTTGTAGAGGCTTTTCTCTTCCCCTTCCCTTTCCCCTTCCCCTTTCCTCTTCTTCCCTTTCTCCTTTCCCCTTCCCTTCCCTTTTCACCATAACAGACAAAGTTAATCCAAACATGGAGAGCTGTCTACAATGAAAAGATCACTTAAAGCAAATGAATGAAATCCCATGCTGGGGACGTGCTCTTATCTTCACCTCTTTCAGTGGTTTAGCTGTTAATCAGCAACTTTCAGGGAAAACAAGATGAGTTATGGTAAATCAGGTGGATAACAGTATAGACAGAAAACAGGATGCATTTAAAACCAACTTGAGAATGAGGATAAGTAAATAAATGATGTCAAAAGAGCCTAATGAGTTTCAGGAATACCAAGATAAAAATATCTCAAAAAGCTATTTTAATATGCAATGGATTGTTACAGTCAGCATTATGTACTCATATATATACAAATACACAGACATGTACACACATATACACATATATGAATAGTCTTGATGCTATATTAATCTTAAATTCATCTCAGATTTTAATACTGCCAGGTGTTCAAGATGGTTAATCAGTATACTGTGTGCAGCTGATACATATCCGGGGGTAGGAAGGAAGGAACCTGAAGGACCTGCCTTCCTACAATATGTTCACAGGCTATGCTTGATGTATGAGGCAGTACAACAATTCACTAGCAAGCTGGAAATAGCTAGCCAAGGTGACTTGGACATTCAGCAGCAGTAGTCAGTGAATAGGAGTCAGTGCTACATGTCAGAGATCCTGCAGCTGTATCATGTCAGATCCTGCAGCTGGATCCAAACATCTGTCTTCTACATATATAGTGGATTTCATAGTAGAAAAATAGGCAAGCTCATTCATGACTCAATTTATATTAAATGGATCAAAAGCTAAAATGAACTTCGGCCATGTAGTCCAGACTGCTTTCTAAGGTATAGCCTTTGAGTCCATCCACGCAGCTAAAATCTTCCACTAAATTATCACATCTCAGTAGTTCTGACAACCCACATCTCAGTAGCATCCTTAGCTGTGCCATGGACAGGTATGTCTTGTTCCACTCATTTCTATTCGTATAGCTTGTTCTGCTGTGCCTTGTGTTCATCTGAGATACGATTCACACTGCTTCCTTTTCTCTAACATATGAAATAGAGACAGGTTCTTTTTACCTTTATAGCTCTTCACAGACCATCATGCCTCTTCTCAGACTCTTATCAGCGGTATAAAGTGATATGAAAAGAGGCAACAGAAACACACTGAAATACAAGAAAATCCGTGTAAACCCTAGAAAACACTTTCTTTTTGTGAGGGTGGTTGAACACAGGAAAAGATTGCCCAGAAAGGTTGTGGAGTCTGCATGCCTGGAGATATCCAAAGCCTAACTGGACATGGTCCTGGGCAAACTACTCTCATTGACCCTGCTTGAACAGGGGGGTTGGACTAGATGATCTCAAGAGGTCCCTTCCCACCTCAGTGATTCTATGATTCAGTGATCTTATCTGCCATCTTTCATTCATTACTGACTTGATGACTCTTCCTTCCAAAAAACATTGCTAGCAGCTTACACCACCAAGGAGTTATATTTCTAGACTTGTCCCCAAGCCTAGGAAAATCTTTCCACAAACTTGTGCAAAAATCCCTTCCTCAGGACTCTCCTGAAAACTCTTTATTGCAGTCTATAAAGCCTATAAAAGTAATTTGTCAAGATGTAGATAGCTGCTGTGTCTACTTATTACTCTGACTGTACTTCTATGCCTGTTCCTCCCTTTATAATTCAGGTTGTAAAGTGCCTGAGACACAAACTATGCTTGGGTTTTGTACTGCACCTACCACCACTGTTTGTTGTACATAAGTAGGACTGCTAGATGCTCAATGAAAAGAAAAATAAATGGGTATCCCCAAAATAATGACAGTGTGTTCCAGATTGGGTCAAAATCAAAATAAAGGCCTTAACTACTATTTTCAATGTTAAGGAATTGTTTTGCTTGTACAAATGCACAGAACCTGCAAAGCATCTGGCATCTAAGGTATTTCTATGTTTGCTGTACTATGTATTTGAGTTTCACCGATTCCATGTAATTTAACCTGAACTTTATTCGTAACTATGGTGACTAACTGTAATAAATGAAGTGACAAAGGTGCCTCAGACTTTATTTAATGGGGAATAAGAAGCAGCTAGAAAGAGAAACCTCTACTTTTCACAGACAGGTCATTCAGTCAGCCCTTACGTAGGCTGTTAATATACAGATGCATTTTGAATCAGTTGTCTCCACCTGTATGAATAGGTCTGTTTCTCTTCTTCTTTAATGGCGATGTGCTGAGTGCAATGAGACAGGCAGATAAAGTTCTGAAGCAGCTCCTACCAGGGGATGGAGGGGCACTACAGCCTAGACAGACACATTTCCTCCAACTTAGCCTATGCACTGCAGCGTGAGCCTGCTGCCCGAGCAGGAGAAGTTGCTTTCCCATGTGTTTCTGGCTCTCACTGGTAGCAGAGATGCTGCTGTGCTGAATGTAACTATAATTGTGCATCCTGCTGTCCCATTTCTTTGATGCAACAGGGTGGGAGGGAAGACCTTAAACAGGACTGCGCTTGCAGGTGGCCAATTATTTAGCAGGATGTTTGGGAAAGATCCTTTTGCTGTTTACACTTCATTACCAACTGTGCAGAAAGCAATTAACACCTGGCCCCTCTTCTTTCATTTTTGATACCTAGATAAACAGCAAAAAGGATGTTACAAGCAGCAGAAGAAATTGAGACTGATCTCTGTGATGACAGTGGTCTACTCAGTCCTGATGCACCAAAACCAGCAGTGTTCTGTACTTGTCTCATACTGTTCTCCATTCAAGTAAGGCAGCAGCTGGAACAGCCAGAAAACATTGACCTCTTTGTCATAATGATAATAACAATACTGTAGCAGCTTTTAAAGTATGAAATTAGTAGCTTGACTAGAGCAATAAAATGTTCTCTTGGGATTTCATGAGATGAACAGGACTACAGAAGATTTAGCTTACTTTTGGCTAGGTATCAGAGTGACATGATACCTATGGTGTCAGGCAGTATGAGGTTTTGCTGTGTCTCATTGCATCCGCGTGAATATTAATACACGTATGTGTGTTACTGTGGCATAAAATTCACAGTGCATGTGAAAATCTGACCCTTACATCATCAGAATTAACTTCCCTGTCTATGTTGGTCTCTTTTCAATGCTCCATACCCAAAGTCCTTAGAAACGGTACACTGGCACTGTTCTGCTGTGTGGGCAGAAAGAAAAGCCAATCCATCCTCATTCCTAGTGCATTACACCCATATTCCCCAGAAACACCTCCTTGCCCAAAACATTTCCTCCTGCCAACTCAGTTTTCTTAGTTTGGGAGTGGAGAGTCACAACTTGGCCAGGTCAAAGTAGCAAAAGCTCTGGCATAGGCAGAGCAAGTTCTGAGCTGTACATACAGAGCATGTCATATGATTTTGAAATATAATCCATGACTTGTGAAATATGTAGCAAATCTAGTGCTGAGAGATGTGGTTTGAGAAATAAAACAGCTCGAGTTCTCTGCCAGCTTGGGAACCCAAGAACAGAGTTACAGGCACTAAGAAGCTCACCTGAACATAGTTCGAGGCAGTGCCTTCCCCTAAGAAACACAACCATGAAGCACTGGCTTTATCTGCGTTTCATGAATGGCCCAGATTTTGTTCCAGTGATCCCCTGAATCTTCTGGTTTAGCATCCTGATAAACTGGTGTCTGAGATTTTCAGACAGAAGGCAGTAGCACCAGCTTTGATTTTGAGGAATTTGGTGTCATCTTTGAGCTGAGACTAACAGCTGACTGTGTCACACTCTTCTGCTTTATTCCAGCATGCAATCCAGCTACTAGTCTAAAACTACAGATTACTTTAAAACAGTGTTTAAACTCTGTGTTTAATTTAGCCTTGGCTCAGAGTACTTGATTTCACTCTAGGTCTAAAGGGATTGGGAAAACACCTCTCCTGTCTGGCCTGGGAGAGCTCCCAAGTGACCTTTGAATGATTTGCATTTTTCTCTAAGGTCCCAAATAAATGTACAGCCCTATGATACACACACCTTGGGGGTAAGCAATTATTCATGATACAACAAGAAAAATACAAAAGCTATGTCACTATAAATTCTTAAATGAGCTAGTTTCACTTTCTGCTCTCAAATTATTTTCGTTGTTTGATCCGTCATAAATATTTCTCTTAGCTCTTTAAATAGCTTTGGCTTATTGATGTATGTAGGAAGATGACTTATTGCAGTGGTAGAACAAATTAAATTCTCTTTTAAAAGTGAGCTACTAAATGCTGCAAAAGAGAATGGGTTTTTCAATGCAAGATCCAGACCCCAAAGTCTCAGAACTAGTTGCACAACTCCGAAGGACACATGTTAATGTAAATGAAAAACTGATGAAGGTCGCTGTTGCGACATATCACTGGTGACTTACTTCCCTTCATCGTTATTTTTATTTACTCCTAACAAGCAAAAAAATTTTGCTGGGCACCTATTTTTTTTCACAGGTCTGGTGAAAGCCAGAGAATATCTATAGTGTGAATAACTATACAATCTCCCCTGATTTCTACAAAATTCAGCTACCACGCAACATTAACTGAATGGGTCTTGTCTTGTCACAGTGGACTTAACATCTTTCTGCACTTTTCATTATATTGATTTCGAAACTTTATGTAACTTTTTACAGGGGCTGGAGGGAAGAGAGAAAAGGCGAATGTTTAAAATGCATTGAAATGATGCTTTGCCTTGATTAAATATATATCAGTGTCAACCAGCAACCCTGCGTTAATAAGCTACCTAGCAGTGATAAACAAGTAGCATGGAAGAAAAAAATATTTAAAGAAGGACTGAGATCTCATTTTCTGATTTATACCACAGGATTTTTTTTTTAAATACTGCTTTTTAATCATGTCTATACTGACCATTATTTACATTGCAACTAGAGAACTGGGCAGCAAGATCTTGCATTTTCTAGGTCTGCTCCTGTTCTGCTGGAGCTCTTCCACACCACAGCCCGGCTGAGACATCGTGGCTTCATTCACGTACAGCACCCTCAACTCCAGACAGTCCCAGAGGTCACTGCCTCCTCTCCAGAGCCAACAGAGCAGTGCCCGGTGTGACAGTCTCCTCTCCTAGCTGCCTGCTGGCCATCATGCCTGGCAGACAGCTTGGTGTCAGCAGCCCTGGGCTTGCCAGGTGTCCTCACCCTGAAGATGAGCTTTCACAGTCCCATTGCTCCTCTATTTAAGCCAGAGATGAGGAGTTTCACTAAGCTGCTAACCTGCCCTGGGTACCAAGGTCATTGATGTGGCTCATATTCATATTAAAGGTTTCTGTAGGCACAGCAGCTGCCTCTCCAGCATTGCTGCCCTACATCTATGCCCCCTGCAGCCAGCATAGGTTTCTCTCTCCCTTTCCTCCCTGCCTTAAAGCCTTGGATATTTGACCAGGTGCATTAATAATGGGGTCCCCTTCCTGTGAATCACGGCACAATGAACAGAAACCTGCATTTAAAGGACCTGCGATTTGCTCTGCCGTAACAAACTATTTCTTGAAGGAAGAGGGAAACTGAGGCTCTGAAACTTTTATAATTATACAAAATGCATAACAAAAGTTTCTTTTGGGTCTCTAAGTTGTACATTGAGGTCAATAGGAAACACATCACACTGTGATCAAAGGTGATAAAATGCCCTTAAAGTCAGTTTTCAGAACTCATATGTTCCCACTCTCAAAGCCTGGTGGGCTGCACAGAAAAATAAACCCTCTTATACCATCTACCAGCACACATGCATACAGTCCAGGTTGCTCTGCTGTCCTTTGGCAGCCCATAAGAAGCCAGGCAATGATTCTTTTTCGCTCTTCCTAAATAAATACCTGTTCTGCTGTGCATACCAGAGCTCCTTGACCTCTGCAGACGAGGGAGAAAGAAAGGACTGTGGGTCATACCTGACCTTTCATTTAAAAAAAAAAAAAAAAAGGTAGCGTCAAGTGGGAAAACTCTGTGCTCTTTCTGTGTTTTGGCAATATGCAAGAACTGGAAAAGCTGTTCTGCAGTGGTATTACCAGCTAGGACTTCACTCATATTTGAAGCCATCTGATAAGCTTACGTATTAACGCTACTGATTTACGTTAACACTTAGCCATGGTGACAAGTACTCTTTGCACTTACCGCACACTGGCACTTTGTCTTTCTGCTTGCAAGGAATTCAAGTAGAGATTAGTGACGTTAATTAGGAAGAATAAGAGGGTGGATGTAAGCAAAGCTTGAGATATTGGCAGGTATCAAATAAGTCTGCAAAGGGAGCAAGTAAAAAATACAGATTAACACCCAACATTGGTAGCACTTTCATCAAAATAAAACGCTCGATGACTCAGTTCTGTCTTGTTTTGCATGCATTCTTTAAACCATCATTAAGTGTTTCTTGTGGAAGGAATTTTTATTAATTTTGTTACAAATATTGGGATTTTTTCCCCCTTGCTTTGTTCCAACACAGAAGTTATAAAATTCAAGCCCAGAAACTGACGTTAAATAGTAAAAGTCTCATAGTTTAGATACCAATGCCCCCTCTGGAGATCCACAGGGCGTAGTTTTCTCTGAAGCAGAGAAGATGCAGTTGTCATTACTGCTTAGAAGCACAGTAAAACAGTTTACTCTGTCTTTATGCAGGATTTTGTTACTGAAAACAGAGGCCTACCTGAAACACAGAAATATGACTTAGCTAAATGATAGACACAGCTAAAAAAATCACTAACTGCAATTCCTTTCCCTATTTGCTACTCCAAAACACCATCCTGTGCACAAGTTCTTCCCCAACCACAGCTGTGCACTACCTGTCTCCTACGTGAAAGCAGAATAAACTATTTCATATCTATGGCACGTGTTTCTACCAGGGCAATTAGTGCAGTGTAGCCACAGTGCTATACGCTCACATCCAAACTGAGACATACTTTGGCTGTGAAGGGGGTCAATATCAAAAGGAAAACACACACCACATGTTCTGCTCTTGGAGAGGACAGGACTGGGCTGTGGCAAAATAGTAAGTTCAAGGGAGAGGGTAGCTCTGAGGTGCCAGGCAATGTAGGGGACAGGAGGAGGCAGGCAGTGCCAGGGATGCAACGCAAGGGAGGTAAAGACCTTGCAGAAGGCTCCAAGGCTGGTGGTTCTGCAGGTAATATGAAGAAAAAGGCAGAAACTTTGAGTCCTGTATTTAACAAAAAAATTGTCCTTGTTCACACTGGCTTCACAATTAGTCAACCATATAACTGTATCCTCAGATGAAAGGTCAAAATCTTGACGAAGAGACGACTCTTGTCAGACTGTCCTGTCACGGGTCACTTAGGGAGCAGCCACTGATCCGTTTTCCTGCACCAGGGGATCAAATCCATGATTCCTAAAGTATTTCTGATTAACATTTTCTGCCGAGCCAGCCTTGGCTGTGTAGCCAGGTAGTTTGCTCTAAAGAGCACACTGTTGCTAGAGCTAACGTTTACTTAGCTGCAGGTGGATGCTGGTGACGTTAATAGAGACGGATAGGAGGGGAGATGGAAGCCAAGCCTAAGATACCAGCAGAGATTAGACAGGCATACAAAGGTAGCAAACAGAAAATATCGATTGGCACTTAGCATAGGACTGTACTCCCAAATGAGAGTGCTCAGCTGACTCAGGAGGCTGTATTTTTCCTCTCACAATTTCACTAAGTCATTTCAGCAATTTTACCGTGTTGCCTCTTTCCCCTCTGGCAAATAAGAGTAATCACCTTCTTCGTAATAGCCCTTTTCTAAGCCAGATAAGTAGTCATGGCCCTTCAATCTTTTGTTCAATTAGTTGCCCCCAGTTTTGTCTCATACCGTTAGCTTTACTTGCCAATGATTTTGCTGATCTCCTCTGAGCTCCCTGACAGTTGCTCAGTTTAAAAGAGAAATGTCTATGCTAATGCCAGTAATCTCATCCAGACCTTCCTCAGACAGTGTAGGACGGACTGACTAGACTACAACACACAGCTCCTGCTGTGGTGTCACATACGCTGGTGTATGGTGTGGTAACAGCCCAGTGGTACCTCACTCAAACAAGCACGTTCCGTAAACCCTACGCTGACAGCTCTCCCATATTTCCTAGCCCTACGGCCCACTGTTCCTTTGGAGCCAATGAGGCAGAAGGGACAAAGGCCAACCATCGAAGCATGTCTGGCAAGGGGATGGGATTCAGGGAGCAAGTGGTACAACAAGAAAGCAGGTGGGACTCTGGAAACCAGTCAATAACAAATACTGACTGTCCAAGAAACCAGCAACATAGCAAAAAGGATACCTTATGCTCAGCCTCCTTTGCCTTGGAAGTGTTGCCTTTAAAGCAGAACTTCAGAACATTAGAGCAGAAACACTAGGGAAACCTTTTCTAATTTATGTTGATTAGAGGACTGATGACTTCTGCAGGTAACCTGTGGCTTTATAGCTTAAAAACCGTTTTTGGTCTGCCCTTCCAAATCCTAAAATGAATGCAGAAGCCCTACTGTATTCTCCATATAAGTTATACTGGGCTCGTAGCTACAACATATGGCAAAGGAGGATGCTGTTTACCTTGTGACTCCCTGGAGTAGTTTACTGGGTGTCATTTTTAAATCTTTCTGCATGAAGCCTCATCCTAAAGGATGCAGACTCAGATACTCTAATGTATGAGGATTTCATTTACATTACAAGAACAACACTTTTTACTGAAAGACCAACACAGACAAGCTGAGCACATTTGCTAATGTCAGTCCAGGTTGTGCTGCCCTCAGACAGTGGCAAACGCAGCAGCAGAAACAGGCTTGGATTTGTGGAGGGAGGAGCAAAGTCCCAGGGCTGCAGCTTCCCGGTTAATACAAATCACAGAGTCTGTGTGTTTGTGTGCCTGTGTGCTCCTGACACAACCACAGGGACTTTCAGATTGGGATTGCAGTGGACCCTGCTGAAACGTAACCTAATTCTTCCCCCAAAAAAGTGAGTTGGAGTAACAAGGGCATCCAAGAACCAATATATCTATTTAAACAATAACAACAAAAAAACTGTCTAAGTCATAGCAATGCTACAGAAGACACTATAAAGGCCTCAGCAGAGCTAAAGTGAAAGCAGGCCTCCACCAGGACCACAGAACCGCATCACTTTTCCACAGATGCAACAGTCTCAATCAGTGTTAAATTAACTTCAAATTTCCTGGCCTCTGCCTAAGCCTCTCATTTACTAAAATATGAGATGAGGACTGCTGGGGTTAACCTCCTCATATTATTTCAAAGAAAATTAAAGAATCATTCAAATAAATTTGCACAGAAGAGACTCATATTTTCCATCTTCTGAGCTGGGAAGTGAAGAGAGACGAAGCATGGTAAAGGAAAAAGAGGTAGGGATTCTCAATAGGAGGATAAAGAAAAATTATAATGTGAAAACAAAACAAAAAGTGAGTGATCGGAAGGCAAAAGAGACCTAAAGAAAGAATGTCCGATGCTGCAATCCAGGGGGAAGAGCGCCTTGCTTTCTTACATTGTACGAAACGTAGACAACAGGAACTCCAGTGTCACTGAAGTCAGCATCTCTCTCCTCACCCCTAAATAGGGAAAACATGACAAGAGCAAGCAACAAGCATTGCATGACTGCTTTACAGAAGAAGAATGTAGACTAAAGACCAACTCATAAGAGAAATTAAGAGACTCTTGAACTGCCTTCTCTCTGCCTTTGGGAATTCAAGGGTCCTTATTTTACAGTCAGCTGCAGCAATGGGGTATCTGTGGCCAGGCATGTAGGAAACTTTCCAACGTTGGGGAAACAGAGCGTATTAACAAAATCTATGAATGAAACAACATTCCAAAGTAAATGATTTTCATTTTTGCAAGTCCCCTTCCATGTCCATGCTACCAATAGCAGTCAGGACAGAACTTTATTTTATTTCTTGCTATTTGTAACTGTGCAGTAGAAATATCTGGAGACTAGCAAATATGAGACAGCAATACTGTCTCATAGTTTGCTCAGACCTAGAATAGGACCTCACTATTGTGACTATAGGGGATGGATAAAAGGTCTTTTACTCCTTTTTATTTCCAGATGTTGAGCACACACTCCCATGTCAAAAGAAGTCATATAGCTGCAAAGTCCTCCCAGTTATGTCAGGACTGCATTCCCACCCCCGCTACCAGCAGAGACAAAAATCTAAGTCTACAATATACTGAGTAGAAGATGGAAAACATCTTTATCCCTAGAGAGGTACAAAGGATCTGGACCAGGAGATCCTGTGAACATTAAAGGCAAAAAACTAACCTTGGGAGATGCTTAAAAAAGCCAGTGTGAAGCTGATAGGCCCTGGTTACCAAAACCAAAAGAAACAAACAGAGTGAAACTTCACTAAAAAAAATAAATACTTGGAACTCCATTGTACCTCTGAATACTACTTGAAGCATCAGTTCTTTTCAGTCGAGCTACGGCTTTTTTTTTAGATTTCTCAAAGGATTTGGATGCTCTATTGTGACCAGACTGTGATCTGGCTTCACTTCCCACAAATCAGTATCAAATGCAGAGAAGCAACCTGCTACACAGGCATTTTGCAGACTAAAATAGTGCAGAGCCTAATCAGGAATCTCGCGGCAGGAAACAGGCCTTCCTACAACAGGAAGCATAGGAAAGACTACTGGAGACAGCCGTCCAAAAGCAGCCGCTTTGCCAAAAAAGACAAAATGGTTGTATACTGGCAACTCCTGCAGCAGGAAATCGCTGAATTAAGCACTCAATCTACAGAGCAATTTCGTATGTCATCTGCTTCCTGGCCACAGATATTTGGAATCACTTTTACACTGCATTTCAGCTCTATCTCATGATCAAGTTGAGGACAGTGTCCTCTCCAGTAAGCAAAGAGGCCAAGGTCAGACGCTTCTCTGAATCCTACCCAGAATAAATATTTTTAACCCCTTTCCTTTCTCCATTTTCATCATTTTATCTTTTCTAATTTAGGGGCCTGACATTCCTGTTTCTACTCTGATTTGGGGCCAGGGCAGACTGAGTCACTGATACAATGCCTGCCAAAGTTAACTGTGGCCTCCATGGGACTGCACAACAGAGTCTGATAGAAGATAAATATCACATGCCACAGTGAAACAGGGAAAAGGAGGCCAATGGATTCTCTCTGTGATTTGTTTGATGGAGGGTCAGGAAACTTTTCAGGAAGTTCCTCCTAAACATATATAAGAAGAAGGGAGAGGGAGTGAAAGGGAGGGAGGGAGGGATAGAAATAGAGAGTGAAAGAGAGAAAGGAAGAGAGAAAGAAAGACAAAGACAGAACGAGAGGAAGGAAGGAAGGAAGGAAGGAAGGAAGGAAGGAAGGAAGGAAGGAAGGAAGGAAGGAAGGAAGGAAGGAAGGAAGGAAGGAAGGAAGGAAGGAAGGAAGGAAGGAAGGAAGGAAGGAAGGAAGGAAGGAAGGAAGGAAGTTAGTTTTTTTCTTTGGGTCCATGTATTGATGCAGACTGTTGGCAAATTGAGTTAATTTTTCAATATTTACCCAATGTGACTGCTTGCTCATCTCACTGAAGACACTAAGTATTGTTTCTGTTCCCTCATTGGTTCCTTAAGCCTTACTGAGGAGAGAATCACAGAAATACCGAATGGCTGAAGTTGGAAGGGACCTCTGGATGTCACCTGATCCAACCTCCCACCTCAAGCAGGGTCATCTACACACAGTTGCACCATGTCCAGACAGCTTTTGAATATCTTCAAGGATGGAGACTCCACAAGCTATCTATCTGGCCAACATGTGCCAGTGGTCAGTCACCTTCACAGTGGAAAAGCGCTTCCTAATGTTCAGATGACGCCTCCTGTATTTTACTTTGTTCCCATTGCTTCTTGTCCTGTCACTGGGCACCACTGAAAAAATCCAGGCTCCATCCTGTTAATATCCTCCATTAGGTATTTGTATACATTGATAAGATCCCCTTTAGCTTGCTCTTGTCTAGGCAGAACAGTCCCAGCTCTCTCAACCTTTCCTCATAGGAGAGTTGCTCCCATCCCTTAACCATCTTTGTGGCCCTTCACTGGACTCTTGGCAGTATATCAATGTCTTTCCTGTACTCATAACTGGGCCCAGCACTCTAAGTGTGGCCTCACCAGTGCCAAGTAGAGGGGAAGGATCACCTCCCTTGACTTGCTGGCAATGCTCATCCTATTGCAGCCCAGGATGCCATCAGCCTCCCTTTGCAATAAGACATGTCTAACGCAATCATTGTGGTTTGGGCTTTGGCTTTTGAAAACAGACAATAGACTGTGGATAAAAAATACCACAGGTAAGAGAAAAAAACAGTCAACAGATAATCACGATGACAGAATACAATTTTATACTGTCACATAGCAATATACATACGTGCATGACATATTTAAAAAGAAATAATCATGTCATTGCTGACCAAAGGACGGAGAAGGACGCAGCCATTTAACTGTGAATATTTTTAGCACAGTTATATAAAGTAACTCAGTTTGCATAAAGTGATTGATGTCAGATTTGCTGGAGTCAGTGATGTCCCTCTGCTCTTTGGGTTACCACAGGAAATCATCCAGTTCAGGAGATTTGGAAGCTGTAAAGTGCCACGCACTAAAGACTTCAAGAGACCTTTCACATTTGGTAAGTCAGGAGGCATGAAATTTATCTCAAAATGAGACTAACAACAATAATAATCACCCCAATTCAGCTTCAACAGTTTTGATCAAAACCAGACAATTTCTTATTTTATCCTAATAGCTTTAGTATCCAGAACAGGTTTTTATGACAAAAGAGACTGCCTAGCAACATTATATTTACAGCAAGCAATGGAAAATAGGTTTCTGAGGAAAGCTTGCTCTTACAAAATGAGATGTGCCAAGTTTATAAGACGCATAAGCCAATTTGATCATGAGCATTTCATGCTTTGATAGAAAGAAATGGCAAGCAAAATTTGAACTATGGCTTTGTTAACAAGGAGAATAAAGTTTGCACCAAAACTTCACAGAACAGTCTGACAGTCCCTAAATTATGGGTTTGTTTCCGTTTTTCATTTTTATGTCACATTCTTTTGTTTATTATTTGTCAGGTTTTCAAACGTTTCCTGTGACAGAGAGACACCCTCCCGTAGCTATGAACATTAAACACCTGGCCAAGTGTTAGTGTCAGACTAAGGAACTGTACTTCAGCTAATGCTTTTGCGGCCAAGAGTTTTTTGACAATTAAATATCACTTGGCAATTCTGCAGAAAGAGCTGACGTATGACAAGACTTGATGAATTTCCATGTGTGCAGGTTGCTGCTGTATCTTAGCACGTACAGTTGGGGCTCTGCTAGATGAAAAAATGAGAGATAATCAGGATGAAAGCTGAGGGATTTTAGGATAGAGTAAACACTTCTGAAGTCTAGACCTTGTGTCCGAATGCAATTTATTCAGTTGTTGCAGTTTCCATTGTTTCTTTTTTTCTCATATTCGTCTACCTTTGCCTCAGAAATAGCTATAGGAGGGTGTGTAGTTCAGCGAGACAGTTTTCCTGTTAACTGTGAAGGGATGACATATGTGCCTCTTCTTTCACCGTGCACTGGATCTACAAAAGGACTTGTCTGTTGTCGTGTCTCCTCAAGTTCCCATCCCCTAGGCTTGGAGACATCTGAAGTCCCCAGTGCTTCTTCCAGTTACTTACTACATCTCTCGCAGTTAAATTCTCCAGATGTGTAAAAATGAAAGCAAGCCCAAGACTAACTGTGTCTAAACAACCCTTTAGCTCCCTGAAATGTAGTAATAGGGCAGAAACCCAACAGGTAGGTGTTTTCAAAGTGACCCCACAAGGACCTTCCCCTTGGACAACCCCCCCTACCAGTAGATGAGGTCCCCGATCCATCTGAGCAGCCATTACTTAGACTTAGGATCTTTCCTCAGCCTGAAAATACCTAAGATTGCATGTCCCCAGTGAACGGTCTAAACAGACATAAAAGGGCAGCTCTTCCTGAAGTAATTCCACTTTGCATAGGTCAATTAAATATTTATTGGATGAGAAACAGAGAGGGAATAAGCCTACAGCCTAGGAGCTGGGACAGCCTCTAGCACTGGGAGTTAGGTAAAACGTGCCCTCATGGTAGGCAGAAGAAAGAAGCAGAGCACAGTCCCTCCTGTCCCCTGCACACAGCCAGGTGTGCTCTGACCACTGATAAGAAATGTAGTGATGTGGTCACCTCGGCCTGGCTCCTCTCCTGAACATTTAAGTGAAAGCTGTAAAAGGCCCCAGCATCAGAAAACATTCAGCATGTTAAATCCAGTCAGAGTTGAAGACTTCTCTGTGGCCCAGGATAAACTGTGTTTTTCTTTCCCTGGGCAGGGACTCTTGTCTGGCTCTGCACAGGGCTTTTCACCCCACTGCTACGCCCTGAGATCTTGCTGACCACATCCTCTTGCACACCTTCTCCCACCAGCTGAGTGTAAAATCAGACCGTGCTGCTAGTACCATAAAAACTCACAGCGCAACCCAGTGCCTATTTCCTACAAGACACCCTGTTGATACAACAGCTTTGGCCTCTCCTGACATGGAGGTGGATTTACAATAGAGAAAAGAAATGAAGGAAAATGAAAGAAACTGAAAGGAAGACAAAAGAAAGAGAAAAGGAAGCTTGGACTGAGAGGGGGAAGTGGAAGACCTTGGAAGAGGGAAACGTGGACAAGGCGTGTAAAGCCTGGTTTTACACTGCATTGCTCTAGGTCTGCCAAGACACAGGTAGGAAACAACAGGATATAAAAATATGGCAAGTATTCCTGAAAGGACTGACTTCTCTCTGGCACCAGGCATGTCTCTAATTCTTCGCCAGTACTAATGGGTGTGTAGAGCTTGCAGGGCACGCAGAACATGAATGTCCAAGGTCCTACACCATTCAAGTCATTATCAGATCCCTTTCTGGCCTTTTCCTTCCTGGTAGACACAGAATTATACCAAAATCCCGGTATCTAATGTCCCTGAACCACAACAAAGTTTAGATTTGATGAATAATCAGCCTCTTACTTCAATGTGGCATGATCCTTGAATTACACACACGTGGATGGAGTCCGGATGTTGACCCAAATCGGGATTTAGCAAGTCCGAAACAGTTGAAATTCAAAAAGAAAGTTGGAAATGACAAAAACAGCTCAAGTCTCTCTGCGTGTTGTGGGACAGATCTCCATTAGCACAATTTCACATGGAAACTAGGTGGGTGGGTAAAACGATTGAGTTCAAATGTAAGGGTGGATGACGAGAGGTGAATAGGGAGCTGAGGGTGGAATGTTACCAGCACCACCCTTGATTTCCTTTTAACCTACTGTAGCCAGGCGCGTATCCACCGAGCAGAGTAGCACGTAACAACTGACTCCTCCATCTGAGAAGAACAGAAGAGAAAGTTTCAATACATTTTCGGAGCATTTTCTTGACATTTTCTCTTTGCTCATATTTTTAACTTTCTAAGGCAGCTTAAGGCAATGAATGCAAATTCAGTGACTAATAGGGAATTAATAAAAGTGCTAAGTATGCTACAAATGCCACACTTTACATCTGCATTGCAAACGCATTGTTCCATTTTAATAGCAGAGCAACGGAAGTTATCTTAATGACAGTGGTCAGATTAGCCCTAAAAACACGGACTGGTTCAAGCAGGTAATTTAGAAATGTGGCAGAGCTATTCAGGATGCTGAGCACTGAGCGACCCCATGTCCAGATGAGCTCTTCAGAATAGAGCTTCGTCAATACTGAGCTGGGGCAAGACGTCCCAAAGATCATAAGCAGGGACTCGGTGCACCACCCCGAAAAGTTCCAGCATTTCATGGCAGGGGAATACCTGCCAAATTATGACTTTGATAAACTTCCCCCTAGGTCACTTGTCACATGTTACTCATGATCCAGCCCAAATGCCACTAACCTATTACTAACATACTGGGTAAAATGCAGAAAGCTTCAGAGGGGTATTAGAGTTGGAAACTGCAGCTGAAAGTCTTTCATGTCACGTAAACACTTCTGCAAGATGTGCTTGGTGGATGGGAAATGTCCCTGCCTGTGGCAGTGGTCTTCCATTTCCAGGTCTAAGCCTCGGTCCCTTGAATGCCGTAAGGAAAATAGCACTTGGGCACAAAAACACCTGAGCTAAGGAAGGGGGCTTACACACTAGTGACTGAATTGCAGAACCCATAAATGCCAATGGGTTTTAAGACATGAAATTACACTTTGCTCACCAGAAAAGAGAACAGAAATCTCCCTATTAGAGCAAACAACTGAAGTCAGATGTTATAAAGAGTTTCAAAGCAAACCAAAACAGAAATGTCAGCACTACTGCAGGGAAAAAAGCAAGGCAGATTTTGAGAGAAGAATCCTTTTGCCACTGTCTCCCACAACATCCTTGTAGTCAAGCTAACAAAGTACAGGTTAGAAAAGTGCAGAGTGAAGTGGACTGAAAACTGGATGAGCAGCTGGGCCCAGAGGGTTGTGATCAGCAGCACAAAGGCCAGTTAGAGTAAGACACTAGTGCTGCACCCCAGGGACAGTATTGTTTAATGTCTTCACTGGTGACCTGGATGTTCACAGATGATACGAAACTGAAAGGAGTGGCTAATACACCAGAGGGTTGTGCTACCATTCAGAGAGACCTTGACAGACCTTGACTTCTTGGGCTGCATTAGGAGGATTGTTCTCAGAAGGTCAAGGAGATGATCATTCCCCTCTACTCAGCACCGGTGAGGCCACACCTGGAGTGCTAGGTTGAGTGCTGGTCTTCCCAGTACAAGAAAGGTATGGACTTACTGAAACAAGTCCAGTACAGGTCATCTTTCATATGAAGAAAGGCTGAGAGAGCTGGGACTGTTCAGCCTACAGAAGAACAGGCTCAGGTGTGTCTTATCAATGTGTATAAATGCCTGATGGGAGGATGTAAGGAGGATGGAGCCTGGCTCTTTTCAGTGGTGCTCAGTGACAGGACAAGAGGCAATAGGCATAAACAGAAGCAAATGAAATTCCTTCTGAACACAGCAAAACACTTCTTTACCATGAGGGTGGTCAAACACAGGAACAGTCTGGACCAGAAAGGTTGGAGAGTCTCTGTTCTTGGAGATATTAAAAACCCACCTGGACACAGTCCTGGGCAACCTGCTATAGCTGAATCTGCTTTGGACAAGGGGATTGGACTAGATAATATCAACATGTCCCTTCCAACCTCAGCAATTCTGTGATTCTGTCTCCAGAAGAGAAGGGACTGGAGCAAACCTAAGGTGGCCTCAGGATCAGTGGCAAATAGTTCCAAAAATCAAATAACAACGCCTAATCACTCTGACTGTTTTGTTGACAGTTAACAAAAACACCTCACCTGTTTTGCTTTTGTTTCAATGCCTACTCTAATTAGTTTTCCTTCACCATAGGATTGATATGCAATGTATCCTCAGCAATACTGAGCACAAGTACACTGCTTCCAAGATGTGTTCCCCCTGGGGAAACGAAACTTTTCCCTCAGTTTCTAGGTGTTTCCTGCTTTTCAGGAATACTGGATTAAACCTTTTGACCTCAAGAAAGTATGAAGACTCAACAAAAACAGGTCCCTCTGACACAGAAGCTGGAGTTGGGTATGGTGGGCATGTTTTTATGGAGCTCTCATAGCCTATGCTTTTGAACACAGTGAACAAAAAAGACCATTCAAAGTTAAACTCTCTAGAAGATAAGGGCTGAAATGGCCACTGCTATCAACACTGGTGTTATGTTGCTAGAAGGAATTACGAATATTGTTGTAGGCCATATTTTGATGTATCATAGCAGTCCCACTACCACAGACAGGAAAAGAAAATCTGTGTTCCCTCCCATCAAGATTGCTCCTTGATTGTTTGTTCGATTTTTCCTTTTCCTTCAGAGAAGGAAAAGAAGGCATTGCATTTGCCTTTGTCCTGAAGACCAAGGTGTGGGTAGGCCGTGTGGGTTCCTGCCTTCTGGTCAGATCCTGTTCCAAAGGGTCTGCCAAGGACACAGTGAAACTCTCCCCTCCGGTTAGAAGAAAGACAGTTGTAAAGAAAGCACACTAACAACATTAATTTTTTGTGTTTAAACAAATCCTGTAGAGATTTAACAATGAAAGCCTTACTTCTTCCTAGGCTGACCCTGCATCCGTGAAAGAAAGATGTGACAGGCTGAGGACGTTTGTAAGCCAGAGAACCAAGTTGCTTCAGAGGCTCTGACATTTCCTCTCTCAACCTTAGTAAAGAAACTCAGCTGTGGAAGTTGCAGAGCGCAGAAAGCACAGCATGCCCTGCTGTGAAAGAAATGAGTCTGACAGTCAAGTTGGAAATTACAATGCCACCCCAAATGAAACTGAAATTGTTATGCAATATCTATTAGGCCAGGTGACTTGAGGGCATGAAAAGCTTTACCTCTCCTTGACTTTGTGAAACAAAGTCTGAAACAGCATGTTACCGTAACACAGAACAGCTGCTAATTTCATTTGTTCCTTAAACCAAGTATTCATGTCTGCACAAAATACCAGAAAGTATGAAACACAGCTTTTTATGTTGTGTGTATAAGCAATAACACTCGTTAGGTTTTTTAGAAAAGCTAGAAAGACTATTGTGAAATCAGTTGGAGCGTTACAAATGAAAATGGAAAATTAGAAACTACAAGCATAGCAACCTGTAGTAAGACCGCTAGACAAAATTCCTCAAAGGTCACAGAACTTATCTGGTAAAAAAAGTGCCAGCAGGCACCTTATTCCCAGTGACTGTTTGTTTTTTAAACACAATTATACTTTTAAACCACATAAATAATTCCACTAAGAAACAAATGACCACATCCACAAATGCTGTAAGTATATGTACCTTGTCAACATTATATCACCACTTCCAGTTCAGCAGAAAAACTATTTGTAATAGAAGTATCTTGACTTATTCTTGTTCACAACCTTCTTAACTACCACAACTGATGAAAAAACCCACTGACCCGAATCCAAAAACTGTACTGAGATCTATCTAGTAGTTCAGCAGAAGCTGGAGGTGAAGGTCCCTAACTACCTATGTGTGAAGGTAGGAAGAAAATCTCTACCTGCACCTGGGAGTGCCTGCATACAGATTGTTTCTCATCGACGTTTCCTCTGGTAGAATAATGTTTGGGGAATGACACTCTCACTTGCCTTCTGATTAATATCCCCAAACCCTGAGAACACAATCAAAAGCCCAACAAAATATTGCTTACATTTTCCTTACCCTTTGGCTTCCAAAGTATTATTATTAATCTAATAAAACATAGTTTCATACCCAAACACCAAAATACTGGTGACTGGGTCTCTTAGTTGACTGCCTGAAATGTCTGGCAGCCTCCCAACTTTTTTTAGCCTCTTTGTTTTTATAAAAGAACACAAGGTTATTATTTGATTTATGCAATTTTTTTCCCTGTTTAAAAAGCCCAGTTAAAGCATAGTAAGTAATACTACATATGTGAAAAATAAGCACATCACTTAAATAAAAAATAATAAGTGTATGTAGTCCATTCTGCATGGAATCTTTACGGCACACCTAAATCTTTTAAGTCACATTATGCTTTTGTATCTATTTATAGCCATGTACGCCCATCATTTGCATCCTATAGCTTGGGGTTTCTTTTCCAGATATAAACAGAGCTTCCTCCCTCGCTTTGTTTATGCGTCTGCATGTCAACGTAGCGCCAGCGACTGTCTCTCCACTTTGCTGCTGCTGCTCCCTCATCCTGTTTATAGGTCAGCGACGACTGCCATTGCCTCCCTGCTACCGCGCAGGACTTCCCATAGCACTTCAGGATGTTTTAGTCACATTAACCTGTGCCGCCTGTCTGGAGCCGAGCGTCTACCCTCTGTGCTAGCGCTGCAGGCAGCGATCGCCTCAACAGAACCCAGCTTTTGCTTCCTGGGAGGCCCAAACCTTTTCAGCTGTCCCTTGTGTGAAAACACAGCTGGGTCCTATTCATTGTCCCATCCACTGCAAAGACCATAAACAGACACACAGCTGAAGAGTGAAAAAATTCTCCTACCCCTTCAGTCCCAAGCACGAGAAGCCTGGGCATGAGCCTTGCCAGCCACTGAACGTGGAGAAAAAAAACCAACCTGGTACCTCTTAGATAGATGCAGGGTTTTATTTTCCTTATCTAGCAATGTCCAAGGTCATTAATACAATAATTATTTAGGCATTTACTTCAGTAGGACTCAGCAAGAAAAACAGATCAGCAACATCATGTGATGTGAACAGGCACAAGAAACAACACGGGAGGAAGAGGCAAATCAGCTGTTGAGCACAGAGCCAGTTGCTGAAATGGAGCCAGTAAAGCAATGTGTCTAAATCCCCGCAGCACTGGGAAAGTTTTCTTTCCCTCCAAGCCAGTCAAGTGAAGACACTAAATCCAGGACCTCTGATGAACATTAAAGCTTTCCGCTTTATGAAATCCATAGGAACGGGAGTACAGCACTTGTACAGATCACCTTTTCAGGTTACAAACACATAGTAGCAGAGAATTAGCAGTAAACTCAGAATATTTTGTATAGAGGTTGTTGAAAGACATTAGTGTCTGTCTCCATGGCCCACAACCTCCTCCATACTACTGGATTATAATTCAGGGTCCATCAGCATATGTCCAGCAGGAGTATGTAAATAACTCCTTTATCAACAAGCTCATACAGTCTGTTTTACAGCACAAACCAATAACAGTGTTCACAATTGTTCCTGTGCTACCTTGCTGCATTTTGCTATTTATAAAGATACCCAAAGAACATACACCGTGTTTAACCTCCTCTTTAGTCTGGGAGATGGGGTGCAACAAATAAAAATAACAACAAATGAGGCTGACATGACCCCTGCCAGGAACTACTGCACGGTTTACAACGTCTGCAGAGGTCTCCAAAACCCACATGGCACTTACACACCTAGTTTTCACAGGTTTCTTATTGGTAGTGAAGTTTTTAACTACCACTTGTGACTTTTAAAAATTTTCTCCCTGGTCTTTAGAATAATGTCAAAAAATGTGATGCATGAGAAACATCAACATCTCAAGTTAAAAGTATTTGTTATGGACAATTGAGCAAAATTAATATATCATCAAAGCACTGGTGGCATGTAGATCGAAGTTAAGCACATGGCACAAATGCATATTCTTAGAAAAAAAGGCTGATCTAATCATTAAGTTTCTTTAGATTCCACTGTAAGCTTTTAAAAACCTTTTACTGCAATAAAAAGTTGATGATTCTGACATACAGGCAGCTTCCTCTGCACTCAACAGCCACTGATCTATGTGACAAGAGCATAACTTCACATGACCCAGTGTGACCAAGCTTTGCAAATGCTGTTATGAATCTCATGATGCTGTGCTTTTGCTGTGATAGCTCCGTCTTTTGCAATCATATGAACAAATATGAATGCGTTTGGGTTTCTTGCTTTAGAAAGAATTGTGCTTTCATCCCACACTTTGGGAAAATGAAGTTGAAAAATCTGAAAACATTAGAAAATGCACAACAAGATCCTAATATTTAAAAACTTTTTTTTTTTCCCAGCTATGCTTAGGTTTCACTTCTTGTTGTACTCCACAGCTTTGTTACAGAGCAAGAGATTATGTTTAGTTTATCATTTCCCCAATTTACAACACTGAAAAAATGTCACTGTACAAGAAGACTGTCTCACTTCAGTAGGGCTGAAGGAGTGAGGTCCATTTTGATTTAGTTCAATACCTTATCAGAAGAGTAGTGCAAGAGCTCCTTTGTGGTGTTTCTCGTTGATGTAATCACAACACTGGCTTTCTGTGGTAGACTCATTTGTTTTGCTCTCTCCTATTGTTCCCCTCCTCATTTAGACAGATCTGTATTCATTTCACAAGCAGCTTCCCTCTGAATCTTTTGTTCAACCGTTAATTATCTTATGTGCCACTTTCTTTTCAAAGGCTCCCAATACATGAAAAAAGATTTGATGATCCAGAGATGCATATACTTGATACGTTCCAAGATTCTCGTCTGTACATTAGATTTCTATTTCACTAAAAAATGAGAACAAATCAGAAAAGAACAGTATACCTGAGCATGATCAAGCGACTGTTGAGTAATGTCAAAATATGCTAAACTTGCCTAACGTCTCTGACAAAAATACATACTGACAAGTTATGGAAAGGCAGAATGACATCTAACTCATTTTCCATTGCTTCTCTGCCAGCTTTTGATGGTGTTCAATGATATAGCCCGCTAGTGTGCCGAATTACTCTTCTGTTTATAGCAGTTCTCTGTGCCAAGTCCCACAGATGTTTGGATATTTTTCCATGTGGATGGGATACTAGATACAATCTTACCTTCACATCTAGTGAAGAGGAGGGGAGGGGAGAGGAGAGGAGAGGAGAGGAGAGGAGAGGAGAGGAGAGGAGAGGAGAGGAGAGGAGAGGAGAGGAGAGGAGAGGAGAGGAGAGGAGAGGAGAGGAGAGGAGAGGAGAGGAGAGGAGAGGAGAGGAGAGGAGAGGAGAGGAGAGGAGAGGTTTTTCTCCTTCAACAAGAAAGGGATTGGTGTTGTTATTCAGCCCCTAGTTACATCTTCCAGTGGTGTGATCTTGCTGATGAATCTGTCCTGCTCTCTGGAGATATTCAGGGTGTGTCCCAGGAGAGCAAGAAGCAGAGCAGGAGGTGCCTTATCACCTGCTTTTCCAGACCACATAAGTTAAGAGCAAATCAAGATTTCTCACAAGTCAAAACTGGCTCTAATTGAATTATTATTATTTTTTTACTGTTCTTATGATAAGTGTAAGGAAGAGTTACATTTCAGTGTACACATACATATACATATGTGTATGTATGTGTATGTACTTATATATGTACATATGCATATACATGTTGCATTGCATTCTTATTTGCTTATCAAAACAATTTCAGACAACTCAAACCAGTGCGAGTAGTTCAAATCAATCCCGAATGGCAGGATTTCATGCAATACAAAATGTATTCCAAAACACCTGTACCTATGAGGTCTGCTGAGGAAAGGTGGCTTTGCCTTTGAGAAAGACTTGGGTAAAGCTCAGAGTATCAGACCAATCTGTGGAAGAGATCTTGCATGGCTAAGACACCATGGGTTGTAGCAGTACTCACAGCTTTTTACCATGGTATGGCTCAATGGACTTTTTCTTTCCCTAAAAGCAAATAACTGTATTTACCTTTGCAGAAAGGTATTTACCTTTGCAGAAATACAGATTAATGTGTTTGCTTATTTGTTATCAGCTTTGCTCTATGTCCTGGGATAGGACCATTCACTGCTTTATTTAGTCAAAACCAACAGTTTAGCTCTAGGAACAGCTTTTCCCAGCTGCTGACGGCAGTGTAAGAGCGCCTTCTATGCTTAGGCAAAAGAAATGTAAACTCTCTTAGCAGAAATGGGTCCTATATCACCAGCAAAAGATGTCCCACCCCGAACTTGTACAAAAGCTTTCCATATTGCACGCCGTTTCAGGCTTAGCCAGACAGTCCCTTTATTCCAGCGTCTGCTTTGTGACACAGGCGTGGTCTACTTTTGGCAGAATATTATTCTTGTTTGGCAGCAGAATATATGAGACCTTAGAGCAGCAAAAGTTATATTATGAATATCACTGGGTGTCATCTGAAATGCTCTCTCTCACTGGTAGCAAAAAAAAAAAAAAAAAAAAAAGATTTAGTCTATTCCCTAAAGGTTGTTTTCTTTACAATCAATAAAGATTTCACACACGTACAAAAGAATAGGATATAAAAGCCAGAGTAAAGGCAAGGCATAGATTTTGGAACTTAAAATAGCCCTTTCAAAATACATTTGTCTCAAAGGGGAGGGAAGATGTGACTGGCTGAACAGTATACAATCTAAATGATACTATGATTCATGTGATTTTTATCCAGTCCAGTTTTCATCTATGACACTGGCTTTCCTATGGGCACTCTCATCTTCTTAAAAATTAACGAAAGAGGATTTTTAAAAAAGTACTTCCATGTTAGGCTGCAGGCACCAGGTGGTATGTGATCTGTTGTCAACTACAATGGAACAGGAGGTAGGAAAACTGTTTCTATGCAATCTTGGACATTTTTTTTTTCCTTACCTTTACTTTGTTTCAAGCTTACTACCTCTTACACAACAATGAAGTTATTCACCCAGGGGTGTGCTGGAAACAATTAGTTCTTGTTTTGAAAGTGTGACGAGAAGTGGCTTCACATAGTAAAGTTTGTAATACTCAACATCACACCTCTGTTAATTATTTGATGATCACAAAGAAATCCAGCTTAATTTTAAATATAGCATATTCATCAGCATAAAAATCTGAAATAAAAAAAATAAAATAAAATATTTTTTTCCATTTTCTGTCACTGACCCATTGACTTCATATTTGGGCAAGTAACACTGCCTCTCTTCCTCTTCTTCATCTGTCTTGTTGATTGATGCTGAAAGCTCTTTGGAGCCAGATCTGGACTCTATTTCATGTATGGTCCCCAACCAGCTGAAAAAGGTCATAAGCTTCCCTGCATATTCTCTGCATCACTGTAAAATATTAATAATTAAATGTGTTTGAAGAAGTTTTGATTTGAGAAAAGCAAAGATGGTAACCAGTGATTTAACTGGCAGTTAGTTGGCTTAAAATTACTCTCTCAATTCTCCCACAGAGTTAGTATAGTCTACAACTTGAGGAGTTTTGTTATCCTTGGAGTATATTACCAGAAATAATTCAAATTTAAAAGCTCTTGTGTTAGAGAGGTAGAATTGAGAATCTGCCACATGATCAAAACAAAAAAAACAAACAACAGCTTAGTGTTTTCTTAACGCTTTTTCAGGTGAGCATAAAGATGGACGGTTTTAATAATTGTTTCCATCAGAGAGATCTTGGTATTTAATCTTATGAGATGAGGGAATTACACTACACACTATGTGCTACAAAGTTTCAATTACTTAATTACACAGCTAGTGTATTCAGAAATGCATAAGTGGATTTTTCAGCTTGCAACGCTATTCAATAAATCTTAGGAAATTATATAAAAAGAAAGGAGCTCAAGCTTAATATTTCAAATACTAATGAAGTTTTAGATACTGAGAAGCTTTATTTGGGCTCTTGAATACTTTTCACTGATCTCAAGCACATTAAAAACCTGTCTCAAATTGAGAGAAAATGGTCTAGTTTTCACAGCGCTCACTAGAAACTTTGGAGATCCATAGTGAATTCATTATTCTGCTACTGGGTACCATTTTATCCACTTATCAAGAAAATTTATGCAGGGTAAATCGAGAAAGCCTGGAGCTTTTAGGGAGAGAGTTATCTATTTCTAACTATCTAGAGTTCTCTCTAGGGACATGAGTCTGCTCGGTCCTGCATTATTTGATTTAGTTTTGAAGGGCTAGATCCTTTTTTTGTGTGTAATGGGATGCAAACCTACATCTCTTGCACTGAGAGGAAAAGCTTTCCAACCCTCTACAGAAGCTCTGCAACGAGACAAAAAAATCAAGATTCACTGAGGCAGAAACAGCACAGGAAGAAGCTGGAATTGGTATTCATCCAGACTCACCTGGGAAGAAGGAAATTCAGGTTTCAGTACTCGCAACTATGACAGCTTCTTGCATTTTCCATTAGAAAGTTACTGGATAAACAAGCAGAAGCTGGACCACCCACTGATTTAAGTACCCCACTCCTTCGAAGTCTCAACCATAGAATCACAAGTAATTTTTCAAACAAAATAGAAGAACTAGCCAATTAAGCATTGCAACACTGAGAAGAACAATGCCTGAGTATCTTTACAATCAATGGCCTTTTGTCTCTGGCCCATGCCCTTAAACATATCTAGATGCCTAAATCTACCAGAAGACAGTGTATGTTATGTGTTTAATAACTTTGGGGATCTTTGGTCTCCAGATAGCAGCACTTCATCTACACAACACTGTAGGTAGCACCTGATAGAAAGACTGTAGGACGCTCACTTGTAAGCCATCTCAAACATAGGTATGGATTCTGCTTTCCTTTTACTGCTTGAAAAGACCATACAGGTGTGTGAAGGTCTTCGGGGTGAATCTTTCACAGTCTCAAATTGATACCGCTACAAACATCAGAACTTATGAAACTCATTAAAATCACAGGCTTGGATTCCACTGGCACAGTTATGGCAAAATTAGCTTCAGACCTTACGTAGTCCACAGCAGATATATGCAGCATATGCTGGCATGGTCGCAGTGGTGTTAATAACCAAATTCACAAGATGAAAGCTGTCTGTATGTCTGTTTGAAGTGTTATGGAGTGCTTGCAGACATACCTTGCATCCCTACCCCACCTAAGCCCCTGACTTAGACATTCTTCATGTACATGTGAAACACATGTGGCTTCACTGAGTTGGAAGCCCAGTTCTTCATCCCTTTTTGTCAGTCCTTGAGAATGATAAGAAAAGTGCATCACAGGTCTTGGATACAAATGATGTTATCTGGCAGGTTTTCTGCATAAGCAGCCAAAGGCAATAAAGATAAATCAGGACCTGACATTTCTAGTATAGAAAAACAAATGAAAAATAAAGAAAAAAGTTCACAGAGAAGCCATAGTTATGCCATACAATATCATAGTCAAATGCCCACCTATGGTGTATAGAACGACACCTTAGAAGATATAACAGACATACATACGAACATTTCTTTTACTGTTTTGACATGTATCTTCAAAAAACCCCTTACAAATTCCACTGTCTTGAAACATAAGTAACTTAGAAACCATTTAACTTTGCCTAGGTAAGTAATTGCATGATGAGGGTTCTTGTTTGTTTGTATTTCTTTGAAACAGTAGCATGGAATGTACCAGAATATCAGACCAAGAAACATTCCTAACATTTTTGATAAACATGTTTTTATACTGCTGCTGTCAAGCTTTCAGATCACCATTTCATATCTGTCCACACAGACACTCCCCCAAACAATGCCGGGAAACCCCACCTTACTGGTTAGAGGTCTTATGTACACCCACACCAGCACTGCAGGTAAACTCCACGTATAGGAAATGATCTACATAAACCCAGTGCCATGCTGAAAATGAATTTTAATTTGTGCAGTTTGACAGGTACTTCATTTTCATTGAATTTTATGGTAATGTGCTTAAATAAAAGCAGATGCGGAAATTTTCCGGCTTAGGTCCATGTTTAAGATCATGAATCTGTTTCTTCAGGTGTCCTTATAAGTATATGCACCAAGAAACACTCCTAAAGCATGCAACCTTTGCTGCATTTTTCCCAAACAATCCTGAGACAGCAGGGTACATTTACCATACAACAACCCCAGAGCCAAGTCCCAGGAGCGACGTGTTCCAGAAGAGGCACTGCTTAATAGACCTCAATCTCCACTTGGTGCAGCTATCTGCAGAAATGCAATTTCTTTTCAGTTTCTTTCCTGTCTTTTTACATTGTCAATAAGATTAATTACCACCAATTCCAGCAATGAGATTCCTAGTTGCCACCAATTCCAGCAATCATTGCAGTACTCACTACATTGATAAAAAGTAACTCACCAAATAGTAATCTCCAATAATATTTTTCTGTCACAGTGGACCTAATCTGCCTTAAAATTGTTCCTGCTGGTTGCTCTCCTACTTGACGCCAGAAATTATAAGATATAGTACTAGTTGGTTGCTGGTTTGCAAATTTTTTTACCCTAAAGAATGCAAACATACAGAATAAACAGCAGTAGCTTTCTAAAACTTGAAAATTCTCATGAATTGTGAGCTCTTTCAAAAATATGTGGCAGGAGAGTTGGTTGTAGCAGTCTATTAGTATAATCAACGGAAAATGAGATGGTGAAAAATCACACTTGAAACCAGAAGCAGCACAGGTGCCCAAGACCCCATTTTCTGTTCCTGGTCAAATTAGTATCTCGGGTGGTATGAAACAGTAAGTTAAGAATTCTAAAAACACATGATTAGATTTGATCATTCCTCCTCCACTGACGCCAGCTGGTGAGAAAAATTCACATACTCTATTCACAAAGTTTAAGGCCTAAAGGGACCACTAGGTTATTTGATGTTCCCTCTAGTACATCCCACGTGATTAAGTTTCATCCAATCGCCCCCCTACTAAACTCATCAACCTGCCAACAGAAAGACATTGGATTTTGATCTGAAGAATTCAAAGGGCAGCAAATCCACTTCCTAGCTTGTCCTGAAGGTTTATGTACTTCATTAATGAGTTGTTCCTCCTTCAAATTTGTACAGGATGGGCTGCTAAGCCTTGACTGTGCTGCCTTCCTTGTCCATGCCTTTTTATAGTTGGCATGCACTTCCTATGAAGACACGCTGTAATCAAACCATCTCCCAGACACTCTTCTGTGTTCACCTGCAGGGCATATTCTTCAGCCTTCAAATCACGTTTATGCGCCTCTTCTGTTGTGTCTCCAGTTTCTCATCCTTCCTTTTGCGAAACAGTCTCTATGGTTGAATACCACAGCCCAGCAGCACTGTCACAAAGGGAGAAGCCCTCTGCCGGGTCCTGCTGTTTGGTTCAGCCCAGCACTGCCTCAGTCGCTGCTCTCTGCACAGGAGGGTCTGCACAGGCACCACTCCAGATCCAAAGCCTGTGTTCTGCGGCCATGTCCAGCTTGCTTTGTTCCCAGATTATTAGCTTTCATTTGAAAACATTTGAATGGCCTTGCTTATCACATGATCGTGATCACTCCATCAGCTGCATCATTCTCTCAATTTAACAGTCTGCTGATCACTATATTATCTCCATATTTTCTCGGTAATGAACTTAGACTGTTACTAAAAATAAGCACTAGTTGCAGTCTTGCGACGATCTTGACAGTATCTCGCTTAGAGATAAAAAAAAAATCTATGAGGGTTCCTCACTTGCACCCACTTGTAGGATTTTTCATTTACCTTGATTTTGACCTATAGCATTGCTTTGATACAAAACAGCACTAATATGTAAATCAGAACACTGAGCAGTGCTGACAGAGCACCTTGAGAGTCACTGATCACGCTGATGCCTGTTTCAGGTACAGCCGTCATCTCTTCAGCCAACTTCTTGATGCTATATTAGTACAAGTTAACTATGCGTACTCGTTTTAAAGGGTTTGCCATAGATATTTGCCATCATCCTTCTCAGATAGTAAAGGACCGTAAGATTCTCCATGGGGTGAAGATGAATTCTTCTACTTCTTTACAGACACACATAGCTATATTTAATGTTTTTTTTTTCCTCTTCCAAATCTCCAGCTAGTAATGTGCCTCCTAATTTTCAAAAATTCCTTTCTTGTTCAGGTATTTATGTTCTTTATCCTTCTATTTCCTGAATTTAGATTTTAATTTTGTCTATTGTTTCCCTAATAATTTTTGTGTTGTTTCACAACCTGACATTTATTTTGATTACTACATAATTTTATACTTTAGTTTTATATACATATATATACACTTTTTTTTCACTTCGAGTCGTGAAGTCTTCTTTCTGACTACCTGGTACACTACTATCTCACAGAGTTAGCAAGCTATATAGGTCTACTGGGAACATGTGTAGTACTACTGTCTTAAACAAGGGACCCTCTGCCACTGACATAGGCTTACCAAAGTCTTACCAGTCTTACAAAAATAAGAACACCAATGACTGCATGAATTTCTAATTTCCTAGTTCAGAATATAACACACACATTTCCTTGGGATTAAAATATGCTGACCCACCCAGAACTACAAAAGACAACAGGAGAGGAGTCTAAAGGCCTTCCTCCCTCCTCTTGCCCCTCTAAAGGGCACAGATGCCCTCTCCTTATAGCCAGGCACCTCCAAACACCTGCTTACAAAGTCACCCACCTCCCCAAAGAGGTAATTTGCACTCTTAATGCTGTACTTGTAGTGACACCACAAGAAAATTAAGATGAAAAGTAGCATATACAGCTCAGATGTCATTTCATAGGCATCAGAATGAAGCTTTTGCTTATGCACTGAAAGAAATCCCAAACCCAGTTTTCAAGGTGGACAACTTTTAATAGAAGTTAGGAGAAAGCACGGAGGAGGAGGAGAAAACAGTGACAAAAAAAGCAAAGTTCATGCAGTCAGCAGCTAATCCATTTCTTGACCAGCATTTGGTTTACAGAGACTTTAACAAGTTACTCTCTTCCCTGTGCAGAGAATGTCTCCAACAAAGCAAGTTTTTCAGCACTGAAATCCAACAAGAGGGAGTGAATCCATGCAGTAAAGGAGTAGGGAGTATCTGACAAATTTCAACTTAGAAATAAAAAAGGCATGGGGAAAGAATTGCAAAAGATACATTGCAAATCTTGTAAAACTAGTATTAGGTCCATTATCAGCTTATCAGTGTCTGATACTGATTTATCTGTACAAAACAGAAGTTACTGATACGAGTCATGAATACCTGACCCACGCTTCAGTTTCCTCTGCCAAATCTCTCCCTTCACCTCAAATTTTGTGAATTTTTGACTAGGAGCTGAATCCAGCTTTAACATTCATTTTTCAGGCTCGTGGAAGAAATCTGTCACGGCGGGTTAATCATGCAGGAAAACGTTTTTGTTACATTTGGTGTTTGCCCCTGCCTTCATTATCAGGAAAAGGAGTATTGAAAAAGGATGATAAATTCCTCCCCAGCCCTCTCTCTTACTCTCCCACCAGGATGAACAGGCTCCATATCCTAAACACAAACATTTGACATGTGGGAGAGCAAGAGATAAGCTAAAAGAAAGGCCAGGTGCAACAGTGACCCTTTGTCTACTTCTCTCTTCGTTCTTCATAAATAGCCAGCACTGTGGTCCAACGAGGCGCCCTCCCAGCAGCGCTATCACAAGACTCCTCTGAGAACAAACTTTATCTTCGTATAGGCCTTTTTTTGCTCCTCTCTCCTCTCCTAAAGCCCTTGTGTATTGTTATGCTTTTACTTTTGCAGGCTTTGAGCAAAGATAGTTCAGGGAAAGTCAGAAGGCAAAATGTCCTCATTTTAAAAGGGCAAAAGTAATTACATTTCACACCCCAAAGGGGCTGCACAGATGTGATTGCTGTTTGTGTCTTGGCTCTAACCAGGATTATGCTGTTACCGTTCTGCCCACAAGCTCTTCCCCAAAGGAGATGCTTTGTAGACCCAGAAGACAAATCATTGACCTGTCTCTCAATGCCTGAGACACAGTCAAAATCATGCCTGCATAGCAAATGAAGGTGTGTTAGGAGTACAGGTAGACTTAATTCCACTAGCTTTAACCTCTCATTCACAGGTAACAGAGCTGTTAAGATATGGCAGCAGGGACCTCAGTGTCAGTTGTACACTGTGCCAGGGATCCAGGAAATCAAGACACTTTTTATCCATCCAGTAATTTTCAGCATTATCCAACTTGCTAAATTGAAGATAACAGGCATTCACCTAGCCTTGTTACAAATTGGACTTTTTTCAGCTCAGTACAAATGCCTGGTCTGACCATAGCCTTGTGCAAACTCACTGTCTAAAAGCAAAGAGTTGTTTAAAGAGAAGGGTAGCCTGTTCCCCTCCACCCCCAAGTTTTATTTGACATGCATTATGAAACTTGCGATGCTCCTGTGTCATCATTTTGCATCAGCCCTTCTCAAGGAATTACAGGGAGCGGGCACAGATGATGTGACTGGACCAAGTAACATGGCTTTGCAGTTATCCCCTGGCATACACTTTCAGTCACTGGCATTAGGAAATGAGAGCTCATCACATACAACTAAGCTGCTTTGGAAAAATACTCAGGAAACACGTGGAAGAGATATTAACAAAAGCTTTCCAGCTACCCCTCATAGTTGCCAGATGCTGAGTAGCCAGCAGAAGCAAATGATTTTTTAGGTGGCTGCTCAGCATCTCTCCTCAGGTCAAGAGGTGATGCCCTTCGGAAAGAGGAGGCAGAAGTGTCGTCCTTCTCCTGTAGACTGAGCTTTCTTTGCTGTCCTTTCAAGTGTATGATAGTTTTTAATGACAGTACTCCAGAAGGGAGATGAGTTAGTGATTAGAAGCAAAGAAGTCAGAGACCCACGAATACACAATTCTCCCATTCCTCATGCCGATTTCTACTCCGTGTATCCAGGATTTTTCTGCCAGTCTCTATATGTTCCAATCTATATCAGATTTCAGGGCTCAGCTAACCAAAAAATGTTTCTCTATATGGATAGATCATTCAAAAACTCTGTTTAATTTTCCACTGGAACCTGCTCTGATCCTAATCGAGAAATCAGGCATGTTTTTAAGATCAAATGAGTCCCCCTCAAATACTGTAAAACCTCCAAAGACAAACTTTTCTGGACAGACATGAGAGTGCATGAGAAGCTCCTGTGAAAGGAACTATTTAAAATCCTATGAGCTCTCATATTGAATTAATATTCATATACCATTAAAATTATGTATTATCAAATGTGCATCATATATTTAACAACACGTTTATATTTTTAACATGCGGTGGCCTTAAAGCCACTGTGTACTACACAGATTGTCATTTTCCTTTTAAGCCCAACTATGCACAGGAATATATAAGCCTGTTTTCATTGCCATTTGACGTGCAAATATTATTATTTGTAGAAGTACTTACTCCTATGCCTAGCTTCACATTACACAAAGAAAGGAATGCAAGGGTCCCAGGGTGAGCAGGGGAACATTTTGTTCTCGGTTACTGACTCAGCTTGAGGTCAGCAGCAAACCAAAGTTCTCTGCAGATGAACGGAGTTCAATGGTTCATGTGAAATAAATCATCAGTTTCAGCAGTCGGGTCCACAAAACCAATCAGTCATGTTGCTAAAAAGCGACACGAAGAAAAGAGAATCCAGAAGCCCATCCTGCAAGCTCCCTTGCAGGTACCCCTGTTCTAAGCAGCGCTGGCAGGACAGAGAGGAGGAGCTGTGCATCCATTGCTTTTCTTGAATTTATTCCATGAATCAAGAGATTTCCATTACCCAGGCTGTCAGTATTCTCCTTTTCAGGAGCAGAAGACCTTAAAAAAATGAAAGCTTTGGGAAATGAAAATGAAAGGAGGGATGGGAACTCATTTCTATAGACCTCAGGAAGTCATTTACATCAGCACAAAGTGAGTGAAAGACAAGACACTATCTTGTTTATTACAGTTGCACACGCACTTGTCAAAATTTTGAAAGCAATCAGGAGGTAAAAAATACACAACCACTACCAGCCAGCCAGTCCCAATATGCTGATCAGTATGTGTTTTGACCAACACTGGGGGAAGGTCTCCAGAACAGATTAAGCTCTACTTCAATCAGACGGTGGCTTCCAAGACAGCAACATTTTTCCACATCGAACCACGGTCCAGAATTACTAATGACAACAATCCAAGTTCATGGGCTGGCATTTGGTATGAACCATCAGTCAGGTAATGATCAATGAGCACCTTTCTTTAAGGGAGTAGTTTTCTAAGTGCAGGTGTTCATAAACAAGGCTCACATCTGCCCTGCTCTGAGCTCCCTGCAGTCTACAGCAGACCCAAAACAGTGAAGAAGACCCAAAGAATATGGGACGTAGAGAATGAGGAGAGAGAAACCTTTGATTCTGACCCACCCTGAAGGACATAACAGCATACCCGTGCAATGCAGGGCAGCTGTTGATGTGGACAGATTTTCAAAAATACATATTGAGAAGTTGAACACGTCTGATTTGGGACTGCCCCACTACACACTCAGTCCAGATGACTCAAAGGTGTTGCTGCACACAGCAACATTCTTGAGAAATTTTTACTTTAGGCTGCTGCGACTGGGATAAGTCTTAGTGTTAACAAAATATGCCAGTTATTAAGGCACTATACGCAAATTCTCTGATTTTCAACTTGAATCACAAGCTCACTTAGCATCCCCACCAGTGCCCTTTTCCTCCAAAAGAGAGAAGACTGACTTACGCTTCATGAGAAGCTGAGAAAATTATATCAATAAGAGGAAAATGATGAGCATCTTTTGAAAACCTTTTGTACATGTTTCCTGGTAGTTTCATACATGCAGCTGGAAAAGCTATAGATAATTAACTTACTAATCACCTTTCTGATGTAAAACTTATCTAGGATAGGTCATAATTCATATAGGTATGCTTCAAAGCAATAACTCTGTCTGATCTTACTGTCCCAAACTTTTCCAAATTACCATTTTTATTGGTTCGTTCAGACATTCTTATTTATAAGCGAAGGAAAAAAAGTTATTGACAAACTGTTCAAGGTGTTATACAGACAGTGTAATGGGATCTTGGTTATGCTGCATCTGTCCTTGGAGAGCACATCAGCTCCTGTGGCAGAAAGCTGCAGAAGGCAATTGAAAAGCACTAGGGCTGATTTCTTATGTTTTGGTTTGGTGTAACCACTTTACCTTTTCAAAATTGATATAATGTGACAGTGAACGGAGTTGCAAGAGGAGCAATTCAGAAAGGACAGTACCAAGTACTGGGTGCTCTTAGTTCACACTGGGTGTAACAGGCATAAGCTCGGCACCTCAAAATCAAGAGAGAGAACATACCTGATACACAGATACATCAGATACGTCACTTGGCACTAGCTCAGTTGTGTGGTAAGACAATCTATTTGATTATTTGATTGACTTACATAGGTCAAAGTCAGTCGCTGCTGAGCAGTCAAATGGAACCCAGCAACAGTTACATGGCTCCACTCACAGGTGTGCTCATTTCCACACCATTACCAGAACAGCTTGACAGGTTTGCACGATCAAGTATAAATGACTCAATACAAAACTTGTAACTTGAAATTTTTAATTTCTTTGGCAATCCAGTCCTATGGTAGTAGGTAAGTTCCTGCAGCTTCTTCAGTGAGTGGTAATATCAACTATTATTAACAAAAGTTGCCTCTCTTACGACCTATGTTGATTGAAGGCCTAGCTTAGATACCTGACAAAAGTTTCTTCCTCATGACTCAACTATGAGAAATATGTCCTAAGCATTAAGAAACCTACACTCCTGAACAGAGTCCCTATTGACACGCGAATGAATTCAATATTTTCATACTTTCAAACATTTGTAATGAGGCCAAAAAAGGAAGAATAAGCTGATGTTTCTACAAATAGGATTAGCTCAGCAGTTCCTATGGCACAGAATGAATGAAAGAATAACCCTAGGAATGCAAGGGGAGATGCTGACTCACGGACAAACATCTAGTGACTGCTGGCTGCAGCGTGGGCAGGAAGCGTATAACGGGCAGCATCGCATGAATCAGTCTTGAACACTGAGAGTTCCCATCTGAATGAAGTATTAAGGTGATGAAGGTGGCAAACAGAACCACACTAGTGCCATCGCCCTTGAGAAAGGACCTGTGTCCATATAACATCTACCAAATTGCCCAGTGTAGTATCAGGTATGGTGCAGTAAGGAGGCTTTGACAGCTGCTGCCAAAATGTGCTGTGTTAGGACCACGCACACAGTAGAGAAGGGAAGGGTCTTGAGAGTCCTCTCTCTTTTCAGGCAGATGATGCAACCAATTAGATATTTACCACACGGAGAACTCTCCTGACTTATTTCCCAAGAAAAAACGCTTGTTTGTTTCTGGTATCAGAGAGGTTCAGAACCTCTCTGGGAAACTCCCAGTGATTAACAACAATCTGTTGCCTTATTCAGAGCCCACATCAGGTTTCTGGTTTTGGGAATTGGAATAGTTCATGAAATCTTATCTCCAGAGAGGCATTTACAGGAAACATTCTCCAAGACTGATGCTCAAAAAAACAGGCAGATTTTTTTTGGTTCTGAGAATAATTTTTCAAAATAAATGAAAATTCTGCAATATTTATTCTTATTTCCTTCAAATGAAAGTAAGAAAAAATGCATTTAATTTTAAATCAAAACATTTAGTTTTGACTCAAATGACAAAAGGTTCATTCATTTAGACTAAGTAACATTAAATCAATTTTAATTAAAAGCTTTAGTTGTTTCCATGCGTTTTGGTTTTTTTTTCAAAATCAGAAATAGGTATGGAAATTACAGGCACTATTCAGCAAATAAATCTTCATTAAAATCGTAGAAAAATTTGTGTTGAAGGGGACCTCGAGAAGTCACCTGGTCCAGTCTCTCACTCAAAGCAAGGGTCGGTTTACTGAAGGTCTTCCCAAGCCACATTTTCAAAATCTCCAAGGATGAAGAGTCCCCAACCTCACAGGTATTAAGTTGTACCTTTCAGACATGTTTGCTCCATGAAGTAGTTTGAGTGGGGCTCTCCCCATGTGTGATATGTCTTACACATTTCACAAAGATCAAAGTATAATGCAAGTAGAACAAAATTCTGTATGTCACGGGCTACAATGTGCAACAGTCGCACAGAGATGTTGTTGCTGTTACAGGAGACAGGACTGGATACACAATGAGTTCTATCTTCTAAGAAAATAATCTTCAGGAAATTCAGGGTAGTTACCCACGTGTGGAGAATCATAGTTATTCCAAGCCTGAAACTGTACAGGCACCCCAAATCTGTTGCTTTTCACCTGTTTATTTCTGTGGGTGAGAAGTAAATGGGGACAGCTTTTAAGAAATATCAAACCTTCGGTGAGTTTTCCTGCACTGCAAACTCTTGTAAACTCTTCCTTAGGAAAGTAGAAACGAATGTCATAGACAGCAACAGTTCATTAGTTTACTAAATCCCTGTTCAGCTTACTCTTAGAATTACAATTAAAGGATCCTAACAGCTTTTATCTAGCTCATCCATGAAGATCCAAATCAGATTCTGGAGGTGTCTATCATCTTCCTTAACTGTGGATGGTGATTCTGGTCAGTGTGTAGCCTTGATTATTTGCTCAAATATGGCTAGGAGGAATCAAGGTCAACGTGTGTGTCTTTTAGGAAACATGCCCTATACTTGCATCCAACTGTTAAACATAATCTGTCAGTTTGCCATCATTTTCCTTTTCAGCTGAAGAAGCCAAGCAGCCATAACTACAACAGCGTAACAGGAAAAAAACAAGACCATTTAAATCTTTTTTCTTGTTGCACATTTCCTGTTCATTTTCGGCTTGCTCATTTCCACACCGTTACCAAAAATTTCTCGAAGCTTCCAACAGCACTGTCATAACAGTTCAAAAAGCAAGGTATATCCAAGGTTGGCAGATGCCAAGACAGACTCATGTCTTTGTTTCATAAGTCTCTAAAAATAAAATCCGTGACTCCCCACATGCTGATATCACACAATGGTCCCATGATAAGGAGCAAGACATCCAAATTTTGTTTATTTCTCCTGTAATCTACAGCCATCTCCCCTTCATGTGGGGTCTCCAGGTTCAAACCTTTAATGTTTTCCGCATACTGATAAGATGTAGGAGTTCTTGACAGTCGTCTTTCCTTGATCTTCTCTCCTTGACTTCTCTTTGTTACATATTTCTTTCTGCTTGCCTTAGTGGTCCTCCTTATGTCCCCTGCTTTTCATCCCTTTTACTATGTCTCCTCCTTCCCAGTCATGTACCCAAACAAACTACTTTGCTGAGCTTTTCCCAATAATTTTATCCTGTGTTTTTTTCTTCTCTGTCCATAATTGTTGCTAACATTCCCTCCTGATGGGCATACTGTTATTCACTCCTGAACATGCACTTCTCCTAAGAATTCTCCAAACCATAGCTCTTCCCCTAGAAAACTGCTGACTGACCGAACAAGTTAAAGTTAGAGAGAACAGACGTTCTTGGGAGTGAGACTGGAGTCAGCAGAGCACACAGAGGAGCAGAAGCAGCTAGTGTTCAATTCTCTCCTTTCTTTGAATATCATGTGTGTGCTATCAATTTTCTGAGTTAATAATTTCATTACTGTCTGTAAAATGCCTTATTAATAATAGTAGTAATAATCCTAGTCATCATCCCCAGCCAGTTAATCGTAAATATCAGTCTTACAGTTTTCACCTGAAGAAAGTTTCAGGGAGGTTCTTCCAGACTGAAAACAGGCAGCAGTGTACAGGGCAGCAAAAACCCAATGCTTTCCCACTTCTTCCTTCCTGTTCCTGGAACAGACATCCTGCAGAGCATCTCGACCTAACAACTTGATGCAAGGAGAACCAGCATCTCGTGTACCATTTTAATTGGCTGGAAAGCTTTTTCCAATTCTCAAGGCTGAATTCCAGCTTTTCCAAACAAAGTAGTCTCAGCAGGGTCCCATTGGTTATTTCTGCATTGTTTTATTTGAAAGGCTCATTCGCTTGACAACGAATTATAACATGTGTTAGTAATTAGCTGTGGAACTCTCATCAAATGCTAAATAAATTCCTTGTGATCAAAATCGTATTAGGTAAGTAAATACCAAATAATTGATAAACAAAGGCTACTGCAGGAGCTTGTTGCATGAGGAGAACTTAACGAAAGTACTGTATCCTCAAGAGCTTACCCGAAGAACGGAAAAGCAGAAAGGCAGCAATAACAGCAGGATTAACATGCTCTTAAAAGGAAACAGAAATTAAAACAAGAGGACTGAGGAGCTAGCCAGAGGATGGGACAGGAGGAGGAGGTTGAATCATTCAAAGACTTCTGGGCCTGGAGGCTACCTGGTCATTCCTCAACCCTCTTTAAATGCACTGAGAAACAGTAGGCTAGATTTTCATTTAGTGCCAAAAATACAGCTCTGCTGAGCTTCTCTCCTTCAATAGGGTAGTACTGATTTACACTGGGTAAAAACCTGTCCTACACATTAAAGACTCATGCTTGGTATTGGCAGGCTGTTTGCTGGCTTTACAATCAGACATTAAAGAACATCACTTGCCCTTTTAATCCAGATTTTGAAATAAAATCATCCAAATCCATTTGTTTTTTAACTTTCTTTACACTCCTTGCAGGAAATTTGGGGAGGGAGGGGAACCTTTTGCAAAGCTTGACAAACCGTTTGGTTCTTCTATATTTTGATAAGAAGAAAATCAAGTATGAAACTTGAGGAGCAGATTTTCTCAGCTAGAATCAAAATCCACTGGACCATGATACAGCTTTAAATTATCCCTTTGGGGATTCATAAATCTTTGGTTAATTTGAGCAAAGATCCCCTCTAGGGGGATAATACTCCTAATGGAATTGACAAAACAAGTGGAAAATGTCTTTTCCAGTCAGATTCACACAATTCCTGACTCAGGAGGAATGAAGATGCAACTGAGAGCTCAAGGAAAACAGTTCTCTTGAGGTTTCTCAAGAACTGGAAGCTGGAATAATCATCTTAGTCTTCAAAAGGTGAGAATTTAATTGGACCATCCATGTCCTGATTTTTAGAAATAGGGCACACAATGCTAATTGTAAGTCATATTTATTGAAGAGAGCTCAGGATGGCATCTAAACTTTTCTGTGCTTTACTTCTGTTGTCATTTGTCATTGTAGAGCCCTCCTGAAGTAGAAGAACTCACTGTCCAAAACCTCTTTTCTAAAATGAATATGCATAAATGCAAATAACTGAGGAACAGCAATTAATAGAAGGGCCTTCCAGTGAAATATTTATCCTCTTGTCTCGCAAAGGTTTCACATCATCCATGTGAAAATAAATGGCCATACTTTCAATATAAGGGTATTTTATCTTTGGAGAGAGCTATTCAGAAAACTTCAGCTCCATCTCTGAAGCAAGGTCCCCAGCTCTGAATCCAATAAAATAGTGCCAAATTTGTTGCTGTGATGATGGGTCAATCCTACAACAAAGAGCGCAAGACAAAGCAGCTCAGCATCCTGAATGGTAGTCTCCCAAACCCTCTACTTCTGGGCATTAAGGAGGAGGAGCTTCGTAATTTTTAGCAAGAAAAAGAACATTCAGTTAAGATGCAGAGGTGAACAACTTGCTACATGTCAGAACCAGATAAATTTGCCAGCTGGAATGGACTGTGTCCTTTGGTACATCTGTGATCTTCAGCAGGTTAATCAATATGAAAATATACCCAAAATCTTGTTATTTGCCAACATGATGATTTTATTTGCTAATAAATCAGTCAGTGCATCTATAAGGCCTTTTCTGGTTGTCTCCAGGATTCAGGAATAAAAATCATATTCCTTGAATTATGTCTTCAAAACAAACAAGCCAGATGCATTTTTGGCAATCTTCTCTCAAGTACAACTGTAGGCAGTCAGCATGCTATACGTTTCCTCCTGTTGGAATACAATGTTGAAAGCTACAAAGCACTTTCAAACAACGTTACATTAAAAACTAAAATCCCAGGACAGCAAGGACATACTCAGGGTTAATATAGCCAAAGCATTCTTGACACCACTTCATTTTTCCCAGTCGGTGTGCACACTGTCTGCATGCCAATAGTCTTACAGAGCAAACTGTGCCTGCGCTGAATGAGTCTCTAGGACAGCTCTCAGAGTTGTTGGAATGATCAGTGGGGAACTTTTTGCTGCTAGGTCACTAATTAAACACCAGTCTCATGATAATAATGACTAATCTTTTTTACCTACTGTTTTAATATCCTGTGCAAAATAGGGCAGTGGTTTCAGCCCTGTTTCCAGCAGCCACAATACAGAATGCCCTTGCACATCTGCGACCAGATTGGCTGTTTGTTTGTTGTATTGAAAGCCTCCAAAGACAGAAGGATGGAAAGGACTTGACGAAGAAACTCCCTTGTCAGACATAAGTGTGGCATTTGCTAAATAAGATTGCAAGATGCTGGCAGAGTAACATGGGTGAGCTTCACGACTACCCATAGGCCTAAGTAGTTGTCCAATGCACTGTAATGTCAGGGCAAGAAATTGTATTCTTATACCATGGCCCAGGAAAATCAGGCTTTTCTTCTATTGCCCTGTAAAGGGCATCATGGCCTACGCTCCCCCTTGCCCATCCCATTGCCCCGCAGCAACACATCACAGAATCACAGAATTGTAGGAGGTTGGAAGGGACCTTTGGAGATCATCTAGTCCAACCACCTGCCAAAGCAAGTTCACCTAGAGCAGGCTGGACAGGAACACATGCTAAGTCCAGTTCTTCAGGGATGTCCACCCTCATCTCCCATATAAAGTCCCACCTTCAGCTTAGCCCCAGCCCTTCCTCTTTGGGGAAGCAAGAGCTTTGCCTCTATTTGAAGAAGGCCTGAGCAGTCTGCAGGAGCCCTGACCTGCTTCTACCTCAGTTAAATGGAGACCTCTCCCATCCCGTGCTGTGAATCTGTCACACCATGCAACCACAGCCAAGTCCTGTCGGCCACCAGGCACCACTGCTTGATATTTGGCTGTAGGATGTCCTCTGTCAGTCCCTTTGCAAAGTTTTCACTGTAAGAGTTCATAAAGTAATTATTCTAGGACAATACGTTTGCAGTGCCAAACGTAACATTAAATCCCACTTCTACGTACAACTCTAAAGGAAACTTCTGATAATGACTGTAAATGTATTTATAAATTCAATTTTGAATCCCTTCGGCATGTCTTCTGGGATGATTTTTTTGAATAAAGATTAAATTGCTAGAAAGTTTGCTTCTGAAGACTTGACCTTGAAGTGAAATTCAAACCCTTACATGTCTAGACTACGCAGTGGAACCAGCCCCTTCCTCTGCAACTCGCTAACTCCAGCATTTCTCAAAGGGCTGCAGTTGAAGATAAAGGCATCTGGTGACAAGAAACAGTCAGACAAATGTGTATACATAGGATATTTTCTATCTATCTGGGGGATTTCAGATTTTTCCTACGTTCCATTGATAAAAATATGGAAATGTCAAGCTTCCAAAGTAGTGTGGGCTTTCCAGGACTCTGGGCCTTTTAAGAGAAAACAGCACTCGAGACCTGGTTAGGAAATGACCATTTAAAAAAACCACGAGCTGTACCCTGCAAAAGCTTACCTGCTTCAAAACTCCCACTTACGTAAAAGAAGAGGAAGAACAGCAGCTGGTTTTCAATGTCAACACTGTTAAAACACAACTCATAAGCATTTCATAAAAGAAATCCACTTGACTATATAACAGCTGTAGAAATTTACTTTGCAGGCACGCACTAAGGCACACTGAGCGCCGTGCTCACCGTTCCTCCCCGGTCACATGGAAGCTGGCAGCTCCTGCGGTCACACACGTGAGACACCAGCACTTGGCTGCAGCCTGTGGAAAACTCACCCCTTACATGTGAGGGTGGCTCTTCCCCGGCACCACGTTTCCCCCTGGCTTTTTCTTGCTCCTGCACATGTCAATCCTACTGTTATCCCGTTGTTAAAATATTCTCATTTATTTATCACTGCTATATTGAACTACATAACCAATTCTAAACCTATCTCAGCACTAACATGAAGGCGTTTTTTGAAAGAAAAGGCTCAGGGGAGCCAGGGTGTCTGGAACAGCCGCTTTAGTGCCCAGGGAGCCTTGTAGCAGAAATTCTCACAGGCTGCATCATTAATTAATAATCTGTAAGCATTTAATTGCTAACACTGGACATTCAGAACATAGAAATGTCAGTCTGAGCAAGGATGCAGCAGGGAAAGAGCTGTTTCAGGAATGTTTTTCCTGTGACTGTTCCTATAATTTGTAGCCTGCCACTTTATCAACAGAGCTCTCCCTTCCATGCAACATCCAGAGTGCTCCCATGGGACACAGATGTCTCTCTCATGCTTACTTCAATAGATGTTGTTTGTGTTCTTGGGGCTGTGCAGCAAGAAGAAGCATAATCAAGCCCACCACCCTTGGGCGTCTTCCAGAGGCCACAGGGGGCAATGGAAAACTTTGGACCCAACCCTGCCTTAGCCCATATTCAGGATGGCTGAGGGAAGGTCTGTGTAAGGACTGGAGGGTCTGCTCCAGGGAAGGGTATTGGCTGCAGCAAAAAGTCTGTACTAGCTAAAGGCCATGACAGTATTACCTAAGGGTAAGCATCAGCCTTGTCAAGGACTGTTTCCAAAGTATCAAGGGAGAAGGGTGAGCCCCTTTGGACACAAGGACATCCCTTCCCACCTTTTCTTTTGCTAAATATGTGCATGATCTAGAAGAAGACACATACCTTCCCATCTGAAAAAAAGAAGCGACCAGCACAAATTAGAGCTGCCACGAGTGGGATTGGAAAGCCTTATGTAAACTCACATCTTTGAGTAAATGTCTAAAATACTCATTGTTTCAAAATCCTTCATTAAAGTACTGCTTTGCTTCCCATACAGAAGAAACGATGCCCCTGCACTGAGGCAAGCTCCCAAAGGACAGAGCGTGGGGGTGCGACCACAGCTGGACCTCCCCAGTCAGACTGGTGGATGCCTCCTGTGCTGGAGCTGAGGGCTGGCTCTCAGAGATGCAGACTTGCAGGTAGCGGCCAAGCTGCCACAAGGCCAGCCTGGCAGCTGCCGTGGTGCCCTCTGTGAGACCAGTCAGACCTCTGATACTGGAATTTAAAGGTGAGAGTGGTGGAAGGGAAGACACATGCTGCATGAGATCTCATCTCAGAAGAAGTCCCATCGCACACAGCAGGGACAGGGCTCCTTCCTGCCTCCCACATCTCCAGGAAGACCTGAGAGGACTCCGAGCTCTGCCCTGCCACTGTGGAAGTTTGTTGAATCCAAGACCTTTAAAACAACCCACTGTAATGGCTGTTTACGTGCTTTGCCAGAAGGTTCCCAACTAGCTCTAATTACGGCAAGACCTTTCAAAATTCATCAGTTTATTGAGCTGTTTTGCTAACTTGTCTCACAACCTCTCCTTCAAACTTCTGCTGGGTCATAGCATCACTAACACTGATCCGCTGTTCCTCTGATGAACCCTCTCATTTGAAATCTTGTCTGCAGTTTCCTTCTTTCCCTGTGGCCAGTATGAAACCAAATTTAGCCTGTGTGCCTGCATTATTCAGGTTGTACCCCTCTTACCGTACTGCCTCAAGGTCTGTAACAGTGCTAAGCCGCTGTGACCACTGATGGCTATGATTAGCTTAAGTGTTTCTGTCCACAAATAGTGTTTATCAGTAAGTTCAATATAACAATGTGTATATAAGAAAAAACATGGCAAAATCAGGAAAGATTAAGAAATACAGCACCCTTTGAGCACACATTACCACCTTCTGGAAGTTACGCCTTTGGCAGTTATTATACATACTTAAAAGGGCTTGTCACCGGGCACTCAGAACATACCCGACCTGGTTTAGCTTAAGAGCAAATAATTATTTTCCTCAGGAGCAGTTATTGTTCATTAAAATGCCCTTGCTATTACGCCTGCTTGGCATAACTCAGCAGGTATAAGGTAATGCCTCTGAAATGAATTGTGTAAATTCCTTAACCACTTCTGGAGAGTGTCCAAATGAATGTCTTTATGTCTTTACATTAACCTTATGTTTGCCACATACTTTCTGCCAACCAGACAAAGGAATCGGATTTCCTAGCACAAAATGCCCGTACAACCTCTAAACGCAGAGAGCGACACAGACTGTTGCCTTATGCGCTCAAGGTGAGAATTAGCTGGAAGTTAGCTGAAGACAGAGCTTGAGCAAACCCGCCTTCAGTCTTGAATTTCATGATCGTCTCTCGTTAGAAGAGCACAGCTCCCTCCCCAACTGAGCCTCTGAGCCCAGACATATGTGGACAAATGCCCTGATCTGGGAAGCCAGGCATTTTGTGCTCGCCTAAATTTTGTCATAACTCACACTTGAGGCAGGGAAATGCCAACACTCTGTGTACGACTCCAAAAGGCCCATCGGAAAAATGAGGCCATGAACAGACATGGCAACCTGATTTTCGGAGAATAACTTAGCTGTAAGTGCATGCGCTCCACGTGCTGGCTTTGAGCAAAGCAAGAGCATCTGTAGCCCCACTGCTCAAAGCTGGCTCCTGCCCTCACCTGAAGCCCCCCCTCCCTGTGCAGGACAGCCCCCCATGCCTGCTGCTCTGCCCACCGGCATGCAGTGAGTGGGGCTCCAGTTCCCATCTCGGGCTGCAGGTGATGCAAGGTGAAATAGAGAGGATTTCACATCACCTCGAAGCTGAACCGCTCTGCAGCTGGGAGCATAAAGCCCTTGGGGGAGAAGGTGAGCGAATAGTGAAGAGCCAGAGTCGCTAGGTCAGAGAGCACGGGGAGACTGGTGTTGTAGTCCCTGATCCCAGAAATTATTTCATATTTGACATTAGACACTCATTAGATTACACACAGATACCCATCCTCCCACCTCCCCCCCAAAAAGAAGACAAAACTAAAAACCGAATCAAAAAACCTACTTTGGTTTTACCTTAAACTACTATTAGGAAAACTGTCCAACAGCTTTCTGTCAGGAGACAATTATAGGCCATAAGACCACCAGTTAAGTGTATTAAATGGCACTAAAAATATGCTTCAAGCAAGAGAACAGTTGATAGGTAGGCAGTAGAGAGGCAAAGTAAAAGCATGTTTTAAGGATATTGGAGATTCTTTTTATAAATACCCTTTCACACAATGCTGTTCCTCACAGGTCTTTCTCTAACTGCATTTTAGAACAACTTACCAGGGTTTTATCTCTGTTCGCCTTTGTATTGCATACTGCACATGCCACCACCTCTCAATACCTGCTTAACAGCCCGGTGACAGGCTGCCGGTGCCAGGGCTTCAGCCTCCAGCCCCCTGCTGAACTCCTAAATGCAAAGGAGCAATTAATTTAAAAAAGGCAAATGGGCACATCAAAAAATACAGCCAGAAAAAAAAAAAAATCCATGCAAGTTGTCACTGAGCAAATTCTTTCAGGAACCTCTTTTCCTCTCCTTGCTCATGGCATTTGGTCCACTGATAGCTCGTTTCCAGTAATAGCAGCTGCGGGGACTGTCGCACATGACTGACTGGGTCACACATGCATAGCCTCCCCAGGCTGCCTAATTCCCCATGTTTATCCCTTCTTCCAGCCTGGATAACTTTTTTTTTTTCATTGACCCAATTTTATTTTATTTTTTTTCAATTCAGAAAGCTCTGCGTGCTTTCATTCATCCGAGGACTTACATCAATCCTTTATCTGTGCTGAGGCTCAGCCCTGCTCTGGGAATACAGCTCTGAATACCCAGCTCTGCCCCTGGATACACACACTAGCCCAGTCCATAAAGGTTTCATTCAACTGAAAGTCCTTTAAAATAACCGTCTCCCGAATACTGAGTCTGTCTTCTTTTTTCTAGAGATGCAAAGCTGACAAGTTGCCAGAAGCTTTAATTTCCCAACATTTCAGAGGTATCTGGACTCTGGTGTCTGCAATGGGAAGGTTTCTGACTTTAAATTGTACCTACATTTTGAAATTAACAGCGTTATTTGTCTCAGCTGAAGTATCAGCTCAATAAGTTGCTGGTCAATGCCACCGACTTTAAGACTCACCTTTTAGCTGATGTAGTGATTTATAGACACTCCTTCTGAAGCTGGACACCATGTTTTTCAGCTGCTGGTCCTACTCAGTGAGAAAGATGCCGCTCCTCCACAAACGCAGCATTTCTTGGTTTTCTGCTTTCTTCACTTCTGAATCTATAGCCCAATAATTCTCTTCTGACATTACAAAATTGATATTCATGTTACATTTAAGAGAAGCAGCTAAAGGATAATTTTAAGGGGCAAATACATAGCAGTCTTAACTAGTCTTAACATGTGTTTTACTGCATTGAAGAAGAAACAAGTTCACACTACCCATAAGTTTTATTCAGTCAGGTCTATCAATAGAAGCGATGAGTTACACATTGCTGAATTTCCTGAGCTACGCACTTCATGAAAAAATGAATGAATCTGACCTCTGGGTATTATTTGCAATGCTCCTGTACTTGTAATTGAGCCAAAGTCTTGGACAACGTTATCTGTCTGACATAATCGTTTACTTCCTAAAATCTTTGCTGCTGGGCCCACAATTTGTTAAAGAGATGTTCAAGAAGACACTGGATCAGAGCTCATCTGTCAACAGCTATTGCAGTTCTTTGAGCCTCTATTGTGAGGAAGCGTGCTGTTGTCTTTTGAGCATCTCTTATCACCAGGTTTTAAATTGTTCAACTAACATTATTAATTATTTTCCTAAAATCTGACTCACAAATATTGTACATCTGGTGCTGTCATTTACCACCCAAAACAGTGTAAAGATTATGAAATATTACTGTTCTGATTGGCAACAAGCCAAGAGATTCATTCTATTATTCATTCTGTTAAGATGTAGCCCTCTGTTAAAAAAGCAAAATTTTTTCAGCTAACAAAACATTCACTTGCCTTAAAATTCATCTGTTGACTTCTACTGGTCCATACATCACAGGTGGAAAACACCCACTTTGGTCCACGAGTTGAAGAGCAAGCTCACAATTTGTTGCAGGAAAGCTTAAATTGGAGGCAAGCTTTTCACTGAAGTGCCTAGTGAAGGGGAATCATTTTCTATACTGAAGTTGATTGCAGATTTTGCAGAGCATTTGTGCACATCACCCACTTCTGGGAATCCAAACAAGGGCATGCCTGCACTGCAGTCACTAACCTTGCTTCTCAAGAGAAAATTAGAGAGCTCCATGCTGCCTCGTCTGCCCATATCCCAACAGCCACTCAAGTTAACTAACATGACTGACACAACCTGGCTGGCACAACCCTGGCTGACAAACTAGTGGTATGAAAGCTCAATTTTTCTGCAGAGCAATTTTTCCTTTTATTTTGATGCTGTCTGGTTTTTAATGGCTCTTTTAGACTGTGCTGAGTAATTATAATGTTCCTTTAATCCAGGCCCAGATGTTCCCTAGCTTGAGTCCTGTGACACCCACTCACAAATCACAACCTCTGCCTCCTGAGCCAGCTTCACTTCTTACCCTAATGCTCAGCAGCCCCTGCCAGCCCTGCCATTCCCTGATACCAGCGTTGAGACTGCTCAGTGGATCTAGATGACTACTTAGCAGATGTCAGCCCTCAATAAAGGAGGGGGATGCATGGAAAGACTTCCCTGTACTAGGAGAAAAGATGGCCAAATGTATATGCAAATAGTATGGTAGTACATTTCCTACTTACATAAATAACAGACAAATGATTGCAGTGACCTGAGAAGTTCAATTCAATTAAGAAACATTTTCATCACCGTTCTCTGCTCTGATCCTCCTGTCTTACGATCCTCCTTGTGAGTCTGCCTTCTTAACAGAGGACCGCGCTGGTATAAGTGCTTTATATAAGCACTTTACAGAGGCATCCACTTCTAGCTTGCTATCCAGGCTGCTATAAAGCAGCTTTCATGAAAGAGTGCTAATTGCAAGGAAAAATCAGAACAGCTTTTACTCTCTTCTGTTAAAAAGAGGTTTTAATGATGCAAAGCAGACAGGTATGCCTAAGGGAAAATCCGTCGGTTCCACTGTGTGCAGCCAGCCTTAGGGATATATGAAACCTACAGCTGCCATGAGAAACATGGGTAGGAGGGCTACTGTTGTCTAGGCTTGCATGAAACATCATAGCCAATTTTGCACAAAGGTTTCTCTTTATATTTTTACTTATTTCTCAGTGGTACTATCCTAGTACCTAGTTCTAGGTGTACTATCCTAGTACATAGTTCTAGGTTTAGGCTGGACATTAGGAAAAAATCCTTCACAGAAAGAGCGGTCAGACACTGGAACAGGCTGCCCAGGGAGGTGGTGGAGTCACCATCCCTGGATGTGTTTAAGACTCGTTTAGATGTGGTGTTGGGGGATATGGTGTAAGGGAGAACTTTGTAGAGTGGAGTTGATGGTTGGGCTCGATGATCCCAAGGGTATTTTCCAACCTAAATGATCCTATGATTCTATGATTCTATGATTCTACTGCATTGTTAAAGCCCAGTACAGGTTCGTGGATCATTTACATCTTCCTCTCTTAATTTCATAGCACAATACTGATGTAAGCAGCAAATTTGTAGTAATGCAGACAACAGAAAGCCTTTAAAAATATGCCATGGAACAACACTTTTAGTGAACTTGTAAAACAAAGGTGGGCAATAAAGTGTACCACTGCAGCATTTCTCTACCCATGCATTTAAAAGCCACCTCCTGAGCACTCCCTGCAAGGAGAAACCCAGACTCTGGGCTGCTTCTGATTCTCATTTTGAGGTTATTATTCCAAGTGCAATCCCCAGCAATGAGGTAACAGAGATATTGTTGTTTCTCTGTGGGAGGCATCACAAGTAATTGTTTTGGAATATATGAAACCGTTCTCTTGCAAATCAAACATACTTGCAGTGTTGTTTCTGTATTTAAGATGAGAGCTAAATGACCCAGGTTAAAAGACCAGAAACATCTCAAACCAGATTCAAAGACTTTCCTTTTCCTTGGCCCCTCCTCTTTTACCAGTTATACCAGTTCAGAAGTGGTAGTATTTCTTTAGTGGAAGTACACCACTGCCCTTAAAGCTCCAGCTTTTTACAGCTGTCTGCCGCATGAAACATTTCCACAGAGAACTGGAAAATTCTCACCAACCCCCCAGTTTAACATTTTAATGACGCTGTGGTTTGGCAAATATGAGGAGGTTGCCTGAATTCTTTAAAACATATTTTTTAAACCTATGCTAGCAAATTAATCAGTGGAAATTCCTAGCCACCAGAACCTGATTGTCTGTCAGTGTAATTGTTAATATACGGTTATGGTGCTCACCACGGGTCTGTGCGTCCCTGGGCCATGTGCCTTAGCTGTGATGAGCTGGGACCCAGCTCCTTCTCCAGGCTCCCCTCCTCATTGCCTCCAGAGACAAATGCATTATCCAGAGGACAATTCAGAGCACGATCCTCAGCCCCTCTGACTTACCCGTTCCCCACCGACAATCAGAAACAGCAAGGAGATTATCCTTCCTTGGCTACGGTGAGCCTCTCCAAACACTCTGCTGAGAATCGTTTTTGTTGGTCCACCATTTGCTGATTGTCATTCAATATGGACTTCCAAAGTCATCTTGCTTTCTGAATATGTTTTGCTAATCCTTTTGGAAAGGCCTGAAACAGCTTCTCGCATTACGGCTGCAATTCTAAAGTTGGCTTCTAACAGAATTCATTTCCTTAACCACATTTCGGTGGATTCCTTCTTTATCATTGTTTTATGACCAAGGTTATAAATAAAATTAACAAAGCTATATCGCAGTGAAAGAAACACTTCCACCCCACCCCAGCTCTCCATGGTGGCTGAGATGTATGATGTTCAGTCCTGAAGTGTCTGACTCACAGAAGAGGAGGAACTATCCTTTCATCTTTTTCAAAACAGTTAGATAAAGTTTTTTGATTCTGACCACAATTTCTCTCACAGCAATCCTGAGACACTTTTTCAAAATTACTGTACGTTTACACCACAAAACTGCTGACAGAGAATCAGTCAATGATATCCAATACCTGGTACCTTATAGACATACTCCTGTCTTTTCATATTGCATCAATAAAAAAGAGATCACTTAGAATAAATTTATTTTGTAATGAGAAAATAAATAAAACTGATGGTCACTTCCAAGGAGAAAATTCCATTTAGTATACCAACAAGATTTTTTATTATATTCTCACACTGCCTTATCCATTTAATGCCAAACACTGGTGAAAAGGAACGTACATCCATATCACACTTGTGATGCAGAGATCTTCCAGACCATTGCACCTTCACTGCCTGACAAGCATCTCGTATCAGAGGCATGCTGGAGGGATGGAGAAAGCAAAGCGATGCTCACGCAGCGGTGCCCACGCAGCGATGCCACCCACAGCATCACTCTGCTCTGGTCACACCAGTTCAAATGCCTGCAACCAAACAAAGACACATGAATTTCTCTCAAAGGGCAACAGCCTCAGAGAAGATGCCTTACAGACAGAATCCTGTGCTGTATACACATATGCATACGTATGCGCCCATGCACACCTATGTACATTTCTGCAGGTGATACTGTATGGGATGCTGTGCCTCTGGCTGGCAGCTGGCAGGTAGTGGCTGTCAGAGTCTGGCTCCTCCTCCCAGGAGAGAGAAAGCCACCAGCTTTCAGAGCAGGACTGACTTTCACAGAAGACTATCCTTGAAAGCGATTAGGAAGCATAAGGGTAGTTAACCTGATCATAAGTGAGTCATTGAACCATGTTATGATTGAGCAGGTATTACAGAAATGTTTTTCCTTTAGTTAAAATCCCAGTCCCACAGGAACAACTGAAACTGTATGGATTCATTTTTTATGTGTCATGTTTGACTGTGAGAGAGTACTGAAAAGAAAACCGGTTCTGCTTCAGAACCACAAGCTTTCTACACTTTCCAATTATAAATTGTTGTTATTGAGGCACATTGTTTTAAAGAAACTTGCTTTCCTGGAACTCTCTGGGAGTTTAGAAAATCAAGCATAAGACAAAAAAGAATCAAAGCGATCATTATGTTCACTGGTCAAGCTAAGTAAGAAAAGAAGCTGTTGAAATCCTTCAAGCCAGGTTTACAGAAATAAGGCAGTCCTCAGAGACATGACTGACAGTTCTGCCTTTTAATTCCAGATTTTTGCAAATTTTAAATTTTTATGCAATTAACTATGCTCACAGAGCGTTGCTGTGGGGGAATCCTGATTAAACTATCAGTAAGGCATTTACTCCTCTAACATGCAGTATAGAGTAATTAAGCTAAAACACTTGTTTATTAATTGGGTTATAAGGTGAGTGCATGTTTAAACTATTATTAGTGCATGGCTTTATGTCATTGTTTTCCTTAAGAAATAATCAAAGCCATTTGCAAAAATGAGTGATTGAAGCCTTGCCGTACTCCTGTAGTCATTATTCCCACTTTACTGACGAAGACACAAGGCTGTGCTCTGTACACCAGCACAGAGGGATAACAGGACTTTACAACAGCGGCAGAGAAACTTATCATCAGGCTGGAAACAGGACCAGGATCACCAGACTCCTTGGCATGAGTGTTAGGTGCAGAGGTTGAATCTGAGTCTTCCCTCCCTACCTAACACGAGCAGAAATAGAATGAAAATGCCATGGAGCTTAAAACTATGTCCTATACTAATACGCTTGTCTCTCAAATGGCAATACTTACCTCCTTTTGGATCTTCAAAGCTGGTCTGGTTTTTCATAGAATCATAGAATCATAGGGTTGGAAGGGACCTCTGGAGATCGTCTAGTCCAACCCCCCTGCCAGAGCAGGGTCACCCAGAGCAGGTTGCACAGGAACGCGTCCAGGCAGGTTTTGAATGTCTCCAGAGTTGGAGACTCCACCACCTCTCTGGGCAGCCTGTTCCAGTGCTCTGACACCCTCAAAGTAAAGAAGTTCCTCCTCATGTTCAGGTGGAACTTCCTATGCTCAAGTTTGTGCCCATTACCTCTTGTCCTGTCCCCGGGCACCACTGAAAAGAGCCTGGCCCCATCCTCCTGACACCCACCCTTTAAGCATTTATAAGTGTTGATAAGATCCCCCCTCAGCCGTCTTTTTTCCAGACTGAAGAGACCCAAATCCCTCAGCCTTTCTTCATAAGAGAGGTGTTCCAGTCCCCTCATCATCTTGGTAGATCTCTGCTGCACCCTCTCCAGCAGTTCCCCGTCCTTCTTGAACCGGGGAGCCCTCCTTCCTCCTTCCCTCCCCAACTGGAAACAAATGGCAAAGCTCAGCTGTGGCGATATGGTGGCAGCAGGAGTAAGTCCATTACTGTGGACGATCTGGCTGCCCCATGGCTCATGAGGACTACGTGCAAAATCCCACCGGCAATTTAAGCAATCATCTGACCTGCACATTCTTGTTACCAGCAGGAGCACAGAGTTGGTTTCGAGTCACCCAGTTCAGCCCCTGGCATAATGGTCATTGTGAGATGCAACCTGAAATTAATAACATTTAACAAGAGAAAGTGTTAAAGTAAGTAGAAGGGCTGGCAGTGAAATTCTGAAGTTAAGCTGCAACTTTTCCAGCTACAGGTACAAGTATAGGGACTTAAGACAAGCAGAGATAGACATTTAACATTATTTCATTTACCACCTGTAGATTTTTTTAGCACAATTCTGCATTTCTCAAGGCATTTCCAAAAAGAAGAGTGAAGATCAACTTTATGTGGCAAGAAAACTTCATCTGGAAAAGAAGGGCTGTTTTATACTGTGAGAGAGCAGAGGTGTACAACTGTACACATTCATTTTAGAGCAGGGAATATGGCGAAGCAAAACAACAGGGAAAATTAAAGCACGCGCATGGTTATCAGTATGAAATCTTCTCATTTACTTCTCACTGTGTAATTTATTCATCTTGCAGCATAAGGGTACATCGAGAGAAACAAGGAAAAATGTGTTTTATCAGAGTTCAATCAGTGTTGTGGAAAAAGAAAAAGACGTTTTTATCCTTTAGGCAGTCCTTCTTAATTGTGAACACAGTCCAATGGTCTTATAAGGCTGCTCACTGCAACTTCTCAAAAACAATTAGCACGGTGGATGTTCACAATGATCAATTTTAAAAAGGCCAAAGGAACTGAGCTGCTAGCGTGAATCACAGGTTCCTACCATGCAGCATCTGAGCGGCAGAGCGGACCAAACCAGCCCCATCACCGGGCAGGATGCTGCTCCCGCCTGTTTGTCATGCAGCTGATGGGCAGCTGAGTCCTCTGCATCCCCCTCCTGGCTCACAGCCTGCAGCCGGTGCTGCGGCCGAACAGCGTGAGCCCCCTGCAAGGTACCTGCCCACCCCACTGCTGCTGATGCTGCTTTCTGTTCAGCTCCTTTCAGGCAGAGCTCAAGTGGCTGCTTGAAGTTCAAACACTCACTTAGAGTTTGGCTGCAATCTGCCAGGGGGCTGAGAGGTTCACAGCACCTCATGAGACCCTTGGTCTGCCCGGAAATCTCTCCTCAGTACCATACTTCTGGCACGTCCGCTACAGGTTAATGAAGGGCCTGACCTGCAGTTCTGTCTCACTCTTACAAGGACATCAGTTTTTTTCTCATCATGGCAGGCGAGGGACACAGCTCAAGCATAGAAGTTCAGATACCAAAGGACTTGCAGAAATTTTTAGACTCTACATATTGATGACAAAGCTCAATCTTCTGTACAAATGTCAACAGCCCTGAAGCTTCTGCTGGTGGGCTCTAGGATACCCAGCGTCCACATAAAGTCTGAACAATGTTGGGGAAACAGGTATGTGATAAGCACAGCCTCTCTTTGTTGAATATTTTATGGGAGTTGGGGTATCCAGGCACTCCATTTCCTTTTTCCGTCTCCAGTGCAATGAAAACGAACTTCAGGGCAGCAGAGAGTAGCGTCCAAAGAATTTGATTCCTCCATTTTTTATGCCTGGGAAAAGTTTTTAAAACCCTACTGCATAAGGATAATGCTATTTTCTACAAAAAGTGCATTGCTGCTGACAATGGCAAAGCATTGAGTATTCAGCCCTTGCTTTTATCCGATTCCCCTCTGTAATCTCCCGGATAAGAGCAAGCAAAGCATTTTACTTGTAGACCCTTCATATCCCTCCTGGGAAATTAAAAGATGCAAAAATCCACCATGGGATACTGTGGAGTTTAAGGGAGAAATAATGAACGGTTGTTAGTGAGAAAGAAAGAAAACCCTGAGGAACGTGAGGACAGAACTGTAACGAAAGTCAGCACTCACTGAATGGCTCTGGAGAGTAAGATATTAGCCAACGCCAGCGAATAGATCATTATGCATATGGCCTTAAGTGACTCCACCCAGAGGAGATATCAGAGAAAATTTCTGCAAGACAGGAGGGAGACATAACGTTTCTGATCTCTCTCTTTCAGCCTCAGGAGGAAGAGGAACAAAGTACCCTAAGGACGGCTTCACACCGAAGGACAGCACTAGCCCATCTGGCCTGCGCGAACGCTGGGGAGGAGAGTCAGGCTTTTCAACTGAACTTCATTTCAAGGAAAGAATTTACTTTGAAGAGCCACGCAAATTTGGCATCCCTTCATTTTTATTGTTGCAAGTTATTTGCAGCGGAAATAAAGAACAATGAAAGAGAGGATATAGACAGTTTTTGAAGGAATTCGTTATTATTTATAGCTAAGGAATGAACATCAACATGTTTTACATTTCCCGCTTGCAAATGTCACTTGATGCCCTGCGTTAAGTGTCCATGTTGCCCACTGCGGCCCACCTGCTGCCCTGGGCTGCTGGGAAGTGCAGTGTGGAATTTCCCAAGAGTTTAGGTGGCCCACACGGACCCAGGCAGCAAGTGCTCCTGGCAGAGGTGAGCACTGTCAGCCCATCGCACAGTGCCCAGCACCGACCTAACTGGAGGATTAGAAATCCTGGAGGATTAGTAAAAACAGAGGGAGTGTGCATGAGGAAGGCTGAGGGAGAGTCTGGGAAAAAGACATTGTGAGATGACGGGCAAAATGAAGAGCCGAATAGTATCAGCTGGGAAACGTCACCTCCTGTGATACCATATTGCTTATTTTTAGCGTTACCAGTTGTTCCTAGTAGTAGTGGTGTTGCTCTAAAGCACAAACACCCCAGAACCATTTCAAGTGGGCCTCAAAAGATGAATTATTAATGTTGAATAACGCTGATGTACATGGTCCAAGCAGGGTACCATAGGTGCCTGCCTATAATGAAATGAATCAGAGAATTCAAAGACAGACATTAGTGAAATATGAGCGTATTTTTCTAAAATTTAGATGGCAGCTTTCTAACACAACCTGAACATAGCCTGTTATTGACCTTATTATAGTGATATGGGTATAAGCAGTACTGAATCTAGAGATTTCCCAGGTATACCACATGGGGGAATGGTTCATTTCCCCCTGTACCACTTGTCATTGCGTCCTAAGCAGGAGTCATGGCTGAATTATAGGAAATCGGAGAAAGTCCTGATCAATAGTGCTTACACTTCTGTTGCCAATGAGCTAATTTCCCAGAATCAAGGAAAATCAAGAACAAGCTGACTGTTAATGATGAAATACTCCCAGTCAATTTGCAACCAAGCAGAAACAATATTAAACAATTTTAAATGGAGACAAATATTTTTGGATCAGTAGATCGAGAAAATTCATACCAAGGAACACCAAAAGCGATGGGCGAGGTGTTAGCTGTCAATAAATTTTCAGTTACAGGTGAAATTTTCAGAAGCATGTCAGTGTTGTATAAGGACTAAATTAATAAGTGAGGTAATCTGTTTAACTATAGCTGAAATCAGTTTCAGGCAGTTATGGGAAAGCTGGAGCAGGAGGTTATGACTAACAAGACTGGAGTGCAAAGGGAAAACAAGTTTTGCCAGACAAACCTGACCCCACATTTCAGTGAGATTTCACATTTGTTTGATCAAGTTACCAGCATTAGTGTATAAAATTCTGCCAAAACCAAGAGAAGTGGCGGTACAAATTTGTGCTGAAGATAGTGCACCTATAGCCCTCCAATGCCACTGGTAACAGTATCCCGGTCACAGAGAGAATGACACAGCTGTGGTTCTAAACGCACTGTAGAATTGGTTTGCAAACTCAGTCAGGCACTAAGGACCAGAGTGGCAGTGTCTGCCACCCTTTGCGGAATGGATGTGACATGCTTTCACATAGTTATAGGATTAAGAGTATCACAGAGTATGGAAAAGGGCTTTGCTGCCAAAGTTCAGATGGACACAAGAAGCTCTGGCAACAGCAGGGAAAAAAAAGGAGGAGGGAAATATGTTGAAAATTGCAAATTAACAGTTATTTATGGGAATGAGTTGGATGATAAGAAGTGAAGTGTGGAGAAGTTTTACACATTGACAAATTTATATCAGCTTCATAAATCCTCCCCCTTGACTAAAAATCTTGGCTCACAAGCAAAAATAAGAGTTTAGTCAGTTAGAAGAGGCCCAGGTAAAAAGTAAAATTACAAAACAGAAAATTGGTTCTGTTTTACCTGAAACGAGGACATGCACGCACAGCTGGGAAATGAGCTTTTCAACGCACAGACGGGTCAAATCCCAGAAGGGACCAGCCCCACGTGGGACGGGGACAGGGCAGCCGGCGGACACGTGGGACCTTACGGTGCTCTCTGCAGACGGGAATCTGAAAAACCCAAGCCAAAAGAGATCTGCAGCTGCCAGCTAAATCAGAAAAAAGACAACCACAGATAAGACTTGAAGTACTCCCACTTTAGCAGGGAAGAGATGGCTGACCTGACTGCTGATTCAGGGGGAACTTACACCACTTGTGGAGCTGAGTTCATCGCCAGATTCAGACATGCTGGTGATGCAGCAGTAGTGGAGACTTTCTGCATATCTCGGTGGAGAATTTACTCAGATATTGAGATTTGTTATTTAAAAAATGACTAATACCATTTTGCCTTTACAACTGGGCCAGGATGTGATTTCTCCAAGCACTGATTTGTGAAATATGTATGATATACATATATATATATATGAGAAATATATATAGACATTGATTATGACACAAAAAAGTAACCTTCTGTTTCCTTTTACAGTACAAATCTGCCACTAATCAATAAAGGCCTGTTAAATATTAGTGAAGAAAGAACAAATGGGAAAACAGCACACCGGAAAAATCACATTAAGATTTCAATTATCTGCCAGAAACCTTCTCTTTTTAACCTGTGGCCTCCAGGAATTGTCATTGGCATTTCTCTCCATTATTTAAACACTTACTCTTTCAATGCCTGCAGCAGCCTGATGGGAAACATTAGGGGAAAAAGAGGTACCTGAAAAGACCTTGCCATGTTTGGAAGATCCTAATTCAATACAGCTATGTAGAAAATGTGATTCAAGAGGGCCACATACATGCTCACATTTTTATTTGTAATCACAAGCCCAGCAGGAGAAGAAAAAAAGGGGGGGTTGTTTTCCAAACAGAATTTTAGTGGAGAAGTGGGGAAAACTGACTGAAACCAGTAAAAAACAGTGTATCTGACCAGTGTTGTCTTCTTGTTACCTCAGGTTCCCTCTTCTGCCTCTATTCTTCCAGCTGCTGTTCCTGTATTTAATGCATAGCCAGACTACAGAGCACAGTCTAGCAGCGAATGCCTCCAGAGGAACTTTGAAAAGGCTTCCCCAGGCAGCGCGCTGTGCGGGGCACCATGCCCCCGCGCTGGAGAGGTCAGCCTCGCCAGCAAGGGGTGACAATACCAGCCGCGAGATGGTTGCTCACAGGACTCCCTGACGCGAGACTGAATCTGTCCACAGCGACGCTCCGTGTCTGGCAGAGTCCACAGGACACAGGTCCTGTCCCTGCGCGACACTAACGAAGTGGACAAACTGTGTTATAGTCCCTTCAAAACTCAAGATCTTCTGAAGAATTAAACCAGCGTTACAAGATGCCTCTCTTACTACACAGATCCTCTACTTTAGAGGAGAAAGCAATTTTTCAAGAGGGAATAGTCTGCATTCAGTGGGCCTCTGTGATATGACTAACTGCTAACATGACGGGGAGATTAAGCCCCAGAGGACGGTGCAGCCGCGTACCATTGCTCATTAACTACCGACAGCAAACCAAAGCCTTACTGGCAGATTTTTTAATCTGGATAACTTGACATTTAACAGCTAGGAAAAGCGCCCGCAAAAAAAGGAATTTGGCCAGTCAGGGTGGTCACCAGAGTGCAGGATATTAAAAACGAACAGCAACTAACACTTCATAAACTGTTGCAAGTGCCACCGAAGGTAGCAGAGCTCTACCGGGCCACATCAGCTCAGGCTCTGTCTGCCGGGGCCAGATCCATAGGGTCTCCATGCCTAACCAGTGAGCCACGCTGCCCACACGTTCATTGTGGGGCTGTCCCACAGGTTTTCCCAATCTATCCACCCCTGCACAGTCCTTTGTCGGTGCCGCTTCGCAGCGTAAATATTCAAAGGAAATGTTACTCACTGCTAATAAAGGACCACACTGTCATTTTTACTCAGAATGGGTGACACGGTCCAAGTGGGGAGTAAGGTATGCTTCAAAGAAAAGAAAACACCGGTCAGTAAATTACAGACATTAAAAGTCTCCTTAACGAGTTATCTGGACTGATTAAGTGAGCCTTTGTGCATATCCAATGAGTACACACTGAAAAGCTCATTTGAATAGGAAAAAAAGACTGTATCTGACAAATCCACATGACTAAGAAAAACGCGTCCCGAGGAGGCTGACCCTGCTACAGCATAAGAAAGCACATTGTGAAACCACCGTGGTGTGGGTGAGAGAAGCAAATTCCAAAATCACGGATGGTATGTGGCAGCATGTTGATCGCTCCCCAACAGGACTGCCTTGGCTCTGCACTGGCAGTTTGCTCGAAAGAGGCAGAAAGCAGAGAAGCAAGTTCTCCCGCAACACGGGAACTGTTCTCCCCAACAGCCAGTTCACCTCCTGCATGCAATTGTCCATTGCGGTTACAGTTCCTTAGTTTCTTCAAAATTTCTTCATACTCCTGGGCTTTAAAACTATGGTGACAGTGACAAGGACTTTCCAAATCAACTGCTGAACTGTAATATATTCACTTTACCTCATTACATATAAGTAAGAGCCCTGTTTTTATAATAATGTAGATGCTTTTGTTTTTCTAAAGCCCTATGCAAACTTTTAGCTATGTAACACCAAACTTTGGAAGATTTGACCTTGTTCTTCATAACAAAAACATACGGTAGGGAGCCACCTCTAAGATGAAAGGCCCATAGTTCAATCCTTGCACCGTATTCAGCTGTAAAAACAGTCTTCACCCTCCTCTGGAGAGCTATTGAGCAGGTTTAGCAGTAGAGTGCCTCAAAAGGAATGCCTGCATGGCCAACACTGTCCACAGCTCGGTATCAGCTCATACTGGTGGAGAAACCTGAAGTGCGCTCTGTTAAAAGGCCATGAGACACTGGTAAGCAGAGATGGGAGCAGACTCAAGTGCAGACATAAACTTTCTGCTCCTCATGACTCTGAGATTTTTGACCACATTACAGGCTTTGCCTGGCCCAAATCTGCCCAGGTCAGGCACCTACCATTCACAACCTGAGTTCAAACACATAAGAGATGTCCATATTCCGTCCCTCCAAGAAAAATTGCTTCTGGAAATGATTGGTGTGCCTTCTGGGAGACCTATGCTGAGACCCGGACCCGCCTCTCATCCACTCAGACTGCCCAAATGAACAGACTCAGGTCTGCAGTATATCTTCAACATACTTGATGCTCTGGATCTCCAGAGCCTGAGATGCATGTGGAGTTGTGCACAGACAGTGACTGGAACCTGTCCTTGGTCACACGCCCAGAAGTCAGCAAAACATATTCTGCTTGCCTTGCCATGTCTTGCCTTGCTTGCCTGCTTGGTGGCCTTCAGGGTCCCCTGAAGTAAATCAACAGCATTTTCCATCACTCTTAGCACACGTTTGCAGATAGTGACAGCAAAGTATTCTTGTTAATGGACATTAGAAATAGGCTTTTTTGGAGTGACTGGTCTCATTGAAACATGTGCCATGAACAGTGACTGGGAACTTCAGAGCCACTGGTATGGGAGTATCCCCAGCTCAAACTGGATCACGTCAATACAGACCAAAATGCAGAATCTGTCAATCATTCCCCCAAGCTCAGTGAAAAGCAGGCAGAAATAGTATTCTTCTGCTTCCATCTGGATCAAGCAAACAGACACTAAGCAAAGTTCAGCCATCTCATTCTGGAAAAGATGATTTTGCAAAACAACTATTCCACAACAACAGGGATGATGTTTCATATCAATACATCAGGTATACACAGCTACCTGACACATTTTGTAAGGATGAAAAATCAAGCTTTGTGATACTCCATTTGTATTAGGCAAGTGGACCAATTGACATAATTATTAGATGGCATTTAACATGGGTGCCTCAGAATCTGGGTGCCAAAATCGGGATATATTCACTCAGATATTCAGACTTCAGCCACCAGGCTGGGGCAATGCGGTTTCAGACCTGCGGATGATATGAGCTTTCTGCACATCAGAAAGTACACTGTCCTCTTTATGTTGACTTGGACTATGAACTAGCACGAAAATACAAGGCCATAAGGAGAGGTAGCATGTGTTCTAAACCAGACGATACAGTTAGGGAAAAAAGATCAGACAATCTTTCAGGTACGCAAGCTTTTTGAATGGAAAGGAAACTCACTTGTGTTTGCCTGGTGCTGAGCACCGGCAGACTGAGTCACATCCCCGTGCAGAGTTTTACAGCCAGGCTCAAGGAACTTAAAAAGTTGTTTGCAGGTTTTACGTGACACCTACTGATGCCTTATCGAGAAACAGAACCACAGTCTATTAACCTCCTTTCTTCGCTTTAATCACCAAATCGTGCTTTCTGTATTGGAACAGCTCTGCGAAAAGTGGGAGAGCTGAAACTCAAACACCAAATGGCAGGACACTTGCTCCAATAGCACTTTACAAAAGTAGAAAGTGAGGGTGAGTTGACCGAGAGGAAAAAATACAGAGAATTACAAGTGTGATGTTGTTAGAGCAGTGAGGAAAATAATGGAGACGATCAAGGATTATACCTGCTCAAAGCACAGTCATGGCCAGGCAGAAATGCACTCTGACAGGGCAGGGCAAACTTTTGTGACTCTCACGTGTACAGGACCTCACAGACAAGTATTAGCACATACTGTGATCACTTTAAGAACTTCTGATGATGAATACTGAAAATTTCTATAGTCCGTCTTAATTATCAGGTGCTAGATAGCTCACATTTTTTAAAGTAAAAAAAAATTAAAATCCTCTCCTAATTAATCCTAGTGCCTGCTAAATTGTTCCAGTACTAATTTAACACATTCATGTCTAGACTGCGCCGTTCAGTGTAGCTCACTGCAATACAGATGATCATATTATCCTGTGAAACTGCACCCTGCACACAGTGTTTATTACATCAAAAGCTTTTCGTTCAGGCAGTAAAGCGAACTATGGATGGCACAACATGTCCCAGAGCTTTATGGGCTCGGAGGGGATAGAAAATTGCCAGGCAGTTGTTTCCTACCCAGCGCAGCAGCACCCTGGCTGCTCTGGGAAGGGAGAAGTCCTGTTCACAGACCAAAAGACACAGAGGAGAAAGCAGCTCTCTGCTGTCAAAGATCTTCTTATTTATGGTTTTCACTGGAGAGCTGCGAGCTGTAAAATCTGCAGTCTAGCCGTTCTTCGTTCATATGTAATAAACACAAACACTTTTTTTTTTCAGAAATCAGTGACTCAAGGAAAGGTTTGTTTGTCGTCCGAGTCATTTGGGAAGGCAGAGAAGAATGCTGCTGGGGAGTTCTTGGCACGAATTTGCACTGTGAAGACAACAGCCTGCAATGGAAGTTGGGAAATATTTAGAAAATTTGAAAACAGATTGTGTTATATTGTTCCTGTCTCGAATGATGTGTGGACGATGTTCACCTCCCTGCGGGAGGGGAGGGGGTGCGCGGCTGAGGAGGGAGGCAGTGGAATTTGCACGCTCCGGTCCCGCTGGCCTGTGCTTTGTTTTGGTATGGGGGGAGGATGGAGGGCGAGGAAAGGACTCTGCTTGTACGCCTGAAATATAAAGAGGTGTTTTAACTAACAGGAATATACTGTCTTGCATTATATTGTCTTGTATTAATATCTTATCCGTGGGAGGCAGGCGAGGTGGAGGTACTTTTTACCCCTGTGCAACACAGGAAAGGACACATTTAGAGATAGCCAAAATTTTTTACTATTTTAAATGTTGCTAAAATCAAAACTTGCCCATATTGCAAAACATAAGCTGTCACTGTTTTGACAGGAAGGAGGGAAGAGGGTGGGGTAGGGAAAAAAGTAAAAGAGAGAGGAAGACAGAGCACATGAGAACAGACACATGTAGCGCTTCCCAAAGGGTTCGGATTATGATGGAAAGTAACATTTTGATGCCACTCGGACTGGAGAACATGTTTGAAAGACCTTGGTTTTGTTTCTGTATGGAAGCAAAGGATGTATCAAGACCTCAATAGACATCCCAAAATGGGATAGCTGCTGCCCAAGAAGATCCAACTAGATTTGCTCCAGTGTATACCAGGCAGGGCCGGAATGAGTAAGCTGGCAGACACAAAATTTATACCCTGGTTTATTCCATGCAAAACCCTAAGCCATTATGTTATGCTACTCACTGAGAGCTCATGGACAACGTATTGACCTGCACCTTCGTGGGCAGCCATCTGGTTGCAAATAAAACAATTTTCTTAATTGTCTCTTGAAACTGCTGTTTACAGGCACTGTAGTAACTCACCACTTTGGGTTCCTGAAAAGCACCAAACAGCACAAGCAACAGAAGCTCACTAAGCTTAGGGGGGAGGGAGACAAGCAAACGGACAACCCAGTTCTCAGTCCATAGAAACAGTCAGAAAGAAGCTTCCCACCAGCAAAAGTGGTCTCAGTCTTCTGACGGCCCAGGCGATTGGTCCTGGTACTCTCTGGGAGCAATGGATCATTTTCCCTCTCAATGATGCTGGTCCATACCTTTCAAGAACAGTTTTCTTCACTTGTCTGCCTGCCCTTGAGACTGATACTGGCGCAGCAAGAGCAGGGGCCTGAGACCATAATCATCAAGTACGTTCTTCACAAAACCGAATGGAGCAGAGCATGCCGTCTATCCCTGCAAATTTACTTGTAGTTTACAACCCACACAACAAGCCAGTGTGAATGATACCTGGCTGAGATCAATCTCTACTTTAATTAAAAAAAAATAATAATTTTGCAGCATCACATATATATGTTTGTCTCAAAACTCTTATTTTGCAGAACATTTGTTTTGGTTGGACTCGATGATCTCAAAGGTCCTTTCCAACCATGAAGATTCTATGATTCTATGATTTTACTCCCATTGTTTAAGATGCACTGGAAACCTTAAAAAATTCAGAATATTGGTTTAAAAAAGGGATTTTTTTTTCTGAACGTGATAGAAGTACCCTAAAAAAAAATTTAAATCTGTCATGTATTTGCAAAAAAAGTAGCTGAAATGCTATGAAGACAAGTTTTCAATTCCACTTCCAAAAAAAAAAGCATAGATTAAGAAGAATTATAGTACTTCAGGGAGTTTTGGTTTCAATTAGGATCACCTGTCATTTTAGCCAAAGCAGCTAGTCCATAGCGAACCCCAGTAAACTACTACAGATTGTTGCAACATTGCAAGGGGCTATTTTCAACACGATTGTTTGCCTTCCAATTACTATCAACGTTACCTTGGTTATATCAGGTTACCCTGATTGCATCAGGTGTAAAGCAGATCAAGGGCTTAGAAAAACCAAAGCTCAGCTGGCTCTATTTCTAAGCAGAAAGCCTATATCTTGAGATGGTTGCAGTTCAGCCATCCAAGGCAGCTCAGCTCAGCATGCAATGGGTATACGGCAGCTGTGGAAAGGAGGCACGTTTTCATCCTCCTCACCCACCGCTTGGCTGCTGCGGTCCCAGACACACGGCAGGAGGAGAACTGGAAGTTACGCACGGAGGGTTACAGATCAGATTGACTTGACATGGCTCTTAGCATCAGTACAGGCCACTAACTAAGGGGAAAGACTCCTTGGTAATTTCTAGGCATCTAAAATTTGAAGTCAGAGCGAGTTAGATGCATGCACTGGCCTTTCAAGGCCCTGTGCCATACAGCACTACTGCGTGAGCCTTCCGCTCGCACAGGCTGGGTGGGGGCAGACACGTGCATAACTAATGCACGTGCAAGTACCCATCGCGTCCTGCACGACCAGGGAGGAACAGGGCCAGATTTCAGCAACTGCTACTTCCAGCAGCCCATTCACTCCAGTTACGTGATCTGTGGGAATCATTAGGGGTGTGTTTGCACAAGCCAGTCCAAAAGAGAAGGCCAGCCAATGCTTATCTGCTGAGAAACTGGAAGCCCTATGAGCTCGTAGGCACCAGAACTCATTTGCTCTCAAAATCAACACCGTCAGATGCAAACCAGGTCAGGTCAATAACTTTCAGTTCAGTGTCAGTCTACATCATGGTCAGACTAGAATGGACAGTCTTGCTAAATTTGATAAATTGCTTTATCATGTCTACTGTGGCATCTAATTTCCACGTTAACCCCTTGCTTACCATAGTTAAAGTAGTCCTGAAATACTAATTTGACTGAATTCTGTATCCTCCATGCCTTATCTATCATAATGACTTGTTATTAAATATGGAAAGAGTCAGACTTAACATAGTTAAGGAAATGGGAATGTTTCCAGGGTATGCATCTGTTTACTGCACACTAATTGGGTCACTGATGCACTAACAGACTCTAATGTATGTAATGTACTGGCTGGTGTCTTTCAATGCATGGTAAACCTACAGTCACATCAGGTATATCTGCTATTATACCCAGCAAGAACTGCGCAAATGCTAGGCTAAAAAATCTGAGCTTCTTTTAAGAAAGACAAGAGAAGTTGTCTTCTGCTGTGTTCACATCTCCCCATGCACTCTTCCTGGAAACATTCAACCACCTATTTAACTAGGTTAAAATATCTGCAAAGATGGAGTTTATGCTTACACATGCAAGGATTTTACATTTTACCCCTTGAAGTAGTCACACCAGCAATCTGGTGGTAATTGTACTCTTATACTTGAGTGCAAAGGAACAGTATCTCTTATCTGATCCAAACTTTCAGCCCTGAGCTACCAAGGTTGCATTTTGCATTCTCAGCTCTGAAAACGCAGGGTCAACAAAAGTCAGGAACAAGTTTGTGAAATCATTTTGATTGATGACGGTAAGTTTGTTCGCAGTCCATTGCCTCATCAAGCTGTAGGAAGTGTTTCTACGAGTGTGAGTCAGTGTCTGTAGCTGGAACTGGATGCTAATAGCAGGTTAATACAAAATCTAACACAAAGGGATCACCAAGGACTGAAAATCAAGCTAGTTTCAACAATAAATAATGGACATAGGCAAGGGGCGCAGATATCATTAAGAGTGTTCTTGCCACATATCCCACAAAAACATTTCTCCAGACTAGCACTGGATGTACGTGACTTTCCAAGGAACCCGTTGGCAATCAGGAATCCCAGATGTTTATTTGGGGTTGTGATTATAGGGCTCAGCTCCAGTGTTCTCTGATGGGAACAGGAGCACACAGCGAGCGTCAGTCGCCTTGAACTCTTCCCATGCAAACTGACATACTATTTGAGATGTATCTGAAAGCAAAAAGTGACATAAGCCCACATCATCATGAGAAATTAGATGGCAAGATGTACATTAGGTTCTGTTTCAAGTGGGTTAGTAAGCCCTTAAGGAACAAATAGTACATTTACCCTCAACTGCTGTACTTCCTGAAAAGATCAGCAAAGAAAAATGATCCAACTTACTGCCTGTGCTTCCTTACAGCTCTTGATTTCTAATGACCCACATTTTTTGGCACAATTCTCTTGGCAAAATTCAACGTTTTCAAATACTTACAACAGATGCACAGTCACAGCATTTTCCATCATACTCACGTTTGGATACAGATCTCTCTAATCTTCTCCTAAGGATGGATTTTAGGTGTTACCTTCGTTTATGGTTCAAAACTTGAAAACCAGTCAGGTGCAACGTTTGCCTAGAGGGACTCCTCATCTGAATAAATACACAGCTTTGAATGAAGCACTGGGCATTATCGCATGCTTTACTTGTATATGCCTGCCCAGTTTTTCCACCTTCAGCATGGGATATCCATTGGCTCAGTTACCTTCAGCCCAACTTAGCAGATAATTCAGCAGGTAGAAACCTGCCCCCTTTACAGGGAAGGCTGAGGGATCCACATCGGCTGGATGATTCCTGGAGTATCCAGCTTGAGAATGTTCTCATCTGTCCAGGTTTTGAGCTGAGATAATCGGATTAAACATAGCACATACTGTATTGGCGCTACACCAGAGCAGTTCTTCCAGTTGAAATGCAATAGCTAGCACAGTCATCTGCCGAAAAATGCATCATCAGTTCTAGTCTGCCAGTACCCACCCATATGAAATGCATGTGTCAACCATCCTTTGGATTTACTGAGAGTGGATTTACCACAGTTGTTTATAAAGAATCCACTAAATGAAAAGGCCATTCATTAAAGTACAGCCTTAATTCATTTCAGGCTCTTTCATGCCCTGTCATGTTACGGATATTCCTATTTCACAATCCAAGCAAGCAAAACAGAACAATCCATCCTTTGGCTCACCAAAACATTCACATGAGCTGATGACAAATATCCATCATGGAAGAAATAAGAGCTTTCGCATGGTGCCTAAAAAAGAAATGTTCAAATGGAACCACGTTAATAAACAATTTAAGTTATTTTGGACAAATATTTGTGTTCATTGGGAAATAAAACACTCATTTTGTTTTTCAGCTACTCATTAGAAACAACAAAAAAAGAAGAACTTATGGGAACTCAAAAACACCGCCAACTCCCTTCTTTCCCCTGATGTTTGTAAATTGTCTGCAGCAAGTGTCCCACATACACTGAGCAAAACTGCTGATCGCTGCCAAAAATGAGACAAATGGCACTACAGAGAAAGGCTTAGACTGAAGAGGAGGACATTGACTCTTCCATCAAGCATTGTCTGAAAGAGGGCTGCTGCCGATTCCTGAAGAGGCAGAATGGACAAAAGAGCAGCTTTTCCTGATTATTGGGGCAAAGGGCTTGCAGCACAGTTTGTATCTCTAGTTTTCACTCAAAATGAAAAGCCAGAGTGTGCTGAGCTGCTCACGCACTGCTTCCAGAGCCATGCAGCAGATTTGTAACACCCCATACCAAGTGATTCAAAAATGCAGCATTTTAACAGTTAACAGAACATGGATGAAAACCAATGATGGTTTTAGAGTCTTTTTAAGAAGTGTCTCCTCTCCTCACGTGACTTCTTTTCCCTTTCTCAGTTTCCAGATTGAACATTCCCTGGTGCTAACAGCTTTTGGGCTTGACTTTTTAAACCCTGCACAGGATGTTTTAAGCTCTCCTATCCAAGTCCACTGGACCAAGGGGTTCAGCCACAAGGACGTCGCCTCTCTGTACACGGCAGGGCAATGATCCATCTGTTGAGAGGGAATCTCTGTATTACAAAACTGTACACAATAAAACTTTGATTTCATATATACTCCACTGCTGAGCTCCCACCATTTTCTTTAAAAATCTTTGTTCTTTCCTTTAATTTGGCCCACAGTTTGCTCATTTGTATTTAAAAGCCATTGGCAGTAGAGGAAACTGGAGCAGAAGTACAATAAACAAATACAAGAACAGCAGAAGCGTCTCAGTACATTTTTTGGTCCTTATCTTGAAGAAGTTTTACAACATATTTTGAGGTCAGCAGAAGGGTACTTATTAATCAGATTGGACAGTGCTACTTAAGCAAAACAACTAATCTTATATTCATTTTTACTTTGACTCATAATAATTAATATGGAAACTTTGAAATAGGTTCCTCTTGCCCTGAATCACCCTTTAAATTGACTAAAAAAACAGGGCAAGGGCCTGCTCTACCACAAAGGGATACAAAAGTCAGATAAGCCAGTCCAGAGCCAGCAAAATTACCCCCTATAATTTTTCCCTTAGAGGACATGCCCAAAACGCTCCCCACCTCAATTGTTTCTGTTGAACTGCTCGCAGAAGACGATGCAGAGGATGCCTGTCTGACATTGTCTGGCGAAACATCTGTCTTGCAATTTGACACTCTTTACTCACCAACCCAACCACAGTTACATTATGGGAAAGGGGCCCCACATCATGGGAAAGGAGACTGCGGGGCAGAAGCAGGAGGGAAAGGGCTGCCTAGCAGGCTGGAGCCCAGTGGGAGAGGCGCTCTTGGTTTCTCAGCTCAATGCACCAGAGATAAAAAAGGAAATGACTTTGGCCACTTTATTGCATCAGGATTGTGTTAAGGACCTCAGGTGGGAAGCATCAGGCCGCAGGGAGCCTAGGTCTGTTGGGGAATGCAAGGGGAAGGCAGGAAGTGCATATGAGACACACAGGCTGAATGAAAGATTTATCGCAACAGCATCGCTCTTTTTCTCTCTGTTCCCCTGCTGTCCCTCCATTCTTTTCTCCTCACTCTTAGGCCACCTTGAAGTGGAGGCGAAGCAGGGCTTGCAGCGCTCCAGAAACCCGTACTGCTGCTGCCAGCAATGAGGTAGGGAGAAAAATGCAGTTATGTAACTTTATGAACGTTTTGCTTACACAGGAAATTTAATCAGCAAAGACATCGTGTACTTTAGGACTTCCTAAATAGCAGTATTATCTATAAAAGGAATGAATACTATTGCATTAATTCCCCTTTTGAAGGCAGAAGTACATTTCATCTCCTTTGTCTCCTTGGCATACCTATAAACCCTGTAATATTTACGGATAATGAACTCCAGGGCTACTGGACAGTGAATATTTTATTTAGGTAGCTCTTAAACTCTTAAGCTCTTCTGAGCACCATATGTCGCGTGACTCAGGAGGTGATTTTTAAAACCTCCAGGTTTTTTCATACCAGTGTTTTCCAAGTCACCATTTGTTCTGTAGTTGTGGTAATGCAGCTCCTGCCTCGTTATATGTCTCTCGGAAATTTCATTTGGCATCCGTGATACCCTAAAACCTCTTTTCTTTCAGGGTTACACAGCTGAAAATCACATTAGAGGCCTCGTGCGCTAAACTGCAGCATCCCCAAACGTTGCCCAGGTGCCAAACTCCATAGAGGAAAGAGGAGGCAAAGCTGTGGCCATCTGCTCCTGGGAAAGATATAGATCTAGTCAGGGTTTAAGTTCATGCTTTTTCTCAATCTCTTTAGCACCCAGGGGAGTCACCAGGAGTGGGGGGCGGGGGGAAAGCTACAATAAGCCAACTTACCCTGCATTAGATTCTTCTCTGAGGTTTTTATGCAGCCAGTTTACTGGAGAGTTCCTTAGCAGCTCTGTGTCTCTGCCATGCAGGAACGAGCTTCTTAGTGTGTCTTACAGGACGCTGCAAGTCCCTGGTTCTTTACTACAAAAATTGAGATATTATGAGAAAGACAGTTTATATCATCTTTTTAATAGTCCTTAAACTGTCACTTCTTACTTCCTGCCTGGTCAGGGTAGGAAGAATCTAGAAAGAAATAATCTGATTATTAAATCCTTTGAATGTCCTTCTTTTTAACAGTTAGTACCTGTAATATTTGAGCGTGAACCTCTGATACATACATACCCATATTATATATATAAAAAATATACATACATTACATATGTAGGGGTATGTAAGTCGAGGTTCTTTCGTGTATGTGAAATTAGTTTCAGCTTTGTAAGAAAAAGCATATCCTGTCCTTTCATTCCTGTTCCTGAGGATTCCTCGCTGGCATTGTACCCCCACTGCCCTAATTTTCAGGACATTAATTTCTGAGTTAATCCTGCCTTCTATCGTGTGGTGTCTCCTCACCTGGCCCACTATACTGTGAAGGATATTTACGCAAAGACAGATGAGACTTATTTAGCCCCTCATGTTATTAATTGACAGCAATTATGGCTACTGCTGTGACTGGCACCCCAGCTGGCATTTATTTCCAGGGGCTCCGGAACTAGGAGCTTCACTTTGGATGTCACTTCAGCCAGAGAGCAGGCTCTGCTGTAGAGCTCTTCCACCTGTCCGATCCAGAGAGGACAAATAAAAGAGGCTCCAGTCCCAGTGGGTGACAGTTGAAATGAGGAATACAATGATGTCACGGGGGAATAGTTCATCCAGCAACCAAATGGAGCAGCAGATGAACTCATGGGCAAAACCCATTCTGTCTTCATGTAAAAGTCTGTGGAATTAAACACAAACAGAAAGCAACAGGAAGGACTCTGGAGACATTTGGGCAGAATCACTCAAGAGGACTGCAGTCGATGGAGCCAGCAAGTCTTTAATAACAATATTGGCATTCTTCAGGCCGTACATCAAATGAATGACAGAGTTCAACGTAGCCTTTTGTAGATGTTCTCAGTCCTTTTATCCACTTGAGCAATGAGCTATTACTCGTTCATATGTTATCATGTCAACAATTCAATATGGATCTTATTACACTTGCTGGGGAATTGCCCAACAAAACAGATTTTCATTGGAAACTATTGACTGGTCAAAACCAAGAAGTTTTGGCCAAATATTAGTGAGAGGCAGGAGTTTGTCCAGAACTCATTCTGCCAGTTTTCCTCTGGGACATCTAAAGGTGTCAAAGATTCCAGCGTCTCGGCTTCTGGGGCATTTTACCATAACCAACACTAACTCACCCACCAGATCTCAAGCTTTCAGGCTCCTCACCATTGATTTTGGAGCCTAAGGGGGAGCCTCAGCTACCAGTTCTCTATAACTCACCCACCAGATCTCAAGCTTTCAGGCTCCTCACCATTGATTTTGGAGCCTAAGGGGGAGCCTCAGCTACCAGTTCTTTATAATTTTTTCCTTCTCTGTACGTTTTCCTCGTATAGTCCTATGCAAAGGTAGCCCAGATGATCAGCTCAACTTATTTTACATTACATCTCACTTTTTCACGTCTGCATTTTAGTTTTAAGAACAACCTATGTTGCTAAAAATAACAGAGATGCTACAATATGTATAAAGCAAGAAGCTTTCTATTTGGGAGCAAGTTACTTCCCGAGACAGCGCAGGACAAAAATTGAGCACACCTCTCATTTTGCCTTACGCCAGTGTAATCTTGGTTGCAAATATCTGAGGAGGCAATTTCTGCTTCTCTAGATGAAAATTAAAATGTGATGGGCAATATGCTAGGCAAAATAAAGCCTCACAGTCACGTTATGCACTCTTAAGGCAAACAAGCTCTGTTTGTTAGACTTGCTGTTGAAAGAACCGGAATGACAATTAGAAGTGTTTGAAGACATCCCCTCGGGGTTAGAAAGAACGAGTTAGACTTAATTTGACTTGTGCCATGAAAAGTACACTACCTAGTGCCCTACCAGTAAAGAGCCAGTAAATGAAAGCCGTACTATGCTTTGGCACCACAGATGAAACAGAGTAAACGTAGAGCACATGAATGACGTCCATGTAATTGATCATTAATCTGAAAAGAGAGGAGTAACATTCATCATTCATCTACTTCAAGGTATGTCATTAAAATAAATCAACACTTTCATGAGCTTGACATCTTTGGAGAAGAAAACATTGTGTTTTTAAACAGAGAAATCCCACAGATTCCAATCCCACACATGCTAATGAGTGACAGAGAACAAACACAAGTCTTTGAGGCCCTGAGAATTAGAATAAATAAATGTCACAAGGGGAAAAACAAGGAGGGCTTCAGCATTCTTAATTGCTTTTAGATTATATCAGGGAAAAAGAGAAGTCCAGATTTTGATCTTTATCAAAAACTGGCAACTTTACCCAACTATGCACTTTGTGCTATCATGACTATTATTATTATTAATTCCTATTCTCAGGTGTTGATATAAAACTGAAAGAGAAGAATGCAAAAGAAAAGTTACCATCCTGGAATCAAGAAAGGATTTTAACTGTTACTACACTTTACTACACATACATCTATGACACAATAAAAATAATTTGCTTAATAACAGCATCATTGTACAAAACAGTGACCACGAGCCTCTTGGTAAGTCTCCTGAGGATTGTATTAGTTATCCTCACATCAGTTGTTAAGATGGTAGGCTGAAAGACACAAACCAAAGTTCTTAAGCTGGTTCTTACTGATTTGTCAGGTGGTACCAAACAAACAATGAAGGCTTCAAGTGAATTGCCTATATTAGGAAGCAATATCAGTGTGGAGAAAAAAAAACACGTTGGAATTTTTTTTCTAAAAGTGGCCAACTCTGACTTCTCTTTGCCATTCCCCACCCCACCTCCCCCCCCAAAAAAAAGAGGGAAATTAAAGTTTTAATATCCCAGCATTTGAACCCATGTTTGCTATTAAAAATAAAAAAAGAAAAAAGGCAGTTTTAGCTAGACAGAAATGCTTCCTTTCCAAAAACTGCAAAATTATTATTTTGATCATTTCCATTAGGAAGAGACAGATGCTATTTTCAATACAGCGTTAATATTGCAATTCTTAAACTGGAGGAGACCTTTTGTTATACTGCTGCCAGTTTATTGATCGTAACTACTTCTAAAGCCCCCATCACACAACTCCGAGCACCGCCCAATTTTTTAATCTATTTATCCTCACAGTACCCCTGAGAGACAGCAAAGCACTGTTATCCCCATCTGCCAGGTGAGCTGATGCAGGGAAGACGGTCCCTTGCCCGCTCGCGCCCTTTGACAAGTTGTGGACCCGAGCTCCCAGCATAGGCAAGAGGGAAAGGCTGGAGATTGCTGCTCAGCAACCACCAAGCCCCACACGTGCCCTGGGTATCACTGGTGCTCATTCAAGCTTTCACCAAACCACTGGGGCCGTGGATCTCTGGGAATGCTCCTAAGGCACAATTCTTGCCCTGGCTGTTCCCAGCCATTACACAAGAGCTAAGCCCTGAGCAACCAGAATTCCAATGGTAGAGCGCTATCCCCCCAGAAAAGGGGCAGGGAGACATTATCCATGGCTGCAGTACCTCCCCAGGATGAGGAAAACCTTGAGTCTTTGCTCCAAATCAAGCAAAGGAAAGAACTGAATTCCTATCATCTCGTTCATCTTGGCCATTTTCAGTACAGCTCAGCAGCTACTCGTGCATATGGTTTGATACCACACCTCTGCATTTGAGCGATTAATCCACTTCAGGAAAAAGCGTCAACAGATAGGAATCCTGTGAAGTAAGTATCCACCTCTGATGAGGCCCATTAAGCTGGTGCCTAAAACTTTCCTGTGCATTTTGCTCATGGTTGCCTCTCCGCAGGTGGCTGCTTCTCCCTGCACACAGCGTAGGAAACCTGCACTTTCCACTCGGTGCTCGGAGCAGCCATGAAGGAGTCAGCTCTTGCCATGCTGAGGAGAAAACCTGAGTGCAAGCACCTCTGAGGGTCCAGCCCTGAGCGGTTTGCCAACAGTAATAGGAAAAAGGTGTTTGGAGGTGAAGCAGGGACATAAATTCAGGCGTTCCTGAATTTTCTTATAAATTCTGGTGTTCCAGCCCCTGGACTATACTCACTGCTGGACCATATAGATTTTTGAAAGGAGATAAGAAGCATTCCTGTCCTGACCAACCAGGACTGTTTTTATCCGGGAATATATTCAAAATCTCTTCTCTCGACCATCTGGCAACAAGATGAGCACACATGGGGTGGGAATGTTAATCCATGACATTAGCTTCCTTCACCTCCTCCAACTGATATAACCTCAGAGTATACAGTATGAGAGTCTGATTTATGCAGAAAGATTAAAATCATTTAATGTGTTTAGCTTGGACACACAACTTCTAAAATGGGAGGTGGCTGTACGCATTAAATAATTTGGAAGGCATAAAAACTGAGTAAGGAAATTAACTGGTTATGTTAATACAAAGGAGTGGAAATTGTCCCATATGGTGGTTAAGTACCGTCTATTTTTATATTAGACTAATATAGAAATTAAAAATGGAAAAAAGGGCTGTTTTCACTTACGGCTACCATTAAGGCATTATTAGAGTAAGATAATGTTTTCTGAGTTTCAGTGTCAGGCTCGCAAAGGACATAAATAATGGGCAAGTGTACGGCAGAGAGGGTGGGAGGGATTCCACTTCTGGGTCAATATACTGAATTATTAAAGGCCCAAGCTGCTGCCCACGTCTTTTCCACCCAAAGGCAAAATGGACTGCTTTCATCCTCATTGCCACTTCGCCACATTTCACAGAGCTACATCACAGCTCAGTCTGTGCAGACCCCAAAGGTTTTTGCATTCCCATTGAAGCAAAGATCTTCATGAGCTAGCATCAAGTGCTTCTATTTATCCCACCACACTGTTAGAGGTCTTCTTTTCCCCTTCTGTGTGCTCTTCTCTAATTTCCTGTTATATTTCACAGAATCACAGGATGGCTGAGGTTGGATGGGACCTCTGGAGGTCTTTGTGTCCAAGCACCCTGCTCAAGCAGTGTCATCAAGAGCCAGTTGCCCGAGACTATGTCCAGATGGCTTTGGAATACATATATTTATATTGTTTAAGACCTTTAATCAGTGGTAAAGTCTAAAATAAAGTCAGCATATTTGCTAAGAGGTAAAACAGTAACACTTCTAGGCATAATGATCATTTAAGTTACAGATGTCCTTGTAGAGTCCAGCTGTGGTGTACTCTGTACACCGCAAACGACTATCCAGTTCAAGCAAACTTGAATATTAGCTATTATTGACTGCCATCTAAGTTAGATTCCCTTTATATTCATTCTAGAAAGATAGAGTTGATGAAAAGAAGACCGGCCCCTCTGAAAGTCACCTGAGATCTTAGGTAATCTTGATGGATTGGACCTGAACCTCTATGTCCCAAGATGTTACAGTGTAAAAAGACAAAGCTAAAGAAGATAAAAAAGGAAAGCCAAAAGCATGAAGAAATGTCTCTCCCATCTTTCAGGAGACAATGGCACACAGAATAGGTGAGCTTCAAGTAATTTGCTCCTAGTCCAATGCCTTGTAAATGACCCCAGGTGCCTGGCCTCTCCCAAAGCTTCTTTCTTTCAAAGCTGTTAAAAATGATGCTGCTTACCTCTCAAATACGGCTATAGATAAGCATTCAAGGCTATAAATAAGCACACAGACAACACCTCTTTATGAAGAGTTCTGTGAACACATACTGATGGAGCTTTTACAAAGATTGATCCGAAAAATCATGGTTCCCTGCCATTTGGGCACGCTTTACTAGTGTGTCTGAAAGCTTTTGCACTGAATCTTACGCCACAGCGGGCCACAGGTTTCAATCAGTTTTCTGCGTGACACAGACTGCTTTGTTTATAAAAGTTTGACTGATCAGAGAAGTGTGCCTCCTGAGCGACAGAAGCACATTACCTGTAAACATTACATGTGGGCATAGGCAGTGGCTATAAAGAGCATACTAACATAACAGAATCAACAGGGATCTCACAATTGATTAACTGCTTATTTAAATGTCCACTGATGGCTTAATTGACCCATTCTAAGCATAGCCTAAATACAAAGCGTGTAGAGTTTTTCAAAGGTGGGTGAGACAATACTGAACATCTAGATACTTTGTTCTTGGGGATTTTTTTCTTCAACAGGGTTGACTTTCTCAAACCAGTCTAAGTAAGTTAGATGTGCAATTGCCACTGAAATTAGGTGCCAGCTACCTGGTATCTTTTAGAAACACCGTTATTCTTCAAATATTTCAGAATGGAAAATAAAAAACTATATTGTGAAAATTTGTGCGTAGCTGTAGTAAAGGTTGATGCCGACAGAAAGTGATCGCTTCAAGCTACTGATTCATACACCTGTAAAAGATTAAATTTGCTTTAGTTACAAGTGCTTTTGTGCTCCCAGACAGTTAGTTTTAAGTGAAAGTTCATACTTCACAGATAAAATGGATATAATGTTGGAAATCATGGGACAAAGAAAAATATTATGGATGCCCAGTTCCCATTCCTGCAAAATATATACAAACCCTTCTTCCCTTCTCTCTCACCAAGTGTATATTCTTTCTTAGCATATGCAGTTGCTCCACAACATTTGCCTGTTGCACCTAAAACCCCAGTCCTTCAGTTTTCTTGGCAGTCCCACATAACAGATGTCAAGATCTGAGGTTTCCGATCCATGGTCTGCATGCCACGAGGGGTATGGAAAACTCTGCCAGGTGAATGTGTGGGGCAAGTGGCAGCAGCAGTTCTTGACAATGGCAGCATGGAGGTTTCCACAGGAGCTGCTGGATAAATCCCTTATGGTTCCCAAGGGGCAATCAGGAGTTGGTACGATTAGCACCCAACACAACCATGCCTGTAATTCCAATGCAAACGGCAGGAACTTGACAGAATGAGGTAGAGAGCATTGGATCAGGATGGAAGAAAGGATAGATCATGTTTACCCCTGAGGTGAAAGGAGAAGAGCAATTAAGGAAGAGGGGTAGAACTGGAGTCCTCATTTTGGCAGATAGGAAAGGAAGGGGAGGAAATAGGAGCCAAGGAGTGAACTGTTGCTTAAGGGTGTGTAGAAAGAAGCAAGGAGCTTAAGGTTGGGAAGGGAAGATAGGTGGGAGTGGAGTCCTGGTTTGGGAAGCAAGCAGGGACGTGTAACCTGCCCTGAAAGCTAGTAACTGCTGCCTTGAGTAGCGGTTCCCAAAAAAACAAGCCTGGAAACCCCTTTTCCATCAAGTTCAGCCTGGGTCAAAGAGAGTAGAAAGTGAATTTCAGAACAAAGGAATTAGAACAAAGCAGACAACTCCCTGCCCACTCTCCCCTCCCTTTTCTTTTGTAGGAAGAGGAATCAAGAGAAGGGCTCAGCTTTGGAAACAGGGCCCCACTCCCAACCCATTTAGTGTCAGAACCAACACCCTAAAGTGCACCCACGGGACCAGCAGGAGCCAGAGCAGGTCCGAGGACAGGGTATCTAACCCATGCTCCCTCTCAGGTATGTTGCTTACTGACATGATGCTTTTACATTGAGACTGGACTGCTGACAGAGTATTGTGGGGTAGCTTCCAGGTCTGTAAATGCAGAGCTATCATTTGCAGTAAAAAGGAAATTGAAAAAACAACAGACGTGTATATTGGAAATGATGCCAGACAACAGCAGTCATCAAAAATATGTATACTTTTTTCCATTAACCACTAATGGACAATATGAGGGTTTGGTATCATTGAAGAAAAGCTGGCTCCCCATCCCACAAATACTTAGATGTATTTTGGCCTAGTTAAGCAGGCAGCTCTTTACCCTGTCTTCAGTAGAAATCAATGCTTAAACTCACCCATAAGCATCTGCAGGATCAGATACTGTGTCCCCATAGTTAGCTTTTTCCAATACAGTTCACAACACTACCAGAGAATGATGTTTAAGACTGTATTGCAGTATATCCAATCTATTTAGCTGGTAATTCCTGCATCTGGGGATATATAATTGCCACATAATATTGCTGGGGATTTGCTTTCCTAATCCCCAGTTGTCATGATCATCTGCTTTCTTTTTTGGTCAAGATGTGATTCACTAAACTGAAGCAACTTTGATTTTCTTAATGTTCACATCAATCATGCTTGCTTTGCTGAATTCTGTATGTGTATTATTTGTGATACACGTAATGTTTGGAAACACATGAGCAATACACTCGCTAAGGATAGAAATTACCAGCTCCAAAGGCAAGAAGATGATGTTCATTCCATTATCTAGCTTCACCAACAGAAATCTCATTGCTGAACTCCATTCTAATACACAGCCAGATAAGCAATCTTATTACCTCATAATGAGAGCTGATTTCTCCTCATCTAAATCTCCATTACTTCTGTCATCTCGGTTTTATGTAATTTCCTTCTTACAGATGCTTCTATGTTAAATTTCCCCAAGCAGACAAGAGATATTATGTTTGTTTGATATCTATTGCTAAGTTTTTTATGCGGAATGAAAATAAGTGTAGAAAAGCTAGAGGAAGGGTTCGTATCCTCATGCATTCCAACTCTATATATTCTACACTACAAATTCCTTCTAAATGAAAACTGCACTCCTTCTCAGAAGCAATCCTGATTCCAAAGGTAAGGATTAGCAAGCTAAACTGCAGGCTTAGGAAAGCTTTTTGTTTGAAATTTTATTATTGCTGATAATACTGGCCAAAATATCTTTCCAGAAAGGCACTACAGATTATCAGCTGAACCATATTCCATAGATCTGATGCAACAGTAGCATCCTAGAGTTCCTTCCTACCCACAGATTTCTTCCTTTAACACACCTATGAACATTTGCCTTATCAAAGTACAGGTATCGGAATCTACTTCCAATCAGAAACCTCTTAAAGATGGAGAGGTGAAACCAAACCTGGATGAAGTGCAACTTGCATTTGGCAAGCACACATCAAACTAGACTAACCTGATTTTTTCTCTGACTATCTAAAAAATTATCATAATTAAGAGTGGCAATAAGCAGCACAAAGTCTAGTTGGAGGCCATTTGCTAGGGGTGCACCCCAGGGTTCAATACAGGGTTCAGCACTGTTTAACATCGAATCATAGAATTGGTAGGGTTGGAAGGGACCTTAAAGATCATCTAGTTCCATCTTCATTAATGACCTGGATGATGGGACTGAGTGCAGTCATAGCAAGTTTGCTGGTTGCACCAAACTGGGAAGAGTGGCTGATACACCAGACAGTCATTCAGAGGGACTTCAAATGGCTAGAGAAATGGGCCAACCAAGAAATGCAAAGCCCTGCACCTGGGGAGGAGCAACCCCAGGCACCAGCACAGGCTGGGGACTGGCTAGCTGAAAAGCAGCTTGGCAGAAAAGAAAAAAGGGCAAGGGGGCAAACAGGGGGGTGATTGTACGTTGATCGTGAGCCAGCAGCATGCCCTTGCAGCAAATATGCCTTAGGAAGCGTTGCTAGCAGGTGGAGGCAGGTGTTCGTTCCCCTCTGCTCACCCTGGTGAGACACACCTGGAGTGTTGGGTCTAGTTCTGGGCTCCCCAGTACATGGGAGACATGGGCATACTGGAGAAAGTCCAGGGCCACAACGATAATTAAGGTACTGGAGCATTGTTCATACAAAGAGAGACTGGGAGAGCTGGGACTGTTCAGCCTGGAGAAGAGAAGGCTCAGGGGGATCTCATCAATGTCTATAAATACCTGATGGGGAAAGTAAAGAAGAAGGAGCCAGATGCATTTCAGTGGTGCCCAGTGACAGGACAAGAGGCAATGGGCACAAACTGAAACACAGGAAATTCCATTCAACATTCAACAAAACACTCAACAAAATCCAATATGCATCAAAAGGGATTTCAGGGGCAATAGGCACTAAATTAATCAGGTGAATGGAAAAACCTTCTTCACAAAAGGAGACAAGGAGAACTTAGTTTATTTTAGCATAGCAAAATAAAGGCGAGGGGAAAAAAAATTAAACTAATGAATTGTGTTGCCAAAGAACAAGGGGCTTTGAATCTGGAAAACAGAAGGTATCTAACCAGCAGACCAGTGAGGTCCTGTAAAATTCAAGTAACTCAGTAGAAATTAGGGAGAGGAAATTTAGCTAGGCTTAAGACGAAGGTTGAACAGTCTCTGAAAAAGACCACAACACGGTCATGTCTGTCAAGTTTCTACTTCACTTGCTGCCCTGGACTACAGCACAGATGCCACCTCTGAGATGCTCTGAATTATACCAGAGACAAGACCAAGTACATAAAGGATAAAAACCGCCAAGTTTCAGGTTGTTTGATCCTACACTGGGAGAGGAAGTAGTGAAGTGATTACAATCTTAAGGTAACTCTCAACTATATATAGCTATATATGTGGACAGGAAGTGATCTGAGAAGCTCTAAGGCTAAGGTGACCACCCTGAACTTAAAATACTAATATTGACTTCTCTACCAGCTGTTCTTTTTTTTTCTTATTTTCTGCCACTAACAATGGCACAAGTTAATTTAATTAGACAGACACAGACTGTGTGATGGTGAGATGTGCTGAATAAAATCAAGAGATACTTCTTCATTTGTAGATCTAAATTTTTTTAAAAAATAAAGGTCCTCAATTTAGAGTAGTCAATAATATTCAGAAGGGCTACAGCAGTACAGCCCCAGTGATTTGAAAGGCTTTGCTACTGCTCCACACCCCTCCAAAATCAGCTTCCTGAAGGGAATATAAGTATTTGAAATAATGGTCATTAGCTGTCCTTAAATTAAAGAATAACTCTAATCACTGCATGATGCTGAAGAAAAGAAAGCATGTATGACTCAGATAAGTTCACCTATGTGTTTAGAGACTCAAAAGAGAAGGGTTTTTGTGCTAACAGGTTAGAAAAATGGTATGAAGAACATCCCGAGGGCAAATGATCTAACAATTGTTGTCATGACATGCATTTTAAAAAGAAAAAAAGATTAACTACCATGGTGAGCTAAGAGATCATTTAGACAATATTGCAGACAAAGGAACTAGTTCCCTGATGAGTTTTTAATGACTTGAGAACAAAACAGTCTCCACTTAGACACCAGAAGCATTTGACCCCAACAACCCGCTCTTGCTGGATTCACCAGGTTGTGCCCACACTGCCCTTCTGGGGGGACAGTGTTGAAGTGAAACCCTGACTGTCCCAATTTACCACCTGCTAGTTGGGTTTGCAGAGTGGTTTTAGGACATTCAAACTAGATTCTCTGAGGAGGAAACTCATCCAAAAGCTCTCCTTCTTCCACCTATGCACCAAACTCCCCCTAGTCCACGATGAAGACTGCTAGTGGCTAAATCAGTGACTTGTCCTTCAGACAGCCTCAAACCACGTTTGAGATCATGATATCAGAGGACCAGATTAAATCTAGTTCACAGTAAAATACCCAAACCATTAACAATTTTGATATGGTGATCCATCTGCCCCAGTATACCGATCTGCTTCTTTTGCACAGGATTACTTTCTTATGTAAACACGACCACAGAGACAAAAACATTATTTCTCCAAGTGAAGGTTGTGTGTTAATAGCTCCATCAGGTCTGTGATTGGCATTGGTTTGGGGATTTTTTCCCCATAGTGAATAGAAGCTCACTTGTACTTCAACAAAGTGATAATCAATGTCTCTTCTGCCTAGCAGATGTACACCTGACCAAGATTCAATAATGTGGACTATCGACTGGCCGTCAGTTTCCCTAGCAGACTCCAGTTATAACAGAGCATAATGATAAGGCTGCTTCTTACTCCAGCAACTGAAATAGTTGTTCAGAAGAATTTCTTTGCACTTTATGATCCTATTGCACGATAGATACTAGTCAGAAAATATAACACCTCGTGTCACAGATCAGCAGAGAAGAAAGATTCCCACCACTGAATGATCAAGACTGCTGTGGGAATGAGAAGATCCTGTAACAAGACTTAGAGGCACCGGAGATAAGGTTTAGAATTCCCCACCCCAGTTTCTACAGGCAGGTGTTTGAAAATATAAATTGCATTTTGGTCAGGGGAATAGCCCTCAGTGTCCCTGTTACAAAACCCTAATGCATACCTTCATTTCACCTCCTTAGCAGAACTATAATTTTATGGCTAAACATGTCTGGGTTTTCTCCCTCAACAATCAGTCTAGAATTACTCTTGCAGTATTGCAAAGTCGGGTCGTTTCCGCTTCTTGTTTCATCTTGTCCATTTTAGTTACAGCACTGAATCATGTTAACTTCAGACCATGTAATTGCTTATCCACATGGAAGGTAAGTAACCTCACAAGCCATATAATGTGGGATCCAAATGGGGTTGCCTAATGCCAAGGTACCCTTGCACCAAGGTACCAGGACACCCCTCCTTGCTGCTGATTCTCTGTGTGTCTCTATCCTCAGTGAGTCCTCCCTGCATCCCAGTGTGCTGAAAATGAGTTTACCTTGCAACTGAGCAGAGCCTGCATTCATTGTGCCCGTAGCTCTCCTCCCACTCTTGCACACATGACAGTCTCCGCCAAACACTTCCCTCAGACTGCCTTAGCCCAGGCTCTCTTCGTCATGGGTTTGGAACACAGCTTGAAACAAGCTCTGCACCAGTATGGGAAAGCACCATAACGTACCTGCAATAATCACATGGACCTGACGCATGGGTCTGTGCAACACCAGGTGCCTGAACACATAGCCTCTAATGGAACCTATAGCAAATCCAGGGGATGCTCAAGGTTTAGTGGCCACCAAAAGAACTTTTCCACGATACCTCTTGGCTGCAGCACTCAGTACTGCCCAAGGAAGCATCATCCATGGGAGCTCCAAGTGAGGATAACGTAGGGCACTGCGAGGGCAGACTCCTGCAACTGCCTTCCCATAGCTGCTGTGTACCAGGCTGCACCAGTGCTTGACCCATTTACAGTTGCCATGGAGAGACTGAAGCATACAGAAGTATCACATCCCCCAATTGCAATGAGATCTCACAGAAATAAATATCTGTTTGTGAATTTAAAGGGGAAATACAATAAAATAATTATGAAAATCTATGTCCAATGACAGCTGGCAAACATGAATTATTTGACAAAGCTAATCACAGAATCATAGAATGATTCAGGTTGGACAGGACCTTAAAGATCACCCAGTTCCAACCCCCCTGCCGTGGGCAGGGACACCTCCCACTAGACCAGGCTGCTCAAAGCCCCATCCAGCCTGGCCTTGAACACCTCCAGGGATGGGGCATCCACAACTTCCCTGGGCAACCTGTGTCAGTGCCTCACAGGAAAGAATTTCTTCCTGTTATCCAATCTAAATCTACCCTCTTTCAGTTTGAGGTCATTACCCCATGTCCTGTCATTACACTCCCTGATGAAGAGTCCCTCCCCATCCTTCCTGTAGCCCCTTTTAGGTACTGGAAGGCTGCTATAAGGTCTCCTCGGAGCCTTCTCTTCTCCAGGCTGAACAACCCCAACTCTCTCAGCCTGTCCTCATACATAGGTGCTCCAGCCCTCTCATCATCTTCGTGGCCCTCCGCTGGATCTGTTCCAACAGGTCCATGTCCTTCTAATCTATCATCCTTTACTATCAGTAGGCTTCAGCTCTAGCCTAACCAACCCCCTTAATAAGGAAAGAGAGGAAATTGGGCACAGCGGTGGCACCTCTCCTTTTAAGACTTTCACTTTTAAAACTCAAATACTTTTCATCTTAATGGTCTTGCAACACAAAAATGGATTAAAGCAGCATTCAGCCAAGATCACATTTTTGCGTGCAGTGCAATTTCTCGCAAATTTTCTAAATAGGTTAGTCTCCCTCCCGACAATGAGATTTCTGCCCTCTGTAATTGTGCTGCAGCTACAGCCGCTACTAATGAGAACAGCACAATGATAAAACTGATTCTCTGAGACTGCGAAGAAGAGCTCAAACACCCACTCCTTCCAAGTGGTACTACTTTCTTGAAGAAAGAAACACCAGTATATTAAGGTCCATTGGGCCAATAGGAAATGACCGAAACCTTTTCATTTGGGCTTCAGACCAAAGTAAACATTTTATGCATTTTAATGCTCTTTTTCTGCCAAAATGTGAATTTATGGATCTCAACTACGTATAGAAATGTTGAACTCTTGCAATCAACTCTGTAGTCATGAGACAGCCCAATTTTGCAAGCTTGGTGGCGGAAGGTAATTTTGGTCAAGCCACTGATTAGGGATATTTGCAGCACATAATAGCAATAATTTATTGAAACTACGGCTCAGTGAACAATGCTATCTATCCTCATGTGTCAGTGGATGGCTCTCAATTAGCTGTTTATGTGCATGTAGCTTAGCACACCCATTTATTATTATTTTCATTTGTTTCAAGAACTTAGAAGCCTAGCTGAGGACAAGCATTCCCAAACGCCACCCATATTTGGGGGAGTTCAGTCTTAAACTAAACATTCAATCCCACTTTTTTTCCACTGAGCCATCTGAGTCTGTTGCATTGGCGATAGCAGGTAGAGTGAAACAGGCTAAAAGAAAAATGTGTAGAAACCAAGTCGTGTAAAGTGTTTTGTTCTAACCAGAAAGTCGCATGGGCAAATGATTTGGAGCTAGCACTGCTGAAGCTAGGGAGAAAAACTCTGCTAAAGCACATTTTATTAGCACAGACCCAGCTGCTTCTTTTTTTCCCCTTCCGTCCCTCCCCCCTTTTTTTTCCCCCCGTTAAAGATTGAAAGCAGACAGCTGAAAATAGAGGTAGGCAACGTCTTTCATCTATCCTAGAGAGAGGGAGGTGGCTTGTCCAGCGGTGATGCAGTGCCATCTAGTGACTCCTTCCTTCAAGGAAAAAAAAGAAAAACCCACCAAATCACAACAGGTTGAAAAATAAAAACCGCCCTAAATTACACCTCGGAGTAGGGGAGGGAGTCTGGCAGGCATCCTGATCCCACAGCAGGGTGCGGGTGTGAACAGGCTGCCCCCTCGCAGGCAATAGCTGCCGGGGAGGTCTGGATTGAAAGCCACCGCCACCTCCACCACCCTCTGCCGGGACAGGGACCGAAGGTGCCACCTCGGCGGCTGGCCCTGGGCTCTCCCCACCAGCTCCCCAGCTTCAGGCAAGCCAGCGCGCAATGACACCCCGGTTTTAAGGTTCCGAAGGCCCCTGTGACAGGCAGCACAGCCTCGGCAGATGTAGCTGAGGTTCACTTAACCAGCACTTTGCTTCCCAGGGCTTAATTAGCTGCTGCTGCTGCTGCACTAAATAACAGCTCCCGGGAGGCAGCGACATGTCAACGCTATTACAAGCTGGTGCCTGAGTGAGCCTAAAGAAAAGCTGCAGTTCGGTGTCAGAAGCAGCATGGCCACCCTGAAGCAGTCGGGACCAAAGCATCCCAAAGCAGAAAGGACCTTCTTTCCACCCCTCCTGCTTCCCACCTTCTGCTCCTCACGCTGTCAGCTGGGGTTGAAAATACAGACTTTCTCAGCAAGTGATGTTGAAGTTCTTGCACAGCTTTCTGGACTCCTGGTCCCTTGGCGTTCAATTTGTTCACATTCTCCATTTTTTTTCTGACCAGTCATGAGATCATGTTTGTTTGGGGGTTTGTTTGGTTGGGTTTTTAATAAAACCAGTGACTAAGACATTAATGTGTGATCCCAAAGTCCTGGAGAAAAACATCAGATATTGCCAACTATCCTGATTTTTACCATAAGCTTTGCAACACTGGAGCTTACCTGTCTCAACTACATATAGCTAAATAGCTAAATCCAAAAGATTTATTTCACAGGTGTGGAAAACTACAAAAATGGGAAGGAACATTTTTGTGTTTTTTAAGAAAAGTAAAAATAGAATTTCTCAACACAGGAGACTTCACAAGCATTCAGTGATCTCTGATTTGTCCCTGTCCTTGTGAATTGAGGTTCAGGTGATGGTGTGGGTGCCTTCCAGAAGCCACACATTCCCAGGAGCTAAGCCTGGGTGCCAGGGAATCCCATGTATTTCTGTTTCTGCTTCCATCTGGCCTGAAGAAACCCATCCCTTTGTATTGCTGCGTAGTTGCCCCAGGCCAGGAGACCACTGCGGGCGGCACACACAGGCGGGGACTGGGGTGCAGTTGCATGGTCTCTACATCAGCACATGACCACCGTATGTGTCCACTGTGTCAGCAGGTGCTGATATGGGACTACTGCCTTTCCCTCAACAGCAAATCTATGTTTCATCTTTATTACTGAGAGGATGATGAGTGAGAGGAAGACTAGCCAATTAGCCTGGGATTTAGGAGTGCCAAATACAGCTCCTTGCCCACCGTAGACCGTGGTGCCCCTGTGTTTCTCTGGCACATGAGGCAAAGGTTTGTTGCTTGGCTCCCACATCCAAGTGTACTCTCTGGCCACATCCAGTCCTTGCTCTGAGGTATGACCCAGAAGTAAATCATTCCCTTCTGTTTCCCCTGCCTGTCTTCTTCCCCTGTTCCCCATTCACCCACAAAGAAAGCCCAAGGCACCTAGGAAGGACCAGAGAAAGGGAGCAGAGGGCACAAGCCTCTGCCTTTGAGATGAAGGAATTTAAGGATATTGTCTTAATTTGCAGATGGGAAAATAAGGACTAGAATTAAAAGGCAGTCGCCCAAGGGAATAAGATAACCAAACAGCACTCAGGACCTCCAGGTCCGAAGCCAGTTCAAAGGCTGGCAGACAGCTGTGCCTCCTATGGCAAATGAGTGGTTCCACTGGCAAATCCAGAGTAGTTACCTGGTATGTATAATACATATATAACCAAACATACTAGATACATCTAATATATATAAAATAATAGCTTAACGTAAAGCATGTAGCTTTAATCAGGGTATTCCTATCTACTTGGAATTCCAGAAATAGCAAACTAGGCCTTCCCTATGGGTTTCCAGCTGTAAATAACAGAAGACGTTGAGGAGAACAGGTTCTGCCAGTCACTGCATCCCACGGCAAAGATGTGCTCAGCATGCAACCAGTATGAGAAGGGAGGCACTGCCATTCTTCAGGAATCAGAGGCTGCAACAGGGTTGGAAGTGATCAGGATCAGCACAGGATTGTTTGTTTTATTTTTGCTCAGTTGTGTTGAATGCACTCTTCCAAACAGCACTGTCTCAATCATGGATTGTCTAATAGCACTAGAAAACCAAAAAATGAGTAACAGAAATTTCCTGACAACTCAACACAGACTGAAAATTCATGTTTTGGGGACCAAATAACATCCGTGTCAACAATTTCACGATTCACACAGAAAAAAGACTATTTTTATGTTGAGAATAAAAATTAATCGTAGAGCAATAAAGTACTGACCACTGAGCAATATATTACCTTTAAAACCATTAATAATATTCAAGAACACTAGTGGTACCATTCATTATCACTTTCATAGCCATGTTTCATGTTGAAAGCCAAAGCACTGAATTCATGCATTGCTAAGTCTTGCTAATACAGCACCAGAGTACATGGAGGAAGAAGGACTCCTTACAAACGGAAAGCCTGCGTCTCAGGAAAATGTTCCAGCAAGGTTGATGCATTTTTACTGTCCATGTGAGGACTTCAGGATTAGCCCAATACTGGGGAGGGGAGTCTCCTACAGGGACATGATTTTTCTCTCTCATCACTGTAAATAGAGTGCTGGTGAAGAAGGAACATACTTGTGAAAGGATTACCAGTAACGGTTCTCCCATATTCTTTCAGTGATAAAGAGCAATATATCCTAGCAGAAGTCAAATTCCTGATGCAGAACCAAATAAGAACTTGTGCACATTTGTGTCTGAGCTAGTTTTTCCCCACTGATGCAGTGAGGTGCACTGATACACCTTTTCCCATTGCTAACATTTTTTTTTTCTTTCAACTGGAAATACTTTCCTGAAAACTATAGTTTGTATACCGGGCCATAATAACATCATGGTCATACAGAGTCTGAGAGGGTCTGTTGAAAACAACGGGCAAAATGCTTCTCAAGTGGAAGAGGAACAGATCCTGAAGGCTGTAATATCTCAAAGCTGATCTTTGTTCAGCACTAACATGTAATTCTCAAACTCCATGAGGCACAGGAATCAGTCCTTTGCCCTGTTCTGTCCTGGTAAGCTCCCACTTGGACACCATAGCCAGGATTGAGTGTCACTTCTCAAAGTGACATATACAGTGAAAACAATTAACAAGAGAGATCCAGAAAGTATGACATACGAGGAAGACTTGCATGGGGTAAAATAATCTAGCAATATATAAAAAGCCAGTGGAAAGAGGAGAGATATAAGATCTCCCTGTCCATCACGGATCGGAGGAAGATTTAACACCCTTCATTTGCAGTTAAAAGAACTCAGGTTGGATGCTAGCAATAAGCATTTTAGCAGTATAGATAGCGATACTGGAATAGGGTGCCTGAAAGGCTATGGACTCTCCACAATCAGAGGTTTTTAAGGACAAATTTAATAAACATACAGGTATAATTACTCTGGCCTGAAGCAGAAGCAAAGCCTAGACAAGTTGATGAAGTTCTTCAAGCCCTATTGCTCTATGAGCCTCTGATATTAAAATTCTAGCCTACAACAATAGATGATCTTCCTTCCAACTGCAAACACAGACTCAAATTACAAGTACAGCCCAATTTCACACACAGTAGTGTAAATCAGGAGGTACTAAGCTAAAGGCGGTGGAATTAAGCCCAAAAAGATGGCATTCAAGATCATTAAGCTAATGGATTTTAATGTAACACATGGCAATGTCAAGGTATTTTTTTTGTACCCATACTTGTTTCTTTGTTCTCTTCTATTCTGGGTTTTGTAGCGATAACGGTATCGTTACCTTATTACCCTGGCACCCAAGTAATGTTACAGGGCAGAAAAAAATATTAGCCAGGAGAAAAATAGGCTGATTTGATGCCCCTCCACCATATTTGAAACCCTCTGACGGAAGGTTTGGAGATCAGTACATCCTTTATATAACTCTGATTAATAAATCAGTTTCTCTGACTTCTGTAGCTAACAGTTCCATACAACTTTCTTTTTTTAACTGGGTAATTTTGTACATGGTAAGTGTATTAATTAAAAATGGAACCAAAGGGCCTAGCTAAATCTTTGATCTTCTGTGTGCCCCAGTTTCCCCTGCCTGTAACACAGAGATCGTATTTTTCTCACCCCAGACGTCTGCTGGAAATTAGTTCATGATTTGTAGGCTACTTCGCATATCCCCAAATAACTAAATTAGATCATAGCAGATATTCCAACCACTATTTCAGAAATTAATTCCCATTTGTTGGACTTTCGACAGAATTCAGAAAATGGCTGGGAGATCTGGTTTTTCTTCCGAGATACACGCTGTCACCCAGCTAACAAGTCTCCCAGCAGCTTCAGTGGGAACGGGATCACTTCATACTTTCTCAACTTTGTTTCCAGGATGCCTGATTCCTACTGCCACAACCAGCACCCTCCAGCGGGCACCTTTACTTCTGCATTTGCATCCTGTCCGGGGGGAAATCCCTTACCCATTACCTCCCAAAAAGCCAGGCTGCCCCTTTGTACATCTGTAGGCAGCTTTCATTGCACACAGGAGCATTTAAATGTCCCTTCTATTTAGCATGGAAGGGCAAGGTTGTCAGTACTGCGTTGGTTTTGGCAATTTACTTATTGGCAAGAACCAGCCTACACTTGCTGGGTAGAAATCAACTCTCCTCAGAGGTAAAGGGGATGCCTAGTTGCACAAATGCCACAGAGCATCACATGTAGTAGTGATTATATTTAACTCTCAATGTGTGGACACTCTTATCTTAGAAGTAACAAGGGCATTTTCCTGTTTAACCCACTTCTGAAGGTGACTGTTGAATGTGAGTAAACTAAGAAGGAAGAAGAGGCTCATATGCCAGGAGATCAAAAAGGGAAGGACGCAGTGAAGGGAAAGTGAAGGGAAAGACACACCTGAAGATATGGATATCAAAAGCCCAGGCTCAAGGCAGGAACGAATCACCTTAGAACATTTGACTGCACATGAGTAGCCTGCTTACTAGGAAACAAGCATTTGGAAGTGTGAGGCAATGGCCACCAAGGGTATCTGGGACGGTTTAATCCCTTTCAGCTGTCAATGTCTTTGACTCAGCACAGCTTGGCTTATCGTGGGTGAAGCTATTCATATGTCCACAGCTGACAGGGTACCAAGCAAGCAAGGACAGCTTCCACTGAATACTACAGTAATGCTCTTGCTTGAGTAGTGCAGTAACTTCACTATATCTCACATTATTTGGCAATTGCGTCCTATATTTCTACTCTAGCAAAGCTCCTTATTTTCCACCCTTTCTAGATACACTATAATTCTGAAATAAGCAAGCATTAACCTCACGTTATTAACTTCGAATGCCAGATTATGGTTTCCATTGTTTATTGCCACAACAGAATATTAAAGAGGCACCTCTGCTCAGTTAAATTTAAAATTTTGTCTTCAGGCATAATAATATCTCTAAGAGTTGTTCGACTCTAGTAAGATATTTAAGCATATACTTACATTTAAGCATGCAAGTTGTCCTCTGAGGTCAGTCAGAATTCTGTTTAAAAATAAATCTGTGGTTAGCTCAGTAGCAGACTTTTTTTCCCAATACAACATAGCTACTATGGTACATATAGATACTATAGTACACTATACTATACAGTAGCATAGCACCTGTGGTGAAAGGCAGTGTGTTTTGACTATTAAACGAAGATCCAAACCTTCAGAATTATTTTTTTTTACTAGCAGCTAATGTCCCTTGCTGGCTCCACAGACCGCAACGAGTCTTTATTAGCTCTGATAAGCAGCACCATGACAACAATCATACGGCACGCTCTAAAAGACCACTTAGTATTGCAGAATAAACAAGGCGCAGACTCCCTGTACAACAGACCAAAGATGACACTATAGAACTGATATTTAATCTACAAGGAAACTATCTTTGCTTTGGTAAGGAAAACTTTTCATTCCCCTCCTCAAAGCTTAGCACCTTATAGACTCTATTATGCAAACGCTACTCACATCAAAGCAGGTATAAGAGATATCCAATCCATGATCGTAAGTCTATAGTTTTATTGTGTGTGCAAAATATGCATTTGATTTCTACCAGAACCTTATAGAGCAAAGGACGAATATAGTATCAACTTGTCGACCAAAAGCGGAGAAATAGCCCCAACTAAGCAGAAGAAAAAATAGATAAGTGGGAAAGAATAAATAAAAAATATCAATGAAGACAGAATAAGAAAGGAGAAGTTACTGTTTGGCCTGAAGGTCACAGGCAAGTTTGTACAAATTTCTGAAACTATTTTCTGTGCAGAAAAATATCAGACCTAAATTGCCTGCTCTCAAGGAGATCTCAAGGAGATCTCAAGGAGATGCTCTCAAGGCTGGTCCCAAACTACCTTTTGGTAATTTTAGGACGAAAATGCAGTTCCCCAACCGTGTCCCCATGACTCAGCTGAAGCATGGTTGCACTTTTGTGGTTTCCAGCTATTCCCTCTGCCCTTTTGGAGACCATGCCTGGTAGAAAAATGTCAGATGTCTTTCCTTGATGTCACTCTAGAATCATTTCTACACAGCATCTTGCTATCACCTGCCACAAAAGCGAACAGGATTTATATGCAATCTGAACATACACTGCTACAGAAGACAACATCAACAGAAACAGTGAGGTCCTGAGGGTGTCTTGGGATTCATCATGCTCTGATGTTCTACTTCAAAAGTAAAGCACAGACAACATCCCTGGAATTCAATTCAAATACATGTCTGATAGCAAGAGGCATACACTAAGTTTCCAAGAGTATAGCTGAAAAAAAAAAAAGTAGGTACTTTCCACAGCATATTCCTAAAGGAATCTGCATTTACTCTGACAGTTTTCATGTAAAAGAATGGTCACTTGTTAAGAAAAGAAAATAAATAAGTAAAAAGACTGAACAGTGTTCATAAGTGCTACCTCACAGTGGATCCGCTTTAACTCTGCTTAACTAAGCTAACTCCAAAGTGGGAACACATGGGTGGAAAATTCTTTTGGCTCTGCTACCTATTTTTGGACTCGTCAAAAACAGTTTCTCATAAAATCAATCACATCACCTAGTTTTCTCCTGTTCTCAGCTGATAAAACCTTTATTGCTTTTCCCCACATACTTCTTTCATACTGCTGTGCTGCTTCACGCACAGTAACTGAGCTTGCCGTACTTCAGGCAAACTGTGTTTTGTAAAGCCTGATGTCTACGGCCCGATTCATAATGTTAGAGTCAGGTCTTATAAAACCGTGACTATCATTTACCCATACACTTAAAAGACACTAGTTTAACTCTCAGCCTAGCCAGGGGAAGCTGAAAAAAAGGACATAACAGAATTATAATCTGCCAGTAGAGATGTCTGAACATTTCAACGGGCACAGGTTCACATCAATTTCAGGCAAATTTCCAAAGATTTGATGTTTCAAAGTATTTCACATCTGGATCTTGTCTAAAACCAGTCTAAGACCTTAGGGGCAAGGGCCTTTCACAGGAGCAACTTTCCTGCTAGCTTTTCAGTCCTTTGTCTTTTCGCTATTCAGTATTTCAAACTTGCAGAGGCAAAGGTAAAGTAGACAGGAATAGCATCGTGGTAAAAAGCCAAGAACAAAGGTTTTGAATATCAGAACCAAAATCTGGTTCAAGAAGTTGGTGAGCTTCAGGTAACTACTTCTTTTAAATTCTTTTTAAATTCTTTTATTCACATTTTTAAAACATTTGTAGTCTTTCACTGTCTTTAACACTGGACACAGATGCCTGTGATAAAGATCAGTGGGCTATGAGGTGGAAGCCAGTACTTCCTCCTTGTCCAGAGGAACACTAGAGAGCTACTTGCTGGGAAACCATCTTTGCCAGGCACATAGGAAAGCCTCAGGAAATTATTTGTCACAAACCCTGTGTCTCCTGCTCAAAACTAGGGATGCTCCTCCAAGCCATACATCTTCCACACTTTTAAATGGTTGTAAGAGACCCAGTATGAGAACTTGATGTTCCTTTTGGTTCAACATTAATCAGCTTTTGCAGAAGTAGTAGAACTGTTTCATGCATTCTGTTTTTAATTTATATAAACATTAGATTTATACACACGTAACCGATCATTTTGTACTTCTCAAACTTAAATTAGAACAAGACTAAAATTTAACTTCATACAAGACTGAAAAAAAACCCACCTTCTTGAGAGAAGAAGGGAAAGAACTGAGAGAACTTTCTCTCCTAGCGTAAATGATCAGTCAGATAAGTTTTCTGTAGTTATCAACAGCTTTGGTGCAAGAAGATTTCACTTTGCAGTTCAACACTACTAAAACACTCCATGAACTTAGTCATCCTTGCCATGTGCTGCCAAAGGACCTTATAACTATCAGAATATATGCTTGCTCTAGCAAAAATCACACACACCCCCCACTGCAAATTATTGGTAAAATTCTTTGTGGTGCCTGACAGAAGAGCTATCAAATCGTCTCAATTATGCAGGCTAAGGCAAACTGTTCCTCAAATAAACAGCCACCAGGCAGAAAGGAAAATTCATTGCTTGGCTCAGAAGTTTGTGAGCACCGAGAAGGAGAGGAGACCTCTGCGGGCAAGGGGAGTTCCTCAGCCTCCTCCCATCCCATCCAAATCAATCAGCACTACAGCTCTACACACCCTTCAGGGCTGGTTTATATTTAGAACTTAATAAAGAATAAAAAATAGCAAATCATACACCCACTCTGCTTTGGGGAAACAAATGTGCTAGTCAACGGAAGATATAAATAATCACATGATGACACAACGAAACGCCTCATCCGGAGGCTGCAGTGCAAACTGCTGTCCACCGGCCAGCAGAGCTGCTGGATGTACTCCATTAATCTCTTTTCCAAAGTGATGAATTCTTTTTTTGGGAACTAGCCCGGTTCACCGAGGAGTCATTTTTCCCCCCTCATCAGCTGAGATCAGTCACCAGTAACTCATCACTTCTGGTCCAGCCCGTGTTCTTCACTTGTAACTGAGACTTTCCAGCAACGATACTGCGGTTGGCCTGCAGGAAACACCTCCGAACTCCCTATTCATAGTCTGGGCAGGGCGGAGGAAGGAGAGAGCAGGCAATCAGATACGGAGTGATAGGAAAAGTGTGATCTTCCTTTCCCTCGATAACGACACCATTTTCTCCCCTCAGCTTTAACCTTTCGAAAACATTCAAGAAGCCACGCAAAAACCCACAGTCCCATGCAATCCAGGCATAGTAGCTCCAAATTTTTAGATGCAAAGAAGAACCCGTGGTGCTGGGCATGGATATATAGGCCAGAGAAAGTGCATGTGACCACTCGGCTCTGGGGAAGAGCCAGTCTGGGTTCCTACTCCAACAACAAAATTGCTTTTATGTTCCATTAGGTAAATTGAACAGGATGTTCTGGAAGCAAGAAAATTAGAGTTTTGTGTACCCAGCTCTCCCGCTCTGTCACAATTTACCTTTACGGAATGTATGAAAAATAAAGCTTTATCAGGGACTTTCATGCTCCATTCCCACCCGGCCGCTACTGAGGTCGGCAGAGGCAGAAGTAGTGATGCTTCTAGACACGTGTTAAAGGAGAAGCTGCTGCCTGAGCATTCATACACCATTCAGGGAGTCACACACCCACCCACCCACACACCACCCGAGTCTTTCACTGCTCAGACCAGGGTCCCATCGCAGAGGGCGACTCCAGTGGGCCGACAGGTGCCCCTTTTGACTCCTCACACAGACTTATTCTCAGACCCTCCTCCTTCTGGCTCGACCCTAGGTTTCCCGCAGCAGTGTCTCAGGTGTCAGATTTTATAAAAATAAGTAATTTAATCGAAAAATGTAGCAGCAAGGTCAGCCCGGGATGGGTGCCTCCGAAAAGGGAAGGACCTCAAACAAAGAAATCCCTGAGCAATTACACTCTCGTGATCTACACACCAGCCCCTCATGGGCTCTTCACACATCTTTTAGTCCAGTGGTGATGTCTGGTCTGGGGTCTTCTAACACGTTATTCGATTCTTTCTCTGTGTCCAGGCAGGCAGGGCGTTGACTGCTCTTATCTTGCTGATTTGCGGTCTCTGCTGAGGGTTGGAGCCTCCTTATCTTCTGGTTTACGCTTCTGGTGCACCTGTGCTTGCTGGCAGAATGTGGGGAACTGAAAAGTCCCAGACTTAGGGAAAACACTACCAAAACATCAGTGTGTTATCAACATTTTTCTAATATTAAAAAACTAAACACAGCACTGTACCAGCTGCCTGGAAAACTACTAAGAAAATTAACTCTATTGCAGCCTAAAGGCTTCAGCAAATCTAGCTACTCATGCTAAGTAAAGCTAGGCCAACAGCAGAAATCATACCATGTTATAACCCTAAGTAATTTATTCTAATTAAAACTAACTTATTTAAGCTAAACAAATAATAACTCTCAACGCACACATGTGAAAGGATTGAGAAACCTGCAACATTTTGATGCCAAATGCAGGGAGGACGGCAGGTTTATGTGGTGACTAAGCAGGGGCTTGGGAAACTGCAACATGAAAAGTCACTGCCTAAATAGCCCTAAAGTCTTGCCTTGTCCATCTAAAGCCTTTGGTCAACCTGGCTGTATAAGTCTGCTCAGCTTCGCAAGTGCTTGCAGACACAAGTGACTGTGCGAGGGCATTAAAACAGACTGCAGTGTATTTTTGCCCTGGTAGAATCCCTTCTGACATACCCTAACGAACAGGGTCAAACTGGTAACCAGCGTAAACCAGTGAAGCTCTGCCCAAACGTAGCAGCTGCGGATCAAACCCCTATCACCCCAAATGTGACTGGAGATGTACAGGGACAGAACAGGACAAAAATATGATGGGTTTGTTGGGAGGGAACTGTGATATTTACTGCTTTCCAGCTTGTTTACAAGAAAAGAGTGCTCGTATGGCAGGCCTGTGCTCTCTGGGAGCTCCTCAGTGGGGTGGAAAAAAACTGGGGAGTTTATTTACATGCTCAGTTGCTCTCTCTGACTTCTAATAGGAGCAAAAGCAGCATGAAATGAGGTCCAGGCTACTGTGGAGAAAAGCCAGATAATGAGACTTAAGGAAGAATACACGTGTCTATATACACACCTCAGCAGTTAACCACTGTATGAAGCAAAAGATACGTTGCCACTTCAGAGGTTAAAAGAGATTCATGGTCAGAAGGGAGACTACGAAGACACTAGTGCAGGAGGGGTTTGTGTGTATGTGAGTGTGTACACACAGCTGCTGCTTCTGGCAGCAGCAACGTTTTCGTTGCACCTTCCCAGATACCTCAGAGCCAGCCATAAACTGCAGGACCTTTTGTTAGCCGGGCTATTGGCTCAGTCCTGGATCAAGTTAGTGCCGTAGCTCGAAAGCTGTTGCTGCCTGATGCCTTTTTGATGAGCGTCACAAAGTCAACGAGTCGGATCCAACCTTTGGCAATAACATGGCAGCCGGCACCTTTGCTGGCAGTTTCTGTGCGCGCTGAGAATGAGTTTCTTCTTTTCAGTCCTAGCAGGGCAGAGATGAGGTCCTACTGCAGAAGTTATTGCCTGATCTGCCTCCACTTGTGGAGGAGCAAATTTAGGTCTTTTGGACTATTAAATCTAGCAGCGTTTCTTCATAACCTCCCTACAGTTTCCTCAGAATTAGGGGTGGTGGAGGAAACAAGTCTAAATAACTATAATGCAAACATTTTACTGTAGAAATAAAGCACCACCCTAAAAACAGTGCAGAGCCATCGTTTTAAATTACACAGAGCAAGAGCAATGCCCCTTTGGAAACGGTAATTTCAAGGTAATGAGGGTGTTTGTGGAGGAAAGAGTGTGTGACCCTGCCCATATTTCTTCTTCAGAATAGTTGGGGTTGTGCCACGAATACTTGTTACCAACCGGAGCCACTCCTCATTCCCGCACGGCATCCTCTGCCTTGCCACCAAGGGGCAAAGTGCAGCCGCCACTCTGACCGCTCCATACGAGCAGCTCACAGCCCGCTTGTCACCGTGAGCCTGCGGCAGGGAGCCAGCAGTGCCAAAAAGCAGAAATAGCAGCGCTCCTGTTATCACCCGAGGCGGAGCGTGTTTCACACCGCACAATGTGGTGCCAAAAGGTCCGTGGACAGAGTAGGGAGATTCCCCTCACCTTTTCACGGGGCTCATCACTTACTTAGTCTCGACGTTTACAAGAAGCGTAGGGAGAGGTTTCTGGCTTCCATGTGTGGCAATGTGACCCTCACCTCCCAGTTCAGGACGCGGTCTTTGTAAAGATTAGACTGCAGGGGACACATCCTGAGGAAAGGGTGCAGTGGCGCTCTGCCTGACCGCTGCCTAAGAACGTGAACCGTATTAACCTTCTGGGGGGATTGTGGAGGGAAAAGGGGAAAATGAGACAGCTGCTGATCCGGGATATTCGGTCATCTTTAAACAATACTTTGGTCACACAGCCTAATGACTGTCGCTTTACCTCTGCCCCCAGCCCACTCCAGGGGAGAATTGTAGCTCTAAGTGGAAAGTTGAGAGCGGGAGCTGCGGATTTAAACTGTGCTTGGCCAGACTTCCTATTGCGATGACCTGAAGCAAAGTAATGAGAAAAAGTTAAGTCCTCCCAGCTTTGCAGGGCTTCTCTGAGCTCCACAGCCATGCTCACCCACATCCAGAGCAGAAATGCCCCTGACAGTAGAGGGACATCCATTTATATCAGAACAAAATGCTGCATCCAGCATTATCCCTAGGACTAGAAAGCACTTTCCTCATTCACACTTTTCCATTAACAAAGTATGGACCAGTCTCCCCTACAGAGAAATAAGAACTTCTCCCACTCCTGCTGTTTCAGATGTCAAGTGTTTTGCGTGGAGATCTGCAGAAAATTCGATCCGTAGCTATTAAAAGCATGGCAAATTGTTCAGGGCCACACAGAAAAAGAAAACAGATTTCAAATGAGGTTTGTGAAACCCTGGGCAGCTTCCAGTTTAGTTAAGACAGCACAACCCTGATTTGGCATGCCTAATGCTCCTGCTGCTCTGACCGTGCAGGGCTTTCTCCAGGCAGGATCACTGCTTTGAATGATCACCTTTCTTAAATTTAACTCAGAGAATAGCTAAGTAGTCTGCACATGGAAAAAGAAATAATGCTGTGAATTAATCACAAAAATGATCGGACTTAGCTTCAAGGAACAGAGCTCTTTCAAGAGCTATCAAAATCTGACAGCATCCCAGTAGCAGCTCCATGAAGTTCAAGTCCAGCCTTCAATGGCTGTTCCCTTAAACCAAAATAAGTTAAGCTCCTACACTACTTTATGGCAGTGAAATCCAAATGAAAATATAGTATTGCTCAGAATATTGCTGTAAACTTGTGATTTTCCTGTCCTGTGCATGTATGAGAGTCAGCAGTTGCTTTTTCTTTGTGTAGATGATTCGAGTCCTCTCAAAGGCAAAAGCCAACACCAGCTGTAAATTTTTTTTATTATTTTTTCTTTCTTTTTTTTTATTTTTTTTTCTCTTGGCTTCACCTGACTCTAGTTCTCACTTATATTCCGGGTTCTTTATGATTTTGGATGCTTTTGTGGTATAAATACCATCTGCTGTTACTCTGAGGTTTCTTTATGATTTAGAGGTATATAAATGGATTTCCAAGAGTCACCTACAATGAAATAAGAACTACCCAGACATACTGCCTGAATTAAAGCAGTCTGACCTCCCATCTTTCATTTTTACTTTTCTAAGCTTTTATTCTTACTTTTCCTACCTCAGCTCTCCTCCATCTCTTCCCTACCAGATACGCAGCAGCCAGACTACACACCAGCCAACACGTTTTTCCTGGAGTTACAGCAGTGACAATTTTCCAGGGAGCTTGGAGACCACATAAACCACATTACAACCAAAGAAAGGAATACACAAGAACATTTCAGCAAGGAAGCTTCTGCTTCCCCCCTCCAAAGCAACTTTCTTCTCTGGCAAGGTTATTCAAACCCCTCGGGGTACGACTGCACGAGGAAAAAAACACCTTCAACTCCCTTTGAAGAAAATATCTTGCGGGTATTAGAGTATATTCTGTCCGTAAATTGCCTCAGCAGCAAAATGAAAAATGCTTCACACTTCCAGATGTAAGATGTGCGAAGAGGCTTAATTAGCTAAAGTTCATATACTGCTTTGAAGATGGGAAGACCTCTGAATGAAGTGCTAAGAACAGATAAGCAGAATCCGTCTTTTCTGGTATAAAAACCATAAAAAGCAGATTGATGTTGCACAAAAAAAATATATGCCAGAAAAATTGTCCAATCATAGCATTATTCATCAAAGTTTTACTTGAGGCCTCAGGGATTGTTTAGATACTTCTATTTCCAAGTTGTGTCTCAGTCAGAGATGTGATTTCACTACCTATTTTCGACAGGCAACTCAAATGGGAAATTAGAGTAAATATTGCTAGAACACTATGACATTTTCTTCAACATTCAGGGCTCACAGTTTCGATGTTTAAAATCCAGATTTCTGACAGCTTCCTCAAAAAAGTGATCTTTTTTTGTGCCTGTCCAAGTAACATAGCCCAGCTGAAAATACTGTTTCTGAAGCGCAGTATGTCCTTTAAATAATTCATATCACTAACATTAGCAAGAAACGGTATCTAGGAGCAAAACAACAACAAGCGAATCCGAGTGCATGAAATCTCATTTCCAAATACTAATTAGGAAGGAAAGAAAGATTAAGCATATTTAGAAATCAGGCCTCTCAGCAGCTCTCGCTGAATTTTGTCCTTGGACAGAACACTATCGTCTTCGTGTCCAAACTCCATAAACTGCAATAACACAGCCAAACCTCAGGAAGAATGACCGGAGGAATGACTTTCCTCCCCCGGTGTTGAAAAGCCACACATCTCCAGCGAAGAAGCCTGATGTGCTTTGGTAAACAATGTTCTAACCTCACTGGGGAAAAGTGGTATTGACCAGACCCTGGGAGCAAAAGCAAAGCGAGTCCTAGGCAGGAGGACAGCAAAACCAGGACCAAACCACCAGCTGATGACTAAAATTAGACATTGGTTTGTATAAGCTGAGAGGAACGTGACCTCCCCTGGACCCTTGTTCTTAAAATAAGGGAATTATATTATTTAGACGATTCTATGGTGTTAAGCCCTTCAAATAAATAGCAGGTTGTGCTATAAAGAGCTCAGGAATCTGAAAAACTGTTTTTCTCTTAGGCTGCTCATGGAAAGAAACTGAACAGGAATGTAAGGTCTGAGACCAGAGTGAGAATTTCTTTGGAGGCACACGGATCAATAGCTCAGCTTGCCCTTCTTACTGGAGCACCACATCATGGAAGCTACATATCTGAATAGTTATGCACATACACAGGTTTATTTTTTAAACACAAAGCAAAGGTTTCCAAACATATCACCAACAGAGGAAGCAGCCTGAAGCTCCTTGCAGGGGTCAACTGATTTAGAGGAATCTCACAGTGCTGTAACAGCAAATTTCTCTTCGAATCGCCAGCAAACTCTCCTACATGTGGCTGTTGCACGATGCCAGTTTTCACCCCTGTCCCCTGTGACTCAAAGCCACAAAGTCCAGAGACGCATTTGATGATCAAAAAAACCCTCCACACTGTGCATTTGAAGAGACAAAACTGACAGCTCTGAAAAAAAAATTATTAACTGTAAGAATATAATTATGGGCTACGAAAGTATAATTTCCATTCCTCAAAAAGCTTAGTGTAGTTCTGGGAGCAAAACAGCACAGGAAGGAGGCAATTTCCTAATCAAACTTCTAAGACTATCTTATCATATGGATACTCTACATGGAAAACTGGCTCCAGTGTCTCCTGGGAAAAGGGCGACTGAAATACAGCCGTTGAGAAGGGCTGAAATTATCTATTTGCAACTAACAAGTACGCATGTGAAAACATGGATATTTTAGCACAAGAATCTCAAACAGAATCCCAGACTGACATTCTGCTATTTCTACCAAGAAGTATTTTGGCGTTCCTCCTGAGGACAAAAGCTTGCATTTTCATCAGGTAAACACAGTTAATTCACTCAAGCCAAGTAAATGTAAACAAATCCATGTTAAAAAAATTAAAGCAAGATTAGGAAATGTTCCTTTTATTTCCTTTTTTCTTTTCTTTTTTTTTTTTAAATCAGCCCTTGAAAATGTTATTTTACAGCTGCAGAAAATATGACTTTTGCCTGACTTTTGTGTTGGGTCAGCCAAACTTGAAGAAAAACATGAAATCTCTCTGCAACACTCTCTTTAATATGCACTGTTCCCAAAGTAGAAGAAAATTCAATTACTAAAATGGTAGCATAATCTTTTCATTATTACTTCAGGAGCTCAGAGTTAATTGGACAAGTTTAGCACCCTGTGAATGAATGTATGCCCTTACTTCCCCACAATAAATGGTCTATAATTACTTCCACTTCTCTGAAACCAGGAGATAGCTCTCATTAGCATTACTCTGAAAGAAGCCTTTTGCTCTTTTGGGGATTTATATAGGCCCCATCGTTATCATATCTGAGCACTCCACAACGCCTCTCATACACAGAGGAATGTTCTTATTTCATCTTGCACGCAATGAAGTTGCAGAAGTACTTATGCCTCAGTCTCAACCGTGGTTTAGCATCTGTCTCTCGCCTACTCATGCCCCAATGGGCTCCTTGGACCAGGCATCCCTGCCCTCACCTGAGCCGAGCTGCGAGGTCCAGCATATCTTCCCAAAGCCCAGGACAAAGACTGGGTGATCACAGCCATGTGAGAAACTTGGCCTGATTCACCTGACGGGTCACGACTCCACATCTCCCCCTATCCATAAACTGCACGCTTTAAACCACAGGCTGTAGCCTGTTCAGGACACTTGTGCTCCCTGCTGTAGGAGCATTTGCATTTTCTAGGAAATGATTAAAGGTACCCTATCCCAGAGGGAAACACCATAAGCCAGGTTGTGCCATGGACAACAGAGAGGACACCTGTCAGCTATGCTCCACCACCTCATGTGTTTTAGAAGACAAAACTTGCTTTTCCAAATACCAGCCCGGTGGCATGCATTTGCCCTTCTGGACTCATCACTGACCCCTGTAATTGCTTCCCTGCATCTGAACTCACACATGTGCACGCGCACACACCAGTTGTCTTAGTAAAGCGTTTCTGAAGCCAAAGGATGTCACAACACATGGTCCAAGGTCTAAGTCCCACGCTAGAAGGGCTTTTTTCAAAATTGGGAATCATTTTCCTCCCTCCACATCCTTTGAAAGAAATCAGAAATAGATGTACAACATGACAGTAATACTACATACAAAGATTATTTGCATTTTGAGCACACTTCTGCTTATCCTCTCCGGGATCATGTTGGCTCCCCCGTTAATCGCAATGGTGTAGCAGAGATCATGCCGAGTTCTACTCTGTTAGGCTGGTTGGGCTGAGCTTGTGTTCTCATACTGACTGTGCTTTCCCTCATGATCTCCAAATCCTTTCCAACTGCTCTTTTTCAGGAGGCAGCGCCATAAACATACAGTTTCTGGATGCGTAACTATCTTTGAGCAGCATTAAAATGCATCCAGTTTACCCAGTTGTAATGCTGCAGGACTTCCCTCTTTTTCTTGATATACACCACTCTGCACCTAGAGTACAAGTGTTTTACATATTCTAGAACAACAAAACTAGTGCACTGAGGCCCCCTAAGTACAAGCATCACCCTCCAGGTGCAAAAACAAATACTTGGAAAGGAGGGGAACAGAATTCAATGAAGAAAATGGCCCATTCACCAGGATTTCCTGCAACTGTTCTGGGTCTCTTCTATTCATTATATTTCGCTTTCTACATCATACTTTACTAACTAGGGTGGAGAGTGGGACCCAGATCTTCTTCCAGCCTAGGAAAATTTCATTCAATTTTAATTTTTCACTCTCTCACCACACAGAAAATCCATAGGCTTAATAAGAACCTTGAGGTCAAGTACTTGGACGCTTCAGATGGAATCCCTTCTAGAGCTGAGACAGGCGTGGAGCAAACATCCTTCCAGACTGAGCAAAAAATTATAGCTCAGCCCTGAGGACAAGCCTGACAGGGAAGTCCTCACAGTTCCCTCAGGATCCCATTGCCCTTATTTTTTTCTTCTTGGTTTGTTGTTGTTGTAAGAGGAAAGTCTTAGGGATAGGAGATCTGACTCTACCTGTGAAGCTGAATCTTAAGGTATAGCTTTCTGAAGTTTAAAAATTCAAAGCCAAGGTTTTAAAACTAGCTTAACTTACATTCAAATTCTGCACATTTAAGTTAAGTCAGGCATGAAACTTTCTTTGACCCAGGATGTCAAGTCTGTTTTCATCCTTGGGAGTTTTACAAATACTTCTTGTTTTGCCTAAGTTACAAACTCAGTGGGAACAGGGACGTAGCTTGATTTGAATATAAACATTAGAGCTGATGTGTCTCTTCTCCGAAGTACACCCAGAGTCTCTCTAAGCAAAGCAAGCATTATACAATAGCTAGATACAGACACAAACATGCTAAGAAAATTTCTGAAATAGAACAAAAATAACCCTATCCTAATTGAGAGCTGGAAAGTATGGCAAATATATTACTACCTTCCCATGTGAAGTAATCATCTCACACCAGAGAGATAATCTTCTGGTGTTAAACAGAACTGTACTCGCTCCATCTGTAAGAACTAACAGATGGAGCAACTCTTGGGGTTTTACGTAACAGTAATTAAACAAATCCTCACAATGGCCACATGATTTCATCCACAAGCCAGGGCAGTCTACAAAAAAAAGCTTTGCTGTCAAGTTGGAAAATTCCAAGCCCAGAAAGCTCTGCAAGAGCTGTCAGCCTGAAGCCTTGGATCAGTCTGCCTCATCCTCCAGGATATCCTCTTTGCTGCACACTGGGACCGGGAGCAGAAAATCCAGAAACAAAGCAGCTGCACCAGGCACCTCCATCATCTGTAAGAAAAAAGTTCTTTGACTACTTCATCTGTGAGATGGGAGACAGTTATCCACACACCTCACTAGACTAGAAGTCAGTCTGACTAAAGGAAATATGGGAGAGTTCATATGGTATGGTATGTAGAAGAATTCAGTGTCCCCACAGAGAGCCCCCTGGTACAAGCAGGTTACTTCTCTCATGTCACCTTCTTCACAGCCACGAGCACCAGCAGCTCTCTTCTGGGCTAGAGAGGCTGGAGGTGGGCATGTGAAATGCAAGAGTTACCCAGTACGACAGGCAGGAAAAGAAATCTCCCCACCAGGTAACACACACACACACACGTGTACATATACATGTGTGAAACTGGTCATCTAAAAGGGCAAGAACTGGGACAATAAGGAAGTACTTAAACTGCACCTTAACAGGAGAAGGAAGGAGTCCATCGAAGATGGAAAATACAAAGAGGTACAGCACTTTTTGTCTTCATATGGGCTTTCCCTCCTGACCAAAAGTAAGCCTCACCATTAGCAGACCTCCCTTATCTCTGAGGTGCTGGACACAGGGATGACCAAATGGGGCACCCCCGGAGTTCACTCCTGAGAAACACTCAGAGCCATGCTGGACACGAAGCCACCATCTCCATGCCTCTCATCTGGGGGTCCTGCAGAGCTCTGTCCCCTCCCCACCTACTTCTCCACCTCTCTGTAAAATAGATGACACACAGGCCTTTGTGTCCTACATATGCAATATATACAGAAATCTCCCATCACATCTAACACCAGGCCAAAATCAACACCTGAAAGAAAATTCATCTCATTAAAACTGAACCTAGACCGGATCCAGGTGGGGGAAGGAATCCGTCCAAGCCTACTAATTGTGTAATATCCCATCTGCTGTTGCTGAAAATGCGTGCCCCACAAACTAATGAAGCGTTTCACAGCTTTTGGGTTCTTTTGCTCTTCCAAACAGGATTTGTTTAAAAAAAAAAAAAAAAAAGCCAACCCAAAAAAACCCCAACCAACCCACAAATAATTGGCAGAATGAAACATGTACTGATATAGCTCTTCATTCCCCTTACAGCAAAATGAGTGACTGAGGGATAAGAAAGACCAGCGCAGGTGTTCTGCTGCCACCACATGGTCATGAGTAGACCTAGGCAGAGTTTTATATTAAAACAAAATATTTGTGCTTCTTCAGAACACATCGATTCCCCGAGCCTGTTATTTTTATGTATTTCCTTAACTCATCTCCAGTTGGGGATACTTGTTCCAAATCCATCAGATGACCAATGTCCCAGCCTGCCTGGTAGGCCTGCCCTGCAACCGGGTTGGATCCAGAGATGTCAAGGTTCTTCACACACTTGGGCCTCAGCTCTGGGGTACAAGTTATTTTCAAAAAGCCTGCTGAACGAGAAAAATCAGCTTTTCAGCCAACTCAGGACACACGCAGCAAACGTTCCTGAAAAGGGTGGTGGGATCCATCCCCTACTCTAGGACCGTCAGAGCAGTCCCTGGCATGACTTGTGCAAAGGGAGGACAACAAGGTGACTATTTATTCCAGTGACTCCTCTCACCAAAAAGCTCTTAAAGAGACAGAAACGACTGCCTTTCTGCAGCCATAATTTGAAACACCCTGTTGCTGTCTTTGTTTTTACTAAGAAAGGTGCAAATCCAGCATTAGCTTGGCCAAACTCCGGAAAGAAAAAATACAACCTCTCTGGAAAATATGCTCTTGAAAGGTATATTGTGCAAAACCCCCTATCTTAGTTAGAAATATCGAAATAAAGGCATGGGTTAGTGTTCAATCAAGCCTTCTCTAGACTGGCTACATCCGTTTTAGAAGGTAATACAGCCCTGCATATCACAGCTCCATACCTCTAAAAATGTCATAAATTGTACAAAAAATAAAATTGCATTTTCTATTAAGCCCAAATATCTCTCTGTATTTTCTTTTTTTTGTGCAGAGGAGCAGCAGAGCAATTTGCTACTCCATCCTTTCATGTCTCGTCACTAATAATTTTTCATCTTTTTTATTTATTTATTTTAGAGTGCCTTTTTTCCCCAACAGCCCCAAAAAAATATCCCAATGACTCAGCTCTTCTCAGAATACAGGCTTTTATGAAAGTCCATGCAGCTATGTTTACTGTGAAATTCAGCTCAAAATTTGAAAAACAAATCATGGAGGGCTGCTGTAAAAATTCAATAGCGATGTAGCCATCTCGGGGGGGAGAAAATGTGCATCCAACTTTATGCCTCTCTTCGTGTAATGTGAACAAGTTTGTGAGACACCTGATTAAAATAAAAGCTCTGTAAATGAATGAGGGAAAGTTGCCACAGGTTTTAAATTTTGGTGATAAACATTTCCAACAGTTAGTTGTCTTGGGAGTCACTTCAAGTCTTTATTAATGAAGAATGACACTGTCCATGATGTAGCCAAATCTTTGCTCAGGGATGTAAAAAACACCATCACTGAGGCTTAGAGGTGACAAAAGGCTGTAATTTCAAAATAGTTAGAGAACAAGTCTTAGGATGATTCAGCTGCACACCATAAAGCAGGTTATAATTAAAACGTTTATTGTCTCTGCACATCATGAGAATTTCAGGAACCCACAGTTTAATACCACTTACTAGATTAAAGGTACCGCCATAGGCATTTAGTGTGCTGTAGCATTAGGCGTTGTCGGACATCAGTGAAGTGCAATATGGATTGGTACGTGGACCATACCATTTATAGTGGAAATGGGCTGATTCCCATTACAATATCAGCCTCACAACGTGCTTACCACTTTGTCCCTCAAGGTAATTCACCAACCACAGGTACTGTCACATATCATCCTTCCTCAAAACTTCCTTAGAGGGAGAGATTTTTGAGACAGGAACACTCAAAAAGCTTTAGGAGCCATATAATAAACAAGTCACCTGTCTTGGGATGGGTTGATTGTGGAGTCCGTACTGATCGCATTTAACGTGAAAGGATGCATTCAACATTTGCATTTGGGATGACTATTTTCAGCTGTCATTGATATTACTTGGCCAAAGTTCAAGAAAAAGGTGGCCACAATCACAGTCAGTGTTCCAGAAAGCCACTTATGGTAATGCAAATTACTGTCCTCTATTTTACCCTAAAATACTTCCGTTGACATACGTCAGTGCTTTATTGTGATGGTTTTGACCTCAGTGAAAAACTCATAGGAATCCTTTGCTCCCTCCCTTCCTATGCCTGAGGCTTTCATCCCACCAAATGGCAAGTTCAGATCTCTAATGAGCCAGCAGTTGGTCCACACCAATCCAGACTGTAGTCTTCGCGCCACCCGATGAACACGTCCCACATTGCTGGACCACACAGTGGCTGCCAAACCGTATTTCACACCGTTGGCTCTTCCAATCACTTCGTCTTCTGTATCAAATGCTACTACACATGTCACAGGACCAAAGATCTCTTCTTGCATGCAACAAGATTCATCCTTGACTTCGGCAATAACTGTGGGCAACATGAAATAGCCTTTCTGGTTGCCGGTTGGGAGAGCCAATGAATCCACTCCCTCTCCGCAGAGGACTCTGGCTCCTTCAGCTTGGGCTTTCTTCACATAGCTCCTTACCTGGGGAAGCAGCAGGAAAACATCACTGCTAAAGGACACCAAATCCTGAGCGTTCACCTCTCCAGTCTGGGCACACCAACAGGAGCCCCTGCATACCTCCAACTGGATCACGCTGCCTTTACTTCCCTCCAAACAAGAGAGGGCCGTTCTCTAGCTTTTGTTGTTATGTTTCTCTAAGAGTAAGGCTGGGTATTGCTTGCTGTAAGACAATTGTTCTCTCTCTCCAAACACTTACTAGCCTAGCAGGTAAACACCACTGGCCCTTCTTGCTAAGTATCCTCAAAAGAATCCAGTCTCTGGTGAAAATACAAGTGGTCCCAGAGCCTCCCTCTCTTCTTCCAGGAGCTCGGGGAGTTTGCCTTGTATTCCATGCCACAGTTCACTCATTTACTTCAAGGGATCAGTAGTATTTTCCTACCTCTCAGGCAGGCTTGTTAAATGTTTACATGCCACTAGGATGATGAAGCCACGAATGCTATAGAAAATCCCATCAATAAATAATTAAAGCTGTTTCCACCCTGCTGCTATCATATGCTACCTTGAACACACAGGACATGCTATTGATCTGCTTCTGCTGTTCTGAAATCATTGCCTGGTTTCTCTCCCTCTAGAAACACCACAGAGATACCACCGGGCTTCTTTCTCTTCTTTTAACCACCTTGGTAGATTAGACTCGGAAGTGCTCTGTGGTGCCGCAGACCGAGGACCTCGGGAAGTGGGTGTTTCTATCACTCTATTTCAGAACAGGTCTGGAGAACCTGCTGCAGTGTCAGGAAGCATGACAAAGGTCTGGTTTTCTCTCTTACTCTGCGGTTTTCTTGCTTACACTGATTGTGTTAGATAGTTCTGGGTTGTGAGTATCTGCTCTCCTGAACTCTTTCTGACAGCATAAAAATTCATTTCATATAAGCTTCTAAAGCAGACTATGTTTAACTGTGCATCATCTCGGCTGTCCTCTACACATACGCAATTCCAAATTACTGCAAGCAGTCCTAGGTAACTGTGTGTTTGTATTCCTCAGAATTTGCCAGAGTGACATAAAAATAAGACTTTTACCTTGTTAACTACTTTCGTAGGCAAATAAGTGGGCTTAGCAAATGCAATATTAAAATCCATGAAAATGTTGCTGAGCTCTAAGATTGGTATGTATAAATTCAGGATTCATAATTAACCATTTTGACATATTTCACTTCCATCAGGAAGAAATATTGTCTGCCAATTTAAATTATTTTCCCCGTGGAGTTGATTTTTCCACAGTAACCATGTGATCCCAGGCCACAGAAACCTTATCAAAAAGATACCTTATAATAGCTTTGAATCATCACCACTCAGACCTAATCTTGGAGAGGACACGGTCCTTTCCATACACCCCTGAAATCACCTTTCATAGCCCTCTAAAAAGATGAGATGAGATCATGTAAACTCCATGTAACATTACCTTTTCTAGATGCTCTTTACTTATTAGTGCTCCCACGTCGACTGTAGGATCTGAGGGGTTCCCAACCTTCCACTTCTTAGCTTCTGCCACAAATCTCTTCAAAAACTCACTGTATATGCCCCTTTGGACAAAGATCCTGGAGGTGCAGAGACAGATCTCACCCTACCGGGGGTGGGGGAAGGGAAGAAAGAAAACCCACAGTATCAGTTCATATTACATTGTACTATTGACAAGTACCAGCAGTCACATGCCAGAAAAAGATTTGTGTCGCGACGTCCTCAGGAGAGCAAGCTACATTCAGCAACACTGCAAAGTAGGATTTTTCTCAGATAAAAAAGGAACAGAGAAGGAAAAGACAAAACCACAATAACAGGATTGTGCAGTCACTTACTAATGCAAGTAAATTCGATTTTTCATTGATTATATGTTGGCTCCTCCACCATTTTTCATAGGAAATGTGATTTCCAATTCTGAATTATCTCTGTCTTCATTTCCTGAAAATCCCTTTCTCATACCAAGCGATTTTTCTTCACATTTGCCCTGATACAGTTTCTTGGCTTTGGTGGTCTCTCCTGAGAGTGACGATGAGGGGACAGGAACATTGGTAGAATTTTGGGGGAAACCTCCTAATTTAATTCTAGCAAATCAGCAAGCTTCCCACTTTCTTGCAGGGTGGGATTTAAAGCAGCTGCTTCCTGCAGGGATAAGTGATATATGTATTTTGAGAGGGATAATGACACCTTGTTATCTTCTGATGGAAAGCACAAAGAAGAGCCCTTTACGATTTTGTTTCCCTCCTTGCGGAATAATGAAACCGTTTTCATATTTTCCTACTTAGGGTTTGCTCACAACACAGAATCTTGAAACAGACCCTGGCAATGTAGGATTTGGATCCCAAGGTATGTGCACCTGCTGCAAACAGGGGTTATACACTACAGAGGCAGGAGGCACCTGGTTGGCAAAGCTGGACCTCAGGGTGGTGGGGATGCATTGGCTCAAGTCGGCATCATCAAAGACGATCGCGGGGTTTTTTCCTCCCAGTTCCAGCGAAAGCCGTTTGCAGTGCGGGGCACTTTTCTCCGTGATGCGCTGGGCCGTCAGCGTGCTTCCCGTGAAGGAGATCAGAGGCACGTCGGGGTGGCAGACAAGGGCTTCTCCCGCCTTGGCACCCGTTCCAAACACCACATTCACCACCCCGTGGGGTACCCCTGACGGGAAGAACGGCACACAGTCATCTTACCCTCTCCCTTGCTCTGTGGGTTTCACCTCACCGTGGTTTGTCCCTGAAGTTAGAAAATTACTAATAGTTCTAGGGTGACAAAGATTGACCCTTAACTCATGTAGTGGCTGAAACGTATGATGTTTAATACCTCTGGGGGATCATGGATTAAAAGATAAAACCAATTCCACTGCTTGATCAAGCTTGCCAGACATCCATCACCAGAGACCCAGTTTTCAGTCATTCAGGGAAGAAGCAGTGTTCCTCCCAGTTGGTTTTTTTTTTTATAGTGCACCAAATACAGCCATGACACAGCCACTAAGAGCTGATTCTCACTCTCTTACACCCTCACGGTTCCTCTGATGGCACCATGGATGTAGGACATCCGTAAGTGGAGTGCAGGAGGGGGGAAGGGGACCCAGAAAGACTTTTCATGAGAAGACAGTGGAAAAAAACTGGGAATAGCTGGGGAGAAGAGATGAGATAGTATGAGGACAGGGAGAGCTTTTCATTCTCCAAAGTAACATTCAGCTGCAGTCAACCGTCTTTCCCAAATTCTTTGAGCACTTTCTGATTTCTGCAACAAAAAGGGTACACAGACAAGCAGTTCCACCCCATTCCCCCTCCCTAGCACGCTACAGGACTTACCTGCTTTCTCCAAGAGTTTGCACATCATCCAAGCTGTGACGGATGTCATCTCACTTGGCTTGGCCACCACAGTATTTCCACATGCAATGGCAGGAGCTATTTTCCAGGTCAACAAATACAGCGGCAAATTCCAAGGGCTGATTAAACCAGCTACAACGCAAAAACACAAAAGGCAGGATTTCAGTCTGCTGGGACACAAAACTCATTTCTCTAACCTCGTGCAGTTATACCAATTCTGATTTATGAAGAGAATTTGGCTATGGCTTTTATTTCCAGACAGTCATACAATAAATTTGCAGATAGGAACATTTCTCACAGCCAGATAATTTTAAAAGATTTGTGCTAATGATTCTAAAGGTGAGCGGCCAAATTCTCTGAATAAGTTTTGCTGCTCCTTCGGGGCAGACTCTTACATTCACAGCAAGCTTTTCAGTGTTTTCTGCATTAATTGAACATTTATGCAAGGTTAGCCATAACAATTATTTACATCAACTGGTCTGGGGTAGTACTCCGTGCTGGCAAACAGCAAGTTAAGGTAACTTGCTAGCTCAGATCAGACTTGCTTTCTGTTGCTCTTTAGAGCTTCCAACCCCTCCCCCTGCAATTTTAACATAAAAAGAACATGCATAACATACAGGGCATATTTTCCTGAAATATTTTAGCCTAGATTATGAGTGACAAAGTTTATCAGTGTACAAACTGCAGTTTCCACAAAATGCTGAATTGCCAGAATTTTTTTCAGTAATTGCCTTTGAGAATACTTTCATCTTACATATTTATAGGAAACTGTGAAAAAACATCTGTAATTGTTAGGTTGGCTGCTCACAAAAGCCACAGGATTTCTTGCTGTTTGATGGAGCAGACGCACTGAGGGACTTTTCCTTGTGAGAGTAGTTTTACCAGAAGTACTCATGTTCTCCACCGCTCAAAAAAACCCCCACTTTTAAATGGGCCCTCTAGGTTAGAAAATTTTATTTTTCAAATAATTCAAGTGTGCATGTGGAACATTCATATATATTTAGATAAAATATCTAATATTGGAATAATTACGACTCAACTACTTGTCAGCGCAGCACAGCCGCTTTATTTCTGAAGCATTAGCAGCATCTAGCGGCCGAGTTCAGCAATTCCCCAAATAAAAGCGGTGTAGGCACCCGTGTGCACCCCAGTACTAGGCTGAAATGTCAGGTTGCCTACCACTACCGCCCCCCTAGAAGGGATCCAGGTGTCCCCGCAGGAGCAGCAGCTCAGAGCTTCTGGACGCCCCACTCATCCCACAGCAGCAACACACGCTTACCCATAGAGACACGCTCGTACAACGCACAAGAAATATTGAGGGTGAGAGCTACCCAGTTAAAACAAATGCTTTTTCATAGAATCACAGAATGGTTCGGGTTGGAAGGGACCTTAAAGATCATCCCGTTCCAACTCCCCTGCCATGGGCAGGGACACCCCCCACTAGACCAGGCTGCTCAAAGCCCCATCCAGCCTGGCCTTGAACACCTCCAGGGATGGGGCATCCACAGCTTCTCTGGGCAACCTGGGCCAGTGTCTCACCAGGCATATAAGCCTTCTTTTTAGCCTTCTTTTAAGGCATGTAAGGCACTCTTTTTACTGTGAAGCAGCATAACTGACTTTACATAAAGTTGCTCATGCTTTAGCAGACTGGTCGTGTTTAGCACATAGTCCAGAGACACTAAATGCGTTTGAAAATTCCTCTTTCTTTGCCGAGCCACTGCTGAGGCAGACACTCTACCAAGCTTTTCAGTGTTTCAGGCCCCCCATACCAACTCCCACCGGCGCCCTCGAGGTGTAATGCACGCAGCCCACGGATGTCATCTCGGTGCACTCTGTCGTGTGATGAAGGATGGAAGAGGCAAAGAATCGGAAGTTGTACACGGCCCGAGGGATGTCCACTGTTCTAGCAAACGTAATAGTTTTTCCTGAAACAAAACCAAGCACACTGCTGTTTTATCATGGGCAGAAACGGTGCTTCAAACTCTGCTCTGAAAGCTGATTTGCATGCTTTTTGGGAAATGTCTTTTGCCCTGCTCCCAAGTAATCCGCAGCACAGTGCGACCATAGTCAATAACAACAGCTCTCCAAATATCTCCAAATACCAATTGCATTCCAAATACCTCACAACTAAAGTCATACTCAGCAATTCTGAAAAGCAATGATGCCCCAGGAATCCAAAATCAGCAACTTCTGCAAAGTTCATTCACATCAACTCCAGTTTGCACCAACAGCTCATACCATACTAAAAATTTGCTCCATATCCTCCATTCAGCAAGACACTGTACATTTGAGATCAACAGTTCCAATTTTTACCCTGATCCTTTGACTCTGCTTGTGCAAATGCTTCCAGGTCATGTTCAATCAGGTCTGCCAATTTGTTCAGGATCTGAGATCTTTCCAATGGACTTTTTGAGGACCAAATTGGGAAGGCAGCTTTGGCAGCTTTGACAGCAGCTTCCACCTAAAAATGCAAGAGACGGTGACTATTAATGTAGGCCTTAGAAAGAATATCAAACAATCAGCAGATGAACTCATATTTGAGAGGCTAATAATCCAGATCACATTGTTGGGATTACCACATCTCTTCAGAGTTGTGGCTATTGATAGCTTCTCCATTTGCACCTTCTCAAGACACTATCTCATAACTCAAGACAGTTTCTTTTCCTGATACTCTATTTCACAGTAACTCTTGCTTTTCTCTACATTTCAGCAACTTGTGGGCAACTCTCCAGGCCTGGAGGAAATGACAGACCGGTCAACTGGGACCAGCAAGAGCCACTGGCTGAACCCCTGCAGAATCTTGTTTCTCATGGGGGAAAGTGCAAGAATCTCCCAGAGCAAATCCAGCCTCAGTAAACATCCACAGTCCTTGTAACACAGGACTTCAGCCACAGTGGTCAATGATGAAAGTAAGGGGTTGGGGAAGGAGGAGACTGTATACCCTGCCAGCCTTTGATTCCCTCCTCCCTTTCCCCCAGCTGGTTCAAGCAAGGACCAAGAATATATTTACAGAATAGACACTATGAGAAAATTTCTAATCTTACCTGATCACAGCTAGGAAATCTTCAACAGCCTCACGTCAAAAAAAAAAAAAATAGCTCATTTCTAAAACTCTTGGGGTTTAGTCAGTTCCCTCAACAGATACCTAACCAAGTCCACAGATCTGAAAGATCGTTATATGCGTTTCATACAGATGCATACCAGTCTTGGCAGTATTTTACTTGAGATGTACATAACTACTGCATAGTCCTTCAGCCTGACACTTCTGAATAGTAGCAGAATACCAGCACTTTTCTGAAGCAGACTAGGCTTCAAAGGATTAAAATTCACCAAAAAGTGCTCTCTTCCATCAGCCATTTCCTCCAGGCTCTTAAATTAAAGTTATCTGCATAACAACATCCCTTCTCGATGTTGTTCAACAGTCTAAAGACGTTTACCAACATCCTTCCATATTTTAATTTACTGACCTATTTCCCAGCTTTTGCTTCCTATGTATCACTTCTTAATGGCTTCCAACATCTAGCATATGCATCCAGGTGGGCTTTTAGCCCAAGCTGTCTTAGTTGGTTTCCCATCGTTTTTGCTCATAAATTTCTTCAGCTTTTGGAAATCTGCCCAAGTCAAGAACTAGGAGGATGCTGATGTAAGATTAACCAGACAATTCTGACCTCTCCTACTGTTGCCACATTGCGGTCACTGAAGACTCCTTTCCATCAACTCCACAAAACCGAGTTCCAAATTTGTTCCTTCAGATGGTGATGGGTGTTATTAAAACCATCTCAAAATTTATAGTCTCCCTAAAAATAAGGGCCAGGGTTTGAGGGCCAGAACGGTACTGGTACAGAGGCCAGGGTGGGAATAAACCAACTCGCACAAGGTCACGCGGATCACTGGCCAAGCTCAGACTCTTTTGACTGCAGTTCAACAATCTACTGCTCAGGTGCCGACGGTGGCAGGCTGGCAGCCACCCAGCAGCTGGAGCAGGGCCAAAGCAGGCCTGGGAAAGGGGAACTGCAGCTTCTTGAGCGACTCAGGTGCGGGTGGCACACTACCCTGAAAAGGTTCACCCTCTGTGAAACCATACTGCCCTTACTAATTAACTTGTTCTTCCACCCTCCCGTCATTAGGTGCCATTGTGGTGCTGCTTCTCCTCTGCCTTCTCCTCTGTGGCCTGTAGTGCATCAAGAGAGGGCTGGTGTGCAGTTAAGGCCATCTGTATTTTTAACCCTCCAGTGGGTTTAGAATAAGGAAGATGTCACATTTTCACAGGCAGCAGAAAAGACAATCAGCAAAGGAAGGAATGAAGTGGCAGTAGATTGATCTAAAAAAAGCAAGAGGAAAAAAAGGAGAGAGATTTGTGCAGAAGAAGTAAGAGAGCCTACAAAAGTTAAACAGCTAACTTAGTCTGACTAGCAAAAAGCAGCAAAGAAGCCAAGCCATAAAGAAAACACGCATAAGAATTCAACTATGAACTCGTGTGTCTGAAACACTTCCTTCTGCTTTCCTCTTCTGCACAAGACAGAGAACGAACACACGAAACTAAAATACCCCAAACTGTCCTCAGGAGATGGTGTTGCAGCATTTCAGTTACTAAAAGACAAGGGGTTGCAGCATTTCAGTTACTAAAAGACAAGGGGTTGCAGCATTTCAGTTACTAAAAGACAAGGGGTTGCAGCATTTCAGTACCTAAAAGGAGCCTACAGGAAAGATGGCAACAAACTTTTTATCAGGGCTTGTGATGATAGGACAAGGGGTAATGGCTTTAAACTAAAACAGGATAAATTTAGACTAGATACAAGTAAGACATTTTTTACAATGAGGGTGGTGAGATGCTGGAACAGGCTGCCCAGAGAGGTGGCAGAGGCTCCATGCCTGGAAACATTCCAGGTCAGGTTGCACGGGGCTCTGAGCAACCTGATCTAATTGAAGATGTCCCTCCTCACTGCAGGGGGATTGGAATAGATGACCTTTAAAGGTCCCTTCCAACCCAAACTACTCTACGATTCCACATTTGCTTTCCCGGTGGGTGATACGCAGGACCAAGGATGGTACCAAGGATGATACCAAGGAGACATTTGCCAGGACTAATTAGCCCTCATCAGCCTGTCTCTTTTGGAGATACAGGATACCTGTTCAGCCTGCTTTGTGCTGCTATTTGGAATTTAAGACATCTAGCTAGGGGACAAATTAACCCCTAAAAAACCATTCAATGTTTTTGGCAGAAACTGTCTGAAATGGCGCCTTCATCTGACCGAGTGTTAAATTCCAGGATCAGTAACAGATTCGGTGTCCCTCTCTGTTCTGCCGTCTAACTCTCCAATAAAATTAACCAAGAAAAAAAATCCAACAGGACACTGAGCCTTGCTAGAAACCAGCATCCCGAGTTCTTTGTTAAATCTGGGTCTAGATGCTTATTTTGAAATCTGCAGATACCCTCTAAGTAGTACGTGATTGCACTTTCTCCTGCAGCATATTCCACCAGTCACCAGTGGATGCCAGCTCTGCAGAGCCTGAACTTCTTGTACAGTTGTTTAAAGGCAGGAGTAAAGCACTTGCTGACTTTACAGGTGTTTTAACTGGGCTCCCACTGCTACACGCAACCACTAACTCAGCAATCTGAAAGAGAAAAGCCATTGCTCTTAACATATATTTGAACTATAGCTCCAGAATGGCCAGCAGCCTATTTTTGTTAGGCTGCTTTGGCATTCTCACATCTCTCTGGTTTTAATTATTTTGCAAATGAATAAACAGGAAGATTTGCACCTGCACATCAAAGAGAAGTCTTTTCAGGCATCATTAGGGTTGGAATGAACTTACACAGATGTGTTACACTTTAACCCTTGGTCATCGGCATCTAGCAAATATTTACCCAGTTGAAATTACAGTGCAAAGGTTTCTGCTGAGACAAGCAAAGATAAAAGATGTCAACAGGACTAAAATGCAAGTGAAGGGAACAGCTACACACAGTAGCAGTTAGTTTTAAAAAACGTTTTGAAAATGAAAATACTCCATACTACTTGTCAACATTTTCCAAGCCCTTCACGTTACCCAAGATTTTCCAGTCATTTCTCTCCTCAGTAAATCTGAAACACTATCAATCAGACACACACTTTCAGGTCCCTTATAAAGCAGCATCAATGAAACTGCAGCTGCCCAGATGAATGTCACACTGCCCATCCACGCCTGAACACATATAAGGTACCAGGAGACATCCATCCCACTAGAGAGCACAGCACTAGGAAACATTACATTGATGCAGAGGACAGGCTACGTTATAAGGAAATGTACACTCATCGCAGCCACTTCATCACCTCCACTTCATATCCAACTGCTAATATCAAAACCAGAGAGATCTGGAAGCTTTTTACCATGCTTCAGGGAAGAGCCAGCAGCCAAAAATCCTTTTAAATGACAACTGCAAATCATCAAGACACATTCAGTCGCATACAGTGCCTCTAAGTTTATTTACAGAAGAGATCAATAAACTCTCTTCTCTCTTCCAGATTGTTTATACTTACTGCCAGTCTGAGCTTTATTGTTAACTTACATACAAGACATCTCCCATGCGAGCTGAAGGAGCTCCACTGAAGTTCCTGAAGCTTTCTTGATTTAGCCCAGCCTAGGATCCAGTCTGTAACTTTCTAACAGTAAAATGTAAAAAACTTAACACTATTTGCTGCTGCAGCTATAGATTACACAGCACTACAATGCAATCAAGACTTACTCATTTAAGCATTAAAGCCTTCAGGGTTTTTCTGTTCTCTCACCTTCAGCCTCTCCCACTCAAAATATTGATGTTATGTGCATTTAACGTTTTCACCTTCTTTGTACATTTGGATAGTACTCACCTCTTCTTTGCCACTGTCTGGCACCCTGCAATACACATCTCCGGTGGATGGATTATAGGAGTCTATGTAGGAGGAACAAGGAACAAATTTGCCAGCTATGAAGTTTTCCAGCACTAAGAGAGCCTCTGAGTGAGCCATCGTTAGCCGCTTGCTTCATCTGTGATTTTTTTTTTCCTGCAAGGTACCAATTTAGATTAGTAGTTCTGTATGTATTTGCACAGCGAGTCTGAACTCCTCCCCCTCTCTCTCCGTCTTCCCTGCACCGCTCGCTCACGCTCACGAGTGGGAACGAACCCTGGCAACAACAGCAGAAGAGAGGAAAGGCGGGGGGTGGGGAGGGAATTACTATTTCTGTGACACTCCGGTCTTTTTTAGCAGTTGGAGCAAGGAGGCAGGGTCAGCAAAGGTGTTAGAAAACAGCTCCTCTCTGCCCATAGGAAATAAAATACTGAAGGAGGGGGAAAAAAAGAATGGTTTGGCAGGGGAATTTCTCCTTATACCAGTTTTTCAAGCTCAAGTCCAAAGAAAGACATTTTGAAACAACTACACAAAATAATTCAAGACCCAAATACCTAGCCAGGGACCTGCTCCTTACCATCAGCAGACATAGAGAACAGACACTCGGACTAGCATGTCTGCAGCTCGCGTTTACTGCTTTGTCATTGTCAGTACTTTTCCTTGTAACCCCAAAAACAACGGTTCTGCCAAAGCAAAATATTTTAAACATAAGAAACTATCTTTTTTTCCCCACCAACATCCCCAAACATCAAACAATACAAGCAGCCGAGTGGCCCTTCAATTCAAAACAGCTGAGAAGCACGATCCTACCTACTACTCTCTGTGGTATGTTGTCAGAAATCCAGTTTTCAAAAAAGAAGCAAGACACCGGCTTTCATGCTTTCCCTTCCATAGACATGCCGGTGGAAGCCACCTTGCTATAGAGAAGCCTCTTACATATAATTAGGTTTTTCTTTAACTTCCCAAGAACCTGAACTGTCCAGTAACAGCTGTCTAAAAGACATTTTTCTCCAAGAGAGAATGCTTAGTTTATCAAATTTCTCTAACATTGCATACCACCTCCTTGCACTCCAGAGACATTCAAAAGACTACCTCTGTATTGGAGAGCAGGATGTCATCACCAGCAGACTGTGAATATCTCAATAAGCAGTTTAGAAAGTTTTTGCACCCTAGACCCCTGCCAAGCCATCAAATTTCTTGTGGATCAACCCGTAAATACATTTTGATCTAATAAAGGTGATATGTTTTCGTTGCACAACAACAGATCCTTTATGCATCAACCAAGTGGCGCCTCTGGGCAGAGTTCAAATCAGTGCTGAAAGGTGGCGCAGTCATGTCGAAATTGGATTAGGTAATACCTCTGGCTCTCCCAAGCTACAAAGTGGGAAAGCATGCAGTAGCTTTTCTGTCGCCACAGAATACAGAGTCTCAAAATTTAGTGCAGCCATGTGTGAAAAGGGTTAACAGAGGTTCATCCTGCACCACGCTTCCTTGTCCACAAACAGCAAGGAATTTACCGAAATCTTAAAACTGAAGACACATTCTCCTAACTGCAGCACTTCGGCTGTCCCCTGACTTAAAAGCCACCTAAACGTTGCCAAGGTTTGAAGGCAAGTTCAAGTGGGACAGGTTCAACACAGGAGCTTGGCAGGACAAATCTCTGGAATCCAGCAAGGGCACTGAAACCTTCATGGCTGGCATGTTGAAACTGCTACATACTTAAGTGCAATTTCTGGACTATAAGAAGACATAATAAATAGTGATCATTCATAAGCTTCAGTTTTGGCAATAACAGTTTTCAGATTCGTAAGATTTTATAAAAGTCATTTCCACATAAAGCACTGCTGATACTTCTGCAGACGTGCATGCAGTCAACAGTACAATTTATCTATGCGGTCAGGTGCAAGTATCTGCTGAACTGGGGATAAAGCATATAAGTGCAAAAAAAAAATCTACCTACCAAAAAAAGCACATGGGAAGAGCAGGTATGGACCATACATGACTTGGAACTAAATAACAATCATAGGCTTTTTGTGTTCTTCCCTACACAGGGTACAGCTTTACTTTGGTTAACCCCAGTGACTGACGCTCTGGAGCAAAGACTGCAGTTCCTTCCCCACGCTACTAACTATGGCCCAAGTAGAGCTGTCTCCACCCTGCGCTCACATACAGGTCCTGAGATACCTGAGGCCCTCTCAGGCTTCCTATTGAAAAAAACCCACAACCTTCCAAATTAGAATCATAGAATTGTTAGGGTTGGAAGGGACCTTAAACATCATCTAGTTCCAATGCCCCTGCCATGGGCAGGGACGCCTCCCACTAGAGCAGGTTGCTCAGAGCTCCCTCCAGCCTGGCCTTGAACACTTCCAGGGATGGGGCTTCCACCACCTCTCTGGGCAACCTGTTCCAGTGCCTCACCACCCTCATGGTGAAGAACGTCCTCCTAACGTCCAATCTGAATCGACCCATCTCTAGTTTTAATCCATTCGCTCTAGTCCTACCATCACCCGACATCCTAAAAAGTCCCTCACCAGCTTTCCTGTAGGCCCCCTTAAGATACTGGTAGGCCACTATAATGTGTCCTCGGAGCCTTCTTTTCTCCAGGCTGAACAACCCCAACTCTCTCAGTCTGTCCTCATAGGAGAGGTTGTAGCAAATCGTATCTGTCCTGAGTTTGTGCTGGAGGTGGCAGAAGGACCCTCTTTTCAGCTGGGAGGTTTCGCCTGCCCAATTACTGAAAAGTGGGAAGGACAGTCTCGAGGAAGCACAATAGCGTTTTAGCATACATCCCGAGATTAAACTGCCAGCTTTTGTTCAAAAGAGCACTAAATCTGGATGAAAGAGATGTGTACGCGCAGCAGCTGCACTGAGTAACATGTGAGAAAAACTGAAATTATTTCCACAGAAAGATAAGTCGCATGCCAGTTTCTCACTTTAAGTCATAAGTTTACTCTGAAACTTCTGAGTTATAGAAAGTAAAGAATGATTTAACACAATTTAGAAGTGATTAAATAACAAAAGACCAAGGAGACAAAAGTTATGCTCAGACAAAGTTATTTTATTATTCTTACAGTTTAAAAAATAAAATTAGCCAATGTTGGCACAGCTTCCACTACACAGCAAAAGAAAACTTCTTTTTTTAAATAAATTTTGGGACAGGGAAAACAATCCTGGGATAATACTACATGCCATTCTCTTGAAACCAAAGTTCTTTTTTCCCTGAATATGCATTCAACTCAAACCTCAAAATATATTAGACCAATAAAGTTACTTTACTGAATTAATGTGCAGCAAAGAAGCAAATCAAAGAAAATATGTAAACAATTTATGTCTGGAAGTAAGGAGTTTGTTTCATGATGATTCATCATCTTTTTCTCTAATTCGACTTCCTAAGATTTTTCCATCAAGCTTTCTAAGGGGTAAATCCCACATGGAGAAACACACGAGATTCTTGAGATCGAGAAGTGCAACATTAGCAGTTCCTTGTCAGTTGGCATCTTGTTCTGCAGCGGGAGAGACTGATGAAGGGCTCCCCAGACATCTCACACGATTTAAATTTTGTCATCATCACCTTCTCCCCTATTAATTGCACTTGTTCCTTCAACTGAAGTAACTGGATTCTTAAACAGAAGTTTGGATATCCGATTGCATTTTGGTTGGACGGTGGAAATTCTAGCACCACTGTCATTCCTTAATCTAAAAATATAAGCAAATGGAAGAAAACCCTATGGTGAAAAATGAAGTACTAAATATAAAATGATCACAGCTTTTTTCAACATGATATAGTTAGCTGTGGAAAAAAAATTCCTTTTGCTCTGAAATTCTCTGGAACGAGATCACAAGTAGTAAAATCGTAATTTCCAAATAACAATCAAAGAGTTATTTAATCCCCAGTTCTACAAACATTGGGCATCATAGATCTGAATAGGTCCCCATTCACTTTAAGTTAAATTTAATGAAAAGTGGGTACAAGACTAAAGCTCTCATTCTGGATCCTATTTAAGACGAGACAGATTGTTAAGAGCATTAAAGCTCCATAAGGCCCAGAGCCTCTGACAGTCCAGGTGCATCATTCCTACACGCGCAGGGAGAAGCCAGAAATTCTCACGCTCTAGTTCCAAGTTTTGATATTAAATGACTCACCTTTAAAGTTGCGGTACCAGAACTTAGTTAATGTGACTAAATTGCTCTCCCTCAGGCCTAGAATTAGAACTTAAATTCTAATTAAAAAATCTTGCTATGATTTTGGAAGCGACAGCTAGAGGAACATTCATATTTTTTGCTTCTAATAGAAGGCAAAACATTTATATTTAAGCCCCAAAGCCTTTGCTTCCTCTCATTTACACAGGATCAGAAAACATCTATAGTCATCGGTGAAAATCAAATGTACAATTGTCTTTAATGCTAACAGAAAAAGATCTGGGACCCAAACCAGCCACAGTAAGAATGGCCAACACCTCTTATTTACAAACTACTTCCAGTATATTTATACAGGCAATTAGGTTTCAGAAACACTGATGTATGTTAAAATAGTGAAGGGTTATTTTTTAACTCAAGAGAGGGGGGGAAATGCACAAAATTCAAAAATTCTAAACACAGTAATTTTTGATCCTAATAAATTGAACAGAATTATGGCAAGTTTTCCTCACATCTTTCTGAAGCACTGTCTCTTTTTCAGCAAAATAAATTCACTTTTTAGGCCAAAGGGTGCAAAACAGGCAAAACCCATAAAAATGAAATGCTACATGAAAGTTAACACCATTCCTTTACGGTATAGAAAGTCTGTCACAAAATTGTCATACCTCTGTGACAACTCCTGCAGCAATAGTAGAACCACTGTAGCGTAACATAAACCTCCCAAGCTCTTTAAAATCTTTATACAACTCTAGAGCAACAGGTCTTTGAGTTTGTAGTTCTATTAGAGCATTCTGTCCTTTAGTCAAGAACCTGCAGGTAAATAAGCAGAAAACTCCATTGTAAACATATGCATGCATAAATGAAAAAGGGAACAGTGAATAAATGGAAAAAATAAATTTAAAAGCCAAAAAGAAAATGATCAGGCTTGATTTAAAGCATAACCCAAGCCACCAGACTGAAAACTCATTTGCCCGGAGCATACCATTTAAAAAGGCATCTGAGTTGTCTTTAACAACATTTAGCAAATTGTTCTGAAGTTTAGTATCTCATTAATATCTGCTTTTTCATGTCTAATAGAAGTCAAGTCTTGTTTCAAACCCAATGACTAAAGAGCCAATCCATTGCTCTGTAGAAGTCATGATTTTTCTTCCCATTACCTTTCAGCAACAGTTTCAGCCATGCAATTTCTGGAAAAGGATTATTCTGGTAGTGTTGTATGTATCAAATAGCATTTCTACCCAAACACAGCTTTGAATAACTAGAGAGATGTTCCCACAGTTAACTTGCATGGGAAGACTCCCTAAATCTCTTTTTCTCTGACCCACTGTCTAGTTGAGTTTGTTTTAGACAGTAACCCACCTCCAGAATTATACCAAGGATCCCATGCTACTACAGGAAGAAAAGAGAGAATGTAAAAAAAAAAATAATAATAAATTTAAAAAGCCTTTAAGAGCAGGGCCAGTGATCTAGCATTCATTCCCAATTCTGCAAGTGACCTCCGGCAAGTCATTTTACTTCTCAGGTGCTCAGCATTTAATCAAGTGGGCGGGGGGGGGTTCATTTTGTAAAGCACTCTGAAATCTAAACATGAAACCAACAATGAAAACATACTCTTATAAACACATTATTGCTTCATAACAGAACCTGCCTGACATACCGCGTATTAATCAAAAGTCAGCCCATTTCTTGAGTAATTATTAACTATTCAAAACACTTACTTAGGTTTTTTCTTTGTCACTTCACCAGTGCTTTTGTGCAGGACACTCAACAGTCTTCTAATAGTAGCAGGTTCACTTACGGTTTGATAGTGTAAAAGCACCTAAAAATATTTTTTTCAGTTATTAAACATTCTACAACAATCAGAAATACCAAGTGTTAATACCTGAAAACATCAAATTCTTTTCAGACTGAATTTTTTTAAACAAATGCTTATAAAACTTCTCTCACAGAAGTCTCTGCCTCACACGCAGGAACTGTTCCTAGTTCCTAAACTTTGTGACCTCTACAGATATGACACAAAGGTCATGTATTAATTAATCACAAATACATTTTCTATTCTTAAGTGGTTTTTTTTCACCACTTCAATGCAGTTCTGTAGCATGAACCAGTATTTTATTTATTTTAAAAGGTATCTTACAACTAAGCACATCAATATACTCTTACAAGGTGTGAGCTTTCTAAAGGACAGCCCAGCCTGACTGTGGTGGAACTCATGTTCTCTGAAATGGCTCGGCTGTGTATCAAAAGCCAGTAAGAACATGCATATAGCCCCTTACATCCTCTTCAAATTACAGAGGAATCTGTCTCCTCTGGAAGGACAGAACCACTTCTGGACACTAAATGCCTTCTCATATTGGGGGGGGCAAACATGGAGAGGAAAAGCCCTGAGCAACCTGTAATGAACACAGGAACTTTCACAGAGACTTACAGGAAATCCTTTGGTGATTGGAACCTCAATGTTAAAGATGAGAACCCGAGCTCTGAAACGAGTGCAAACTTTAATCGGTTCCTTGGGATCACAAAATACACAGCCAACACTACAAGACAGGAGAACAAAAGAAACTGATACGTATCTTGACATACAAGTATTAATCATTGCACTGGAAAAAGATAAATATTTAAGACAAGCAAAGCAAAGACAGCACCATTTTAATATCACCTCGGGGAGGAGGGGTGGGGAGGGTGGAAATCAGGAACACCATATTAAAACCTGTAATGAAATTAATTCCTAGACAATGTCTATGGTATTTTGTTGGTATGCATGAAGAGGTCTGTCTAGTTCAGTGAACAATTACGTCCATTGCTAATCAGTTTCTAAAAATGTCACTGTTTCCTGTGCGTAGGTACTTTGAAGAATTAGACTTTCATTCAGAGATTAATTGTTCCAGATCAATAGCATAAAATACCGCAGGGTGCCCAAAACTGCAGTGCTGCTGCCTGCAACTCAACTATTTTGTGGATATAGCATCATGATCAGGACTTTCAAAACTTAAGCTCTCAGCAGTGCTCATTTCCAAAAAAACTCTACATGGAGTCACAAGAAAGCTGCTGCTCGTTACGAGTCAATAAGGTAGACTAGACACAGTTTTTTCACAGTGGTTGTTTTTAGCCATCTAAAATAAAAGGAAGATTAAGCCCACCCAGAAAAACATGACCAAAGAGAACAGCATGATTGATTACATCTGGTGTAAACGTTTAAATTTCATCAGTATGAAGAGGATTTGCAACTTGGTACCTTTTCTTGACATATCTCCAAAAGATGAATGACACCAAGGTAACGAATTGACTCAAGCCTTCATTCAACAAGTAGAAGACAACCTTTTTCCCCCCCCATTTACCACAGAGAATCACACCCCATTATGAAATGGCAAAACAGAAAAGCCTGTACTTTTCCCTTAAAAGCAAAACTGTCAATGCAAGGAGTTTTCAAACAGGAGCTTGAAAGTCTGCTGTCTGAAGTCCATAGTACGTAAAAAAGCTGAACAAATTATGGATCCAATTTTCTAGCCTGAACATCAACTGACACTTACCTAAAAGCCTGAGGCTAACGCTTAGCATGAAACCTATACTGAAATAGACACAGAGATTTGCTGTGTCTCATTGAATGTATCAAACCCCCTCCAGAAAAGGGTCAGCAAAACATTTACCAAAACAAATGTTACAAGCAGCTAAATGTGTTGAATAAACAGTTTCCATCAATTCCACTTGTCCAGATTTACTTACTGGTACGAAATGGCAGTTGTTTGGATGTGTTTTGTTAGAATGATTTATGACTCGGTAAGCTCTTCAAAAATCTTTTGTTTTCTTTAGCAATTAGGATTTACTTAATTCAGCAATTAAGATGTCCAAGGGCAAGTCTTAAGGAAAAAGGAGTTGAAGGTACCAGTGTCAGCACTAGGGCAAAGTATGAAAACTAACAGTGTTCTTCTGAGGTTGCCGTTGTACGTGTAGCAGATGTTTCCAACGTTTGTACATGTAAGCCAGGTGATAGGCATCACTTCGGTTTTAAATATCCTGGTAGCCACATCATTCTTCAAGTAAACCGCTGATTGTTAAGTGTAATAGTTATAAAGCTTTTCATTAAAAACAAACCGTTACTTAGACTGAAACCCAGTTTTGCTCACTTGATTTTGATGATATCCATGCCGGTCAAAGTGAGACTAACGTGATCTCCTGCTGCAGCCCAATCAACTGGTTCATCGTGCAGTGTGATTCCTGGAAATGAGTAAGAACAGAACCTCACAGTGAAGTACCTAGGTTCTGAGCTACAAACAAACAGCTCTGTTTGGGCCATTTGTGCTTCATCAACCATTACTCATCAATTTTCAGTATGAATGGGTTGAGAGTAAAAGCTTTTTAACTGAGAAGTCTGAGGAAGCTTCCCCCCCCACTCCTCGGTGAGGACTCACCATTCTCTCACCCCACCCTGCACAATAACATGGCTTTATTTAAGCCAGAGGAGGGGACCTGGCACTTGTCACACAGCGCAGATGACGCAGTCCTGAAAATGCCGTAGTACTAATATCTCCGTATCTGCCCCACCCATCCTTTGAGGCACATGCACACCCTAGACCGCATCTTTCATGTACTTTAATGGTACTATGTCAACTTTCATTTACCTTAAGTGGGTTTGCTGACTCTTTCATGAAAAAGCGTAACTGATGCCTTTCGTTCACGACACTGCGTCTCTTAGAGAGCATCTTTAACAGTAATTTTATTCCGATTTTGATGTATTTCAATCGTTTTAAAAGACAACCTGGCTGGTGGGTGAGGATAAAACTAATTGCTCCTGACTTAATATTCTGAGGTTTCTGGTAGACACCAAGCAGGAAAGAAAAAACCCCACTTTTTTTATGAATACTGCATACATTTTTAGGATCTAGTTCTATTTCACTACAGATTGTATTTATTGATTTGCAAATCTGTTCCCAAACCACTTGTCAAAAACATGCCAAAAAGCATCATTCAACTACAAGCATGTTAAGTACTGTTTATTAAGCAGTGCTGATAATTTCACATATAAGTGTCATTCTCACAGAATAAGTGAAACTCAGCCTCTTGAAACGAAAAAACTGGAATCCTAATGTGCACGCCACCTTTAGTGAATATTGTATGATAAATTATCTCTTCTTTACATTAAATATAAATAATACACGCTTAATGAACTAATACCCTCAACCTTCACCTGCATTTCAGCCATATGAGAGGCAGTACAAAAGAAAAATCATAGAATCGTACCACTGGGGATACTCAGACAAAAATCCATCTTTTTACCATGCTATTTCCTCCACTCGCAAAACAGAGGAGTTACTACAGTGGTCTCATACCAATATTCATCGACCTTACTGTAACAACCCTGGGCATGCAAACAATGTGCATACAACCATATAAACAGGCACACTGAAGAGCTTCCCAAATTAGCACTGAACGAGCTGGTTCTGGAAGCGAACAGGACAGTTGAACCAGCACATTGCTGAATTCAGACTAAATAGCTATACAAGGAAACCTCTATTAATTTGTTTTCAGGGCTTATTTTTTTATTCATTGGTCAATGTAGGAAAAATAATCATTTTGTCTTTCTGTTTGCATATGAAACAAAAGCAGCTCTGCAGTGCAAAGGCAGCAAGCTTTATCAGGAAACACCTAAACATTTAATGTCTTGACTTAGCTATTCCTCTTTTCAGAAATCAAACCTATTGAAATTTAAATCCAATTTTCTTCTCTTTTGTTGTTGCTCAGGACAACTATATCCTGAATGTTTGTATATTATGAAAGGATCAGTAACAAATCCCATGAACATCAAGCAGCAGGGGCTTGATTCTCAAGCTTTTTCACATCTAATCCATAAGATTAATTTCTAAAGGTTGTTCAACATCCTCGCACTTCCTAACAGCAGTAACACTCCACAACAAAGCTGAATATTAATGATTCCTGTACTGCATGTTTTCATAGACATTGCTGGAACTCAGATGTTTTTATAACTTTTTCATAAAGCAATGGCAAAAGCCATGAGGCTATCACATTTGGAATATCTGATATAGGTAAAAAAAAAAAAAAAAAAGAGGTTGGAAAAAAAAAACACCATGCAAGATTTCACATACTCTTCATAGACATATTTATACAGACACAGTCACATCTAAAGAAATTCGTTTTATGCTTTCACATTTTATGTTTGACAGTTAGTATCAGTTTGACAGTCTGTTACCATTTCAGTAACTGCTTCTAGCCCAGTATTGACCTGAAAGTAAACACGCTTCTGAAGACTGTACCTTTTGCAGTGCAAGTTTCATTGGGAGGCATCGCCAGAAGTCGATCTCCAACTTGAATATAGCCTGCTTCTATTTTACCAGTCACGCAAAATCCTGATCCTTGGTCTGTAATAAACACAGCAAAAATTAGAAAAAACTTCATAATAAGATCAACCTCTCACACAAGTTAGCCCTTTAGCAATGCATAGATAAGTTTTTAATATAATGAAGACTTTTTTTTCCCCCCTGGTAGCATTCAGTACTTGCAAGTCAGCCAGCTGTGCATCATAATGAAAATGAAACATTAAATTCAAAACCTCTAGATCTTATGTTTTTCAGAACTAAGGGAGAAATATCAGTCTTTAAACAAATGTAGGTACATGAAGAAATATTTTTTAGTTTTTCAATATTATATTAAGCCCCTTAATTTCTAGCAATTTTATTTAATTCAGCACTTTCTCACTACAGTTACAGATAAAAAAACATACCACAGACCTCTCATAAGAATTCTCATGCATACAGGTGCAAATTCCTATGCCTTTTAACTGAGTCAGAATCCTACATGCTCCGTCTGCATACTACTTTTACTCCTGGAAAGTCAAAGATTGATTCAGTCCTATTTAATATGAGGAGCTATTATAATTCTGGATGAGTTCAGTGTTTCTGAATAAATGATCTGCAAAGTTTTTCTTCTTCAGTGTCCTAATACTCTGTTCATTATTTGAACGATATGTCAGTTAGTTTCAATAGATGTGCTACGCATGCACATTTATGCACATACACCTTAAGAAATGCCTCATCTCCTTAGTATGTGCTTGCAGGCGTGTTTAAAAAGAATCCTCTGAAATGATTCCACAATGCCATTTTTAGTAACCATACAAACAATAAATATACCTTTTGCCTAGAATTCAGTGATAAGCAAGCATCTTAGTATTTTGTGCGTAACATTAGATTAAAAGCTGAATTCAAAAGAGCAAGTTGACCCCAAATCTTGAGGTCACATACTACCAACTTGCTCTTTTGCGTTCATCACCATTATTGATGAATGTTTCCATCTCTCTAGCTGGAAAAGCATTACTAGTATGCCTGCAAGCTAATTTTCCTCTATCATTCCAGCAAATGAGATGAATGCAGTCAATTAACAGATGACATCAGATGTCAAAAGAACAGAAAACTGAAGCAGCAGATACTTGCTAGAAAAAGAATCCCCAAGTCATGGTACAAACACCACCTCAACGGGGCACACAAAAGAACCTGAAGCTGGCTCAACAAGCACTTGTAGGCAACCATAAATGTGAACTGGTTCAAGGTTCCCAACCACCCCCAAAGCACAATCAAGAACCATTTCTCTTTTTCACATCATCACCAGCTCTGGTTTGGTAAACCAGCGTGGTGGTTGAAGCTTCGCCCTCTCCCATGCCGATTGCTTCCTGTGAAGTGTCAAGCTTCTTCAGCTCCCCATGAAATGAATGTGAGTACAAAATGGATAGTGGGGGACAGAATGAGGGCATAAAAAATGGCCTGATTTCTGTGTATCACGGTACTCAGGTTCTGCCAGGACATGTTCTTTGTCCTCAGGACTTGGCTGCTGGACGAGGCTTTTCTAAAGTCAGGTCATGTCATACCCTAGACAGAATTAGAATTATAATATGATAAGTGGGGACTGATGCAGTGGTGAAGGAATTTACAGGGACCTCTTTGATCAGGAGATAGTTTGCCTGGAGAGAACATCAGGAGGGCCATGGAGGACAACAGCTAAAATCAGGCTGAGGTAGATGAATCATACGTGTGGGTAACCTTAATAAAGAAAGGGGTTTTCCAAACTACGTAGGAGTACACTCATCACTCTCACTTTTTACACACTTCTATGGACTGCTCCTCCTGAGCATGCACAGGCACTGGAATAGAGCCGAGAACAACTGTTGCTTCACGTACTTGTACCTGCAGCTACTTCCTCTGGTGGCATCCAAGTTAATTAAGTTTTGAGATCACAAGGTAAGAAAAAAATAGCCTAAAAAACACCTAAAAGGCCACATTTAGTGAAAAGCCCTGTATATGTAAATTGAGTCCTTTCCAAAGTCATTATCTTTTTGCATGCTTTGGCAAAAAATCAGACTTTTCCACAGAACAGGTTTAGTCAAAATTGTTAATTTTGTGAAACCTAGCTCAATGCAAAAATGATTATTGTGACAAAAAAAGCTGTGATAATATTTTGAAAGATCTCAATCAATAATCCCAACACACTTTCCCACAGCTCACAAAAGTAAAAAAAAAAAGAAAAAAAAAAAAACAGCGACAGCCTAGATAACAAAACTAGTGGTAAATTCTCATGCAAAGTTTCAGTATTGAACATAATGGCTTCAGAGCCTTAAGTCAGCTAAACCAGGGCATGTACAGCATCTCATGTTTTCTCAAAGACCCACATGAAAATTGCACAAAACTGATTTTTCAAATTACAATCAGTATTTTGATCTGGTTTGTTTGTACTTCCCCTATAAAGACCCTACATATAAAGTAAAATTTCTTTTAAAATATGAATTTCAATAATAATATTTGATTACAAATATTTACAACATTTCAAATCATGCTGTCATTTAGTTTGCAACATTTCTCAAGGGACTTATGGAACGTTTGAAAGGAGATGAGTGTTACAAACCTTATTTCTTCTAAATTACTTGTAAACTGCAAGTACATTTAACTGAAAAAAAAACCTAAAAAATCATGTTTACCATGAAAACCGTAAGGGCTCAAGGCAGTCTATTTTCTCCATACAATGGGAATAAGAACTGGTTATAGTTACTTGCTGTCCATATCTCTATTAGTGCTAGGGAAGAGCTAGCTGCCTTTCATTAAATCCTTGGCTGGTTACAACAGTCTCACCATCACCGCCCTTTTCTTCTACCTCCCCCCCTTCAAATTTTTATATCAAAGTGAAGGATTTTATCATTATTTACAACTACAACAAAGAACGTTAAAGGAACAAGGCACACTTTTTAAAAATCTGGGAGTGGAAGGTAAAAGAGCTGAAAAGTCACACTCGTAAAAAAGTCTGAGAAACATTCACTGAAGCAACAAGAACCAGTTTGGGAAAGAGAAACTCCCAAATTCTGTCCCACGGAACCATCAACTCATTACATCACTAATTAGCTGGTCATGCAGATTTTTGTCCTCAGTTTCTCTTCCAGTGTGTTTCTCCTCAGCGGTACTATCTAAAAGTTGACAAAAAACAGTGCTTGAAAACTTACTATTCCTGATAGGCTACTGATAGACATAAAGCTCCTACTTTAAGTGTTATTTTTACATCATTTTTCAACACTTGTGTTAAATATCCATGAAATGATGGTGAAAATATTATAAAAACAACCAACCTTTAAAAACATCAGCAACACACAACCTAAATGGTTTATCCACTGATCTCTGTGGTGGCTTGAAGGAATCTGCAAATAAATTGGTAAGACCTTTTAGAATTTCTGTATTCAATAACTATCTCAACAACTTCTCACTTAGGGATAAATCAATTATATTGCATTCCAAAGACTTTGTCCACATTTCCCCCAAAATATAAGTTTTGACATACACAGGACTAAGATACATCAGTTTTTAAACGAGGAAAACTGCACTCACCAATTTGTTCTAACAAACACTTTCCTTTATACCACTGCGTGAGGTCACTTGACTGACCCCTTGTGACCAAATTTTCACCACCAAGGCCACTTGTTGGAATATAAGCCACATCTGATTCCTAATTAAGAAAACAAACAGAAATTAAGCATACATTAATAACAGGATCTTCTAGAAGAAGCAAGAGGTGCATTTTTTCAATGTTACGCATCTAAGCTAAAAAAGAACAGTTGGCATATTCGTATTTCCCCCGGAGAAGGCAAGATTAGTCAATGGATCCATTTCCTTTCTGTTTACCTCTTGCCTGATAGAGTTGGAGATATTTAAACATTACCACAGCAACACTAACAACTAGAAACTGAGTTCAGTTAACAGACTCCAATTCCATCTCTGACAGGCAGAACTCCAGTTTGAATTGCTGGTTTATGCATAGGGACTTCAGGAAGGCCACAGTGAGTCCGAATGGATAGTAGTCAGAAGCAAGGAAAGGCGAGAAGAACAGTTGAGAATGGCAAATGGAGTGTGCTCTTATAAGTTCATAATCCACACTGACACGTGCTCTAGTATAAAACTCTCTATTGTCATTTATGTAATCCTGAACATTAAGACAGACGGTCCTTGGTCTGTTCTGCTTTGGAAACTACAAATGAGGTGCGTGGCCCAAAGATTCAACAGACCTAAACAAAGATGATGGCAGAAAGAGTATCAAAGAACTGACTAACCTTATCCAGGGTTCAATGTACCCCCTACCAGTAAGAAAAGGAACCTGCTATATACTGTGTGCACATAGTATTAACAGAAATGTGACACAAAACAACCTGACTGTAAGAAAAGCTCATCCTACCCAAATGCCAGAACAAAGCAACAAAGGTCTCCAAAACTGACATTACCTTAAAGCCAGCTTGTTTAAGAAACTGGCCGAGCTTACTCGTAATTTCCTGAAATCTTTCCTGTTGCCAATTGACCTAAAATAGAAAACAGATTATGATAATAAAATTGTAGATTTTTAACCATGACTCGAACGTGCAGCTGCGTGTCATCAACTCTGTAGTACCAGTAGGTGTTCTTCACACACAGCCCCTAAGGAATTTATGAGATTTCCAGGTGGATTCATAGTTAAATACATAAGAGTATACACATTACTGACAGCAAATAACACACCACTTAACTTCCAAGCCCCTTTAGTTTGATTTGTCCGTGAACAGCACCTTTTTTCTAAGTTTACATAAAATTCAGATTCAGCAAGAATATATACAACATGGTAATAATCTAAAATACAATTACTAATATTTAACACACCCTACAGGTTTAAATAAAGCTTTTGGGGTCTTGACCTGAATGACCACCAAGATACCCTTGCACATGCCACTGGGTTAACTGCTTATGTGAGATTTTTCACAAGTACAAGAGGGATCCCTACTAATTTTAGCACTAAAACTATCCTTCTGTGTGCTTTGAAAATACACTCATTAAAAAAATAATAAAGTATTGTAAAGTCCAAACACAAGAGACAGAGCTGAGAATCAAAGAAACAAACAATACTTCGTTATTAGTTTCACAACATTGATCCTTAAACTTAGGGTCCACAATCCCAGATGGAAGCCCTTCAATTAAATGAAAAAAAAGTAAGGATGTACCTGGTCCATTTTATTGACTGCAACAGCTAGCTGTGTCACTCCAAGAGAGCGCACTAATAATCCATGTTCTCGAGTTTGTCCACCCGTCTCAAACCCTGCTTCAAACTCTCCTCTGCTAGCATCCACAACCAGAATAGCCACATCAGCCTAGATTAAAAAAAAAATACAATGAAAAGTGGTTAAGAAGTGGAAATAATCTCAGTGAATATGTCAATCAGCAACACTTCACACAAAATGTACTTTACACAGGAGGAATCCTGATGTGCTTCAAATGTAATTGAAACTTCTCAGTCCTCTCTGTGTCATGCCCGCTTCGGGGTGATATTACAGCATCATGTCATCTCATGCCATAAACCACCATTTCCTGTAAAACACATGCCAACTCTTGGTTTTAGGAAACCCATCCTCTTCAAACTACCCACTATGGATGTGCCACACAGACCTCAGCTAAACAAAAGAGGCCTGTGCTCCAGAAGCCTAAGAACCGGTACAAGCACAATGTCCAGTTCTCCCTGCCTCAGTCTGGACACCTTCATAGTGAGAAGCTGCAAAACTTACAGATCAATCGCCTCACTCTACAACTGGGACAACCGGGTGACTGCATGTTGGATCTTGTTGCTTCACAGTCCACCCAACATACTGGAGCATGCCAAAATCACAAGGTGAAAAAGACGAAGTAGCCTATTTTATCATCTAGGCAAATTCTCTGCCAGAGCATTAAGAGCAAACAGGTATTACACAGTCTACAGCACTGCATAAAAGTCAGCATCTAAGTACAGGGAAAAAAAAACAGATTTTGCTGTTAGCCTTAAATGCTGCTAATGTTTCTTCCACTTTTCATGCTTTGGTAAGTAACAGCCAGTTAGACTGTCATCATTTACCAAGCAATGGCAATGGACATGAAGAATAAAGGTGCTGCTGTCAAGAGGCAGGTGTAAGATGATTTTATAGGACTGATAAGATGGACATCATGGAAAGAGGAGAAAAAAAAAATAAATGTACTTTTCTCCCTTTCTGTGCATGCTTATGCTTTAGGATGCCAGGGGAAGGATCAGTGACAGCACGTTGTCCTGGCTCTGAATTCCCCTCGCCTTGTCCTAGGCGTGAAATCCCCACAGCTCATACAGAGACAATGCAAGTGTGAGAACGGGAAAAGGCTGAGGGATGAATTTCCCCACAGCTCTCAGCCTCAGAAGTGTATTGCGGTGAATTTCTCCCTCAAAAAAAAAGGACCTCCTGTATTTTCTAAATTATAAAACCCATACCTCGGGACTTACGTGAATTAACCATATGTATCAAAGGCTAGATCCTGGCCCTGATAAGGCTAATTTGCATTTTGCATAACAGCAGTTGGGGATTCACCTCCTAACAGAATTCTCCATGATAAAAAGGCATCAGAGCCCTTTCCATGTTTGCTTTCTTCCACCCATTGCATCAGCGCTGAGCCCACTCTAGGAGGCAACAGAAACTTGCAAAGTTTCGGTGATTCCTTAACAGGCTTCAGAACAGACTAGCCCCTCACCAACCTGAGAGCTGAGGGAACACAGAGATACCAAGTCTTATTTGGCCAGACCCATCTTCTGCTGAAACAATACAACTGCTGGTGGATCTGCAAGTCTTCTCAACACTTCTGCCTGTATTACTTTTCCCCCAAAAGACAAACCAATTTAAATTAAGGTTGTAAAGAAAATGGCACGGCTGAGTCAACATTTTCCACTGTTATGAAACAAAAGATCCATTTCTAATTTTAAAACTCCTGAACTACCTACAACATATGCTCCACAATATAGATGACTGTACAAGCTCTACACAATACTTTGCCAACTTCTGACTCTTCTTCAGCCTAACCACTGGGTCACACAGTCTGAATTCTTACCCAGACTCTGCTTCAGAGCTAAAGCAGAATTTGGGCAAACCAGTCTTCCTACAGTATAGCTCTCTATCTGTAAAATCATACTAACAATACGCATCCTTACTGATATCTTAAGATAAAACATTTCAGACCATAATGACAGACACAAAGCAAAAAACCTCTACGCAGTAGTTTAGCTTCGGAAAAAAATATATGTTTGATTACACCTCAACTTTGGAGAGTTAATTCTACTGTTTAAAAAGGGTGCCTTTAAGTGAAAAAATTTCACATGTTTTATTTTCATGCAACCACATGTTATTCTTCTTCTCCTCTGGTTTATTATTTCCATAAATTAAATAACTAATGTCTATGAGAATGGCAAGTGCCATACTGAATTCGATGGGAAGTGCCCAATACTTTTGACTTTACTCACTGTTCCTAAAGCAAGTGGCACGTAGTCTCTGCAAGCATCCTCTTGACAACACATACGCATTCTGCATAAACTTGGCTATCTATGTTATGTTTTCTCATCTCATATAAAATACACTGTTAAACAGAAGAATGGCATTTGTCTGACCTCTCCAGATCTTTTTTCTTTAAGCTTAAAACCACTTAAAATCTTTACCTCCAAGACCACTTTCACAGAACTTGTTGTTGAGTAGACATACGCCACATTTGAATAGCTTTCAAAGCTCGCCTCTGATTTTATCAAACTGCAACTCAGTATTCAAATTACTTCCCTAATAAAACTCTCCTCCAAAAAGTTAACGTCCAAAAAAAAAAATAAAAGCAACTGCCGTTAAACAAACACATTCTTTTTTAAGTTTAGAAGACTCATGAAAACCTCAAAGATATCTTCACACCATCAATGATTCCATTTCATCTTAGATTTTAAAAGCAGAAGAAAACCAATTTAAGAAAAAGTTATAAATAATAATGCTATTGAAAAAAGAGTTTTAGACCATCTCTACCTGTGCAGCTCCTGTGATCATATTTGGAATGAAGTCTTTGTGGCCTGGAGCATCCATCAGTGTAATTACTTTAGTCTTTGTCTCAAATTTGGTCATACCCACATCCATCGTCACTCCCCTTAAGCAAAGCATACATGCAGCACACCATTAGAACTGCTTTGAAAGCTTCATAGAGATATAAAGTAAGCTATTAAAAACACAATCATGAAATCATACACTTCATAGCTTTCATTTGATTTAGCCTGCACAAAAAAATAGAAAGAAACAGCCAGAATTCCCAGTTCTAACTCCATGCACCCATAGACTATGAACCAACAAGCACAGTGAGAACATGAAAATTGTGCTGCATATTTAAATCATTACTGGTTCTACTTTTAATACTTTGCTCTTCAGAAAAGGGCATCATAGAGTAACAGAAACATAGCCACGAATAAAAAAATGGAAGGTAGTGGACTACAGGAATACAGGTATACATTTGCAAAGATCCACATGCAGAACTACTGAGTATGAAGGAGGAACCACAGTGCTTTGACTCGGGTTCCACACCTCACTAAACCACACGTTCTGCACAGCGCATAGGATAGGATTCATCTGATCACATGCAAAAGCCTATGATGCACACGTCTGTATCTGGGTTAGTCATCTGCATCTCCCTTTATAGATGATGAAGACAGACAGGTACTTTCAAGGGACAAAACTTCTCACATTAGCACAGCTACCTCCAGTGACAAAAAAAAACCAACCCAACAATAAAATAACACACCCCCCGCCAAAACTCTTAACATTTACAGACGGCTCCAGAAAGTTTTTCTTTAAAAACACAAAACTCAAAGTAAAGAGAAAACAGAATCAATTAAAAATACCAATTCAGACAACTTTTCCCTTTATAATTACAATTTATCTTCTGAAGAGAAGTCTGGTACCTAAATGCACAACTGTTTGATACTAAAAAAAAATCCTAGACCACGGGATATCACTTTTAAGGCTCATGACAATTATTCCACAAACTTTACTTTCTGTTAACATTTTACTCTTCACAGGCAATAAATACTTGTCTCTATTTCTGGTTTTACATGTAAATTACAACCTAACAAAGGTAGCTTGTATAATTAAATAACATACTTAATATGGTGTTTAATCGTTCTATTACAGATCTGTGAAAGGAACTGATCTTCAAAGTTTGTCTGTTTTACACCCAGCAACATCTACGTGGATTAAGACCTTTCCCCCACCAGCTTTTCCTCTTTTACATCCTTAGACTATATATCCATGACAACACAACCACTACAGTATCATCAGCCCTAACTGACGTAAAGTTACTTTTAAAATTTGTGTTTGGTCACGTCAAGACTGTTCCCCCTCTTCCCTGAACCTGCACCCCCCAACACACATACCCCCACTCAGGTTTGTGTCTGCACTTTGCAAATGAAAGGACTCACAAAGGCAAAAGTTTAGCTATATACAGGGACACTGCAAAAGCGTATCCACCTTTAAAAACAACAAGAGCTATACACTCGATAGGGACTGCCTTACTGTATGTTCTTCAGCATCAGTTTACATTGTGAAGGTTATCTTTCCAACCAGAAGAGCTTATATGCTATGAAACCATGGGTGACAAGTGATTGTAGAAATATAAACAGAGAAGAAAGTGCTTTTTTTTTATTATTTTGTGAACACAGACTATCATGTCTTTAGTATTCCATTTAGTGTTCTTAGATTACTTTTTTTAAATTAGCTTCACTGCTTCCCTATTACACACTTTTTCAATATGATAAAATTTAATTTTAAATTTTGTATTTCAAGTTAATAAAGTAAAGGCAGTTTATAAAGAATACAAATATAATTTATTAATGTAATCAATTTATAGATTCTATATTCAATGTAATGTAAGTCACATGTGATGAACTGGCATTTCAGTGCTTAGTTTATAACTGTGACACCCTTTCAGAAAAATTGTAGAAAAACACCTTGTAGAAAAATTTAACCTAGACCTTTCCCATACAATAATAACCAAACTGAGAGAAATTTGGCAGCCATAAACCAGTTAAGGCAGCTTTAAATGAACTAATTTGGCTATTAGAAGCATTCCGCATTGTATGTAGTCCTACCCTGCACTCCACAGCATGGAAATATGTGAAGAAATACTCCACTTTTCTTTCACATTTCTTATAACCAAACAAGGATATTATTTATTTTTCTTTGGATAACATGTACTCATACAGCCAACGAAAAGTATTTGCTAGTAAGTACTGAGTATCTTTGAACATTTAGAATATTTCTAGGAAAGTGTTATTAGTAGATTGATATTTCCTAACAAATACTGCTCTTTCAGGACAAAAAGGTAATTCTCTTTAAAAGATATTTCTACCTTTCTCTTTCTTCACCAGTTTCATCCAAGACCCATGCGTAGGCAAACGAAGCTTTGCCAGCCTTCTTAGATTCCTGTTCATATTTGTGCATAGTTCTTTTGTTCACATTTCCCAAAAGGTAGAGTAGATGACCCATTAAAGTACTTTTACCTGCATCAACATGTCCTATGGAAAGAAATATATCAATTTTATTAATTTACGCTTTTTAAATATAGTACAAGAAGAAATATACTAAAACATATGAAAATCACATGCACTGATAATGCTTATGCAATCCACAGAATTTCACAGTCCTGGAAGACAGAGGTACAGAGAGACGGTTTATTGAAGCAGTCAGTTAGCATGACAGCCATATAGCACCTCCAAACTCATACTAAAAAGAACACACTGCAAGAACGAAACCAAACCAAAGTGCATTTTACTCTGCTGTCAAAAGGAAGCTAAGTCAACCTCACTGTCCTAGTCAAGGACATCTGAATGTACTCCCTCCAAAGAATAATGGTCAAGCAGATGCGACTGGAAACAGTATGACATTTCCCTTCCCTGGTGAGAGGACAGGTTTTGCTTCTGGATCACAGACAGATTCAATCAACACAGTTTTTAATTTCTATGTTTGTCAAAAATGTAATTTAACACTATTACCTATTACCACCAAATTAAGCAGTTGCTTTCCTCCTTGTCTCTTCTCCAACTCTGCTTTCACATCTATTTGTGGTTTTGCCTTGCTTGACTTTTTTACTGGAGTAGGCACCATATTCTGCTCTTCTGAAACCTGTGCCACTTGGGATGAAAGAGTAGATTTTGAGACTGCCTCAAGTACCCCAGAAGATACACTGGCATCTTCAGTTAACGGTCCCTTCTGAGGTGTGTTAGCATGGCCATTTTCTTCAGCAATCACACTAGGGGGAAAAAAGAAAACACAAGGAATGCAAATGACAAAGAAGCCGTAGAAACATAGGAAAGCAATTGCGTTTTCCCTTTGCTATCATGCAAGCCCCAGACAAAGAGTATGTGATAAGGCCATTAAGGTGGAAATGATAAGCGGCTGGATACAAACTGCACAGATACCAGCTCTGAACATCTTGTCTGAAAAGCACTGTGTACAAAAGCAAGATAAGAAATAATCTTTTAAAATACATGAAACAGATAAACAAAAGCTTCCCACAGCCACTTCTTTTAACAGGGAGGGAAAGGGCAGTTTTGCAGAACAACTACAGAGATCTGGTCGTCTCTGAAGTAAGAGCCCACGTCAACTTTGAAGCATCGATCCTAAAACAGCTTCCACATACGCTACAAGTATTACAGCTCAACATCGCAATGTTCTATCTTGAGAACAGCAATTCAGCATGAAGAGCAGACACTCAAGTGTCTCCACATCCAGTGTTAATTTTTCACTCTCCACTTTCTGTTTACATACCACAATTAACTTCCCAGTTTTCCTCTTTTCACCTTCTATAAACAAAACTACTTATTTTGGTACTTCAGAATCCCACATCATGACATCTCTGCTTTTATTTGACATTACTTCTCATTTTCTGTCTGCGTAGGAGTATTTGCATTGTATTAGTCCCTTTCCGTTGCATATATCTTGGGAAACAATATAGTCCAAGCATGTTAGTCTACTGAACAAGGCAGTTCAAGAGTTACGATCTAAAAAATTAAACCTAGAAAATGGTCGGACTGAATGCAAAATTAGCCTCTCATTATAGCACTAAGCAATATGGGACATTTTATAGATCTCCCTTTTTCCCCTCATTTCAGAACCCACCTATGCAATCAGTACTGCAGCAGACATTGATTTTCACACCTTTTTCATAGGGCCCAAAGCCAAGTTTTCCTCTTGACTGTGAAACCCCAAAGCAGAAATGCGACCACTCAATTTTTTTGGCTACAGATCCCCAACCCAAGGCCAGGGTCTTGCATCAAGGCTGGATACACAAGCACATTTCTCAAATTAGTTAAGCAAAGAACTTAGTTTATGCCAGCCATGCTGGTGGCAGGGGAACAGATGGTACCTGCGCTTCTGCATAATGAATATACAATTCTGTATAAAGTCTACTCACAAGAACTTATCCTATCAAAATATTCTAAACCACTTGAAGGTGAAGGACAAGTTTATATCAAACTACTGCCTTAGGTAACACATCATGGCATTTTAGATTTGACACTACGAAACCAGCTGTACTGTATCACCAAGTACAGTTTTAGACAAACTCCAGTATATAACATCGTATCTTGACAAGCTGAATACCCTGTATAAAAAAATACACTTGATCCCCTAAATTCCAAAAATTAGTGGGTCATCATTGCTTTAGATGTATCTATGAAGAAAGGTGATTACACGTGAACTATTCCACAGAAAAAATACTCACTAGAGTTATTTGTGCTTTCTTTTACTGGGAAATGTAAGTACATTTGTAAAAAGATGAACAGAAGGCTCTATTTTTTAAAATTCCGTAAATAGTACATTAAGTTCAAGCTGAAAATCTACTTTGGAATGCCACAACAATTATTCTCTCCAATGTCTCTTCAGAGACATTTTACTTCACAAAAGTTGACTGAAAACAATCAAGTTGATAGAAGGCAATTATGCAGAGAACTGTGGTGACAAAGCTTTCTACATATTGCTTTAGGCAATCCTGCTTTAGCAGGGGAGTTGGACTAGATGATCTCTAGAGGTCCCTTCCAACTCTGAAGATTCCGTGATTCCGTGATATTTTAGTAACGTATTTCATATCATCTGCATGGTATCAAATACATGAGTTCGTTTTTGCCTGAATCGTATTAAGAGAGCCTCATATATTTACAATTAATTTGCATTAGACATCTTTCACCAAGATTAAGAGTCTCCCTTTTTTCAGATAAATTTCAGTTCAGTGTCAGCGTAACATCTAGTAATTTCACACTGTAGTATTATGACTAGTGCCAATATGCAAAGGTCACACTGTAATGCAAATATGGTATTTTACATTGGTATCAAGTGTTCTTCTTTGAAATTCTAATATTTGAAGTTCTGGAGAAACGTATTTGTATAAGAAGCCATATCAAAACAGCCTTTTCAGTTGGCAATAGCTTTCTCTCCTTTCCAACGTCTGCGTTTCTTCCCAAACTAAATTCTTAAAAATAAAAAAAATTAAAAGGAAGATATTTAGATGAAGCTGCAAGTAATGTGACCCAAAAACATAATTATCATGTTTTTGGAAAGCTTTCCAAAATAAATTCAAAGACTGTCACATGAAGTCTATTAAAAGACAAAAATGTATTTTCAAAGACAGGTTATTTGTAAGCTTCTAAATTCTACTTTTTTTAGGTAGGTAATGATTTTTTTTCTAAACCCAGGTGCTCAGATCTTCTTGCAGGCCAAAGTCTATGTCAGTAAAGATTCCAGAAAACAGGATGGATGCTGAGTGTAGAATTACAGCACCTGAAAGAATCATGGTTATTGCCAGATAAAGTAACTACTCTCTCAACTCTAAGTAGCTTGTATTGTGACTGCCACTGCTTAGGGGTGCCAAATAGTTTTTATTTGGATGGTGCAAAGAAGTGGTGCTAGATACAAGTGAAATAACAACTAAAGCATGACTCAGCCATCAAAACGTTAGACCCTGCTACTTTTTCAAAGGTGCAATATTTGGACAGTCAGTACACTGCTCCATTTAGAGTTTTACAGGTTTCAGGTATTACCGTGTTTTGGAAACCTGAAAACAACCTGTGGCATGATAAACCATGACTTGTAATTTCAGAGGAGAAACATCAGAATGGATAGAGCAAATGATCTACTTACAGAGCACCTCTGATGAGGTAATTCACCTTTTTGCTGACCAATGTCAAGGGAAGGGAGAGTGAGTTTATTGCTAGGTACCTAAACAGGAAGATGGGCAGATGAAGCGTAAAATTCCAGTCTCATGGAAGCAGATGGAGAGAGATGCAGCAATAAGACCCTGGCACAATTAGTCAATCCTCATGGCAACCAGATGAGTAGTTTACTAGAAGTTTGATTACAGCTCAGAAAAATGCTAAGGAGCTTCATCTCTAACAGTCAATGAAAAAAATTGATGACATTGAAAGTGCTTTTCAGTAAGCCTTTCCCACTGAGATTTTTCAAGATTATTGAATTGAAAATTTCTGCCAGAAGACAGAGCACACAGGATAGCATACTAGTACCTAGTATGTTTCCAGTGAAGGCAGTTGAGGGTATAAACGAGTCAATTGCATTAGCAAGCCTCTTCAATAGCAAACTTCCAACTTTGTCTGAGTTATGTTGAACCACCATATCAAGAAAAACTTGCATTTGGAGAAAGTGTCTTCCTAACCAATTGCTTGCATCTTTGTATGAGAACTCGATGGAACTACCAATAGCTGTCTCAGTTTGCCAACATCTGTGCCTGCCTGACACATCACTGCTAGCCACTAACATGGAGCCATTGATTAAGCAACTCTTGACTTCTTTTAAAGGACAGAACCATTAAGCACCTTGTACGTGCACTGAGGTCATGTGCTCAAGGAAGCTCGACCGCCAGCAATTCAGGCACAAATGTCAGAAAAGCTTACCGCAGCTTTTTGTTAGGAAATCAGCAGACAAAAGCCTGGCAAGGACCAACATTTAGTCAAAACTAAAACTGACAGGCCAGAAACTTCCTATGTTGTTTTGCCAACAAGGACCGTAAGAGCAAACAGAGTAAAATGTTATGGTTACATCACTGTTTTCTGGGGAAAATGAAGAAATACAACATATGTTGTTATAAGACATGTTAGAAGACACTCAATCTCACAGAAATGTTGAAAGGTTCACACTACCATGCATTCAAAGAAGAACCCGAAAGCTTATCTGCTGAAGATTAACTCTGCATAATTTAGCTTTTAAACATTATTTTCAGTCTTCTAGTCTGGATGCTTAGTGAATTATTTTTATACAACCGACTCTTTCGGAGTACTTACAGTCATTACAGGAACGTCTACATTTATTTCCCCTTTCAAAATTATTAATTATGCAATATTGGTCAGGCTGGTTAAAATAATCACCCTTTTTTGCTCACAACTTCTTCTGCCTTCCTTCAAGACTTAACAGGAAGAAAAAGCCTGGTAAATAGTTTTGCTAGAGCATCAGAAAAACAGTTTGTCAGAAGTGAGCAAACTCCATTTTCTGTAGACAATCCCACTAAGAATACACAGCAAAAATCAATGCTCAAAGCAATTAATGACTTCTAATAATCCATCCATCTTAAATAAGATTCATTTATTATTATGAGGTCATACCTCATAATAAGATTAAATCATAAAGACTGAATAGCTAGTCAAAGAATGATTATTTTTGCTAATGCTAGGCCACTGGTTTTAAAAACATGGTCCATAAATTACCTTTAAGATCCCATAAAAGGTGAGAACAAAAACTAGTTCGTATTATACAATCAGTACTATACATACTATACAATCATCTTCTAATGATGTCTGCACCAACACTATACAAATATTTGGGAGTGAGAGTAGGGGGCACAATTACGGGGTAGTGGAATCCAAACTGCTATGAATAATTTAGAACACTGTGCTTTTGGTCAGTGATATAAACTATGTAGTTAGAAACCTGTATTATTATAAACCCTCTCCAGTACATTTATCAATGCAACATTAAAATGTAACATAAAAAGGGTGTGAAAAGAGTCAAAAGAACAAGCCTTTCTTAGGCGTTAATAAACACAGATTCAATCTGTTCCCTGACAACTCATCCTTATGCTGTCAATAATCCAGAAGATAACTGTAGAAGAAAAAACCAACTCTGATACTCATGGAGTTGAGGCAGGGGTTCATGTTTTGCTTTGCTTTTCAAGTTTAGAAACAGATGTGTACAAAGACATTACAAGCTGGCAAGACAATGCTGGTGCTTCAGCTCACCACAATATGGAGACTATGGTCTCCATAGCACAGACTGTGGAGAGACTGTGGAAAGGAGCCAGTCAAGCTCCAACTGTTAGGAAAAGAATGAGGAGAGCAAATGCCTCTATCCTACAGCAGAGAGGGAGAAATATACCTCCTCCCCCGTTCTTCATGTCAAGGTCCTATTGCCTTGGCAGTGCCTCCACAGCGGCCTGTAGAGGAAAGAAGAAAGGAGGCCATCACAGACCCCTTGACACAGGGGTCTTTAGACATGCAGATAACTTTATAATTTAAATTATGCTTTCTTCCATATTCATTGATTGGCTGTACTCCACATCTCATGCTCTTTTAGAACCACTCCACTTCTTACCTATTTCTCCCACTTAAAGCTAAATGCCTAATGTGCATTCAATTTCTACAGCAAAAGAGGCTTGTTCTCAATTAGTATTTCAGCAGTACCACTAAATAAGTGAGGGGAATTAAAAAGCATCTTCACAATATTGAGGATTTATCTAAAGGGATTACCACACAGGTCCTGAAGGCTAATTTTTTTCTATCACAAAAAAATAGTATGTCACTAAACTGGAAGCAAGCATGATACAAACTATTTCAGGGTCCCTGAGGAGAAGCAGAGTGGCTGAGAACCATGTTAGAACCAACCATCTTTCCTCAGAGACCAAGTCATCACTAGCCTATCCAGGAATTACTCCCATCTACAGATGAAGAAGCATTCTTCTTATCTCCTCCTTCCCTATGGAATAGGCACACATACACAAAGTGTGGCAGTTGCTAAATAAGTATCAGAGATACAAAATTCTATTTTCTCTCTTTTATAAACAAAGATTTTAAAAAGTCATTATCACAGCTAAAAAATTCAATCACTACTATCCAGGACTAGTTGGCAGATCTTTTTCACTCACTTAAGATGCCTTTCTTTTTATAAAATTTTATCCAAGTTAATTTAATCCATAAAAGTCCCCACAAAAAACTCCAACTTTTAAGAGGTATAGTAGAAACACCAGCGATGAAGCTGCCATGACGTTGACAGGAATTTCATGATCGAGTCCAGTTGTCACACCCAGAGTCACAGATAAGTAGAGGCAAGGGGAAGAAAAAATTATATTCCCTTTTATATGTTGCAAATCCCAAACACCACAGAAAGAGGCTTTTGAAAGGCCCAGAAATTTTTCATTTGGAGCTTATTGCATCTAAGTAGCTGAATGAAAGTGATGTCTCTTAGCAATGGCATTTAGCAGCAGAAAGGGAATAACAACATCAGCTTCACACCTTATAGTAAATGTGCTTAAGAGACGAAGTAGATGCAACTGCTTGTTTTCCACTCAGTTATCAAACATGCACGAGATACTGTAAAATAAAGACCATGCTGCCCTCTTACTCCCAAAAACGCTTCCAACATCAGAACTAGAAACACTGTGGGATACGGTGGCCACGCTGGCACCGTTCAAACTTGAAATTTTTTTTTCCTGAGGATGAACTATGGAATTTCTTGACACAGACTAGGTAGCTATTAAAAGATTGGGTTCAAAAACAATAAGCACATCCAAGTAAGAAAAATCCATTAATCATTCTTAATAGAAATAGCCTAATTAATAAAAAAAAAATATGGTGGGGAGCCACAGAATGCTACATGTAATGACATCTCACAGACAGTATTCCCAACACAGATACCCTGTGTCCTTATATATTTCTTTAAGTGTTCACTGCTGGCTACTGTTGTATGTAGACTCTGATCCAGATGTCTGTTTTCATGCTCTCATGAGACATCCCCCCAACAGTTCCAAGTCAGGATAAAATTAGAACTACTGCTTAACCACCATAAGCATAAGGAGGACCGATTTCTTCTCTACAACAGTTGTACCCTGGACACCTGTTAAAGTTAATAAAAGCTGCAGAGGAAGGCAAAACTTTAGCCATAAGTGATTGTTTTCAAATTATTCTTAAGTGTATTACTTCCTTTGAAGAACACGCAATTACAGTTAAGATTTATTGATTTCATAATTCCACTTAGAGAACTAAATTTAAAATAAACGAACCCCAAGAAAGTTCAGTATTCTATGAAGCGGATGTTTAAATAATCTGACTAGCTGATATCTCTGCACTATTCATAGTGAAAGGATTTGTTAAACTCAAAACGTGAGGTACAATCTTCTGAAAGTAATTCTGAGTCAAATAAGAAGCTGAGATGGTTAGTTCTGGAGAGTGACACTAAAACTGCTGTAAAAAATAGAAAAAAAGAAGAAGAAAACTCGCTACAGGTGCATCAGTCTGAAAGAAGAGCTGCTGATGTACCTTGATGTATGAGGGCTTGGCTTACCATGGAACTTCAAATCCCATAGATTGTTTCTTTCCAGACACTGTCATTTTGGTAACCTTTGGCACAATTTCAGATTCCATTCTGGCTGACTGGGAATCCCTTGTTTTTCCTAGTAATAGACAAAAAGTAAGTCTGAATTTAACGTTGTGACTAACAGGTGTTATATATATAATTTAACAAATTACATTACTTCTCTTCAATCCAAAGATACCAGGCTGTGATGATGAATTCTCAAATATCAGTATCTTACATGCATATGTTATATATTTATTCAAAATAATCTACAAACAGTTATATTTATTGTGAAAATCTCATCTGTATCTCCAAGCATTCATGACACCTACACCATTCAAGAACTTTGATGCAGGATGCCAGAAGCATTTAATGCAATATAAGGATGAAGAAACACTTTGCAGCTGCTCATGAGCTGATTAGGTTAATTCTTATTTAGAGGGTGGGGTTTTTTTTGCCTTAACATTGTTGAGCCTCAAGGCTAATGTAAGGTAAAAAAATATGTCTACTTCAGGTACTGCTAGCAGCAGCACAAACTATGTGTGGGCTACCAGGTCTTCCCTGAAACCTGGAAACAGCTGTCTCGTGTTGAATTACAGCGAAGCAGCCAAGCAATACCCAAAAGCTAGCTAATATAAAGGTTATTTAGAAATAATTACCAGAACTGAGTAACTTAATTACTTTAAAGGTATCAATTTTTACCATAACTTAAATGAAAACACAGTTACAGTAAGGTTCATTCTTAATTTTGTGAAACTACAGTTTCATAACTAGCAGCACTACAGTGCTATTAGTTTCTTGTCAAGCTGTAAAAAAAAAAAAAAAATTATTTACTCTGGGGAGGGGGAATTTGAATAAAAGTAGTAAATTAGCTCTTTTCTTTCCACAGCTTCATCTTTAGTATGTTAGGATCCCTTCTCCCTTCAAGAAAAAAAAGACTTCCAGCTTTACAGTGTGAGTGACAGCAGCCATACCTTGTGTTCTGAAGTGGGGTTGGAACAAGATGATCTTTAAGGTCCCTTCCAACCCAAACCATTCTATGATTCTGTGTTATACACACAGGAAAGCAAGACAATAGCCTGAATTCAGAATTAAGCTGCAAGTTTTAAACAATCTTCACATACAGATACATCTGAAAACTAGAAAAATGCCTCTACTCTTCCAGTAATAGAACAATTCAGATAGAGTCAAGTGAGTACTTATATTGAATCACAAGTTAATCTTTTAAGTATTTTAGGTTACTACTGTAAGATGAACTGTTGGAGTCACTTGGTCCTACTCATTAAGGTTAACTCTTTATTGCGTTCTAAAGTATGATGGCTATACCTTTAAGATCACAGAATCATAATGCTTTGCAGGTTATACATAAGTTGCAATCAAGGCTGATGAAGATTTCAGTTAAGGAAACAGAATGCCACAGATGTGTCTATCATAGACAGCATACCAAAAACGCTTTTGCACAACTTTTTCTAAACAATCACACTATAGATTGAGACAATCTTATTTAACTGATGACTTGGTCTTCATCTCCCTCATCTGCCTTATCTGTTGATACTCATTTTATTTATGTGTCACCTGGAAGTCTCTGGAAGAAGTAGTCTGTATATGTATTATTAATAGTTGCATACCAAGTACACTGTAAATCATGAAAAACAGTAAGAGAAATAAAGGCAACAGCAGAAATCATGGATTGCCAAATTCACAAATTATGTAACTGACAAACAAATAGTAAAGATTCAGAATATAAAATTCTCAGATCACTGGACAAGGACTACTAATTAAGCACAAAGATTTTGCTTCATCTTCAAGCTCCTACATAGGTCACCTACAGCATTTTTTTAGTAAGTAGTCAATATCTTGAGTTACAGTAAAAATTACATTACTTTTGTTGCAAACTTGGTATGTTTTTTTCCACGTCAATTCTAATAAGTTTCAAGTAGCCATCACTTTCAACTGCCAGTTAAACATGAATGCTTTACCTGTCATTTGAAAGCTGAATTACAGTTAATTCTCAGAAAACACCATGTTTGAGATCTGGCTGCTAGGAACTAATAATTACAAAAAACACAATGAAATTGAAATGAGCTTAGTTGAAAGAAACCAAGATAACAATTCATATCATAGAACTTGAAAATAACTTGCAATCTACTAGCAACATTTGCTACGTTTGATCCAAAATCAAAAGCCAAAGGTTTTAAAAAATACATCTTCTCCCATCAATTTAGAAATTAAGCTTCACTCTGTACAAATACTGTTGGGGTGTTTGACACCGATCCAAAGTTAAATGTACAAGTAGACAAAATACATTTAACGAATCAAGTATTTGACACAGAAAACACAGAAATTTAAAGCTAGAAATTAGGAAACACTAGAAGTTGAAAGAAGATACAGAAATAAAATTACAAAGAGCAAGAGAAAGTAAAGTTATTGTCCATCCACAGCATTGACAGTTTGGGTGTTTATTTTGTTTATTTATTTTTGTAAAGCATTAATATTTCAGCATAGGTGAAGCAAGGAAGCAGACCAGGATCATATAAAGGCAAACCAAACCACAGAAGATAATCCTGGCATGGTAGCATTCAAACAGATGCAAAGACAATGCAAGAATTATTAGTAACACTACTGATAGAAGCGTCAAATATAATTTTCTGACCTCAATGTTTTATAATCAAGTACAATAAAATCAAGCAGCGCATTTGAGATAAGGAACAAGTCTGTCTTTTGTGCACTGCAGGTACCATTAAAGATTAATAATTATGGGCTTCATTATGAAGGACACAAGGCTGGGAAAGGAGTATACTTTACTATCTAATCTATAGGGCACAGGAGAAAACTGCATGATAAATTCTTATCTGCTTTAGCAGGCAAAGCAAAAGCTATTCAGCACTTAACAGATCGTATGCAAATCCTTAAACTGCACCTTAGAACTAAAAGGAAGTCAAGGCACAATGCTGATATAATTCTTAAAACACTTCTTAATCAACAAGCAGAGTATCCTATGGCAACTGACGTGCACTACAAACCTGGAAAAGTGTAGGAGCAGTAATCCAAATCTGATTAGGACAAGAGCAGCTATGAGGAAAATTAACCTCTGAAGGGAAGGATGTATAGAATATGTAATCTTTTGCTGAGAAAGGCTTCATCAAGTTCTTCAGGCCTACTGCCATTTGGGCATTCTTAAACACATACCTAAGCAATGTGATGACAATACATTTCCTAAATCAAGCATATACATAAAAATAAAACCAAACACAGATACACCTTTCATAAACTCTTAAGGAAACCCCAGTACCTCCTTTAGTCCAGCATTGCAAAAAGCAAAAGTAAGGGTCGATCACATGTAAGGAAATGCATCGATTGGCCAATGGTGTCAAATTGCAGAGCAAGAGATTTTACTGAAGAGGACACTCCACAAAAATTTTGGCAATTCAGTAACTTAACACTAGGAAAATTAAAAGAAATTTTCCTTCCACGAAAATACAAAGTATAAATTCATAAATTATAAAAACGTAAAGGCTTGTCAGCATGAGACGTCTCACAATTCAGAATGTTTAAAAACCAAAACTTCCAACCTATTTTAAGCAAAGTAGTTTTCAGACGGATCTTTGGTATTTAGACTGCACTGACATGAGATTACCTAGACTGTAGCTACGAGTCAAACACTATTACAAAACAAGACATGCACTCATGCATCTTGTCTTAGTATTAAATTAGGACGAGCCTGATACCAAAGGGAACAGACACACCTGCACTGACATTACTCCAGTACAACTATGGCAATGCGTGACAACTTGACAGTGAAAGTTTTCTTTCCTTTATTATTCTTCTCTTTGCTCTTACCCTTCCTGTGACTGACACTTGGTCTTCTGCCTTAAAACCCTTTCGATTTAGTCAAAAAGTATTACTAATGACACCTGCTGTAACTTCAAAATTATTAAAAGTACAACCCCAAAATCTGATGGCACAATAAAGTGTTTGCAGACTGATGAAGACGACATAGGCACATATATACGCAGGAAGCAAGTAAAATATAGGGACAGTCTTTAAAAATGAAAACGGTCTCTCTGCCTGTTCAAGCTGGAATAGCAGAAGTGTACGGATATAGTCAACCATCTTCCTTTACTGTAAGCAGCTCCCTAGATTTTGGATTTCCTTTGTAAAAATGGTTGTAAGGAGTACCTGTGAAAGATTTAAACAAACAAATCAAAAGATTATTTTGGATTCTTTATCATACATAACAGGCGTGAGAAGTTATTTTTTCAGTTTTTGTTTGTTTATATACTTACTTTGAAAGTAACAGGAAGATAAAAATTGGTCTTTTCTCTAATTCTGTCGGAGGTATGGAAGTTATTTTTCAGTACTTGGAAGAGTTGACAGTCTCTGTTCCCAGGCAGTTTAGAGGTGCACAAAAACAACAGGAGTCTGCTAAACAACCACCATCTCAAGAAAGACATGTTGATACCCAGGGAAGCAGGGATATTGGCTTATTTGGAGAAAAGTATACTAGCACTGGGTATTTAAATCCACACTGGCTTTGTTCAAACAGCCATACCTTTTCAACAACAGAAACAAAATGCCACTGTTTTCAATTCCTATACACAGAGGCTTCTCCTCTCAATTTGTCTTCCCCTCATCAAGTTGTATAATTGCACTGAAACTTTAAGCTCAACTACACCATGGCACAGAGATCCGGCTTCTGATATGATGAACCAGAATATTCAATATGCCTGAATTCAGCTTGAAAAACAATAAAGGAAGAATGTCAGTATGTTAGGCATGTCTTTAGTCTGTGCTTTTTCAGATGGCAATCCCATTTAAATAAATCCATGTCTACACACAGAACAACTACTAGCAGTGTATAAGCACTGGCAAAGGAATGCACCTCCAAGGGAATTATGTACTAATTAACTGTAGCCAGATTGCAGTTTCTTTTTCTTTAAAGCTTCAAGTCATTTACATGCTCTTGAAATTGTTACTTGGTTTATATTTATTCTTTTATTTTCAGAAGTGGTATGAGCACTTAAAGAAGAAGGCTGCGCATTATTTCAATTTTGAATGCAGCTGGGAAACCTAAAAGCTATTGACACTTAATAAACAGAATTTATTTACTTAAGCAGGTCCTCCTAGCGCTGTCTAAACCAACACTACCATGGAAAAATACACATCTAACACCATGCCTTCTGATCTAGAAGATACAGTTTGCATCCCTTACTCTGCTGCAGACTTTCTATATAACCACAAGCAAGCCACTTAACCTTTGTCTACTAATTATACAGCAACAGCTACCAACTGCATAAAAGAAAAAAAAAAAAAAAAAAAAAAAAGACAGTGCACTGGTTTTGTGCACCAAATCATGAGCTTGTTCCAAGTTCATTTTGTGACTCACTTATTAAAAAAATAAAAATATTTTTGCATAGACTACTGGCAGTGCAACTATTGAGTGTATTAGTAACAACAGAAGCACAGGCAAGACACACTTCAGCCTGAAAAGCAGATTTAATAACTGAGGCCTCAATAAAGATAATAATTCCCTTCCTATATGCTGTGCTATGATTTAAAACTAATTTTAAGGCCCTACAATTGTGAAAATATTACAAATATAGACTACATGAGACAACCAGGTGCAGAGATGCCAGTCTGATTACATACAATTTTGTGCTGAGAAGCATTTATCACCTGTTTGCCCACACATATGTGGGTTCATATTAACATCTAATACATACATCCATCCATCATTGTAATCAGCTATTTCAAAATTTTGACTGTAACGTATCCCGGTTAACAAATTTCAAACTGTTTATAATCGTTCTATTTGTGCCATAAACCTCACCAACTTCTAGCCTTTCATTAAAACCTTTAATTTGCCTTAAAAGTAGTAGAACTGTATTTTTCTGCCTTCAAATTTCACAGCAAATAGGAAAAACAATAACACAAGGAGATATAAACATTTGTCAAATTAAAGAGATACACTACTGAAAATATTTATTTTTTTTAAATAATTCAACTGAATTATTTGACAGTCATAAAATCTACAAAATGCTGTAGGACATGGCAGCAACTTGCAGCACAGTTAAGTTTGCCACAGAGCACCCTGGGATGTTCCGTGGCAGTGCTACTGAGTATTAGCATTATCAACACATCATAGTGCTGGGAATAGTATCAGAAGTCCGGGATTCTCAACCATGTCCTACCGGTACATAACACGACTACTGAACTTAGAACATCCCAGATTTCCTAAATTTAAACCTTTAAAACATTGTGCCTGCATATAATTTGCTGCGCACTCATCACCGTAGCCCATCATTTACATTTCTTTGGATGTAACAGCAGTGACAAAGTCTGCTGCACATGTCAGAGGTTCAACATACAGAAATCCTCTCTTATGCAAATGTATAAAGCAATATAGGATAACTGGGAAAGGAAAAATTATTTAGGAAAGTCTCTCCCACTTCTATGATCCCAGAAGCATCAGCAGCCCTCCAAGGAACACCTCCGATAGCAAAGAAACACCACCTAGCTCTAATAAAAATGACATGTGAAAAAAATTCTAAATAAAATGTTACTTTAGTATTTAAATTATACCAGCTCAAAGTACTCGCTTTCAGGAAAATGCACGACATTATACTACTACGAACCACAATATACAAATGGATGTTACTGAACATCCACAGCACCAGTGCTGAGACACAGCCATTCTAAAGACACTACTGAAAACAATTCTCCAAACAAGAACACAGAATTTTTCTTTTTAAAAGAGAGGTTATTTCCTAATAGAAACCACAGTCAGGGGTTTTCCAGGTAGCTTCGTCTTGTTGTTATAACTATTACCTTCTCTGCAAAGTTTCAGATGGTGAACATGACTTTTTTCTTTTTTTCATGAAACTGGGAGTAGGCATTTTCACTGAAAAATGCTGAAAATAAAAATGTCTACTTGCACCTAACTACAAGAACTTTGTTTTGTTTTTAAGGTTTGATACAGCAGGAGAGAGGAGGGATACAGCAGGCTATTGAGTGGTATTTCTGAGTATGTCCAAGATGGGCCAGTTCCCTGTGGCCCACAACAAACAAATAGCACAACTTGTTACCCCAAAACTGAAGTTCCAGAAACAGTTTGCTTCACTACATGCAGCGGGAACAACTGGATGTGCAGCAGGCACAGTGAGAAGGGCTGGCAGCCTCGCCTGTTATAGTCAGCTGGCACTTCTCATTGCTCGGGCTTAATTTCAATGCTTGTGACTTTCAGCAAGTTGAACTCTTTAGTCCAAAAATTAATTTGTTCAAGTGAGGTACCTGCCTGGGGCTGACATTTTTTTTCCTTCCAGACAGAGAGAACAGGGAAACTGGAAGAGAAAAGATCAGACAGAATGGTTTATTTTCAAAAACGGCACCTGAAGAAAAAATTACCTGCATAAATGAAATCCTTCCAGTGATCTTTTCACCTGAAAATCCACTCAATTTGGCCTTGGAAAACAGTTTGCACAAGCTCTTATGGCTTAAGTTTCAACAACTAAACCCCCAAAATACTTCATCAACATTCAATATGTAGCTGCTGTGGCTGTATTTGACCAGGCTGGACTCGGTTGTGTCACCTGAAAGCAAATCCTACGTCTCCTGTGGTCTCCGTAGTTTCCTACCACATCAGTAAACCGGAGGCGTGAATCTGCCTCAGATAATCATAAAGTAAACAAAACTTGGGGGCAAGAGAGAAAACCAACAGTGAGCACTGGCAAGCTGCAAGACTCTCAAGCAAGCAGATTATCAAGGATAGACAAGGACTACAAGAATGAAAATCAATAAAGCAGAGATGATGAAATGAAAACTACAGTGACCACAAAAAGATTGACAACATTAGTTAACAACCTAACTTGGGGAAAAACTGTGTGTAAGGAGAGTGAGAAAGTAAGAGGCCACATACTCAGTGACAAGTTACACGCAGAGCTAAACATGAACCAAGAAAGCAGAAGAGGATCAGAACTGAAAATGAACACAAACTATGGGTGGAAAAAAGTGAACGTGGAAAATAATCATGGCCAATGACTGGAAAATAGGTAGGAAACTAGGAATGGCTAGATAAGGAATTGGGAATGATAAAGTGAAAAAATGGTATTGCAGTGAAAAACTTGGAACGACAGGAGGAAATGTGTTTAGGGCACAAATGGAAATAAAAAAAATCTCAACATGACTAAATAAATTAGAGCATGAGAAGGACAGAGACATTGACATTAGATCAGGTTGAAGTGGATGGGGTGGAATGTGTTGTAACAAGGCAATAACACATTTTCTTTCCTGCCTGGAACTTAGCCAAAATTTCTGGAGTCTCACCATCTCTCTTGCCATCAACACTTCTTCGTCAACTGAAGCCAAATGATACGGAATACAGCAGTCCGCTACTGCTGCAAACTTTTGCTCTTCTTACCCAAAACAAGTACCTTCCCATTGAACTCTTCTGGCCATCAGAACTTATTCAAATCACATGTATTCAAATACTCAAACAGCATAAAATTAATGTTACCTTTTAATAGCTATATTATAGCCTATATAAATAAGCTATAATAAAAAATAAGCTATTTTTTCTCTGTGATTCTCTATTGCAACCATTCCATTGAATGGTGTTCATTTAATTTAGAATTAAATGAATCTGATGTCCCACAGAAACCTAATGTCTCAGAGAATGGTAAAATATGTTTTTATATAAAACTTTTTACTGACCTCTGTTACAACTGGGAGCATTCAGTGTTTTGGCAAATTAAACTTGTATGTCTCAGTACCTGGATGCTCAACACAACATTCTAATCAGCATTTATCTGTAAGAAGTTATGTTTAAGCAACACATGTCAACAAAGGAAGGCATAGTTAAGCTTTATACGTAGACCATTGGTATGGTCTTTCCAGAAACACAGGTAATTGGTCTGGTTTACATTCACAATTAATATATTAGGGGAAAGAAAGGTACTGGAGTAAAACTCAAGATTTCCAGTTTCACTAAGCCAATACTAAGCCCCGTGTAAAAGAACGGAGATCTGCTGTACAGAAAGGCAGACTGGTGTGTGTGTGTCTGTTTTCTTCTAGAGATTACACAAACATCAGCTGCCTCCGTTTGATGTTTCTGATACGTAAAATTGTTGCGAATTCCTATTGGACCTCTGCAATCAAAACAGCGACTTTCTCATCCGTCAAGTTTTTGAAAAGAATGTCCCTGTGGTATTTCTCATGCCTACTGCTTACAGTTAAATGGACTAAAATCCAGTCCTTCACATCATCGTAACTCAGTACAACTCATCCTGTAACTACCGAAACCTTATTTGGGGGAGGTGTATTGCTTTGCACTCTAGCAATGCCAACAATGCCCCTTCTCAATCCGTAACTGAAGTTACGATCTGCTGTAAAAATAATTTATTAGACATTTGCAGTTGTTCTGTAACAGCACCTTTACTCCCCCACACATACACAACCGTAAGTCGTTGGTGGTGTTTTCTAATTCAACGAATTTTCTTAAATGACTGTGAATTGTCTTTCACTGAGATTTAGAAAAAGCTCAGTCGGATATTTCTGAAGTGCAACTTCCTACCATAAATGGTCATGTAAAAAGCAGAGTCAGCACTATGGGCAGGATAACCCTAAAAAGATACCCCCTTTAGCCAGTAACTTAATTGAACAGAATACACAGAGTCCATGCAAATTACCAGAATTTCTGTTAAAACCCTGGCCCAAAATGAGTATGTAAAACTGAAAGTACAATATGTACATTCTATTACAATTATATTGAATTTCCAAAAATAACAGACAGCAATTTCAGGTTTAGTTCTTAACTAGTATTATAATGCCAGAGGATGGTGCTATTTGCCTGCACATCATCCAGGTAATTCAGAAACAACATCACGCCTTTTATACATCGATGTTACGCCTTTTATACATCAACGTTACCTATGCAAGTACATTCCTTTTGACTGCATTGCAGGAGTGCAAGCATTCTACAAAAGAAAGCTTTCCTGATCCACATCTATTTATGCACCAAAATTACTCCAGTATGAAACAGAAGTTTAAATGTAAGAAGAACAGTGAACAAAAAAAGCATACTAGCAAGTTGATAGTACATTAAAAGTAAAATCACCTTATATCTGTTCAACTCTTTCATGACCATTCTGCACATTTTCTCCAAAAACTTAATGAGACAGCCTTTTAAAGTTGCAGAAGGAAAAATACATTTACTAGTTGTGCACAATTAAGTATGTTGAAGCTGCAAGTATCTCAGTATTTATAAGTTCTAGAAAATTGTATTTTGCAAACTCTTAGTGTCATGAGAACTTCAAGGTAAGATTAGCTAAAGCCCTATTTAATTTAATTTAGGTTCTCTGAATTTTCAGCTCTCCCACTCTGATGGTGACAATACAACCACACTAGACACTGACTGGGCCAGAGAGCTCACATATCTATGGGTGAATTAATAAATTTTTTTCTTGAAAGTCAGTCAAATTTGCAAGTTTTTACTTGTTTTTACTTTACGCATTCACTTTTTCATTTCTCTACAAAGTTAGCCCTGTATAAGAAAAATACAACTACTTGATGGCCCTCCATGACTTCAGGGATGGCAGTGCAAATTGCAGTGTGCATAGGGCACATTTCAGAGTGGAAGATTTGTGGCCTCAGAGGACCAAAATAACCACCTAGTATTATATCAAGAATTTATCAGCTATTGAAAAAAACAGTTTAGGGACTTACATAAGACATGATTTCAAAGAATCAAAAATGTTCAACAGATTGAGTACAGTTTAAAAGAAAAACATAATCAAGGTCCAGCAGTACAGCAATTATTGAAAACACTATGTATACACACACACTCTCCTTACTGTAAATTGAAACACAAATGCATTTAATAACAAAAAATTGAAATTGTTCATGAGTACAAGGGAGACAGAGTCACTGACTGACACTGACTTTTGCATTTCTGTGTGCAAGGTTATGGTAATTAAATAGCAAATCCTCAGAGATGTCCCCTTTTATTCGTGATATTTTTTTTCCTTAAAAAGACAAAAGAGAGACATACAGTATTTACTATTTTACAAAAAGTCAGCCAAAGACTCCGATTTTGAAAACTATAAATAAAGATGAAAGGAAATAATGGTATGCGTTAGAATTTCATTAAAGGTAAAGAACAGTAGGAATGGTGGTATGGGATTGCCAACAGGAATGGGACTGAAAAGATGGCAGCACATTATGTGGAACAGCTCACATTTCAAGGGTTTTTACTTTGCATCGTGACAAACTGATTTCTTGATCATGCTCGCCATGCTCACCACCTCCTACTCAATAGAGATGGAGACCTCTTCCCAAGCTAGTAGTAAGGACACTTCTCTGGTATCTGGTAAAACTAGGCACACAGTCCTTACTATAACCAACAGAAACTATAAATGATATACATATCATTTACAGCACAGTAAATGTTCAGACTCTTGACTTTTTTTGGGTTTTGGTGGGTTTTTTTTCTTTACAGTTTGGCAAGCTACAATCTTTCAATTAAAAAATCTTTCACTATAGACTACTAATCTACTTTGGGTGTGAGCCTCAGTTGAGAAACAACCATCTTTGTGTGGTATGTTCAGTATTTGTTCATATACGGAACTCAAAGCAGACCTATCTTGCATTTTTGGTACAAATACTTAAATGCTAGTTAGATTCTACAGTCCATAACCATAGTGGAGACTGGAACTCAACAACAACTGCTTCAGGACATTGCTGTGCTCCCATTAAGACAGAAAATTGCTATTGAAGAAAAAGATACTAAGGTACAAAGATGAATAAACTTACTAACTTCTTCTACATGAACCATAAATAATCTTATAAAAAAAAAAATGTGCCAAAAAGTACAGCAACTCTGTATTAGGTGCAAGTACACAAACAAAAATTCATTGTCGACACAAAAACCCTGTAATGTGGTGAAAACTATTGTGCCACTACAAATCCCAAAATAAAAATCATTAAAAGATATTATTTTGATCAAAGAAAGTAGACACAGTCGTTTTCCGAATTGTCACAGAATGATGTTTAGTGCTTGAGTTTCTTGACTATAAGGGATTTTAATAAATTGAGGAAAGTGACAAGGAAAAAGCTGTCTGTATTCATCAGAATGGAAATAATGATGCTGGAAGGCAGGCTGCGATGAAGATGAAACCAGCAAAACACAAGACTAACATTCTACAAGCTTGCCTGCTTTGCAGAAACAACTGCATTCTATGGGAGGTCTCAGTGAATAAGCAACGCCTTTTACTCTGAGTGGAAAAAAAAATTCTGAAGGAACAAGAATAAGCAGTGAAATAGGAACTAACATGATACACATAATAGGTGCTCTCACTTTTTAAGAGTGGCAGTCTAGCAGAACAGCGTCTGCCTGTGTACCCCCAAGACAATGGGAGTTTTTTTCAGAGCAAGTATTTGCAGCTGTGGACGTGGATGCCTTTACTTAAGATAAGTAGTTGACTATTATAAATAAAATATTTGAAGAAAGAAACCAAGATGTCTGCTCACACGAACTAAGAATACAACTGATGGAATGATGCAAAAGGTACCTCTGATAGCTGACAAGCCCAAAATACATAAAATTTCCAGACCTAGCAGCTCATAAGCCCCTGATTACAAAAGAGCTGTATTAAAAGATGGAGTATATTTTACAGTTTTACAAAACAGTATAGCTCAAAAATACTGTAACTTCAAAATCCTACCTCTTTTGCTATTCCAACAAGCCTCTTAATACCCAAAACTTATGAAGCTACTGGAAATGCATAACCTTGTAAAAAGTTAAATGATACATTAACTGAGTTTATTTTAAAAAGCTGTGAATCTTAAAACAATTTAATACAAACATGTAAACGTCACCAGAACAATTACTTTGAAGAGAAAACTGTTAAACATGTTTAGATTTTTACCGTTTGTAATGTATCAGAAAGAATAAATGTTAAGAAAGGACAAATTGGAAACAAAAGGCATTATAATGCATTGTTCTCCTTTGCACATGTAAATGAGGTAAAAGTTAAACATTTCACACAATCTGTTCAAAGGAAATTTGCTGAGTGAACATACACCTTTTACAGTACTTGTTTTACTAGGACTAAATGTAAAATAATGAAGCAAAACACATACGCTTATCAAACCCAAGCCAAATAATTAACAAGGTGCTGTTTTTCCTTTGTTTATTTTCCTCCAAATTAGAGACTAATGTTGATCGAGTACCTGCTCTTCCCCTCCTTAACCCTTCCAATGTTTCAGATTAAGGGGTGATGTTTTATGTCATTAGTTCAATTTTCCATTATTCCTCAACTACAAAATATTAAGTAGCTTTTTAAAAAAATGTAACTGCAGGATCACAATTCTTCAATAGAAATTTCAGAAGTGCCACTTAAAGTTTTAACACTTTTTCTTACAGCCAATTCAACCTAAGATAGTTAAAAAGAAATGAGATTTCTAAATTATTTCTGATTAGATGGGACAGTTTAAGTATTCTGTAGACATTCAGCATCAATTTAAAAAAATAACACCAGGAGAAAATACATAAGATTCCTTTTAGCTGAATTTTGTTTTCAGTGTGTTCTTACATCATGACACCAAAGGCTGTAGGTGCATCATCAAACAAGACGTTTCTACAATATGCTCACAACCTACCAATTCAATACTAAAGATTACATTTTACAATGTGCTATTTACCAGTGTCCTCTCCCTACTTTTTATATAAGGTACCATTTAAAATCAGACATCTTCCCACCATAATCCAGAGTCTTACTCCTCTCCTTAATGCAATTTTCCACTCATGGTGGAACATCAGAAGAGAAACAAAGGGAAATGAGGCTTAAAGTCTGGTCACGTTCTCATCTACTGGTTTTTGGTAGCATGTCCATAGCAGTGGGGTATAAGAAGATGCGTTATTCCAGATGTGACTGCTCTCTACTGGAAGAGACCTTGTCGGGTCATAATTATTCTAGAGAACCAGAATTTTATTCTACATTACTACTGGGATTCAAAACTCAGCTTTTCTGATATAGCTAGCGACATTACCACTAGAAGCTCTTGCTGGTACACCTTCCAGGTATTCCTGTGCTGTAAAGGACTTTTTTCTGTATGTACCTCCTAAACTTGAGCAACTCCTGCCATTTGGAAAAAAAAGAGTACAATTTCAGTTTTGTCCTCAATGCTACACAGATGAAAGTTCAACAGATCACAAACAAACCTATTCAACAGCAGCCGTCTTTAACAAAAGACAAATAATAACTAAATACATCCACAGGAGAGGATAAACACATTCTCAAAGCACAGTTTGAGATGCAAGCTGTTACATAAAGCAGTTTGAAACTACTAAGGCATGCTTTACTGCCACATAATTCTCTTCTAGTTTGTTTCTGTCAAATTGTCTGTTTGTCTTCTCTGTAAGATCAACAGGCCTCAACATCTACTTTTGCTGCCTAATTGAAGGCACCCTGCTCATTTCCTAAACTAACAGAATTACTTTGCCACACTGCTATCTTGCCCTGTTCATATAATAGAGTACATTTGAGGTAGGGCAAAATGCAGAGGAAGCAACGGCTATTAAAAAATACAAAGAATAGGGAGAAAGAAAAGCTTTAGCATTCTTTGTTATTTAAATGTGTTAGTGGCAACACATTTACAAAGAATCTTTGAAACCTATGTGTGAAACTGCTAAAGATCTCTCAATCTAACTTGCAAAACAAAACTCAAGCTGCATCAATGCAGTAGGCTGATCAAGCGTACTGAATTTATCCACAGTCCAGAACTTCGCAGTATTAAAAACAACGGATTAGCAGAAAAAAAAAGGCCAACGAGTTCACACATCTATTACTACTATTTTAAACACAAATCTTAAGCTATCTGAAAAGACATGAAGACAGTTTTCCTGGACCACCAGTGTACACCACACTGTTTGTACAAACACTTAGCTACACCAGATTATATACCAGAAAGACATAATTCCATAAGAAACGCATTATGGATGCTACTAGTAACAATGGACGTTATTAGGGATATAGAGAATCCAACATTAATTAGACGATTAAGCTGACAGAAGGGCTTTCAGAAACTCAGACAAAAAAGTCCTAATTGGATTTATCAGGGGAACCATTGCAAGAAGTGCAGATACTGGCTAAGCCAAAGTAAGAAAGGTTGTTTGAGATACATAGCAACATACGCTTCAGAAGCAGAAAATATATTTAAAAAAATAAAACCTAGGAAAAAAAATTTAGGAAAAGTTTATAAAATTGCCCCACCATTCAGCATAAGAAATTTATTCACCAACATAGTTAAGTTTTCCCTTTTTAATTGGAGCATATTTTACATTATCTGCATTATTTATCTACACTTGCATTGTTTATGTATATTATTGCTCTGAAAATTTCTTTACTCCACATTTTCTTATGAACTCCTCTGGCACCACCCAAAGTGTGGCACCATATATCTGAATTCCAGAGTTATCAAAGATGAACTTGTTTAAGTCAAAAAAACCCAAAAAAAAACGGAGACCGAACATCACCACAATCTGAATAGGGAGACCTATATTTGGAAAATAGCAACCTATATATAGACGTGATGTGAAACAGCACTGGAGGCTCTATTCTTCATTGCCAGAATCATTCAGAGACAAGAACTGGTTTATAAAAAGCTGCGTAGCTGAGTTTAGAAGAAAAACTGACTATAGTAAAATATAACCTACAGTTTTAAATAAGCTTTGCAAGATTTATCAGATGCAGATGAATGCCAGGAAACATTCATTTGCCAGTCTGAAGCAGTGCATTTCACTCTATCGTGACTTTAGAGAGGAACTTGCATGGAATCAAGTTCATTGCTTAATGTTTTCCTCTTCCTTGATGCAGTGAAAGAGTAGTTAGACATTCACATTTACAGCAGTACCTGCACGCACGCAGATAGCGTCCACAACCTCACAATAGTTTGTTCATATACATACGTTATCAGAAAAATAGTGTTAAAAGCATACAACTCAAATCACAGTTGTGCCTTAAAGATTTTAAGTAAACATTTTTCAAGTGGCACTTTTCCTCCTTTTTTCAACTTAAGCATTCAGTAGCACTTGGTGTATAATGCAGTTTCACCATCTTGCCTAGTTGACAAGCAAAGTTAGTCATTTTCCTGTTTATGTGGGTCAGCAATAGGGAAGAGGAAAACCTTAAAAATAGGAAAATGTGATTCTAAAACCACAAAAAGTGTAACAAGGACTCAAACAAGGAGTACCAAAAACAACTGCAACTCATATTTTGGAATTCATTAGATATAAAATTTCCGTTTAGGCTGAGCTTTTATATGCAGTAAAAATACGGAAGAAGAACTGAAGCAACAACCAGTCAAAGCTCTTCCATGTCTCTGCCAACTGGCATCACAGCTTCTGCAGACACAGGTATTTTCCATATTAATTTCCAAGCTTTTGGCATTTTAAGCATGAATCTACCAGGGATTCTGACAGTAAACTCATGAGTTTCAAGTTTAATGGCCATTTCAAGTGTCACAAGTATAATAGCAGGGAGGAACCTGGTACGTTAAGCATTTGTATCTGTCCACTCTGAAGACCAAAATGCTAGTCTTATGAAAGAATACAGAAGCTGAGATAATGAAAAACAGATAATATTTTGTTACCCAAGAACAAACTCATTCAGGTGCAAACAGAGACACGCAAGTAGTGGGTGGGTGGCATTTCTGTTGGTATGTATGTGGCATAGTGGACTAGACTATGCAACTAATATGTTTTATAACCATATTGAATCACATAGAATAAAAAAAAAGTATGATACTGCAAAAACACATACAGAAGACAATACAGAGATAAGGTAGGTATTGATAATGCAAATTTTACAGGGAAGGAACAATAGTATTTACAGTGAAAGACAACTAGCATAAACAGACATTGTAAAGTAATTTTGTGTTTTAAGCTTGCATGTTTTAAGCTTGCATGTTTACGTCTTCCTGGCTTTTACCTTTGAGCTTCATTTTTTTTTTACATGTGTTTCCTATTAGTGTTCAAGCTCCTTTTCATCAGTAACTCATATATTTGAAATGGTTTCTTTTGTTCCCACAATTTTGGATTTGATATGCCTATACTTCTAATGTTTAGATGTCTTCCTAGTTTCTAGAGCTCAAATGCATTGCTTTACAACTGAGAAATACTACCATCTTTGAGTACTCAAGGGTAAACTTCAGGCAGGACTTAAAACATTTGAATTCATACACAAAAGAGCACTACAGCAGCAATCATTCATCCTTAAAACTTTACAGAATTTTTAAAAAAAATGTTACTCCAACCATATCTTCCTGGCACTCCAGCAATCACATCTGCAAAACTATTAAATTCTTCACTTTACCTTCTACAGACACAGAGAAAACCAACTGATGGTTCATCTTTACCATGACCTGAAGGGACTGAGAAAGAAGGCCACTGTAAGAACAAGTGGAGCTATTGCTTCCCCAGGATCTCCGGTTCTTTCGGAATCCCAAAGTTCTAAGAAGGACACAATCATTTTTAGTTTTATCTAAGCTCTCTTAGCTTCCAAGCAAAACACCCAACTTTCATATATGATATAGTCAACTATGAAAATGATTGACTTTGTATTGATTTACACTTTGTCCGAAAAAAAGTAAACCAAACTAGTGTTAAAGGACCATAAAAGAAAACTCAGAAAAAGCCTGGAGTGTCACTTTTTCCAGTGTAGGTGTACAGTATGTATGAGGAGAATCTCAAAAAGGTATCTCAAAGGATTTTTAAAAGCTTTTCATTGCTGGTGACACATTTTTCCCTGAAATAAGCCACTTCCTTTCTAAAACCCACACAGTACCTCAGTGTCAAGATTCAGTAACTTCTCAAAGTCTGTTTATATATTTTTCTTACACAAAACACGGAAGTCTTAAATTCTCATTACTTTCCATGATTTAAGATATAACTATATCATCAGTCATGTCAGATTTCAAATATTTCCATTCAGTAAAGAACACATTGTCACAGACTGAATACATGCTGTAACTGAGTATCATCGAGTACAATGGGCTCTCATCACTATAGCGGGCGTTTTGAGAACCGTTCTGGGAAGTTGGGGACAAAAATTTCTTCTGAGCTACCCGGGTATAAATACTTGATTTTCAAATATGTGAAATCAAAGCATTAGAGCCCAGTATGATAAATGGAAGTAAAACTTGAGGGAGTCTAAGCTAATGAAAATATACAGTATGTCACCATTAAACTTCAGAATGTTTGCTCCTCCAAGATTTCTTTGGAATTCTCCCTATAAATAAAATCCAAAGTATCAGTTTGGGGGTTTTCATCATTTAAGACTCCCAACTTCACTAGTCCATTAACCACAAAGCAGAAGTGATAAAAGTTATCTGTTAAAGCATAATAATCTGCATTCTGACACTTTGCATTAGGAAGCAACTGCTATCACAGTGTCCATCTGTAGCATAAAAAGACAGAAGATGAATAAGTGTCTGTCCAGGGACTGAGAAACGCCCATCATTCTGAAGCAAAACCAAACCTTGCTGCATTCAACAAGAGAAAATAAAAAGCTAATTACATTAAGTCACGTTGTGGTAACATTTGTAGGACTTCTGTTTATTTGTTACTGGTATAAAGCAAAAATGAAGGAAGCTATTTATACTGGAGATGCAAAAAAAGAATTCTAGAAAATTGAAAGATAAACATTAAAAAAGTGCAAGCTAAGCACCTACTAATTTTACTTGTGGCTTGTATTCTTGAAACTACCCACACTGCCTTAATAACTACGTCAAAAACCTAAATACATGCAGTATTAAAAAAAATATCATAAATCAAAAATAAATGCCAGTGAAGAAATACCCACTTTATTAACAGCTGCAAGCAAAGCAGTATAGTCCAACATTTAGAAAACTAGACTTGAGCTTGAGACCTGCGCTTTATTCCTAGATTATCTGGCATATCATGAGTAAGGCTTTTCAACTTCCTGTGCCTTACTTTCAATTTTGACTCATTACTGTGAAGCTTGTTTCTTATTAAATATTTATACACATAGCCTTATAAAGGCCCTGTTCTTAGTGCTGTTCCTGAGAATAGCCAGTGGCCCTACAAAGACAGCTCAACTACAAGAATGACTTCATTAAAAAAAGACTAGATTCCTTGCTACCCCAACAACAGTCAAACTAAACATGCTCAGTTCACAGTAGTTTTAATTTCCTGCAAGGACTGCACATTTACAGACATCTGACCTCCTTCTTGCTGGTACATCACTAAAACCAAAAATCTTACGTGTCATAAAGCGGTTAACAATTCCGTTAATGGTGCCTGAAATGGAATAGAATGTAGCTCACTCACCAGTATCTGTATTTGTTCTGCAATACTAACACAGGCAAAAAGAAATGAAAATGCAGTTTAGCTAGAAAAAAGCAAGCAGAAATGAAATGAATATGCACAGAATGCAGATCCTTTTGACTAAGAGGGTACCATTTTTACATAAACATCTTTTAGAAATTTGAATTTTAAGAAAGGTTTCTCAGAGAACCCATAAATATCAATGTCAAACAAAATTATTTGCTTCTCTTGACTATAGTGAGAGCAAACTTACTACATTAGTGCATTTCAAATTGCAGTCTCCTAACATTTGGTTTAGAAGTGGCTTTTGTCAGGGTAGGCTAAAGGTTGGACTCGATGATCTTAAAGGTCCCTTCCAACCTCAACAATTCTATGATTCTATGATTCTATAACATCACTAATACCCACAGCTGAGATCAAGCGGAGGATGCCTGAGAAATGCTGCACATGTCAAGAAACTATGTCACCAGTTAAAAAGAAATTTATATTAAGATTTCATTCTTTGATTTTATGGACAAAAAGACTCAAAATAGCCAATAGAAATACTAAAATAATATCCATCTCCATCAGTTATTACCTCCATATGTTGACATGATGATGAATAAATACTTCACAAGCAACTTTTCCCTAAAATCTCCATATTCTCATTACAAAAAGAGTAAGACAATTTTCATTATGTCTTCATAAGTCTGTAATCCTTAACAAATTGTTCGTGAGTTTTTTGAAAATGTATCATTTTAATCTCTGCAGTCTACAACCATTTTACGGGTTCTAGTCATCTAGTCATTTCCAGAAAGTTGTAGAGAAGGGCAATGGGTTATTTTCTAAAGGAATCCTACCAACACTAAGCATCCAAATCAATTACTTGACCAACAAACCACTGACATACCTTAGAAGTCACTGACAATTGTTTTTAATGGGCCTTTCAAAGTATGCAACAGAACGTGTCCACAAACCAGATAAAGAAAACTTCCATGAAGACACAGGCACCAGAAACCCGGGAACCATTTCATAAGAATCATTTATCTCAGCAATCATCCAAAATCACAACCTGCAATTAGCTTTTTCTTTTGGTAAAAACGTATACTTCAACAAACAGTCTGCATAAAGGAGCAACTGGCTATATAGTACAGCAATACTAAACGAGAGACCTGTTCCCACTGAACTGCTTTAAGACAGCAATTTGGGAAGACCAAAACACCTAGCTTCAAAAAATAAATAAATAAATCATCATTGGCTTTGATTTTTGTTCCTTCGCATTGTTTTCTAGTGCAAATGCAACACAATGGTTTCACAAAAGAAGTTTCTCTTACTTCCCCACAAAAAATCCTCCAAGGTCAAAACCATTGGCACACACAGAAGTATAGATAACTTGGACTCGTGACATTTCCTCATCAACTGAATAGCAGTTTGGACATAGTGAATTGAACATTAAATCTACTTAAGAGTTTATCAGCTGTCTACACTTCACACAAACCAAAAGAAAAGCTTTAAGTTACCCATAAAAATTCAACTCAGTTTCCAAAGAAACAAAAAAGCAGAGAAGCATCCCCTTTGAGAACTTCAAGAAGTTTATTTTTACTGCATAAATTACAATGGGATTTTTGTTTTGTTTTTTTTTTCCTACCAACCACAATTCATAATCAACATTTAATACAAAAACGCTTTAAGAACTTTGAAAAGCTGAGCACCTCAGAGTTGAAAGAGATGTGAATAATTATGTCTATAACCCTAAAATACTGCCCTTGTACAAAGGTACTGCAATAAACTATATACGTTTCATAAAGACAACCTATATCCTACCTTCATACAAATACTTTGTATACCTCTTCATTTCTGTAGTAGTTGCTCTATAACTTTTTGCATGAGTATGGATTTTCAAAATTGTTGATTACTGAAAAATGTATTTGAACAATGTGATTAGAGGAAATAGGGCAAAACACAAAATTGTAAGAACTACCTCACTGCACCACCACTTAGTCTCTTAGAAATGAGATTTTGAAATATTATTGTGCAACAGTTCCAGAAAATCAAGTAGCTTGCTGCCTCTGAAGCTTAAGATCCTGAGAATTGTCAATGAGAAATTACTCATATAGTTATATCTGAATGAAAAGTAAAAACCAGGTATGTGACATTTTAATCACATTGGGTTTTTTAAACCTGAAGCTTATCTTCCTAACATTCTATATTTTTCTCAAAACAAAAGAATTTTCTGTTGTAATTAAAATACAGCTAAATATAATTATGTTAAACCACATCCCAAAGAGTACAAAGTATCAATCATTTTTTATATCCCAATGGGTGTTGTTATTTTCCTGCCCTTCTTATACTTTGACTTTCAATTTGCCCTGGTTTCCCAAAACAAATTCAGATAGAAGTCAGCTAGAAAAAGGAAACCTAAAAGAGAAAAATGGAAGAGGTATTTAGAGACACGTTAAGAATGTTGATTTTTAAGAAATCGACTGTAGTAGCTCTAATTTCTACTATAAGAATGAGCTTGAAAGCTAACTTCAGACAGTTGCTTTTTTCTTATTTCACTGATATCCTTTCCTATTTAAGATCCAAATAAGGTTTATAAATGCTATCAAAATTATCTAAAACCCCCAAAACTTTATAAACCCATTTCTAACCAAAAACAAACTGGAGCCTCAATATGGTATCTGAAGACAGACTAGCAGATGCCAGTTTTTGCCTTACTTTCTCCAAAGGAATATTCCATGGAAAGAAGTATGCCCATGCAAATCTAGACAAGAACTGGAGCCTGTTTCCACAATAGGTAGAATCATTACAGAACATTCAATCACAACTCTGTTTCTATCACGTAAGTTAATAAGAAATTGTAATTAAGTCAGTCCTTTAAGAATATGCATTTTATTTAGGTAGATAAAGCAATGTCCACAAGGCAATTTCATATGAAATTATTCAGCAGCCACTTAAAAATTATGTCAAAATACCTTAGGAGTATACAGTCTGAATACCAAAAAAGTAGTATGTCTATGTGGTTTAATATTATCTTTTTTATGTCCATATGCAAACACAGACACAAGTACTTTGCAATGTTAATGCGTGAATTCCAAAAGAAATAACAATTGCCTGCATTAGACAAAGATACACACTCGCTGCAAAACGGGTAGGGGGGTGGAGGGAGAGAGTTTTATACATACATCAATAAAATAAGCTCACTGTGTTAAGCATAAAATAGACAGTTTTGTTAACAAGAATTCTAACATTCATTAGGCAGAAATACCTCAATGCAAAGTCCAAACACAGACTTCTTATACAAAAATGCCATATACCATAATATCATATTCTAAGACAATTAAACCTTTCACTAATGACACAAACCCTCAATACAAATCACTCAATACAAATACCCCCAAAACACTCAATAAGGAAATTAATGACTAGTTAAGGAAGCTATTAAAATATCTGTTTCATTTAAAAAGCAAATATAGTAACACATTATCTTTTGTTTATAAAAATAAAACTGTAAAATTTTCCAAGCATAGAAATAAATAATCTCTACTGAAATTTAATTGTAATTCAGGTTTATCCACCTCTTAGGCACCTCTGCAGCGTTCAGCCTGCAGGTTTGTATTAATTCAAGGCTCACTTCAGGATTCAGGATTGCAAAATGAAGAAAAATCCCTCCCCTACTCCTTATACACTGAACAGCATGTATTGCTTCTTCCGGATCACTAACAACACTGAGACAAATGCAAATGAAAAAGTATTTATATATGAAAATATAGCTACCCAACAAGAACCAAAATTGTTTACTAAGGTATCAATCCCCCAGTGAGATCCGCAATAAATGTATAATGCTGATGTCCTTTGGCTTCAGTCACTTGTTCAAACTTTAATCTGCATGAAACCCACGGGAAAACCAAGCTCCAAGTACTACACACTGCCACCTACTACTTGTACGTACTTTCCAATGGAATCCATAGGACATACATTTAGGTGTACATTCAGTTCAGGCTCTAAAATTATTAAAAATGCTAAGAAGTTTTATGCAAAGAAGAGCAGCCAGGGCAATAAGAAAACAGACCAGAGAGGTTCAACAAGAATAAGAGAAAAGATTTAGAGGGAAAAACAAAGCTATTAAATGAAAATTTAAAGAACATGCATGTATTAGAAGTCTCTACCTACATTGAGGCCTTTGTTAGGGCCTCAAGAGTATTTGGAAAATAAGAATGTAAAACCACCTAACAATAAACCAGGCACAACGATGCCAAGCTTTGCACTAATATTTCACTTTTAAACATCAGAATTTCTCTACTTTAAGAGTACACACGGTTTTGGAAAAAGTGAACTTTAAACTCTCCAAATAAGACATTTTGCCTCGGTGGGAAAAACAGACTTGGACTTTTAAGCAGCTGGCAGTTAACAGTTGGACAAACTACAGAGAAACTGATCACTAAAAAGCGTTTCATATTGTTCAAAAAGCAGAATTTGCTATTAAGACTGATTAATAACATAACCAGTATATAATCAGCATCAGCCAGACTTTTACAGGAAATCTTCTGAGGAAATAAATCAAGTATACCCCTGCTCATGAACTTATCAGATCATAGTATGTACGCTGGATGGTATTATTTACACTTCAATGCTTTAAGGCACTCAAAATAGGTAAGGATACAGATGGCTAGATTAAGATGTCAACTAGAACATAAACACTACAGCACTGTCATTATACAAAACTTTTATTAGTAAGGGTAAGAAACATTACTTTCATTCAAAAGGTCAGAGGTCACACTGCTCATAGTCCTAAATGACAACACCATCAACTAGACAAACAAGCAAAATATACAGAACGTGAGATTTGTACCTGAGAGCACTGGAACATGTTTTATCTTTATTTAGAAACAAAATTGTAGTGCAACCTGAAGTCAGGAATAAATCTAAAGTTTCTGTCTCCTTTTTGATGTAACATGCTCAACAAAAATTCCATTAAAATTAGATGAAAATTATATCTACTATTCCATGTTAGCTGCCAAGTTTAGCATGAGTAAGTGTATGGCAGTATATGTACAAACATATTTTTCTAGTTGCAGCAGCACCTTTATTGCACTTATTGCTGTTCAGAATCTAAAATACTAACATTGACACTGCAAATATATTAAAAGTAGTAATGTGTACTAAAAGGAAAGTTGAAATACACGTGCAGTTACTAATTTGACTAACAGAGGCACCAGAATCTGGTGCTAAAAAAATAAGTCCAGAATGTCCTGAATCTGATCTTCCATCTAACGATTCAAAGTAACATCAATGGCTGCAGAGAATATATTTCCATTACTAAAGGAAGCTTTCTTCAAAACAGACAAGAGGCAGACACAAACAGCACTTACGCTTTGCCTGATTTTTTTTTTTCCATTGAGCAAAGACTTTCATGCTAAAGTTGAAAGAATTGTTATTCCAATACTTCTCTGAAGAACTTGAGAATAAGCCATAGAATCCTAGTAAAACTTCTCGTGAAATACATGCATCATGTCCACACCTACAAAATAGCTGGTTTAAAACTCTGAACATCACATTTTGACAGCTGACTGGAGGGGAGCAGGGGGGCCGCACAATTTTAATTGCTTGCTCCCCTACAAATTTGGTCCTATCAAAAACTATACATGTCCTACCACAACTAAAACTGTCAAAACCTGAGATTAGTGCGGCTTTTAAAAACTAAGTGTATTTCTGTTGTAATATTGCAATCAGTACAAAGATAGAAGAAAATAATGACGTTGACTGGAAATATCAGTTACAAGACTGGCAGTTTAATAACATACCTTATCGGAAAATCTAACTTTAAGAACATTATTAATTAAACAGTCATAATGTAAACGGAGGTTCCTGCTCCCAAACTATACACCATATAGCAAAACTAAATTACTTTACAAAATAATAATCCACTGTTCTTCCCAATGAACTGTAGCTTCAACACCCAGAGAGATGTTTCAAGAAGTCTAATGGTGTTTATAGAATTCTGGACATGCAATATCTATATACTAAAGTTCAAGACTTTGCAAAAGTTAAAAATGTTAAATCGTCAGTGAAAATTAGGCAAAAATAAAGATATTCAGTGCAACAGCTTAAAAGTTCACGTACAAATTTGCTACCAAACCGTGAGAACTGTAATATGTAAATTAAAAAAAATAGAAAAATGCAATTCTGGATTATAAATAGGTCCTATGTAATTAAAATTGTTTTTAATATACCAAGATACAAACGCTGATTTCTTTTTTTTTTTTCCCCCCCGCTACTCTCTTGTAAAAGCTTTTTTTTGGTTAGCTTTCACAATATCATCAGGAGATGCTGATTTGAAGTCAAATGGTGTTATGGCTATTATAGGATCAGTTTCCTTGGGTGTTACATCTTGTACTTGTCTACTGTATAAGAAAGCTTTATGTATACCAACTGTGCGCCGCTTATAACCTTTTGGAGGATAACGGAGACACAAGGTTAAAGCAAAAGCTGAAGGTCTTGCATGCAGTGCCTTCATCCACGAAAGGGACAAATCCTGCCTTTTAGGAGTAAGCCCTCTTTTGGGTTTTTTATTTGTTTTGGCAAAACCAGAACATTTTCCTTGTTTTTCTTTTAAAAGTTTCCTTTCAGGGCTTAAGGTATTTGACTGTCCTACCACATTTTGTTCTGCAGATACATCTGCATTTTTTACAAGGACACTTAAATCAATGTTGGTTCTTTTAGAGGGCCTCGATTCAGTTACATTGAGCATGGGGAAGTCCGTCCTTTGTTGAGTTTTATCATCTATTTCAATAGTCTCTGCTATTAAATCCGAGAGTGATAAATTCTCAACCTCCTTTAGTGGAGAAACGTTAGAGAGAGCTAGAGAAGACAAAGATCCTGTTAGCTCTGGCATCCCACCTGAAGTTTGGGGCTGACTTACTAGTTGTGATAACGGTGTGGTTCCCAACTTCATATCAGTGAGACTTGTTGTTGACTGGGTATAAAGATCAGCCAAAGAATAACAGGGGCTAGCACTGCTTGCCTGGTGCTCCTGAAGTAAGTCAGCCAATGATGTACTTCCAGACCTTAATACTGGTAAAGCAGCCAAGCCTGAAGAAGGACTTTCTTGTTTTCTACTTTGCACAAATGAAGAAAAATTCTCAAGAAGTTCATTCTTTCTATTTACAGTGTGACTGACTTCATTATCAAGAGCCAATTTTCCTAAAGCACTTGTTAAACATGGAGGATTGTAAAAATTTGCATTACTATTACAATCAGAAGTATTCGAGGAAACAAGAGGAATGCTGTCTTCAGGACTCAGAGAATCACAAACCACATTCTGCATCAGCAGGGATTTCAAGTCCTGTGTTTCCTTGCATTCCAACCTCTTAAAGGAAGAATTTCCAGACGGGTTACTTCCTATGCTAGAGTAAACATCTTCACTGTCAGGAATCAAACTTACTGCATTAGCACTTTCTGGTAGTTCATTCTCTGCCTGTTTATTTACAGGTTCACAAAACGATCCTTTACACAAATCATCACTGAAAGATGACAGAACAAGTGAAGAGGATTTCAATCCTTTCCTTTCAGATGAAGGTATACTGGATTTTTCAGCATTAAGGAGCATTTTGTCATTTGTAATTAAAGAGTAACAAGCTGAACCACTTTTGGCTGTCAAGTTTCCAAACTGAGGTTTGCTGGTGTTGTCAGCAACATTTTCTACTGCACAAGAGAAACTGTCTGTGTCAATACACATTTCTGGACAACAAAGTAAGTCTCCTTACCTTACAATAGCCAGTAATTTTCAGATGAAGTGCAGTCACAACGAAATATCCAATTTTTTTAAAGTTGACAGCAGCAACAAAAAAAAATCAAGAAGAAACATGAAAAGGCATTTAATTACTAAGTGTTATCCAAAGATATGCAATGTTCTACAATAAATTACAGGTATCTACTGAAATACCCAAGCAATTTTAAGAATCAGCAAAGAATGCCTACCCACGAAAGGGAGGTATTGGGGATGGGAGATGTCAGTTCACCAAACAAATAATGGAAGTGCATAAAACTTAAAGATGTCCAACTTTCAGGACATGTATTCATTCAGTTAAGTCATATACAATAAATCAGAAATGTACGGTGAACTGTAGATGGTTGCAGTTTGAATTTAAGCTGACACTAAGGTTTTATTTTGACTTCTAGCTCAGGAAAAGATACTGTTTCCTTTAAATGTTTTTAGAACACAGAAATAGAAGAGTAAGTTGTCCTTTTTTAATTTTCTAATAAATGACTAATGCAATAACAAGCATTTTCACAGCTTGTAAAGCCAAAATTAAACTGTACATAGAAATGAATCATCTTGAATGTAAACAATTAAAATTAATGTAAACAATTAAATAGAAATATACCTTTTGTCGTCTTTCCTACAATCACAGCATCCTCATTCTTGGTCTTCACATTTTGCTTACTGCCTTGTGAAAGCACAAGATCCAAAGCCTTCTGTACATCAAATTTACTATCCAGTACTGCTTGCACCATTGTTTGCTCTGGTACAGACTCTGCCAAAACTTCTCTCATTTGATCAAGGCATGAATTAAGACGGGCTAAAAGAGACATATTACTGTTATAAACTGCACCAAAAAAAAAAAAAAAGTGTTAAGTGGCCTACTCACTAGCACCACACATCTGATTAACAAAAACAGGAGAAAAATATCTCAGTAAGAGATAAAACCATTAGAAATTAATTTCGATCTCACTTATTGTCATGATAAACTTTGCCCCCCAAACCCTGCAGAATATTTGACTAATTTCATATATTGCTATAAGGAACATATCACTAAATACTATTTAGAGACTATAAAGTCTCAGTATTGAAATACTCTGATGTTGTAAAATTAACTATCTTCACTGCAGAGAAGAAATACAAATAATCACCTTAAAATTATCCAAAGTAATTTAGTAAGTCAACGTGGAATCCCATTGCACACCACATTTTAAGTGTTTATAGATGCTATACTTAAAACCCAAAGTAAAACAGCATTTTTGGAGGCCTCAGGCCTTAAAAATTGAAAGCTCTGGATCAACATGCCAGGTTTGAAACTACCTGCAGTCTTTACCTTTCCTAAAACCATAATACATTTTTTGACAGATAAAAACAATTTTCTTTGGAGCATATTTCTCCAAGTAGTGGAAGCCTTAACGAAGATAAGTTTCTTAAGTCTTGACTTGCCGCACAAGAGACTGAAAATTCACCAGGGTGCCACTCACTGGAAGTAGTGTGCTGATGAGACACACAAACACAAGAGAACAGAAGAAAATCTTCCTGAGTATCACAGTTTCTGCCAGTTCAGACTTTAGAAAACAGGAACTGAACAACAGGAAGACAACTCTCAGATTCTTTATTTGAACGCCTCCTCAAAGATGGTGATGTTTAAAGAACTTCGCTAAGGGAATCCAACACCACAGAACACCAGCTTCCTCGAGGTTACTTAAATCAGCACCCTTGACCTGTAATCCAAATAGCAAGTCGACGTTTCCTAGACATTTGCTCTGCAAAACAAGTACTGTTAGAGCCCTGCACAGTGTGCTGGTTGGCTACTTTATTATCCGGCACTCAGCAAGGACAATCTTGCCAAACTCGCTGTAGCCAGATTGACTGCAATCAATAATTTTGTATTCATGGCCAACACTGCACACTACACCAAACGTAACAGGTCTTGTGGGACTGCTGCTGTTATCACAGTAGAAATGGTTCTTTCTAGGTTTCTTTTCCATCTTTTTTAATCCAGAATATTACTTTTGTTCTTGTTCCAAAATCAGTTCTTAACTGATTGAGGCTGTCAAAAGCATTCTGAAAACCCAGGGTACCATATTGTCTAGATCACCCGTATCCACATAGAGGCTGATTCTTTCAAATTGCCCTCTACAGCATTATTTCCTGATATAAAAATATGCACATTACACCCCAATTTATCATATTTACTCATATGTCTAGGCATTAGTATAGCTTCCACCAATTTACCTGACATGGAATCTAGATTGTTTCTATTTTATCTATTGTTACTGAACTTTCTGCAACTTGATTTAAATAGCAAATTTCATTCATACATTTTATTGTCTATTCATTCATCAGCACACTTTACTCTGAGCTTATGAACCTTTTAAAAATAACACTGATTATTTCCAAAACTAAGCTAACTATTAACACTTAGGAAAGACACTTGTGAATCCTTTTCAAAAAGCATGTCATTAAGCTATCAGGCAGCAAGTTTAAAAAAACAAAAGCAAGTATTTTTTTCTCCAGCCACTCAGCTCAGAACTTGGCTCGTAATGTGGAATTCAGAGCTGCAGAACTGAATGGAAACCAAACTCTAATGAATTCAAAACAGAGTAAGAAAAGACTGTAGAAGATACAGGTATCTAAAGATATTGGCCACTGTTTCAAGGAAATGCGTGGCTTTGAAAACCTCTCAAATACTGCTAATTGCCATAATTTGGAATGGAATACAAGCAAAAGATCATTCTACAAGTACTTTGTTTCTAATACTCTTCCCTCAGCATCCATTTGCGGAGTCAAGACCCTGAGCTACATGGATGCTTGGCCTGAGCCAGTAAAGCTGTTCTTATGCCTGAATTTCGTATGAAATCTCATTATTTCTCCCAAGAAACTAAGAACATATTTCAATGTATGCAACAAAGTTACAAGTAGTGTACAAAAGGTAGCTACTAACTTGAAGAATCACCACTGAAGCTAAGCTCATGAAGAGTATTTTCTACAAGAAGGTTACAAAACTGTCAGCAGTGTCAGTCAAGTAACAAACATTAATTCAAGACTATTTTATTAAGTCCTTAATTCATTAAAGAGCCTGTTTTGAGAATTATTTATTTTCTATAATTACCTCTGTCAACTTCAGTCAACTGATGGTTGGATGTAAAACAATCAGCAGTATCATCTGTATTTTCATAGCCATATTCTTCTTCTAGTGGCTCAGCAAATGTTGCTGGTTTGTCTCGTCTGGAGTAGATAAACTGAGCTGCTGCATTAGGTAAAAAACAAAGTATTAAAAAAAAAAAAGTCAATTTTTTTTCCTCCTTTAAGTACAAAACCTCTAAAGGGAAAAAATGTTAGGACGCTGACCTGTTGCAGTGGTTTCCAAGGGGAGGTAAGGGGTGCAGGTATGGGACACTACTGTATAATGACTACTAGCTGAAGACTATACAGAGCATACACCAATTCATGCTAGAATATAAATAAGTCATCATCACAGTGAAACAACAGGCTGGGTAATATCCTTGTATTCATGTAATTCAATAATTCAATAGTTCAGTATTCAAACAAAAGAATATATGCCAGGTTTGAAAAACAGTATTTTCTATATCAAATTACCATCTATCACCTAATGTCTTCAGAACCTTACTCCACAATTATTTTTTTTACCTCAGTTACAAGTAAAAAAAAAAATAATGAAAATAACATTGCTTTTACAATATGGCACTGTCAAACTACTGATAACAGTTTAATGGAATCAAACACATTCTTCTCTTCTTGGAATTTCATTAGAAATACAGCCCATAAGTTAAAATGTATATTCACACAAAACTTTAAACAAGTGCATAATTCCACTCTGATTTAGCAACATGTTAAGTCATACATAGACAAAACTTCTTGCTGAACATGAGCCCCAGTTATTACATACTCTTAGAAATGTACAAAGTATAATATAAACAAATTTCCTTGTGTTATGTAATATTCTCCACAGCTCTGAAATACATACTGAAAGCATATGTATATCCAGAAGTAGTATACCCTTAGCAACTGCTTCCCAAATGCATACCATTTCATATTCAAACACCATAACTGAAGCAACTGTTAAAAGATTGCTATCCAATCCAGACCAGATTATTTTATAAATGAAGCTTACATAAAAAGAATTCTTAGGAAAATTACTGTGCACAAACAAGAATTAGTTTTGCAATGTAGCAATTTACATTTAATTAAAAAGTAAACACTGCACATTTTCATCACAAAATACAAGGCTACCTTAATTCTTAGAAAAGGTCTGATAAATTCTCACTATTAAACTCAGAAATTGAATGCAAGACAATCTGAATTTAAATCAGGGAATGTGACTACAAATAATAAAAATACACACCTAGGTTCACTTATCTAAAATCAACAGGATGACAGAGGAACAGATTTTTAAAGACCTAATTAACTCAGGTACCTGTGGCCAGAGCACACAGACTACATCACAGTCATGGTGGATTTAGACCCAGCCTAGTAGCAGTAGCACAACTTTACATCAACATCATCCCTACTGTTTTCAGGGCCTACTCAGCTCTAGAAACACTGCCACCAAATCTGGGGAAACCCTAAACTGATAGTCTTGCCAGAGATTTGACTGGAGAACACAACCTAATGGTTCTACAGAGGGGTTGAATTCAGCTGGGCTGAGCCACTCCAATTATGTCTTACCTGAGCACACAGCATCACTATTTCACACCTACTTTGCAACATTATGATGCTGGAAGCCTTATTATCTCCGCGTGATCTTGCATGAGAACAGAAGCCAGCGAGGACCAGCGCTGCATCCCACAATAAGACTGCCTACCCCACATTTACTCAAAGTTCTGTAAAAGTCAACTATCAGGTGCAGAATCACAACTGTTCAGCCCAGCTAGATCCTACTAACACTTTTCAAAGACAGCAAATGTTTCAAGACTATCAACACTTTCCCAGATTTTTACATTATCAAGTACATTCCGACCATCCAAGATAATATACTTGTAGGACTGAAGATGTGCACAGTTGTCTAAAGTGACTTCCAACAGTACAATAATGCCTAACACTACCTAACTGACTTTAACAGGATTATGGACACTAGGCACTTTTCAAAAGTTTCACTAGCTTTTAAATATTGTTTTATTCTAGAAATAAATATCAGAGTAGGAATCACTGGATAATGCTTACATGTAATCATTTGAACTAACCTGTTGAAGGAGAAATGCAATAATCATCTTCTACTGATTGGCCATACACATCATCATCTTCAAAATCTATGAAGCAGAAACAGTAAAATCAGTCTGTACAATACTTGACATTATAATTCAAAGAGTAGTTTTTACAAAAGATTTTAAGAAATTACACATCTCTAGCATTGCAGAAGTGCAGTTAAGTACTGTTATTTAACCAGGTAAGAAAATCTAAGCTACAATAATAGAATTTTAACATTTAATATTCTATTCATTAGGAAAGCCAAAAATTTTCAGGAGCTGCCACGCATCACATGTCCTCCTTCAGCATCTTCCTTGGAAGATTGCCCTCATAGTCAAAACCCAACTTTATATAGTTCCACAAATCTTTACCCATGGCACTTCGCTTCATATTTCTGCTTGACCTCTCAGGTCTTAATCACAGGCAGTTGAATTACAATCTCTACTCCAACAACTCAGCATCAGCATTTCTACTCCACACCTATCAACTTCTCGGCTTTTTTCTCTGGTCTATCCTCATGGCCATGTAACTTTCAGCTCAAGTTCAGGAAGGCAAAACCACAATTCACAATTCCTTTTGAATATGCAAAATTATTTCAGCCAAAAAGGAAGAATCTTACACAGTTACTTAAACACAGCCATATATTTTCCCCATTAAAAAAAGGTATCAGGAATCAGTTACTGGGGAACACAGAGAGAAAGTAAATTACCCCTCCCTCAGAAAAAAATCCTAGTATTATATAAATCTTGAAAATAAATTTGTAATTTTCACTAAGTAACAATGAAATATATGAAAAAAGTAATTAAATATTTTTAAAGATGTTAAGCATACACTTATCAGTTTCACAAATTACATGTATTGTTTGTTGTTTCAAAAGAATGAGAGAAAAGAGTAGCTAACAGCTAAAAAGAATCTGCACTCTGATATCAACCTACAGACCTGGGACATTACAACCACTGTATCCATCTATAAAAGCCTCAGAATTTGGGGGATGAAAGGTTCATTTATCTCTCAACATGGAACAAGAAAATCAAAATAAACTTAATTCTATAATCCACTGTAATTAAAAAAAAAAAAAAGCCAACCAAAAGCAGTAGCTAAAAGGGCTGGCATAAGTGTATGAAAAGTTCAGTGAAAGACCCAGGAAGCTATTTTTGAAATTAAGTATCATGGGACAAAGAAATCATATTATAGGCTCATTTTGATTGTTTGTCTTAAAAAACAGAGCATATAGTTATCTACTTTTTGACCACGATGAAAAGGACACACTGTCTCCTGGTTCCATGCTAGGACCAATTCATCTGTAAAAAGTCTAGAGAAGAGCTATACATTTTTTTTTTTTAAGGTAAGAACATTTTTGTAGTTTGGCCAATATTTGGACAATGTCAAGGAGAACTCCGAGATAACTTCTGTGAATGGTTAACATTCACAGTTCGTAGTGAGTGAAATCAATGTGTGTTACTTGAATGGCTTGTATATCCCATACTGGTTTAATTTCTAGACTAAGTAAAGACACCTCAGTGATAATGGCTCAGCTTGTATTGACCATAAAAATAATTATTTAAAAATGACAGAAGTTACAGAGAACAGAGTAGAAGCCACAGAAGCATTCCGCAGTACCAACAGCTGTATCACCAACACAATCTCAGCTGGAGTATCACATTGAGTTCTGATTACAATACCTCAAAAAGGAGAGAGCAGAAAAAGAATATGGTCAAATAAAGGCCTCAATAACGGACCTAAGGCCTCAGAAGCCTTCCTACAAAAGGAGACAAAAAAAACCTGCAAATATTTACTTTAGAAAGGAGACAAATAATGGGGACAGACAAAGCATTACAGAATAGTAAGTGGCATAAAAAGAACACATGGCATTAGGTTACATAAAAAAAAGAAGACGCAAAAGTGTACTTCATTTGGGACAGAAATGATTGTATGCCACTACAAAAGTAGTATACAGTGTAAGCATAAAGACCACACATATACACACTTGTCATGAAACCTGATGTGTAATGCAACAGTGAAGTTTCAAATAGCAATAGCAACTTAAGCCTCATATGGCTACAGCAAATTACTAAGTATCTCAGCAACTTCATTAAGAGAGTGTACAAACAGTGAAAGGAATTCTACAGATTGGGCACCCGACTTCACAGATGACACAGTTTCAGCTGAAATCAACATTTTAACCAATCTGTGATGAAGGAAATCTCTAGAGGATGAAAGAATCAAGCAGTAAAATCCCCAATCCAATCTAAGATTTTGCCTATATTACGTAAATTTGCACTTGTAAAACCTGCAAGGTAGGCCACATGGATGTCATGGCTCACATGGATTTACATGACTTCCCCAAAAATTGCAAGCTCACAGTGCAAACCCCAATTTGCTACTATAATACATACACACATTGCATCCGTCCACTCAACAGCAAAAGCCCAGAGGCAGGCAGAAGTATTTTGTGCAATTTTTGTATATAATCTGACAAAGTGAGGCAATGAAATAGCTGCTCCCATACCAAAGGGTTCTTTGAAATACTAGTATCAATTGGAAGTGTGTCCATATTTCCACAGCCCAGGCCAACACAAACAAAACCACTGAGAATAAAGGTTGCGAATTGCAGTTTGCCTAAATTAATGGGACAGGGCACAAAAAAAGCTGCAGCACTGCGAGCCAAGCTCTTACACAAGAGCTCCTTCATTCACAGAATCCCAGGATGGTAGGGGTTGGAAGGACCTTTGGAGATCATCTAGTCCAACCCTCCTGCCAAGGTTCACCTACAGCAGGTTGCACAGGAACGCATCCAGGTGGGTTTTGAATATCTCCAGAGTTGGAGACTCCACCAGCTCTCTGGGAAGCCTGTTCCTGTGCTCCGTCACTCTCAAAGTAAAGAAGTTCCTCCTCATGTTGAGATGGAATTTCCGGTGTTCCAGTTTGTGCCCATCGGCCCCTGTCCTGTTGCTGGGCACCACTGAAAAGAGCCTGGCACCCCTCTTGACACCCACCCTTTAGATATTTATAAACGTTAATAAGATCCCCTCTCAGTCTTCTCTTCTCCAGGCTAAACAGACTCAGGTCTCTCGGCCTTTCCTCATAAGAGAGGTGCTCCATTCCCTTCACCATCTTTGTAGCCCTCCGCTGAACTTTCTCCAGTAGTTCCCTGTCCTTCTTGAACTGAGACATTCAGAACTGGACACAGTACGCCAAATGCAGCCTCACCAGGCCAGAGTATAGGGGGAGGATGGCCTCCCTCGACCTGCTGGCCAGCACAGGAGACCATTGACCTTCTTGGCCACAAGGGCACATTGCTGCCTCATGGCCAACTTGTTGTCCACCAGGACTCCCAGGTCTCTTTCTGCAGAGCTGCTTCCCAACAGGTTTGCCCCTAACCTATACCAGTATATGGGGTTATTCCTCCCTAGGTGCAGCACCCTATATTTGCCCTTGTTGAACTTTCATTACGTTCCTAACCGAAGCATTGGGTTTCATGCAAGCTTAAGTAAAATACTACAGCAAGGTGTCTGAAAAACAGGTTCTTCCTTAAGATGCTCAACTCCAAGAAAAGACTGTTGCCTCTTTATCATTAAGGCTGAACATCAGCAACAATTTGCAAGAGTGAGGCCGGGAACACAAACTTTTAACTTTCACAAGAGCAGAGATGGGCGGGGTGGGCTGTACTGAGGCTGGTTTTTCAAGCCACTCCCACCCGCCGGAGAAGCAGCCAACTCCGGCAGCTTAAGGCAAGGCAGGCAAAGCCTGCCGGGGCCGCGCTCCCCCGGCGGGGCTCCCCCGGTAGCGCAGGTGGCGGCCATGATGGTCAGCGGCAGCGCGGCCACGCGGGCCCCTCCCGCCGCTCGGGCGGGAAACGCGGGGAGGGGGAGGGAGGGAGAGGCGAGGCCTCGCACGGCGCCTCGTCCAACCCCCGGCGAAGAGGCGGGGCCGGCGTCTGCTTCTCCCCGCCCAGAGCCTTGACAGCCCCCCGCGCCCTCCCGCCCTCCCTGCCCGCCACCCGCCCCGGCCCCGCCGCTCCTTCCCGCACACGCCGCCGATCACCCCCCACCCCCACCCTCCGCCGGGCGGAAGGGCCTGCCGGGGGAAGGTGTGCGGGCCTGGGGGGAGGGAGGAAGGCGCGAAGGGGCCGGCCCCCAGGGCGGCCCCCGCAGCTCTGCCGCCGGCTCCTGCTCGCCACTACCTTCGTCGTAGTTATACCCTCGGACGTTCCTGTGCCGGGACATGATGGCGGCGGCGGCTGCCGCCTTGCTGGCCCGCGGTGGTTCTGGCGCGGCGGACCTAGGGCGCCATGTTGGTGTCCGGCAGGGCCTGACGGAATTCCCCCTCCGCGCAGGCGCGCCGGGGGCCCTTCCGCCCGCCTCGCGCTCCCGCGCATGCGCGGCCTCTCCCGCTTCCGCCCGGCCGCTTCCTGCTCGGCCAGGTGGCGCGGGGCGAAGGGGGGCGGGCTGCCGAGGCCGCTCGCGCTCCGCCCCGGCGCTGGGCCGTTGGCCACGTCAGCGGCGGGCGCTGGTTTCGCGCCGGCCGGCCCGCCCGACCCGGCTGAGGGGGTCGGCAGCTGCGGGGCCTGCGCCCCTCACCGCGCCCTCGGCCGCCTCAGAGACGGTGAGGGAACAGCCGCTGGGGCGCCGCGCTCTGGGGGGGTCTGCGGAGTCGTCGTGCTCAGCCCCGTGGGGAGCAGGGCAGGCCCACCTGGGGCAACGCCTTTACACCTCACCCGCCCCAGGCAGGGAAACACCCCCGTCCTCGCCGTGCTGCGGCCGACATTTGAGTGCTGGCGTCCAACCACCCTGCTACCAAGCCTGGCACGGGTCCCATGCTGCCATCGAGTGCAATCTTGGCATTTGAGGCGTAACCCGCATTTTTATATCATTATTGACCCCCCAGACTTAAAATATGCGAAACTCCTGCAGCCATAACTACACAGGTGTAAGCAAGCATATTTAAAATTACAATGTAATCAATGACAATGTAGTGTTCTGGGTTGGCATAAGTTCACTGAAGGGTACACTCATTGAAACACTCATCTTAAGATACCATTTCCGTATTTGTGTACAACCACAGGCACAGAGTTTGAAAGGCTTTGACATGAACTAAAAGGTTTTTTTCAATTCTGGATCTGAAACAGCTCAAATTGACCTGGCTTGTTGGTGACCATTAGCCATTACAATCAAATGACTGACTAGGGGCTGGGATTAAATGAACTGCGTGTAGGTAAATGTGAACTGTATTAATTAGCATTCTTATTGGCAGCGCTAAGCAGTAAAATGTCGAAGTGTTAGGCTCCATGGAGGTCTTGATTTGACTTTGTTGGCCCATTGTTGGCACTGGAGGCACCATCTAAAACAGAGTGTCAGCCTGCAAGTACTATTGCAGTGCCAAGGGATCAGGTAATCAAAGAATGTCCCTACAGCTGCTTCTCTTGCTGGGTCAGAGAGAGAAGGGGAAGCAGAGAAGACCATAAGCTTTGGTGTCCGAGGGAGGTGGGAGAGACACTCCTGTTCACAGGCCCTACCAGTGTTCCCTGCTGAGCTCCAGCTCTTACAGACTCGTCTGCTTCTACATTCTCCAGCCCAGCAGTTCCTCAGGTACCTGCATTCATCTACATGCTCAGGAGCTGCTAGGCTGGTGACCCCATCAATATGTTTCAAGTCAGATGTCTCCATTTTCAAGACCTTTAAGACTTTATTTACCATCTTTTTATCTGGTCTTGACAACAGCAGAAATCAAGCCTCTTCCAGCCACCTGCATGGCCCAGGTGTCCTCTGATATCCCACCACATAGCCACACATCCCTACAAACACACATACCCTTGGTTTTGTAACTGCCACCTAACTATTGTCTCATCCTGGCCCACATGCTGAAACTAACACTATCGGTGACTCCACATCCTTCCTGGTCACCACTGGAGGCAGGGTGTGTTAAACATAAACCAAAGTTTGTGTTCGTATACAAATTGTATGCAAATGTGCAGATTGTTTCCTTATGTTATTTGCATACTTCTAACTAATTTGTACAGAATAGCACATGCAGCTGTACAAACTTAGGATCTGTATAAAGTCTTTCATATGGTGCTAAGATTAAAATAGAATTGGAAACAAAGATTTCTAATTCATACTGGTGTCCTGTTGACCTTTAGTGACCCAAATGTTCTCTACAGCAGAGGTTTGACAGAAGTTGTGTTGATCCTTATCTGTCCCAATCTCTTGATATGGGTGAAAGACACAAAAGTGAAGAATTGCTATCATACATTATGATTTAATATTACAAAGCCAGGCCGACACACTTCTAAATTCAAAACCTGATTCCAGCATGTGCTGAGCCTTTATTGAAGTAACTTAAAACACTGTAGCACTACAACCCTCACAGTGTCCTGCCAGTCTGCCTTCAACAGCTTTACCTTGGAAATGTCACTCTTTCCAGCCTCCAAAATTACTTAGATCCCATTTTGAAAATGTTAAAAACTCCAGTAAATCTTAATCATGTAAATTTAGCATTTTTTTCTTTCAAGTAGTGACATTTCTCATTTTACGCCTGACCATCCTATTGCAAAGATGTTTCTTTTATCCTTCCTATTCGTGCTTTTTACACAAATCACCAGTTGTTTATCAAATAATCATTTTTTCATGGTTGAATTTTACATTCACGTTTCTTATGTTATCACTCTTGATTTTCAGTGACTGTGGCCTCCACGGATAGGACCCACGTTTCACACAGAATCACAGAATCTTCAGAGTTGGAAGGGACCTCTAGAGATCATCTAGTCCAACTCCCCTGCTAAAGCAGGATTGCCTAGAGCACATCCCTCAGGACTGCATCCAGGCGGGTCTTGAAAATCTCCAGAGAAGGAGACTCCACAACCTCCCTGGGCAGCCTGTGCCAGTGCTCTGTCACCCTCACTGTAAAGAAGTTTTTCCGTGTATTTGAACGGAACTTCCTATGTTCCAACTTGTGCCCATTGCCCCTTGTCCTGTCACTGGGAACCATTGAAAAGAGTCTGGCACCATCCTCCTTAAACCCACCCTTTAGATACTTGTATGCCATAATAAGGTCTCCCCTCAGCCTTCTCTTCTCCAGGCTAAAGAGTCCCAGCTCTCTCAGCCTTTCCTCATAAGGGAGGTGCTCCAGCCCCTCAGTCATCTTAGTTGCCCTTCACTGGACTCGTTCCAGCATTTCCCTGTCCCTCTTGAACTGGGGAGCCCAAAACTGGACACAGTACTCCAGTTGTGGCCTCACCAGTGCAGAGTAGAGGGGGAGAATGACCTCCTTCGACCTACTGGCCACACTCTTCCCTATGCAGCCCAGGATGCCATTGGCCTTCATGGCAACAAGGGCACACTGCTGGCTCATGGATAATTTACTGTATACCAGGACCCCCAGGTCCTTCTCCTCAGAACTACTTCCTGGCAGGTCCACCCCTAACCTATACTGGTGCTTAGCATTCTTCCTCCCCAGGTGCAGGACCTTGCACTTGCTTTTGTTGAACCTCATTAGGTTCTTCTCTGCCCAGCTCTCCAGCCTGTCCAGGTCACGCTGGATGGCAGCACGGCCCTCTGGAGTATCAGCCATTTCATTTGCTTGATAGTCAAATGTAACATTGTTTTCAAGATTTCAAAAATAGCGTTTAAAAAAGGAAAATAAATAATAGTTGTAAAAATATAAAGATGATCTAAGCCCAGCATAGGAGATGATACACTATGTAGTCTTTCCATGGCATTAACAGTGGACTTGGAAGGCTGCTATTTTTCTTCAAGTGTAGTAGGTTATATCATATGAAGACCTGAGGAAAAAAAAAACCAACCAAGAACAACAGCTTAATACAGAAGCGCAATTATTTCATGTTACAGCAGTGTCTTCAGAGAATCATAAATACACAGTGATCATTGCTTTTCTTAACTCTAAGACCTATGTAAATATTTTAGGGAAAGGTGTTCAAGAAATAATAAGCTTTAGTCCTTAAGCCCTAGCTATAGCTCAAGTAGTGTTATTTGTAAGTGAATGCAAGTTTCATGAAAGGTGTTCATCTGACAGCAAAGCAGTCTATAACTAAACATTAATCCTTCATCAGTGATTAAGGCACCATCAGAGAACGTCATCAGTCTGGCTCCAGCAGCTCGGACTGAGGAATGACTAACCAGGTCACTTCTGGTAAACACTATGAGCGTTCATTTCCTTCCTGCCCGATGAGATTGTATATTACTTCAAGGTGTATTCATTAAGAAGTGAACTAAAACCACCGGTCTTAATCCAGTTGACAGCATCACTGGTAATCCTGTTTTTTTCAGCAGTCACCTGGGCACTCCCAGCCCCAGCACTACTAGGGCTTTTTGCAACAGTGTGAAACAATAAAATATTCAGTAACTTCTTTTAGCTAAGCAGAATGTCTTTTGAATGGTGTTATTTCTTCTTGAAGTTACCCAGCTTTTTGGTAGTTTTAAAGTTCTTAGTTAAAAAACTTCCAGTCTATTTCGATACTGTTTCCTTTTAAACCAAAGTTAAGTAAGATATGGTGTGGGGAAAAAACAGCATAATTCCAGATGTTATACCACACTATGCAGTGTGGGTGTTATGTTTTAAAATACAGATATTATCAATGTCACTAAGCACTTTTCCAGCTGATAAATGATCTGACTGGATCAAAAGAACTGCAGCCAATAAATACATGTCTGGTTTTGTTTAAAGTGACACCATCTAGATCAGAAGCTGATTTAGGAGTCAGAAAGTGAAGAGTATTAATAAATGATCATTTTGTACATATGGTAAATAGCAAGTGTCTCCAATTTTCCACAGTATGAATGAGCTTGTTAAATATATTTATTATTTCTTTGAGAATGGATCAGTCTGCAGAACAACAAGTTTCGCATATGAGTTAGTGATTTATGTTAGTCAAGACCTTATACAATTTCAACAGGATCTAGCTAAGTTAGTTGAATAGGTAATGTAATGGCAATCTGATCTGGAAAAGTTGCCTATTTGGATGGTTTAACATGAGCCATTTGTATTCCTCACACATATGTAAAGTTACTATTACAATAAGGAATAAAATATTTCAGTGACTTTAGCTATGTCTGTACTTCCTGAAACACTTTGGGTGTAATCCCAATTTCCCCTGTCATCCTACAGCCTTCCTGCTGGATCTCAGACTGCTTCTCGTCTGCAGTGACCCAACAGCCTCGGCAAGGAGGGGAACCGCCTTGAACCACAGGGGCTGCGAGAGCAGGAGTTTGAATTCAAGCACGGTTGCCGAGAGCATGGTAGCTATACCTGCTGTTAAGCACAGACTGAAAAGCCCTGATCGATTGTTTTTACTACTGAATGCAAATTTAAAAAAATAAGAGATGATTACAGCAGAGATCGGCATTCACTTCTTGCAGGTCTCTGAAGTATACTGTTGATACAGAGTGGGATAAGTCATGAGAATCCGCAGGGGCATGTGAAATTTCTTACACAAAGAAAGATTTAAAGGATTAAGAGTTTGTCTTACAGAGGAGATGTATAAAATGGGACGTGATGAAAGTGTATACTAGGGAATGGCTCATAAATAGCCATTGGTTTTCCCCTCATAGTAAAAGAGGAAATTCCTTGAGATTGAAAGAAGGCAAATTTTAAACTGATAAAAGTAAACAATTTTCATTTAGCACAGAATTAGACTTTAAAATTCACTGCCAGAAGAAATGATTGAGGCCAAAAACTTAGTAGGATTCAAACCGTTTAGATACCTGCGTAGATGACAAGAAAGAATACTTAAACATGATCACAGTAAATATTTAAAATCTATATAAAAGTTCTGCAAGGTATGGAAATCTTCAAGTTAGTGATTCAGTCTAATTTTAATTGTTACAGGTGACTGACAGGAGAAATTAATGGGAGCTACAGACATAAGGAAGAGACAAAACAGAAGGCTGTCATTATGACTCAGTTGAATGTGATGCACGTGTCTGTGCTACAGCATGTTATAATGACTCACATATATACATAGTGGCAGCATTCTGTTGTATATGATCGTACACATCAATGAAGCAGGCACTTTAAAAAGTCTGTCATGGTTCCTGGCTGCTACCATAAACTGTGTCTTCACCAATATGTCTGCGGTGAGGTATATTTATTGAACACAGGGATGCAGTTAAGCTTCCAGTAACAGCGGGATCATGTTCTATTGCCTCAGTAGAAAAGAAAACACCACAGATTCTGAAAAATATTTTTAAGAAACATTCCACAAGCATCCAGAAGTGCAAATCAAAGCCAGGCAAATACAGTTTGAGAAGTCTCTCACTTTTCTGGATAAAGTCATTCGTGATACAAATTCGAGTGGGGCATTCCACTACTGAGCTCTTCATATAGACCTTAAATTAAAAACAAATGCTGACACATGTAAGCTTGTGGAAGGCATAATTAGAGTTGGTTTGTTGGGAAGGCAGCTTGTTAAACTCTAACCATTATCTTACAATTACTCTGATTTTGTTTTCTGCATCCTACACTTTTAAATTTTTGGGACCTGCCTTTGGCAAACCCCACTATATATGCTGCGCAGAACAGACTGAATATGTGGTCAAGAAAACTCCGTATGCTGGTCTTTCAGAGACTTATTTTTTGCCTTTTCTGGTTACTGACCTTAAAAAAGCCAACTGTCCAGGGTAGGGGGTGGGGGGAGGAATTGCTGAACACTTGGAAAAGACAGCAAAGACTTCCAGCAGAAGAATAAATTGCGAGTTCCAGAAGACATCCAGAAGAATTACTGTTTGATATCCCTTGGGGCTGAGGCTGTGGCAAACTCGGTGACTATCCATGTTATTTGAAGTGCAGACTCACACATGGGGTCTGCACAAGTCGTGGGATATCCTGAAAGGGAAATCTCAGCTAGGTGGTGTTCGCTGGGCTCATTTTGAGTACAGCCTTAGCGGTGGTGCACACAGTCTGCTGCCCCTCCGTACCGGGGAGCGTGGAGCATTGCCATGCATCCGCGTTGCAAGGCCACCTGCAGTCTGCAGGCAGCCTGAGGTTCGGTCTCCTTTTGTGTGATGCAGAAGGGGCGAACTACAGGCATCCTGATGGCCAGGATGGCAGGGCTACTGAGTCAGGGAAACCCTCTAGACTCACCTCTCTTGGAAATCTGCTACCTGCAGGGTTTTCCTGAGTCACATTCCTTCGCGCATGAGACTCAGAACTGAATCTGTAAAATTGGGATATGTCAGTCTGAAAAGCGATATATGGTATTATTAAGTGTGACAGGGAGAACCATTAGATGAATAGGAAATCATAGCATCATAGAATCATCTAGGTTGGAAGGGACCTTTAAGATCATCGAGTCCAAACATCAATCTAACGCTGCCAAAATCACCACTAGACTACGTCCCTCAGCACCACGTCTGCCCATCTTTTAAATACCTCCAGGGATGGTGCCTCAACCACTTCCCTGGGCAGCCTGTTCCAATGCTTAATAACCCTTTCAGTGTAAATTTTTTTCCTAATATCTAATCTAAACCTCCCCTGGCGCAACTTGAGGCCCTTTCCTCTTGTCCTATCGCTTGTTACCTGGGAGAGGAGACCAGCCCCCACCTGGCTACACCCTCCTTTCGGGTAGTTGTAGAGAGTGATAAGGTCTCCCCTCAGCCTCCTTTTCTCCAGGCTAAACAACCCCAGCTCCCTCAGCCGCTCCTCATAAGACTTGTGCTACAGACCCCTCACCAGCTTCGTTGTTCTTCTCTGGACACGCTCCAGAATCTCAGTGTCTTTATGTAGTGAGGGGCCCAAAACTAAACAGAGTATGTGAGGTGGGTGGCTTCATTCCATACTGTACTTTGGTCTTTGACTAAAGTCTTTGTTTTCTCCCCCCCCCCGAAATTCACTTTAAAGGGGCAATTGTACATGAAATTCTCAAGTCCCTCTTTACCTCTCAATTAATTCTCACGTACTGCAGACTGAAGAATCCCACAGCAGGTATTGCTAATTCATCCTGCAATCACAGGAATTAATGCACTTCAGATGTTCTTTTATTTTGCTTTCCTTGCTTTGTCATCTGGTTATATTTTGCGTATCCTCGAGTCAAATGTAGTCCCGGACACTAGCTGGGAATGGAAACTTGGCCTAATCTTGCCAATTATATCCTTTTAGTTCAGTTTTGTTTACTTTATCTGATAAGCAGGAACTACTTAACAAGATGCTCATTTACTATCTAGTTTGCTCCACGTGTTTAAAGTATAAAATTCTATCACTTGCTATTAGAACAAATGTCCTATCTTCCATGAGCTAATCTTGTATGGCAGATGCACTGTCATAAATGTATAAATCTACTTGAAAACCAATCTGATAAAATTTTATGCCTGCAAAATGGTGATTCACTTATATCAATGTACTTGTCACTCAGACCTTTGAAAAATACATATAATACCACAGAGTTGGGTGGGTGCTGAAAATATGCAAGACCTTGATAATAGGAAAACATTAGCCACAAAGCGTAAAGGAGAAACACCATTTAAAATAAACCGTACCAGTCCAAAGTTCCCCAGTCTGTACACCGTATATAACAAAAGGAACATGTAAGCTTTTGGTCTTATGGTGCTGTAGCAGCTACCTCATTGGGGACGGCAGGATTTCAGTTTAACTGGAGATAACTTACACATCTCCCCAATTTTCATATCTGCACTATTTGTAAAAACAAACATGGCTTAGGCCTTATGAATCAATATTTTAATACTGGTGTCAAAAGCTTAACTGATGTAACAGTTCTACTTAAACTTTATTCTACCTCCAAAGTATCCCCTTCTGAAAAGGTTGTTGTCTCACTTTCTAAGCTATCTCTGAGGACAGGTCAACGACGTAAAATTTTGCTTAATATGCTGAAAGTTACAATTTGCTGTATGTGATTTTGTTGCTGATTGGAGACGTGGTGAGCTTTCATCTTTGCATTGAAGTCCACCAATTTTTTATGTTTGTATGCAATGAATTCCCTGAAAGACACAACAATGTTGCGATGTAAGCCGAATTCAGTTAGTATTAAAGTAGTTTTTCCCAAATCATGCATGGACACAATGGAAAGGAATGGCTCTTTCTGTCCTTCTGCTATGGATAAAAATAATTTCCCACAAGACTTCATATAGAATCACATGTACCTGGCATCAATCATTCCTGCAGACAACCTCTGAAGAGGCTAACACATCTGAGTTACAGTAGCAACTACATTGTCTGTGAACAGGGCAGATCCCTGCAGCAACAAAGTCTGTCTTTGCTTCGTTCTTTTTTTCATTCATGGAAATCAAGAATTAAGTTAATTTTCCTTCTACATCAGTAATCTGGGTGAGGTTCTTCACAAACGTCTATAGAAGCAAGGCTCATGGTAAAAGAGTTTTCCTATATTCCTTCAATCTTGATAAAATTCAGTGGGGAGTTATAAGAGAGGGACTCAAACTAGTGCTGCCTCAGATGGAAAAAAAACTAAAATTGAACTGTTAGGTGTCCTGCATGTGTGCAGAGTTTCACATTAGCCACAGTATGGGCCAAGTGATGGTGTCACAGAGATAAAGAGACAGCTCTGGTTACTGCTGTGAAAGGTAGTTGGGGGACAACAAATACAGTGCGTAAGAATCTGGGTTTCATCCTTTAGCTGTTTGTGGAGCAGCTTGTTTTACTTGGCAGAAGCTATTCCTGGGATATGAAGAATTTAATATAAATAGTCGCAGTCTGTCCACATTACTTAAGTTGATGGTAGGATATTCAGGAGATAATGAAATTACTTCTACTCAGTATTTAATAATTGATACTCAGCACTATTAAGAGTGGATGAATTAAATCAGTATAATTTATTTGTCAGGGCAGGTAAAAGTGACTTCAATGAAATTTAACCAGGAGTGAATTTAACCCCATAGCAATAAATTTTAATATCTACTTGCAATTCAGAAACCTTATTCTGGCGGAACATTAGATAGATGCATCAGTCCTTTCCTGGATTTCATAAATTTGAGATCGTAATTTACAGCTATGATGCAAGGCCAGCACTCTGTATTGGTCACTTAACTTTGTTGAAAGAAAGTTTAGAATGAGTGGTAAAGTTACAAGCGGGATGACTAAGGACATTATTAACAATAGAAACAAAAAAATATTTCTTCTGCATTTTAATTCGGCTGTGCTCACGTGGAAATCCACATTTAATTGTCAATAAATGCTACAGCAGAATTTTACTAATACTCTCCAACTAAAAGATTCTGGTGAACTTTTTATAGAAATTCATTTGGAGCCTGGTCCAATCTTCATGAAAGTTAATAGAGATAATTGCACTGGCTTTCATTAATCCGTTTGACATTAACCAGACCAACAAAACATATAAAGGAGAGAATTTTGGTAGAACAAAACTGAAAAATGGTACATTGAGTTCCAGCGGAGTAAATTGTTTTAGAGAGACACCCTGTCACTGCTAGAGGAACCATGAGCTGAGCAACAAAAGATAATAATAGGTATAGAAAATTTCTTATCTATGTTCTCAGGCAGTGAGAAAATGTCAATGGATGTTATCTGTGAAAACACAAGATTGTGTAAAAAAAAAAAGAAAAAGTGAAATATAGCAAAGAGGAGGCAAATAAGTGAGGCTGCCCTTTTGGGCCTGAGGAGGTGGGAGAGGAGCACTGGAACCAGCCTGTCCTGAGCCACCATTTGACCAAAAGGGAAGGCATTGAGTGAGTCCTGCTAAGGACCACGGAACTCAGCTGGATCGTTGACTCCTGGTTGTAGGGGCCCTTGGGGGTAGCTTTAGTCAGGGGAAATAACCTTGTGTTGTGCTGCTTGCTAAAGTTTGCATTTCAGTTAATAAACTGTGCCTGAGGGAAGGGCCTTAAAGAGGCTTGGGTGTGGTACCGGATTTTTTTCCCTGGCTGGTGAGGGAGTCTGCCAGTTTACAAAAATATAGGGGCTTAGCAAATCCTGTGTGCTTGTACAAGACTTCCTTCACCTTGGAATAAAGACATGACGCTTTCCAGTATTTTAAAGCAGACTTGACACATTATCTTTGAATGCATATCAAGACAAATGATCACCTCTCAAAAAGAAGAGGAAAAAGAGAGTGTTTGTGATCCATTTATTTGATTTTTTTTAAAAAAAAAACCTCCTTGTATGCTGAAAAGTAGCTATTCTTCAACCAGAAAAAATGCTTGTCTCAGGTTATAAGCTCTTTGGAAAAAGGCTCATCTCTTTTTTTTTTTCTCTATTTTTACTCTGCTGAGTACAGCATGGTTCTTCTCCAAGACTGAAACGCAACAGCAATAGCAGTAAAACAGTGGTATCTCAAAGATGGATATAAACACATACATATTTATGACCAACAAAAAGACTGTCAATGTATTGAAAGTCCAGTTTTACTCTTACAGCAGTTTTGCATTTGTACAAGTTATATGACTTCTGTAGGCTTCTGAAATAAATTAACATTGTTCAAATGAGAAACATTTCTAGAATCTGCAGACACTTTTAATGTGGCTGCATGTTAAATTCGCAGGATTTAAATCTTCCACATCATAACCTGGATGCAACAACCATATATTTTTAAAGAAAATTAGGTTCAGGTATAGACCTAGAGGAACTGATTTTCTTGTCCTTTACATCATGCACTCATTTTGAGAAGAATCCCAAGCTATGTGTGAAATAGTAGAAAACTGTATCACTTACCACTGTAAGTTGAAGAAGCCTGAATTAGTAAATTAGTCACACCAGTTCTGAGCTTCCAAGGCACAAAATGAGCTCTTGAAATCTTTTGGGGATGGTTTTCTATTGGAAATAACCAGGGGAAAATCAAACAAATGGGAATGAAAGGCAAAAATGTAGCCATGAGAAAAATGTATACATGAAGAAAGGAAAATAATAACTGAGGGATGTCAAAATGGTTGCATATATCTCCTTCAGTAAGGGCAAAATCTGTAAAACTAGGTCTACATTCAGTTTTACCCAAACAGATCACTAGTCTTTTTACTGTCCTGTCTCTCTGTTGGGGAGCTAAAGTCTTCTCTTACAGTGCTTTATATCAGTAGCAAAAAGTAAAATACAGACAGACTTTCAATACAGTTTAAATGTGATCTCTTTGCATCGGCATGGTTGAGGAGAAAGTTACACCGTTATAGCTGGTGAATGGATGAATGTGTTGCGTCGATGTAACAAGTTCTATTCCATAAGAATGCTCAAACAAACAATCTGCGCAAGGTATAAGCGATGTGATTATTTATAGTCTGAGCCTAATACAGACCTGACACACTTAACTGTGTGAACAATAAATACTTTGTGAGGGTAAGAAAGTGAAAAAAGTGCTGTTTGCAAGCACTGCCACATGGTGCACAGCATTTGCCGAGAACAATAATGCAACACCTCCTCCAGATCCCCACAGGATGTGTATTCTTGTTATTTCAGGGTCTCTTCCAAATTTATTTGACATTATTGCAAGATTCACATAAAATTCAATGGATTTCGGTCCTTAGCTTGTCATGTAAAATACTGGCTCAATACAGAGTTTATATTCGGAGAGGTGAAATAAAACCTTCCTATTCCCACACCCTGAATAAGCACTTTCACCCTGTTTAAGATCATTCCAAAAATAACAGGAAGCAGGCAGGTAATAGGTACTATCTGGACTAACATTATAATTGCAGCCCCAGGGAAGGAGGGAATAATGGATTCTTCTATACTCATTTTCCCCGTGACTGAATCTTCAAGGAAAGGGACATTTGTAATAATAAAGATTCCAAATCTTTAAATAATTGCCTCTTGAAAGCCAACTGATTAAATCATTACCTAAAAATCAATCATTTCTGCCAGTTCTATGCGGTACATAAGTAGTTGTTTACTATTTACTGTTTCCCTTCTTAAGGGATAAATGTCTAATGAAAAACAAAGTGACGTGTATAACCACAGTTCAGCTAATGAGTGGAGAAAAGTAAGCGTGTCCTTCAAAATGTAGATCTCAGTGGTCAGAGTGTGCAAATATTAGCTTATAATTACTCTTTATCAGGCTTTCTGCTGGTAGGAGTTAGGCGTCCTCCACAGGGTATGGGAAGGCATGGGTGGCAAGGGAAGGTGGAATGCCATGCTCATTCTGGGGAACGTGTTGTACATCCATTCATCCATCCATCCATCCATCCATCCATCCATCCATCCATCCATCCATTCTCTGTGAGTATAACCAGCTACAGGTACATTCCTAAATCTTGCAGAGCCCTGATGTTAACAGAGTTTGTACCTTCAGCTGGTGATTTCCTGCTGTTTGTCAGTGACCTTGGCTTCACCCTTAACGACTGCGGTGAGCCCCAGCTCCATCTTACCTGTTTGCAGTACAGCAGCCTCTCGTGAGCTAAACTTAGCCCGGGAAACCAGGAAGTGAAGCCAGCACCCGGCCTTTCAAGTGGCGAGGTGGTTGGAGGTAGAACGAAAATGTTGTGGTGACTCACTGGCAGGAGGGTCAGATGGGATCATGGGAAGAAGCAAGGGTCAGACGCTGGCCTTCGGGTGTCTGTTTGTCTGTGAGGGGGGGAACAGACGTGGGTGATCTGCAGGCAGCTGTGTAAGACCGTTGTCTTAATGGTGCGCTCATGTCAGTCCCTTCTGACAAAGGATTATAGCTACGCCACCATCAATCAAAAAAAACCAAAACCAAGCTATATACAAGAACCTTTTTTTGTCGTTTGATTCATGGACGTGAGAATTCCCATGATAATATTTCTCAAAGAATTTCCCCATTCATTAGTGTAAATTTGTTTTACTGAACACCGAGTGGCGGGTTATGCAATTTCAGTGTGACGATTCCTGGGGATCTGTACACCACCAACAATAAGGGCTCTATGCTCATCAGATACATGGCCTGGAGATGATCAGAGAATATGTTTCAGCCCTCACCTCACACTATCTTGCTGAACTTGTCTGGGCTGAGGAAACTTGTTTTTGCTCTTCCCTGTGGGCCTCCCACTAAGAAACAAAAATAAGATGATTTCAGTATTTCCATCTCTGCTCTCACAACCCACCTGATTCTAAAAAATCAACGTTTCCCCTCAAAAAAATCGCAAAATGAAACAGCAATCTCCATAAAAGCAAGAAAACATTTACAAAAAGATGAATGAAACATCTGGTCTGCGAGCAAAAGACAAAAAGTAATCCATCAAGAATCATACGTGTGATTTGTTTAACTAGAAATATTGCCCTTCTTTGTGCTTCAACAGCCAGTGAGGACGGTGAGGCTTTTCCTGGTAACACCAGTGAGACCTGGAAGACGATACTTTATGTTCATTTATGACCCACACACAGGTTCCTGCTGATTTTCTACTTAGCTCCCACATTCAGTAATAATGGAACTACCTTCAACCTTGAGGCAACTATCATCTTCACGCAAATTAAATTTAGCTGTACATGGCTTCTCTGCAAGTTTATTATTCCTTTCTGACAAACTTTCTTTTCTGTCTTGTCCAGGAATGCTGATCATTTTACAGATTATAAATCAAGACAAGACTAATGTTATCACATAATCTGACCTCCTACAAAAACTACCCAAATCAGTTCTTATTTGAATTGGTGCGTGGCTTTTAGATGTATTGTTTTATCCTGATCTTATGAGGAAATGCTTCAAAGCCAGGAAAAAAAGGTTGAGGCCTGCGTCCAAAAAACCCTTGACCACTCTCTTCTGTCTCCCTTTCTACAACAGGTATTTTGGGCTACATGTGTGCTACTAAGTAAAACAGACTGGAGACTGTGCTTTGGCCCAGAAGACAAAAGGCACGGCTTGAATCCAAGTCCAAAAACCCCCATCATCCCATCTCAAACAGATTAATTTTATCCAAACCTCCTAATAGGAAAGGTTCATGTAACATGCTGTCCACTTAGCGACACCCACACACTTTCCTGGGTAGTCGTGCTAGTTGGCAAGGGCCAAAGTTATGCTTGGAAGTGTGCTAAAACTGTAAAGTATCAGCAACTGCAGAAGGGTGCAGGCGTATGATCTCTGACCCTGTTTTATTCGCAAGGGTAAGAAAAGCTCAGTGACCTTTATCTAAGCTTGCAGTCATTCTCTTAGGTTTCTCCATCTGCAATTTACTTCTCTGTCATTTACGCAATGCTTCCTGTTTCCTTACTCCCTTCACTCCTCCCTTCTATTTGTCTTGACTACTGTGTGTCTAATAAACTGATCTAGTACACCCTACCGCACTCTTGGGGCCTCAGGATCTCCGGAATGGGTGCTCACAGTTTCAACCTGCATCCCAGTTCTTGTGTGTTTTGTTTCTTGTTTTTTCCCCCAAGTAAATACGTGATGTGGTAGCTATCCTTAAAAGTGGGCTAACAGCTAGCTGAGCTGACTGTGCGTGCTGAGGAAACGGGCAGGTTGTTGTCCATCCTGACCAATGATGGTAGGTTGGTTTTACTCCAAATGAAAACAATGTGTGAGGGAACAGTCACGGTTTTGGTACATAGGATTATGAGATCATGGTAAATGTAATAACATGACAAAGTAGCATTTTAAGAATTTAAAATCCTGAGCATTTACAGGAAGATGAATGACTCTGAAGGAGACAAATTGGTCCCGACTCTATACTGTTGTCTCCTGAAGCTGTCTTAAAATCAACCTTATTTCTGGTCTGTGAGGGGAGGAAATCAAGATTTACTATGTAGATGACCTTTCAGGATGAATTTGAGTAGTGTTAATTTTTATGGCAGTGAATTTTCTCCACAGGTTCAGGTGGGCAGAGGGGTCCATCCATTGTTCCCATTCATGGGGGGGCGGGGGGGGCAGGGAATAGGAAATATTTGAAATTTGTGTTTAGTCATCCAAGCATCTTCTGATTCTTGTCAGTATTTCTCATGGCTTGGGGGTCTTTTTGGCAGTACTTTTCTTGCAAAAAGCATCATATCCTCTAGTAAAAAGTAATGATGTGAGAAGACCCAACCCTTCAAGCTGAAGTACTTGAACATTGAGAGACACCTACTGATACCATCCTAGTTTTATCTGGCTGTTTGAAGAGGAAGGAGTTCTTGACTGTTGCGGCTCAATCATAATTCTGCCATGATGGTGGCGAGTTTTCTTCTCAGGTAGGCAGAAGATGTGAATTCCTTCTTCACTCAATATGTCTGAAGGCATGGAATGAGGTCTTAGGAAAGAAGATGTTCACAGTACTTGAATGAGGGGCAGCTCCAAGCAAAAAGACCTTCTGTGGATACAGCTGCTACTGGGATCCCAAGGTAGGATGGGAATGTGGTACAGAGTTTAGGGCTGTAGTTTTTGGGAAAGAGCTAAAGAGTAGGGGTCGTGGCATGCGAAGGTACAGTTAGGGCCTCAAATTTCCTTAATGGAGGTAATTGACTTCAGTGCTTAAAATACGTTCCTTTTTGCTAGCTAGTAACTAACTTCTTTAAAGCCAGCTAATTTTCTTTTCAAGGTCCTACACTGGACCTCTGACATCCATACAGAGTCAGACATGATTCACGTTACTTTTGAGACTACTTTAAACATAGGTGCAGGTGGCATCATGATAGTGTTGGATGTCACACTCTGCAAGATGTGCCTTTCTCAAAACCACAGTCTGCCTTTGTGGTTGTTGTTTTAGAAGCAGCCCTTCAGCTGGTGTTATCACATGATGACACAAAGTGTGGGAAATGAGACAGTCAACAGGTGCTAAGAGACCTTGAATACTAGAAGCAAGAAAAAAAAAAGGAGACTAAAGTTAGGCCAAGGAGATGCAAAAGCACCAAAAGTTTTGAAAATTATTTTCAAGGTAAAAAGAACCCAAGCCAAGAGAATTATAGGTCATTCTGGCTAGACCAGAGGAAACACTGTGAGTGAACAGTATATTTATAGCCCATATCTTCATGTGGTTTTAAGATTTCCCTACTCTATTACATCAGACTTTCACTAGGACTAAGTAGAAAAAAACTTTATTTATTGCTCTTTATTTGGAAGGTTTTGCTTGCAACAATAAAGCCATGCAACACTTTGTCTTTATTGTTTTAGTTGTAGCTTTTCAGTGAAAATTTATTTTCAGGGCATGGGTTCCAGGGTAACCATAGGGTCTGGGGCAAACTCAGTCCTACAGTTGTTGAAAAGTTAGAGCAGATACTGCAAGTCAAATGACATAAATTTTTCTCGTTAATTTTTAGCTTGATTTCCTTGAATTTCCTTGAATGAAGCTTGAAGTGAGGATTTGATTGTGTTATCTCTCCAGAAGTCTGTCTATCTCTTCCTTTGTATGTCTCCTGCCCCGTGCCTTCTGATTTCACTGGCCAGTTTCTTGAAATTTCAAAGTGAGGCAAGTATCTCAATGATAATTAGGATCCTAAGTGTTTTTTGGTATTCAACTCCTAGGTGGAATACCATCCCACATTAATTCTGCAGTAGAGCAAGGAAGGAGAACTCAGCAGTTGTAAAAAATACTTGCCTCGTTGGCCAGTGAACCTGCACGTAGTGACTGGCCACCAAGCACATCAATATCTCCATGTCAGCCACAATATAGAATCATAGAATCATTTAGGTTGGAAAAGACCCTTGGGATCATCGAGTCCAACCATCAACTCCACTCTACAAAGTTCTCCCTTACACCATATCCCTTAACACCACATCTAAACAAGTCTTAAACACATTCAGAGATGGTGACTCCACCACCTCCCTGGGCAGCCTATTCCAGTGTCTGACCACTCTTTCTGTGAAGGATTTTTTCCTAATGTCCAGCCTAAACCTACCCTGCTGCAGCTTGAACCCATTCCCTCTTGTTCTATTACTAATTACCTGTGAGAAGAGACCAGCACCAACCTCTCTACAGTGTCCTTTCAAGTAGTTGTAGAGAGCGATGAGGTCTCCCCTCAGCCTCCTCTTCCTCAAACTAAACAGTCCCAGCTCCTTCAGTCGCTCCTCATAGGATTTATTCTCCAGGCCCTTCACCGGCTTTGTTGCTCTCCTCTGCACTCGCTCCAGCACCTCAATATCTCTCTCGTACTGAGGTGCCCAAAACTGGACACAATACTCAAGGTGTGGCCTCACCAGTGCTGAGTACAGGGGGACAATCACCTCCCTACTTCTGCTGGTCACACTATTTCTAATACAAGCCAGGATGGCATTGGCTTTCTTGGCCACCTGGGCACACTGCTGGCTCATGCTCAGCCGCTTGTCAATTAGAACCCCCAGGTCCTTTTCTGCCAGGCAGCTCTCCAGCCACACTTCCCCAAGCCTGTAACGATGCATGGCGTTGTTGTGGCCCAAGTGCAGGACCCAGCACTTGGCCTTGTTGAAGCTCATACCATTAGCACTGGCCCATCGGTCCAATCTATCCAAGTCTCTCTGTGGAGCCTAATATCAACATCTTCTTCGCACTGGAGGTGTTCAAGGAATTATTGTTGAGCAGGGGCCATTGTGGTAGAAATAGTTAAGAGACAAAGGATTCAAATCTGTAGGAATCTGTGGGAAGCCAGCAATTCTTCTGCTTATGGAACCGCCTATTAATTACATATACAAAACCTCTTTGCAATCAGAAATATTCAGCATGCAGTAGGCTATTCAATAAGCATATGCATGAAGAAGTAGCCCAAATGCATCTTTAAATGCAATTAAATAAGTGTAGAAAATAGCTAAGGAATATGTTGATATGTTTATGCATCAATTCTAAGCATTCAAATGCTTACTTGCATATACAAATACAATGCACAATTCCAGTATTTGTAATACAGGCACCCAGAAAATTTGATTATCATTTCAGTTTGATTAGCATTATCGATTTTCTCCAGACTACTGACAAAAATCTCAAGTCCTATTAAAAAAGAATAACTATCCCAGAAGTATTTTGATATATTGTATATATGTATATTTACCAAAGTAAGACTTTCAAAATTAATACAAGACCAAAACGGAACATAATTAATTGTAAGAATATACGTTTCAAAGCAAAGACTGATAATGAAAGGTATCTTCTGAAACAAAGGCTGAAGCAAAGTTTCAGTCCAAGACACTGTTTTTTCATTGCTATCACCAGCGAGGCACATGGTCCATCGTGGCTTCTCTGCCAACTCTTTTTTTTATGAGTCAGCAGGGGATCAAATGTCTGTCAAACAACAGAAAAGAGATAACGCATCCGTAGACCACACTGTTTCATACATGCCTCCACAGCTCTATTCTAATATGTCAGAAGATGAGAATCAAAATGACTGCTTCCTCAAATCCAGCCACGGGCCGCTCTGTGCAAGCCTTGGTGAGTCGGACAAAAGGGCAAAATTCTCTGTAAACAAGATTAGGATTAACAAGGGCGGTGGGGAGTTGGCTTGGTCACCGCTGCAGATTAGTCCATGCTCCCGGCCCCTCTCCCCAGCAGAGATGCTGTGGTGCCCCAGGAGCTGTTGCCCAAGACGTGCTTATTTCACCTACGGCAAACCCTTGGATTTCACTCCAAGAATGCCAGGAGGGAAAAAGTGTGGGGGCAACTGTTGGCAAAACTGCATTAGAGCTTTAATCATATTGATTTAAATTGAACCTGCATAAACGATCAGGCCCTCTATGTAGAAGACTGCGTTGTCCTGGGGAAGAATATTTCTCCCCAGATCAACAAACCATCAATGAATTTCTCTAACATGAAGTCATTACCTTAAAATTAACCAATAATGAAGTTCTTTAGAAAAATCTGGAGCAACTTTAAAAAAAAGCTTCTTTTCATATTTCAATTTCTACAGAAATGTTCAGAGAAACTCTCTAGCTTTTTTATTATACATGTTCACAACTTCCAGATGTGACTGCAGGTATAAGGAATAACATTGATAGATCACAGGTACAATTAGGTACCTAACTGTAGAATTATGGGTAGAATTAGGCACAATTCTGCACTAATAGTTAAAATAATGAAAAATTCCAAAGATAAGCATGTCATGTACAATACAGAAAATATTGAAGAAGATTAAAAAACAAGCCAAATGGAAAATCATCTTTAAAATCAGCAGCAAGACTCTTCCCCAGAGACTGAGTACAGTCAAAATAAAAAATTCTACTGAATAATTAACAGGTGTTATTGAAAATGGGGTGGAGTGGTTTTAGGCTTATATCCTGAAGGAAGTAGCATGGTACCACGCTAAATCGTGCATTACAGGAAAATGAAATCCTACCCACCTAGCTGCTGTTGAACCTCTAAGAACTGCCTTTGCACAGGTGGTTAATAAGGCAGGTGCTAAGAAGGTCAATAAGTCTGGAGCACAACTGCATCCCTCTACTTAACAGAGTTTTAGTACTGCTCCAGCAGACAGCTAAAATCACCCTGGGGGTGTTATAGGTGGTCGTGTCAACAAACAGTGTATTGCTGCTACACTCTGCACGAGAATCCAGATCCGAAGCTCAGTGAGGTCAAACGTGAGTGGGCTTCAGTGGGCATTGGGTTAGGTCCAGGTGTCAGGATTCAGGGAAGCTGCACTCTGGGCCTGGGAAAGGAAGAAGCCCACGCAATCCACCCTATAGCAATCAGCAAGAGAGTGCCTCTTGGGTACCTACATGTAGATTTTACTCTCAAAACACTGTAATCCAAAGGTGAGTTCAGCTCTCTTGGTTTTGACTATTCAAAGCTTGTAAGAGCTGAACTGAAAGGGGTAGTGAACATAGCATTGCACAATTAGCTAGTCTGACTATGTGCTCATAGTATGGACTGCTGTAGAAGACTAAATACAAAGTAATATCCTGAATAACTGAAAATAAAAAAAAAGAAACACCAGAAAGTATTCTTTGAGAAAAATACCTGCTTGACATATGAAAACTCTGACCACAGCATGAGTCACTGCAAGTGACTTCTGATGATTCAGTGCCATTTTTTAAAACTCTGATAACAATCTCTAGTTGTTTCCAAACACTTTTTTTTTTTTTGCTAACAAATGGCTTGGGCAGCTTTTCATATCAAAAGCCTTCGATTTAGTTTTCTTCTTTTTAGTCGTCTAAACAGCCATGTTAGTGGGCTTGTAGTAGGTTAAGAATGCTCACATTTGTTGCTCCTTGTATCTTGGAATGCCATTTCTAGATCTTGACTGCTCCATCGCAGACTGTAAATTACTTGCAATTCTGGTGGTGGTAGTAATCTCCCGGGAACTGGACCAAGGGAACAGAGCTCATGCTAGTAGACCACTGGAATGCCACCAGATTACATCTCTCGGTTACTAACCTGGCCTCTGAGTAGTGCCTTGCTTATGCAGGAATGTTTAGTCACTTGCTTACACCAGTATCATTGCCCAGATAAAAATAGCTCAGTGGAAGTTCTGTCAGGTATGAGAACGTTCCTCCCAGTCAAGCATGAATCCCTTTCCAAACGACATAATATAAACTGAAAAAAAAATTTTCCATATCAGAAAGAGACAGTTGTGGGTTATTTGAGTCTAGCTAAATCAAAGTCGACACAGTCAGCGGTGCCCATGTGGATGGAGTTTAGCAGTGAAAGACTCGGCTCTATAATTACGAGTCCTCTTGATAGTTCCCACAGTCTTCTGTCCTAAACCTTTTCTTTCCTCACTTGATATGAATTTAGGCATGGTAAAAAAATGTCCCAGCAGTGTCAAGGTATCCAGACAAATTTTGCAGTCAACACTTTTGAAAATTGACATTATACAGTTTTGGAATAGCTTTGAATAGTTTGGGAAAGTCATTCAAGTTTAATCTGCTTTGCAGATAAATTATTTGAATAAAATAAACGATACACTTCCTAGATTAGACTGCAGGAAGAATTTCTTCAGTCTGTTCATTCTGCATCTTATTACATATAGGTAATATGAAAATTTTGGATGGGAAACACCAATAGTCAGATAATTCTTCCAGTAATTCTGCTCTGAATTTTTATTCTACTCCAAGGCATACATCAGTGATTGCAACCACATGGAAAAAAAAAAAAGCTTGTCTTGGGTTATTTGTTGCTCGTGTTACTGCTGACTGTGTGAACACTCCTGGTCCATATCTGTGCAATGTCAAAGAGGCTAACTACTAACTAAACCGCTCTGAGCCTGGTTTGAGCTAATCTGTTTGATTTCATAAAGGAATGCTTATATATTTAGTTACCAAGTCTCAGCTGCGAATCACAGCCAAGAGTAAATTTTTCCTAAGTTGTTTGTTAGAAAAATATGGCAGAAATACAATCAGGTCATAGGAATGCAAGAGTAGACTGTAAAAATATTCATATTGGGTCAGACCTAAGACTCAGTATTCAACAGCTGCATTGGCCACTAGCAAAAATACTAAGAGGATATAAGGAACAAGGCCAAGCACTGAGTGATGCTGGGATGTATCAGCAGTTTAGGGGTGTCTCAGTCTGAAACCTCCTGATGGACCCATCCTATGCTGATATGACTAATCTCTTTTAATTGGTCTATATTTTTGCCTTCTTGCTATCCTATGGCATTGGTTTTGCCACAAGACACTTGGGCATCGCATTGAAAGAATATTCTCCTCTTAAGCCTGACATCTAGTCATTTTGTGGAGTGGCTCTAGTCCTTATGTTGTAAGAAACAGAAAGAGAAGACAAGAAAAGCTTTTACTAAATGTAAAACTAGTTTACTGTGTCATATTTAATGTATTAGACATTATTGTTTACTTATAAATCAAAATAATTGTGCGAGTCTTTATGAATTTTCCATTTGTTTTTAATGCATGTGGACCTGGCAGTTTATGCCATTTCAGTTACAGTATGGAGATCAACGCTTTTCTGATTCCTGTGGGGACATCTGTTCATTAGCACGCAGGGTGGCCAATATCGCTTTAGGTAAAGATCAGCTAGTTCCTCTGTTCTACACACTTGGGAAGAATAGCGTTGCTTATAAAATGTAACAAATGTTTCCTGGACTCTAGCCAATGTATTTTTGATCCTTTCTTGATCTTCATTTTCACTAATCCTTTTCTTTTTATATTCTTGCCTTTTGTTGACATGCCAAAATTCTGTCAGTCTTGTTTCCTCTTTCAAAAAACGTATTTTTGTTAAGTTGAATCAAGCATTCTACCCTGTTGCCAAGAGCAAATTAAGTTCCCCCCACACTGAAATCAAATTTCGTAAAGTGTCCGGGCAATTAGCTCTAATATGTGGTTGCTGTAACTCTTAATTTTCCCCTTTCAAGGGTTTTCTTTTTTCTCTGTCTTTGTTTCTGAACAGAAGACGTGAGATTCCTTCTCTTCCCTCTGGTTGTGGCCTTTTAGTTCCCCAGCATCCAGCAACCATCCACTGATACTTAGCCAAACCTCACTTTTAATCTATAACCCAAAAGTATTTGAAGTAACAAATTGTTCATTCTTCAACCAGAAAGCTGAGCTGGTGGACCAGCCTGCTGGAACTGGAACAAAACTTGAAGAACAGACTTCTGAAGAGCTCTCCCAAGCACCACATTTAAGCACATCATATGCACATCGAGAGATTTCCCATGACGACTGAAAGCTGGCACAGCTCACCCACATAACTCAACAACAGAAGTCTTTCACATCAGAAGTTATCTTCTATGCATTTGTTGTCAGGGGTTTGATTCCAACAGGTTCAAGGAGGACAAAATATGAGCACATAATTATTCCAAGTAGATGGGAAAGGAAAGGCCCCATTTCAGAAAGATCACGACAAAAGCCTGCTGGTGTTGTATGGTGGAATGGCCCAGCTCTAGCTTAGCCTTCTAGCAATGCTTTAGCGTTCTCACATCTACATCAGCCTACTGCAGGCTTTCTTCTCCAGGCTGCCTTCAGCAAAGAGGTCTTCATTATCCCCTTCCCCAAACCCTTTGTATTGGTGTGCAGGCAGGATGCATAAGACAAGGAATAAGACTTCTCTCTGCTAGCCGTACCAAGCACTCTGTGGTGAGGAAGGATGTAAGCAGAGCCAAGGAAGCAGTTGTTTCAGTTCCAATAAAAAGTCATCTTATATTAAAAAAAATAAAATAATATCCTGGACAGTTTCCCAATGTCAACTAGATTAGGATCAGCAAATTTGTTCATAAGGAATTTGACAGTTTGAACATTACTCAGTCAGCCACTGTCCCTCTCTTCCCCTTACATCCCCATTTATTTTGGCAGACTTCAATAGTGCACATGATAAAGCTGTGTTATAGTATCAGACATCGTGCTATTTTAAACATAACGCTAGAAGTCGGAGAAAAGCTGCTTGGACTCCAAAGGATATCTATATATATCTATAAGTTGACCAGCCACACTACAAGCGCTCTAATGAAGCAACAACTGATTTTAACACATGGAACCTGCAATTACATGAAATACTCTTTTGTTTAAAAACATTACTTCTATCCACAAATACCTGCGGAAGTGTTTTCCTGCTTCCCATACTTCCCATTGCTGGTTGCCAATCCCTGTCAAGGTACTAATCCTTTAAGCCCAAGATATGGATAAGTTTTGCTGTTCCTGTCCTCCTGCTTTTTATTCCTATTCACCTTTGCAACACTGCCTGGCCTACCTCTTCCCAAATTTTATTTTGTGTCAATCCTGGAAGTGATTCAGAAGGGAGGCGCAGCTCAGCTGAGAGTCGGGTGTCTAGCCCTCATTGACGTTCGCTGGGGACTAGGCACTAACTGTCCTTCAGCGTTTTGAAAATTCCCTTATGAATAGTAACATGCTAATGACTTAGTCCCTATTCCAAGTTAACATGTCCACAACAGCATCCAGAAATTCATAGCTAGTCTTTGACCTGGCTTGTATCATACCCATCTATTGCAGCCAATTCTCCTGCTCCTTCAGGCTACTTAAAATAATCTGCATGTGGCCAAGGGCAAGAAGGTCAGTATGTATCTCCAGAGAACAGGCAGAGGGATCCTGGGGGAAGATGTGGTGATAGGTGGGTGGTGAAGCATCTTTTCCTTCAGCTGTATCAGCACTGCCCTGTGGAATGGGTGGGAAAGGGCTTGGAGCTAGGTGATGAGGCAGCCCACATCTGAACCTCCTCTCCTTTTTAGTCTAGGCATCCTGGAGTTCTTAGCAATTCAAACCCCAGTACAGACTCATATCGCGTGATCTCACCACAGCCGCCACATGCAACCTGCTCCCAATTTCATGCAGTACAGTAACAACGTTAGCCACCTTTCTCTATTGTAATAATACCGGAACCGCAGTGCCTATGCTCATAGTGCCTCTGAAAAAAGGCTGGGATGTTGAAGGCAAATCTGATAGCTTGTGAATTCCCACAAAGCCTGAAGTTTCACAGTAGCATTCTGCTCCCGGATTTCATCCTCCTCCTCTATTGCATGAGCCTCCCCCTACTTCCCTCTCTTCGTCTTTTCATTTTCCATCTGGCAGACCTGATTCATGCTCTATTCTATCCCACATGCTTCATCTTCTTAATCCTCCTTGATCCTCACCCCTGATAAGACTGGCTTCTTTATTATTAATGTTATCAAAAGGATGAATTAAAATTAATGCAAGACTTGTAATTCAGCTGTATTGTTGAAGTGAGAAGTCAAGCCAGTCAAAACAGCAAATGAAACATGCTCAAAGGCATATCACGACAGCTTTTAAAAGAAAACACAGCCTCTTTAGAAAAGTCTAGGCTTCTAAACAGAAGAGAGAAAGGTGCATGATCATACAAGGGACAATATGTATTCACAGAAGCTATTTGTGAAGTACATATGATACTTTTCAAACATTTTAGGTCAGTTACATGATCAGCACAACCCATCTCATGATACAGCTATGGTATTCCTTTGTCAAACCTACAGTATAATCTTCTATAGAAAAAAAAAGTATTTTTTTATATTGTAGTCTTAACACCATTTTCCTAATAACATCAGTCATTACTTTTTCTATAATTTCCTTATATTAAAAGACAAAGGCTAAAAATACAAGTATTTTATCCAGTATCTTTTAGTTAGTTCATAATGCCATATAATACACAGCTACTGGTTTTCAGCTTTGAGTGAGATGAAGAGGTCACTTTCTTTTTGAACAACGATTGCAGTCTGTTTTCCATTCACTTTAATTCTCATAGCTTTTGAAACTTTATTTTGCAAGTTAAGTAGTACTTAAACTTGTATTTCCTGGCCTTCAGGTTAGGATTTCCACTGCTACAGCAAGCACTTGAGAGGAATATTATTTTCTAAGCATTATTTCCAAGAATGATCAAGTGGGGAAAAATCAGAAAACCTCAGATGGAAAACAGATTTAAATTATCATGAGGCACAAAAGGCAAGAAAAAAAAGTAGCTATGAACGTATTAGAAAGAAGAGGAAAACAATATATAGATCCACTGCATAGTGTAGGAAGAAAGCAAGTATGGCTTCACACACACACGCAAACACAAAAGATAAATGACAATCAGCCACTTGGAAGAAAATATATTTTAACAAGGGCAAAAGAGTACCAGAGAGAGCAGAGAAAAAACAGGTTAAAGAACATATTTAGATAAATGAGTTATGTTCTAGCTGGCAAGCTAGATGAAAATTAATATAGGCAAAACTAGCAAAACTTGGAAGTAGACAAACTAGCTTATTTTGGAACTAACCAAGATACTTTCCCAAATATTAGTGATTGCCTGTGGGAACCTGGGGAGGACAAAGGAGTCTCCAGTAAACAAGAAAGGGCAGAAGCCTTTTAAAGAGGGAGAAAGGAAGATGTGAAGATGCCGAGCATCATAAACCAATCAGTCTATAAAAATCCTGGAATGAATTACTGAACAATCCATGTCAAGTATCTTAAAGATAATAAAGTGATAAAAACAGGCAACAACAAAGGTGTGTTGAGAACCGCCCACTTCAAAACACACTAATTTATTTCTTTGATAGGTAATAGACGTAACACAGAAGGAAGAAGCAGAAGATAGGCTATATTTCAACTGCAGTAAAGCTTTGTCATTGTCCACATGGCATTCTCAGAGTGGAGCAGGGTCTCGATATAGTCACCACCAGGTAGATCAGGTTGGCTGAAAAAAATGGTTTCAAATCTTTTTTTCGGTGATACCCCAACAAACAAAGAAAGTATCTCAAGTGGATGCAATTCTGTCATGGGTCTTCTGAATCCAGTTATATTTAATGTTTCTATAGTGACTTGCATAGTGCAACAGAAATCATACTTTAAAAACTTGTGGGCAGCCACAAATACTTTGATGAAAAGGATCACAGTTCGCACTAGTCTTTTTAAAAGGGAAGAATGGTCAAAATGGAGTGTGCTGAAAATCAAAGAAGAAACTTGCACAACACTGCACAGGAGCAGAACGCCACAAACACAAAAGGAGGAACAATCTGAGCAGTGCGGCAGACCAACAGCTGGAGTGCCTCATAAACTGGATGAGAGACAACAATATCACATGGCTAGGAAAAAAAGCAAATATTGGTTTATTCTGTGCTGGGGAGACTTCTGATGGTGCCCTCCTTATCTGTGTTGATACTATGAGCCCCAAAAAGTATCCTAGTCACATTCATATTGTGTACCACATGTATTCTGATTCTCAACCATCTTGCAAACCCTGGGAGCCATCCTGGTTCTCCTGTTAAATAAGAGGCTGAAGGATATTGCTTGTGTGAGGGAGTTTTGAAGAGACATATTGTATTGTGAACTTGATAAATGGATCTCCAGATTTGTCTCAAAGACCACTTCAGTTAATACCAGTGATAAAGGTATGCAGATGGGTGATAAAGTCTTTTGGACAGATTCTGGAAGACTTTACTCACTTCCCTAGCAGAGTGACTGAAGTATTTCAAGAACAGGTTGGACAATAATCTAATAATTACACTTGTTTTTACTTCAGTGACAATAGTCTTTTGGGGATGGCTCCACACTTCTATCATCAGTTTGCACTCAAGTAATTTAAAAACAGTAGTCCAGATGCTCCACTTGGAAAAAGTAAGTTTGCCTGATTTATAAGAGGTCGTGGATCTGGCCCCAACTATTCAAATGTTAATATGTCAGTCTGCATTGTGTGAATGAACTCATGCTATTTTATTTGGGAATATTTGGGGGGTTTATAGCAGTCTCTAAAAAAGAAAAATATATATACATTTCTGGTTTGTATGTCATCTTACTGAAAAAAAAAATCTATTAATTGATAGTGTTGGGTTTGCTTTTTTTTTTTTTTTACCAAACTTTGGTACATATCACATACTTAGGCCTTTATATGATAGGCCAACAACCACTGAAGTCAAGCTTAGGGGCAGGATTTCCATTAGTCACTGAATCAGACCTATACCATTTGTTCACTTCAAAGTCAAATCACCTTTCACTCTCCGTCTCTGTATTTTACTATCACAGACTGCACAGAGAAAAGACAAAGCTTATTCACAAGCACAAAGACTCAAGAGGCTTTGATCAAACATAGTGAACTAAAATGGCAAGCGCTGAATTTCTGTATCAAGGACTCAAAAGCCTGGACAACTGAACAAAATAAGAGACCCCAGATTAACTTCCAGGTTAGCTGGCTGAGTGTTGTGGGGACTCTGCCTCTGTGGATATCACTTCAGCAAATGTCATTTATTTTTCATAGCAACCACAGCCTGTAGGTGCAAGAACAGGATAAAAGGGAGGAAAAAGAAACCAATATTTACAGTTGATCTTTTTTTCACTTAGCTCTCACACACAGAAGTGATTCATTTTTACCAATAGGGAAAATAAGGGCATCCCTTTCATGAGTCAGATTCTTTTTTTTCTTGTGGATTTCTCTGTTTTCAATGTTTTGTTTCTCGATTTTACTTTTAATTCCCTGAGATGGAGATAAGCTTAGCAGTAAGAAAGTGACCACCAAATCTGCTTTCTCCTCATCCAATTTTCCTTAGTATTTTTTAACTAAGTTGCAATTCAGGACTTCTTGTTGCTAACAACAGTCTGAAGTGAGCGGTTCAGGTCAGTCTCAAACTTACATGCCTAAAGTTATGGAAGCTAACAAGTATGCATCTTTTTCATCTTTGGTCAAGAGACACAAATCTTCATCAAAGCAGGCCATATCTCATAGGCAGATAGACGAGTGGACTGAGGACTTACCTTTAGTCCTTACAGTTTGAAGATCTTGATCAGCTTTTCTGAAAAAAAAAACCAAAACAAAAGAAAAAACAAAAAAACCCCAACAAAAAAACGCAAACCCTCAACAGATTTTATACACACAAACTTAAATTTCACAATTTACCCCTGGTGTAACTCATCTGGGCCTCCCAAATCACACCAGAAATTAATCAGCCATACAGACATAAGGCTGAAAGGGCTCAAAAGTATTCACTGACTTTGCATGCCTCTGTTTACGGTTGTCTGGCTTTAAACACTTACCAGCAGGTGTCTAAATCAGGCTATCTAAAAAAAGGAGAACCCAAAATGTGAGGGACTTTTTAGAAAAGATTTCCCCAAGTGACTTGTTCAAGGATTTTGAGTGAACTAGTGCTCAAGTCAGGAAAGGCAACCAAGGGCCCGATCCAAAATTACCTGAAGGACGTGGTTGGCTTGTGTGACTCTCACGTCTCTGGAAGTGGCAATCACAACATATGCCAGATTGTGCAGTATAGTGCATATGTTACAGGGTTATGAGGCAGATAGGTGGTCATTTTCATATTGAAACTATATATTGCTTTTCTATGCACCTGGGTAGATACTTGGTATACAGAGCTTGTCTTCTCTAAAAAGGAAAAGGAAAAAAAAATAAGTGAAGGCTGGTTTTAATCCAGTTTGTTCATGATCTATGCTACAATCCTGAAACCAAGGAAAAAGTAATCTTTATTCTTTCTCAGCTAGTCAACGAGCACCCAAGGAACCTACTATAATAATTTTGACTGGTATTTAGAAAGTGTATGTAGGTTTTTTGAGCTTTCTTGGTCTTTCTGTAGCTAAAAAAATATAATCCGTGTCACTTGGATACCAGCTATTCAAGTATTCTGATGTCAGGCTTCTACCTCAGTTTTCATCTCCCTGAAAGACTTGTTGCATAAGTTTTAAAAACTCAAAACATCTTAACCTTTTTTTTATAGTTACAGCTCTGCTGAAATCCTTAGCTCCCCCTCACTGGCTAACAGGGCTTTAAAACTCCAGTTGTCTTGTCTTCCTCAAGATTTTATCAAAGAGAAACTAACATGGCTTGAAATGCGTCCCTTTTCTTAGTAAAAGAAAGGCTGTATTTAATATTTTTTTTAAAGTTACCACCAGGAGATTCAGGATATGAAAATACAAGATTTTAACAATATAGACAGAAAGACAGTTTTGGAGAAGTTAGACTAACCACCTGACAGTGGCGGAGTGCACGCAGAGGTGAGAAAGGAGGTCAAATGTACATCAGTTAAATACACCTGTGAGAAAGTAGGTGTGGAGAAGAGTTGATTTAAGAAAAAACAGGGAAATGGAAAAGTCCATAAACCACTGAAAACAGATTGTTGAGCTCCCACCCTTCCCGAGCCGTCTTGTTGGAAAAGACAGGACAGTATTTGCCTGCCTTTTAGGTAAAGGAAATTGGGGCAGATTGACAGATTTTCTGACTCTTTTTACAACGGTTGACGTAGAGTAAGAGAATTCCAAGATCTTGGTTATTGTGTGTATTTAACTAAGCACAGACTTCGGCTTAAAATTTATCTTTGTAAGAGAATTTATTCTTCTTTTCATGAAGTCTTTACTCAAGTAAGATAATACCTGGCTTACAACCACAGGGTGAAATCCAGTGACTACTCACAGGACCGGTAGAAGAGCACTGACATCCTCATTCCTGGGTGGGGACCTGAGCTACAGAGCAGCTGGAGCAGTTGAGCACCTCCACACTTGATTCCCACTCTGTGTCTACATTAGCATGTAGAGCAGCTCAAGAGGAATTGATTCAGTACATGAAATGGTTGATGTTGGGGACCCATATCTGCCCACTGAGCGTTTCAGGAGGTTTTAATTGCGGATTAGCACAGGGGTGCAGTAGGTATGCTCCTCTCATGCACTCCCAGATTACTTCCACCTGAGAGAACAGCCAGCCTGTGCGCTCCCTGGCCATTCTGCCGCCCAGACTGGAGCAGAGCAAGTGGGGCGGGATGATGAGGGGATTCACTTCAAACATGTGACCAGAATCTACAGCGAAGACACTGACTGTCCCCTCACCTGGGACCCAGCCGGGTGGGCTGGCAGCAGGTGAGCCTGCCAGCCAGGCCCCATCCCCGGCGGGAGGTGGTGGAGAAGTGCCAAGGCTTTTTGGCCAGGCAAGCTCAGGCATGAGCCAGGCACTGAGCTGTTCGGTCATGTCCACACTGAAGAATTTCTTACACAGGCAGGGAGAAACAAAAGCTTAGGGGGCTGATGAATTTCAGGCCATGACCAGCAGTGGTTTCAGGACCATATTTTTTAAAGTATTAAAAGACATGGACCTGTTAGAACGAGTCCAGAGGAGGGCCATGAAGATGATGAGAGGGCTGGGGCACCTCTCCTATGAAAACAGGCTGAGAGAGTTGGGGTTGTTCAGCCTGGAGAAGAGAAGGTACCAGGGAGACCTTACAGCATCCTTCCAGTACCTAAAGGGGGCCTACAGGAAAGATGGGGAGGGACTCTTTATGAGGGAGTGTAGCAATAGGATGAGGGGTAACGGTTTTAAACTGGAAGAGGGAAGATTTAGATTAGGTATTAGGAAGAAATCCTTTACAGTGAGGGCGATGAGGCACTGGAACAGGTTGCCCAGAGAAGCTGTGGCTGCCCCATCGCTGGAGGTGTTCAAGGCCAGGCTGGATGGGGCTTTGCTCAACCTGGTCTAGTGGGAGGTGTCCCTGCCCAGGGCAGGGGGGTTGGAACTAGATGATCCTCAAGGTCCCTTCCAACTCTAACCATTCTATGATTCTATGATTATTTTGCTGCCTATGTAGCATTTTAGGGACCTGTATAGCACTTTAAGTAATTTGCCTGAAGCCACCACAGCCATTTGTGGCAGAGCAGGGAAATGCACCCTCATCCCCAGAGGCTCTGGCTAACACCATAACCGCACCAGCGTCCTTCCTCTTTTCTCCTTCCTCCTGGCTGGTCAGAATCAACTTAAATTCACATAACAGGAACATATTTTGATCACCGAGAGATAGGGCCTTGAGAGGCATTGCAATAAGACAGCTCTTCCTGAAAGGGAGACACTTCAATCACGAAAGAAAAGTCCACGTGGCATGCAACAAGCTGCACAGAGCCCACGGTGGTCTATCAAGTATGGAATGGTCACAGCAGTATGAAATGAGAGAGGAAAGGAGGTGATGAGGCAAAAGGAAAAGCTAAGAAAGATATTTATTTATTCAAAAGAAAATAAAGTTCCTAGCTCTCATTCTGTTTCACTCAATGGCAAAACTTGCACCAATTTCAACAAGACAACCGGCTCATAAGCCACACGCATGACTAAAGAAAGTGGGCCACCAATGCGTGACTTGAACTGTCGCTCCCTGTGAGATTCCGAGATGCCAACATTTTGTTTCATCCCAAATCAGCAGGAAAATTTAAATATGATATTTTTATTTCATTTCAAACTGAAATATGCTGTGAGTATTTGTTTTGATTAAGTCACAACATTTATTTTGGGGCTTGAGGTTTTGGCTAATGCTACAATGGAGAAGCTACAATAGTAAGTATAGAATGCCCTTCATATTTAGTACATCAATATATAGAATATGAAAATTGAAATGATAGGCCATTTTGGTAATTCCTTGCAAAAGTATTACAAAAATCGGTACATTCACATGATTTTTTTTATTATTTAGGAGAACAAGCACGTCAAGATTTCCACCCAACTTTCTGTTCATTACTTTTTACGGGCTGTGCTTGCATGAACAGGAATTCTAATCTCACAGGAATTCTAATATCAAAACATAAAGCTTGAATTTTCAAAATTCAGGCAAGTTACCATGCTCAAAATCTTGCTCCTCCTGATGGAGGAGCCTTGCCAATTAGTTTTAATGAAACTGTGGTAGCACCTATTACCTTTCACAAGCTTTGGATCAGGCCTTTGTGAAAAATCTTTAATTATATCTTTCATCACAGTAAAAATCTAGAGAGATGAAAATTAATCAAAAATAATTAATAGATTTTTTTTTCTCAAGGCTTATTCTAACTTGTTTAGTTCAGTTTAGCCAAATATTTAATTTGTAATACTTTATTTATTTGGTGTAAAAAACAGTTAAAAACAGTAATAATTAAAAATAAATTAAAATTAATGGAATATTTCTCTCTGTATTTGTAATAAGCTCTTCAACAATTCACATTTTCTAATGACAGTACCAGAGGAATACGCTGTATGTTTTCATAGCACATGCGGAAGTAGCAATGTATATGTGAATTGCTACCAAATACTCTGATGTATACATCTTCTTGTGGTATGGTTGCAAATTTAATACAAGACCTCATTGAATTCCCAGTCATCTCCCATTCCTTCCTTTATACTAATAAACCATGAATAAAAAAAAAGACAGTATCTCACAAAAATGATATGGATTAAGATGTGGCCCTGCTTTTTTCCAACTATCTAGGTTTTTTTACCAGGATCTCAGAGTCTGAGCTCCTACAGGAGGGGAAAAATGTCTCAGCTCTAGTCCCAGGCCGTTGGGTGAGTGCACAGGGAAGAGGGCTAGTGTTGCTTTTGTGGCATTACTATTAAGATGGGAATGAGTGGGGTAAGAGGAATGAAAACAAGAGACAAGAAGAATGTCTTATCTCATATATACCCCATGAAAACTGGGAAGAGAATCGTGCCGATTATCAGCTTAATGCCAGGTAAGAAGAAATTGCATTTCCAAATCTGGGGCAAAGAGTCAAAATATTGAGATTTGCTTCATCAAATAAATTCCAAAAGGCTTCTGAGGAATCATCAAAACAATTGTATCAAAATGATAAATATTGGAATGGTTCTGCTACATGATGCCAGTTTAGCAACACAAAGTGTTATTTTTCTTTCTCAGGTTAAACAGAATACAGACATCATATTAGCACTAATGTGAAGGTTTTAAAAAAATAAAAAAACGAATCAAACAAAAATTAAATAGCACAAGAAAACTTAAATAGCATATAGAAGCTGATATTGCTGGTAAGATTCAAACTATTTAAAAAATAAATAAAATCTTGTGAAATATTTGTATTTTCACAGCAGAGTACCATTTTCTGATAAATTTCCAATATTTTGAAGGAATCTGATAATGAAGATCATAAGGAATGATACATTTGGGCCTTACTTTTCCTTTCCTTTTTTTTTTTTTTTGGTCATTTTGGTTTTGGACAATAAAATGTGCAACTGGAGATCTTAGCATCTAGTTCTTTGTGTATAAGGGAGATATAACAGAGACAGGATATAATAGGATACGGTTTTAAAGATCTTTTTCCCTGTGAATCATCTTTATTCCACAACAATATGAAACAAACGCCCATCCCACTTACACTCAGCACTTGCCTGCTGAAATGCAACAACATATGAGGAGACCAAGCCACAGCAAACAGCTTAAGCTGGACCCTGCTCTGCTAAATATTTCCTTACGCAGGGCTGCCGGCATCCTTCCAGAACCCCATGGTCAGTGATGCTGTGCGAGCTGATACAGTTTCATCCGTCTGCTGTAACCTGCAGGGTCTTAATTCCTGTTGCCTCACCATGGCTTGAAAAGCAGAAGAAAAGGACGCCGGGTAGGAAGTTACTTACAATCATTCTGCTACATTTTATGAGATTAAATGAGGGGATTTCCCATCAAGGCGAAGGAGAAAGCACACCTGTAAAGAGCGAACATCAGCAATAATTTGGCATAGCCTCCTTCCTGCTCCGAAACCTGCTGGAACGTTTTTCACTTTTTTCAAGCTCTCTTTTGTGTTACAGCTGAAAAACAATACACAATTTTAAAGCTGCGAAGCTGTACTTTCCCCCCTGCTCACGTCTTAACATGACTGGGCTATTCTTGGTTTAGAAAAACTGAAGACCTGCTTTTGTATCTCTACGTCTTTACCTTGCAGTCTTGCTCTATGATTTATTGTCTCTCCCTCTGTCTTTCTCTCCCATGTGTCATTGTGTTGAGGCTCTTTAAAAACTGCCCCACCCTCCGTACTTCACCAGCGGGACAGCCTGGGCTTTTCTCGTGTTCGGATCACTCACTTGGATGTCACACTGCTGATAGAAGCCTGGAGTGCAGAAGGGAGATAAAACCCATTTCTCCTATATAAAATAACGGTTGGACAAGACTTGACCAAAATACGTTCTGAAAGGGCCTGATCTAATATCCCCTGCAATCAATGGAAGGCCTTTAACTGACTTCAGCAGGTCTTAGATAAGGACCCACATTAATATTATTACCATTATCACTTGTAACGGAGGCTCTGAGCATTGCTGTACAGTACATTTTGTAAGAATTAGAACAAATATGGGACGGGATGTTTCTCTCTGCTGTTTTAAAAGAACATTAATTTCACGCAAATTTTTGCTTGCTTTGTTTTCTTTGCTGCTTTTATATATCAGATGTTCCCCTGTTTGAGGTCCTTCATGTGTTTTGAGATCTCTGAGGCCTCAACAGAAAGATAAGAATATTAAAAATCAACAGGGCAGGTTTTCTCACAAATAGTTTAGGCACTTGTGGTGATTAATTGTTAAAGAAAAAAGACTTTGGACTAATTCAGACGAAAGAAGAAGTCCCACCTTATTTAATCAGGTCTCACTTGTATGGGTGACAGTGATACCACTATCCTTCATGTTGCATTGTGTTCCGGGAAGAAACAGACCTAAATATCTGATATAAAACCCCAAGATGAACTTTCTCAGGCCAGAGATGTTGAAGGCTTAAAAAAAAGGCATAAATACAGCTTCCCTTTTAGAAAATTGCCTAAATACTATGTAATAAAAATCTGTAGAGATCAGAAAAATTAATAGGGCTGTCTCTGCCCCTGTTCACCTCCACTGTGTGGAAAGAAGGAAGCGGAGCAGGAGAAACTGTTCTAAAAGAAAGATATCTCTCAGAGAGGTTTATTGCTTCAGTAACTTTCCATTTGATTTATATCATGATCTTTTCAGTGACTCTCATGAACTTTAATGGATTAACTTTTGCAACGTCCTCTAAGGAATGGAAATGCTACTACCCCTTGTAACAGTCCTTAAGCTGGACCTGCCGAAGCCAGCTGACACGCTTTGGGTCACGCAATGGATCTATGGCAGCACGCAGTCCTCTTCTAAGCTTTTAGCCTGACAAGTGATCTCAGCAACTCCAAGATCACACTTGAGGAAGTGGTACCTGTGAGATTTGCTGCTGGCTCTTGCTCTGGAAGTCATCGCATCTAGGACTGAGCGTCAGGTGTCATGTTCTGGGTTTTGTCCTACTCTCATTTAGATGATTAGAAAAATCCTTTTGATTCTGCTATAAACAGAAGCAGGCATATGACATAATGCAAGGAGTCTGTTCAAGAATTAACTAAATTCAGGGTTGCATCTGAGTCTGAATTCTGTCTCAACTGACATGTATACTAACATATACACATACGTACGCATCTTTTTTTTAACAGTTTCTAACACCGCTTTACTCTTTTACCTCCTTTCCCTGATTTGTTACATAACCTCACCCGCCATCTCTGACACTCTAAGGGAGCTTTTAAAATTGTAGTTTGTATGCCCAAACCTCAATAAAGGAACAAACACTTAAGTCAGACACTTCTTATCTCCAAGAACTTCCTAATAATTTCTCCAAGTACTTTGGCTTGTAAATTTTATTAACTCGGTACATCGAGAAGTGTAGGTAATTAAGGAGATTAAATAGTAGTATTGTTTAGTTATCACCAGTGAGATTTGTCTGTATTAAAAGGTATATAGTTTTAAAATTGCATTTTCAGTTAAACTGATGCAGTAAAATTAATTCGAATGTGTGATTCATATAAATTTTATCCCAAAAGGATAGTTAAAGCTAAATTAATACGAGTGAGACTGAACAAAAAGAATATCATTTATACCATGTTTTGCACTGTTTTCACTAACTTGCTTTCCAGTGTGATTTCAAGCTAAAAAACTTTAACTTTAGTAAAGATGAAAACCTAAGTTTGGCCTTAGTACTCCGAGGCACTAAAATGCTGATGAAGTTACAGAATAGCCACAACAGAAGGAATAGAAGGCCACCAAGTTTTCATGCAAGGACAGTTAAAGGTAGGGAAGAGATCCCTCAGTTTGCAATAGAGTAGGAAGGGGAGAGCGTTGGTTTGCCAATCACAGCTTTCCTAATCAAGGAGGAGAAGAAAACAAAAAGGAGATGAAAGCCTTGAAAGCCACAGGAAACTTAGCTATAACTTTATGTCCAAATAAAGCTTTATGAGATGGCAATACAGCCAAAGGGAGACTGCAAAGTATTTGCCAAGATGTAACTCTGTGAGAATAATTGAATTTGAGACAACCTGGTAATTGTTATTTCTGAAAAGGATTGATGGATGGTTTTCTAGTCATATACTCCTGGCACTCTAAAGAACACTACTGAGATGACCCTAAGAAATACGAAGACTGCCATTTAACAAAGTATTTGAGACAGACATAATGAAAGTATTTCCAACTAATGAAAGGACACAGAAAAGCATATCAAGCATATGTGATCAAAGCGGTAGACAGTATTTGAAGACTGATCTTGATCATAGACGTGCTAGAAATGCAAAATGTAGGAAATGCCAGAGGAAGGGTCATTTTTCAGTCCTGTGCTGAACAAAAGGCACCTAGGAGGAGCATGCAGAGCCATTCTTCTCAGGCTCTATTATTTGGATTGGGAAGTCTGGTGAACCCTGGAAAGTGGATTTCCTACTTCATGGTAAGCATACAAGCTTTAAAACAGGCCTGGTGCTTCTATCGTCAGAGCCAGTATACAGCAATCTTCATTACCAGCCAAACGAAAATAAACCGGTGTTGCCCTTGGTAGCTCAGCAGGAGAACTGGACTTGAAAGGGCAGTTTACAGAGGAGACAACTCACGGTGGCTGTTTGTTGAGACCCAGTGTACAGAAAGGTACAGGTTAGCAGTCTGTCAAGCTGTGGTGTCGTACCAACGCAGCTGATACAACAGTTCAAAGGGAGCCTCTGAGGACCGTGGGTCTCTTGAAATGTGAGGCGAGAAGGGTGAAAAGCTGGAGAGGCAAGCAGAGCATCAAATCTCATTTCTCAACAAGGTCTGGAAGATCTAGCCAAGAGATTCAAGTGCCGCAGTAACAGAACCTGCAGGATGAAACACAGCATACATCTAGACCAAAACCAAAATGACAAAATCCTGACAGGACAACAATGTGTTCAGGTAACCACTCTCCCAAAGCCATCGGACAGGCCAATACGTTTCCCCAAGATATGGCATTTCACGTGGACTTGGGCAGAGCTTCCTTCTTGCAAAGAGTTCTTATTTTCAGATTTGTCCACTTGCCCAATGCTTTTAATTTTGAAATTACTCTTTTGGTACTGGCAATATTCCCCCTCTTCCAACACAAGAGGCTAATTGAGGAAGGCCTGAGCCTTTTGCACTTCTATACTCAGCACATATGTTTAATCAAAAGGAAATCATGAAGATGAGTGTTTCCTTAAGGTTCATAAGTGCACAAGTGTTTCCCTGAATCAGGCCCTACATCACCATTAGTAATTCAGAGAGCACAGGAGATAACTGCAAGTGGAGAGCATCTTCCTCATGCAAAGGGAAGTAGCTGGTGTGTTTGTGCTGCTCTCCTGTGAAATGACACCAGTGGAAGACACTTATTCTACAAATGAATCTTTCGTGAGTTTCAGTGTTGACTATAGTAACCCTGAGGTCATTCTCCGCAGTCAGCTCATCTGTATCAGAAAGGAAAGGAATACAGAATGACGGGGCCTTTCCAACACCCATAAAAAAAATATTGTGTAGTGTACCGAATTGCCTGAAAATGTTTCTTGTAAAACAAAGAATATTCTTGGTATTGCTACTTTCCACATAAAACAGTCTTCTTCTCTTATGCGAAACCATGTGAAGCTTTTATGATTCATTCCTTACACAAGATCTCTGCTAATATTTGGGTAAATTACTCCAAAACCAGGCATGACCTTGTCCTATGGCAAGTTTTGATAACAATGGATATCCTAACCTGTCACACAGTTACAGAAACAAAAATCTCAATATATTTATCCTGTGGAAGAAGGCAGACGCCACAGGGTCAGGGAAATCTACAGGCAATAGCTCTTTGGGAAAGTCAAAATGAACAAAACTACATTTGACTGACCAGAACCTTACAGAGCAAATAGTCAAAAAATACCCCCTGCCTTTTCAAACAGTAGTGAATCACTAGCTACAAGCAAAAAAAAAAAAAAAAAAAAAAAAAAAGTAAAGAAGTATATTCTTTTGTGGGTTTAGGGTAATCCCTAAAACCTGGAGAGGAAACTGAAAATAGAAGACAGGATGGCCCTGAGGCTTTTAGAAACTGCTGAAAAAACCCACTATTTCTAGAGTAGCCTACAGCATGTAAAAAAGCCAGAGAATTTTTGAATTCTGACACTTTATAAAGGCAATAAAAAGAAAAGGGTGATTTTTCTGATAATACCAGCTTTGTTTGAGGAAGACCAGAAGAGGGGATATCAATCTTTGTGCACTAGAGGGAGAGAAATAGCCAGCTGGGCTAGAATATTAGCCAAAATACTTATGAACTGTGTGGCTGCCAAGTACAACTAAAATGTCACTGGGAAGGTTAAGAGTATGTTACTGGGGAATTCCAGAGGAACTATTATGGAAAAGAAAAAAAAAAAAAAAAAAGGGACCATGGTTTATAGGGCAAGGTTTCAAAGCTTTTTTGGCAAGATATAATTTCTATCGCATTATCACCAGCCCTCAATATCCTCAAGCAAAGGCAGAGACTGGAAGAAATGTGCAGACAAGATGATCCTTCCTTGGCACAGCTATGTACAGATCAGCTCCTCTGATGTCACCTGAATAGAACAGACTTCGCAGAGAAGCACTTGCCATCCCAGTGACTGACACTCAAAGAAGTTCTGTCTGTCTGTCTGTCTGTCTGTCTACCTATGTATCTATCATCTATCTATCTGTCGTCTATCTACCTACCTATCTATTTACAGAAGATAGAAGTTGTACAGACTAAATTATGGCAATGTCCAGCTGTCTTGGAAACATTTAGATTTGGATGGGAATTTAGGTGAGGAGCAAAGGTCTGCAAAATCACAGGAAAATCTGTCTCAGCAATCTCGTGTGAGTACTTTTCTACAAAAGATGCTGAAGCATTGTCAGCAGTACCTAAAACTGCGCATTTAAACAGAAACAGCAATGTTGTCTCTATTGCTTGCGAAGCCAAGAGGTACCTGAGGTTAAAAAATCACACAATTTGCCACAGAAGCAACCTCTGTTAGTATGAAAATAGGTTTAATACATATCTACATCAGTTGAATGTTTTTATCCCCTGCAGTTGCATAGTCAAAAGAACTTGTGCGATATGAACTGGTACGGGATTTATGCCTATGTTTAAAGCAGCCAGAAGAAGCAGCTCCTGTAATCAGCTCATGACATTCATTTGGCTAAGTCTGAAAATTAGAGACGGACCATTTCGACATTGTCATTGACTACTTTGTCATTTATCTTAGAAACGTTAAAAATGTTTCTCAGTTCTGTCTGAACTCCTCCAGAATTACAGTTCTCCTAACCCAAGCTGCTTCTTCTATCTTCAGCTTCATTCTTGACCTATAGAAGGCACTGGCACCTCAGAGGAGCGAATTTGTGTGTGTGTTAGCCTACTACATTGAGATTTAGGGCATCTGAGGTTAATTTTAATGCCCCTTCCCATGTAATCAGATAGCTCCTGCATGTCTGTCAAGAAGTCGTCTGTCAAGAAGTCATCTGTCACAGCTCCGTAATGGCATTTAGCTGATGTGTTGCCACGGTTGAGTTCTAGTACGTCACCCTAAGAGTTGATTCCTGCTCATTTGGGCAGAGAGTGGGGGCATAAGCAGACATGGGCCTCCTCATCGAATTAAAACAACATCTGACAAGTGATAGATCAGTAAGGATGGATGCTTTACTTATTCATATGCACCCCCCAGCAATTTAGCTGGTTCCCTAATTGTCTTCTTTAAGAAAAGTGAGTTGCCTCTACTTGTCTTATATTTCTACCCACAAAGCACCAAGGATCCATCTCATTTTGTCATTCTCAGAGCTACTAAATGTACTTTTACCTACTTTCTTTTTCCTTTTCTTTTGCACAGCAATCGCACCCAGTGCAAGACTGCCTCTCTGCTAATAACCAATTTAACGAGTCAGATAGATACTCGAGAAGATGGAATTGTTCTGTATTTTTCCTTATGTAAAGTCACTCCCCAGAGGAACTGTGAAATACCTGCATTTCTCCTTGAGAAAAGGGAATATCCCTGAAAATTGCAATTTACCTAAGACCAGAATAAACAATTTTAATGAAAGTTCCATGTGAAAACATAAAGAGAGGCAAGGCACTAAGAAGTCATATATGATTGCAAGTGAACAAAAAATGAACTGAGCATAATAAAATGATTGTACTCATGCTTTATTCCTAATGAACCAAGTAGTAAATATTTTATTACAGACTTAAGGCTAATAGGTGACTAAGTAAAGGAAATTTTTTCCAATAATAATGTTGCATGACAAGTCCCTCTGCCTGTTTTCACAGGAAGGAAAGGAAGAAATATCCAACTTTGACCTAAAAGTACAGACCAGAAAAGCTGTCTTTGGCTGCATCTGATTCTAATCTAGCAATAATATCCCCATCAAACTGAAGTCCAAACAGTTGCCCCTACAGCAACCTCACCTCCGACAAGAAGTTAAGCACTCTTGATGCTCAGTTTCTGTAGCATCTCCAAAAATAACCGAGGAATCAGAACCCAACTGCTGAGCTGGTGGTACAACAGGCAGATGATGAGCCAGCTCCCTTTTCACGGCTCTTTGTGTTTTACAGTGCTGACAACACTAGAGCTTGTTTTCGTCAGTATACTATCCAGATATGACTCAGAAGACATATGGAGACTAGATATGTGTACTACCAAGATTCAATTTTTAAAGTCACTTTTCTGTTCATAACCACACTACAAAAAAAAACCCAAAAAACAAACCAACAACCACCATACAACAAAAATGTGCTAAACTGACAATAACTGTCACTAATAGTTGTCTAAATCATTAGCTGGTCATCTCCTGCCCTCTAACTTCAGCGAGGATGGGAAAGGGGTATAACTATGAAAAACATCCATTTTGGGGAAAACTCTTAGATTAACAAACCTGAACACTGAGCACTATCTATATTACAAAATGAAAAACTGTAAGTTTATGGCAGCTGAACATATGACCCAAACATATTGGTTACTATTCAAAAGAAGGTAAAAAAGAAAGAAGATTTCAGTTTGCTATGGAGACTTTTGCATCACAGTACGCCTGCAAAATAAGAATCGCCTATGAACAGGAGAATAGCCACTTGTGAAGTCCCCTTTTGAACCTATATGCATAATACGGCCATTTGCTGGGCGATCTGTAATCCATACTAGAAAGCAACAGTAGATGGCCTACTTTTCACAAAAAGTGAGAGCTAGAGAAAACCACATTGTGCCATAGGGAGGGGAAGCACAGGCATAGCCTTCATTATTAATTGGCATACATAGAAAGAGCAAGCAGAAACAAGACTAGTAAAAGACAGAAGGGAATTCTCCCCGGAAACATATGGGAAGCACAAAACAGAAGCAATAAAACATTAAAGAACAGGGATACAAACACCAGCGTGTCCAGAAAGTGCAATCATCAGTAATGAACATAATGAAAGCACTGGAAGTGTGAATGCAAAAGTTAATGGCTTCTTTTACACGTGTGAGAGAGCACACGGCAAAAGAGCAGGGTATCTAAATAAGAAATGTCTGAAAGAGTCTTCCAAGTATCATTTTCTATATAACTCACCAGCCTTCACTAAAGGGAGAAGTAAAGGAAAGCACAGAAAATTCCACTTTGACACCTGTCTTTTAAAGCTGTTTTCATTTTCACAATTTATCTTTGTAGTTCCTGCACAGCTCCCAAGGCCGAGCACTGTCAGCAAGTCACTCTGGCCACAGACCTGCTTTTCTGCTCACTCATGTCACCGGTCCACTGCACCAACATCTTTGTGTAATCAGCCGCCAAGGCTAATTTTCAGGCTAACCTTGCCATGTAAACCCAATACAGGCTCAAACCCCTAAAGAAAACTGAGCACCCAGCCACTGCTGAGGTACCCTCTGCTCAGGAAACCGAGCGTAAGCCTTTTCAATACTTTTGACTATCCTTTTCCTATCTGGTTGAGCTCTCAAACCACAAGTTTCCGAATGTTGTCAAGCGACATTTGCAAAGTGCCTCAGGAAATATTTTTGCAGGTCCTCAAAGCATTTCCAACCCTGGAAAACCTGGGCATGTAAATGAAGATGCAGATGCAATGTGCCATGCAATTTGAAGAGTTATGGCTAAAAAACATTTGGTGAATGCGTTTTCAAACACAAAGTTTGTTGGACACAAATCTCAGTAATAACAGCAATTGCTTCAGAGTTGGCTAAGCGATAGCAATCACCTATTTAACCTCTTTGCCTTGCTTCTAGTTAGGATCCAGCAAATTTCTTTCCAAACTACTGGTGCGATGTAGGAGTAGCTTAATTGAATTAAATGGCAGCACTTATGGGCACAAGGAAGACAGGAAGGAGCACTGTGTTATTTGTATACACAGCCTTACTGCAAACATAATTTGACTAGCTCTTGAACAGCAGTGCCTAACAAAGGTTGCAAGGTATAAGATGGAGGTGATTAATTCTGTTGTGGCCTGAAAATATCACTTTTCTTGCCAATCTTTTGGCACCTCCTACTGACTAATACAGAAAGGAGTGACATAGGGCCTGAGGATGTAACACAAATATAATGAGAAATGCAAAGCTTTACCATCTAGCCTATATGAGGCTACCTCAGTGACAGAATAAGTGTGAAGGAAAATAAAAAAAAAAAACAAGGGAGGCATTGATTCCACTTCACAACATTCAGTTAGTCCAACATTGGGAGAAAGTTTGAAAGGGGGAAGGTTATAAGCATATAAAACATTGGATTTTCATAAGATGATAGTGGACTAAGCGGGAAATAGGGGCTTGCGTGCAAATTGGAAGCGTCCACGACAAGTCTACAAGAAGAGGTTAACAATGGGTTAACCTAAAAAAGGAAACCTATAAGAAAAGACTGCAACCAGTGAGTTAGGACCAGCAGAAGGAGACACACCTCCTTTACGTATCTTCCAGTACAAGGAGAAATTAATGAATTTTATAGACAATGGGCTTGACAATACAAGGGGCTGCCCCCCCTTTTATTTAAACCAGTGTAAATCAAATCTATTTCCTTCCAGTATACCAAAGTCAATAAAACAAGAGGGGAGGAAGACTGCTGTAAGGGGGAACCAGGCCTCCCCGGCCGCGCGACAGTGAAAAAAGGGTAAACGTAAGCAGTTGTTGTCTACGGGACGTTGCTATGTTCCGAATCGCACAAGTAAGTGGCTAAACTCATTTACACATGTTTGTCCTCAACCACACTACTATGGTTTATAGATTAAGCTCTGCTTTCAGATACAGCCGGGTATATCTAGAGTAAGTCAATAAACATCCCTGGAGTCGCTTTGCATTTGCCAGAGCAAAAAAAGGAGAGAAGCCGCGGGCTGAATTCTCTGTTAAACCAGTGCAAAGGTGCACCTCCGTCAGAGGACACTTTTCAAAGCAGCTCCAGAACAAAAGCCTCTCTGCTTGCCAGCCAGGCATACATTATAGTAACCACACCCTTCTAGGTAAACCATGTACATAGAGCAAATCACTTCTTTTGTGAATAGGGTTTACTTTATCATTTTGAAAGGCATATTGCTATTTCTTGACCTATTAGTATGCTTAAATGAATCACTTAAGAAAATAAACTCATTTGCCTGTGTTTACATTTATTTGTCCTCTCCTCTGTTATTAATCAAATTTGTCTAATATTTTCATCACATTGTGTTCTAAATAAATAAATAAACACCACAACTGCCTTTGAAATACTAGATGCTAGCAATGAAATAAAGGCAAGAAATCACATAGATCTCCCATGTGACCGGAGTAGGTAGAAAGGATGTATTGCCCCAGGTATGCTGACCACGTACAATGTCAATACCCCACCACACTGTCCATTTTCTGTTGCTTCCAATGCCAGTGCCCCGCTACAGGTTAAAAAGATGGAGCTGCATATGCAGCGAACGCTTCCTATTGATAGTACCGTGCTTTAAAGAGAAAAAACAAATAAACAAATCATTCTGGGTGATGATGTATGTTTTTACCTGGAACGGGGCTAATTTTCACGGGGGGCACCTCACTCAGAGCACCACCGAGCCCACCGCGCTTGGGCAGCCCACTCAATGCCAGGTTCTGCTGGCATTGAAGGAACTGGTGCCACTTGCCCCAAGCCTCATTTTGCACCTACTATACCGTGCCGTTTCAGAACAAACAAAATAATAGCTTTTGTACAACATATGTTCGGTTCTTATAGTACTCTATTTTTGCAGTTGGAAGGCCTCAGGCATTGCTCTCCTTCCAAGCCATACACAAACAAAGAGGGTTTACCACAAAAAAGAACCTCTGCTGAAAAGTGTAAGGCTTACCTTTGCTCCCTCACTCAAGAGCCTAATTTCATCAAGTTATGTCCCTTCCTTTCTTTCTATGTTATATAGCTATAACCTACAGCTTTCTCCCAGCAACATCACAGGTCCTTCCTGATTTTCCCTTACCTTTTAAACCAACAGAAAGGAAATAGATCTCTTATCCTATTGATAATCCCTTTCATATAAAATTTTGATTGATTCAGCCTAACCTTATCACAGGATAGCAGTGGTCTAGCAGGCTCTAGAACTGCATGTGCTGAAACCAGATGTGCAAACCTGAAGACCTTGGCTATGCCATCTACACAGCTGGAGTAGGAGCCAGCAGAGCGCCTCCTCCTTTCTCTAAGCACATGGATGCGCTGCAAAGTCTGACAGAGAACGGCAGCCTGGTCCCGCAGCCAGCGCAGGAGAGATCACAGCCCACGCTATTGCTGTCCGTATGGTATGGTTCAGCCAGGAGGGGCTCCACGTGGCCCAGGAAGGGATCTTGTTTCCAGCTGCTGGAAGAGCTTCCTCTCAGCTCATTACCCTTTCTCTGGCTTTTCAGTCTGGCTGCAAGAAAACATGGGTATGATGGTGTGGAGGCAGCCTCATCTCCTGCTGCCCCATGGTTCGCTCTCTCTTTTGTCCCTAACGAGGTCCACACAATGTCCATTTTCAGTAGGGCGGGTGGTAGCCACTCACACCTACGTGTTTGCTGTTCTCGGAGTCCCGGCACATATGCAAATCCGGGTGGTGACACATCCAGCTACCTGTGAGGCAGGTACCCCTCAGGAATTCCACCAGCAGCTCAGCCACCAGGCTGGCCCCCACCCACTGCACAGGTCACTGGAACAAAAATGTTAACGCACTTTATTGGACATAATTTATATCCACAGGTAGGGGAATCTGGCTAAGTATGTGGCTCTAAGTGACTTGGTATGTGATACAAGCAGCATCAAACCCCAGTCTCCTGCCTCCCTCCCCAGAGTTTTTAATCAACCTTCTTATCTTCTTTTATGAGGAACTTATGTTAGGAAGTCCACATTAAAGGAAAACATACATACTTATTTTGCTTCAAATCTGTTAACAATATTTATTGAAAGTATTTCTGGCCAAAATATCAAAAAACGTCTGATTTTTAATGACAAAAATACCACAACTGCGTTTGAAACTTTACAGTAACTATAGTCTAAAAGTGAAACTAAAAAAGTGAAAGTTGCTTGTTGTTTTTCACTGCACAAGCTGAGAGAAATACAGAAAGTAAACAAAAAGCACATATTAACATGCATTTATAAAAATGCCTCTTGCATTCTAAGATGCCTTTGGACTGGAGGGAAAGAAAGGTGGCTATTTAAACTCTTGTGACTGATAGAAAAAAAAGGGTCTGTGTGTGTGATCACGTAAGTAGTTAGACACTGATTTCACAGTATTCCTTGCAGATTCTGTAGCAAATTCAGAAAAAGTAGGAACAACACATGGGTAGAGATCGCTGCTGGGATTTTCCAAAGTCTGAAAAGAATTTATGCAACTACCTCCTATCCATTTGGAAAATCCCTGTGTTCGGGCTTACTGCTCTTCTTCTCCTGGATAAATTTCCTTTACAATTCCTTTTCTATTTGGTTATGCCTAGTTAGCTAACCTTGGCACTGCTCAGCCCAAGTCACGCCAGCTAAACGGCAGAACGCAACAGGAAAACATTAAGGACGAAGACAACACGTCTTGGGTTTGATGTTTAACTAGGATTCCTGAATCTTTCTTCACATGCTTTTAACTCCATTTTGAGGTTTGTGTTTGTAGGGGAGGTGCAGGAAATCAAGTAATTCAATGTGTATTTACCATTTATATAATTACTTTTATTAAATTACTGTTATAATTTGTGTAAGTAAAAGATCACCAGAACATGGAGTTACGCTGTTTACAATTACTCTGTCAGTTGATGCAATTACTATAAATAGGCTCAGAGACATCACTAATTAATGAAGTTGGAAGGATAATGTAAGAAGTCTGCTAGCGCACATCTAGGGCATATGATCTCTGAGTTCAGATGCAGAAGGGGGTGATTTCTCTTTCTTTAGGGCTTTGGCAAGGATACATTATAAAGAACCCTCACACCCCAAATGGCCTCAGGCTACAGATGCTCGGGAAAGAAAATAAAATAGTAGAGTCGTGGCTCATTTTTAGCAAAAATTTAAACATTAAGAATGAAGCAAGACCAGAGGAGTGTATGCACACACCCTACTGATTTTAGTGGGGTTTATATATGCACAGTTGGGGAAGACTGATCTTTAAAACTGGACCGGAGATGTCATTTCCCTCTTTATTTTGAACATAGTAAAAATACGTTTTATTTGCAATTTTCAGTATTCTTATAAACCAAATGTGTGGGGGTTTTTCCAATCTGGGAAGAAAAAAAGGTATTTATTCTGAGTCACTGAAGAAGAAATGTAGTCTTACAGAAAACCTTCAGAAGAAAATTCTGCATATTAACAGTTCTCTTGAGAGCAATAATAGACATTCTTTGCATTTATTCAGCAAATTTACATCTAAATCGGGAAGATATTGGATTTGTTTCAGTTAACACTGAAATACTTGAAAAAAAATCAACAAGGGAAAATGTTTCCCATGGAAGCAGGAAAAGATAACCTTGCACCGTTTAGTTGGTACCTTTGTGGGAAACTATAGGCAACATGACCACACAATGTTTCATTGAAGCATACATTTTCAGCCGCCGACTAAGTAGTAGCTACCCTTCACAGCAGATCCTGTGTATCCTGTCACAGCCCTACAGCCGCGTTGACTACAGGCCCAGCTTCAGGCCTCCTACGTACATAAGCAATATTTGCTGGCAGAGCAGTACACAGAACTCGCTCTTACTTTTAAATAACTTTCTGTAAAGAATTCGGGATTAGATTCTGGCAGAGCTGTGTAAGTATCATTCCCATTATCAGTAATGAAAGCAACATTTTACACACGCAAAAAATGCATAGTCTTGTAGATTATTATCAGCTTTGCTTCTGCAACAGTAACATCCCCAACACCTGGCAACAGTGTCTAGCTACAGCAAGGACACCAAAATGGCTTTCTGTATTTTCTCTGGCCTTCTGTTTTCCTTCATTCCCCGAATACATCTTTACCAGAAAAAAAAACCTCAAAACCCTGATGGATTTGAGTAGCCTTGTTCTCTGCTGATGCCAGTACGCACTTTATAAAGTTGACCAGGTGGAGAATAGAGCCGAATTAGTCTTAGTTTTTCCAGTTCTCCCACTGCCATTAGCATTGAAGCCCCCCTTCATAGCAGAGAAATGCTTTGCAAGGACACGAAGGTGTCACTGTCAAAGCACCTCCACCCTGTGCTAACGCTGGTCCCCCGCTGCAGCAGACCCATTTTACAGACAGGCAAACGGAGGCCAGGAGGGAGGGCAGCTCCCGTTGGAGGCGTGGGTTGGGCAAAGCAGGAATGATGTGCACCCAGCGGCAAATTTGGGACAAGGTGTGTGCGATCCCAGGAAGCCACGCATCCGCAGAGCTCGGTGAGGCAGCCCCGGCTGCCTGCCCATCGCCGCGCTGCCAGCGCCGCTGAATCCCGTTACAGAACATGACGGAGCCTACGGGACGTGAGGGACCCGACGGGGAGGTGGCGCACGGCCCCCGGCCCCTCGAGAGGATCCGCCTCGGGGGGCAGCGGGCCCGGAGCTCGCCCGGGCCCTCCGGGAGCGGCGCCGCGGGCTCGGGAGCGGCCCCGCGGCCCCGCCCCGTCGGCGGCTCATTGATGAGCCGCGGGCCCTTTGAGGAAAGGGCGAGTGCGCCGAAACCGCTGCAAAGCCACGATTTTTCAAGCGGCAGCGCAGCCTGGGAACTTTGCATGTTTCGCCATTTTTTCACATCCTGACTCATTTCTGTATCAAAAAAACGTGTTCTCTGGAGCTCATCGGACACCCACCGCCTCTCCCGCCGCGGCGGCGGCGGCAGGCACCATCCACCGCCTGGCAGCGGCGGCGAGGGGAACTATAGCAAAAATCCCCCGCGGCGCGGCAGCCGCAGTCAGGCACCGGGCAGCTCCCGGCCCCCCCGGAATCCCCCCCGTCCCTTATATTTGATATTTCCTGTGGGGGGGGTTGCTCGTCCTGCCACCCCCCCCCTCCCCCGCCTCCCGAGGGCTGCTCGCCGCTGCAGCCCGCACGCCACGCAGGGAGCGGAGCAGGTGCACCCGCCAAAGGGCCACCACCCCGCCGTCGGCGGGAGGCACCTACGTGCCACCCGCTGGTGGTCCCCGATACCCCCGGGGGGGGGCCGCGCCGCCCCACAGCGGGACTCCCCTTCCCTACCCGCCGTGTCGGGGGGGGGGGGGGGGGGGGGGCTGCCCCTCCTGCTCCGACGGCTTCCCCAACCAAAGCCTCACGCCGCGGTGAATGGGGGGGGTGGGGGTGGGCTGCGGCCGCGCCGTCGAGGGGCTGCGACTCTGGCACGGAGAGGGGGTATGTGGTGGTGGGGGGGGTGTCCCCGCCGGGGCGGGGCGGGGCGGGAGGGCCCCGTCGGGCGCACAGTGCCGGTCCGCCTTCCCCGCGCCCCGCCGCCGCTGCCGCCGCCGCACGGTCCCGCCGCCCGGCGCCAGGCGCCTGCGCACTGCAGGGGCGCCAGATTTGGCGGGAGGGGGAGTGTCCAAGGGCCCTTTGTTTGATGGCATCTCTGTTTACAGAGTTTACTCTTTAATCTCAACCTGTTTCCTCCTCCTCCTCCCGCGGCTCCTCGGCACTCCCGTGCGCGGCGGCGGAGCGCCTGGGCGCAGCCCGGCAGCAGGGAGCGGCGGCGGCGGCGGGCGCGGGCTCCCCCGTCCACCTCCCCCAGCGGCCGGTGCGAGGATGGCCCGGAGACCCCGGCACAGGTAACCCGCTTGTCTACGGGCGGGGGGCGGCCGGCCCCGCTCCCTCTCCGCGCCTGTCAGACGGGGCACAGGAGAAGGAAGGCGGCGGCGGGTTTGCCCAGATGGACGGGGCGGCCAGCCCCCCGTCCTCCGCGCACCTGGGCTACTCCGTCCCCGGCCCCCAAGCGCAGGGCGAAGCGGCCCCCTCCTCTCGGAAGCTCCGGGGGAGCGGCAGCCCAGCGGGACGCGCCGCAGAGCTGCCGCTTGACGGGGGTCCCGGGCCGGGCGCCGCACGCCTGCCGGACGCCCCGCAGCGGGGGCGGCGAGGGGCCGGGGCTCGCTGCCCGCAGGGGCCAGCGCGGAGCCCGGCGGGGCCGACCTCCCCGCAGCTGGACGGCAGGACAATGTCGGTCTGGCTCGGCGGCGGCAGGTAGCGCGTCCCGTCTCATTCATTCATTCATTCCCGGCGGGGTGGGACGGCAGGTGGGCGGCGGGGGCCGGGCTCGCTCCTTCCTCGTCTTTTTTTTTTTTTTAATTTTATTTATTCTTGGCAGTGGCGACCCGTTTGCCCCCGGCAGGGCGGCTCTCCCCCGCGGGGGTAGTGACGCCCTGCGGGGCTTGGCTTTTCCACGCACACGCCGCTCGCTCGCCACATGCCGGAGCGCGGCAGCGCGGGCGGCCAGCTGCGGGGGCTGCGGCTCCGACGGGGCCCTCGGACAGAGCTGTCACCCGTCCCCGCCAGCCCGCCCGCCGCGCTCCCGAGAGAGGGCGATCCCCGCCGCGCCGTGCCGTGCCCTGCTGTGCCGCCCCGGGGGCCGGGGGCGGCGGCGCCCCGGGGGCAGCGGGCTGCGCTGGACGGGACGGGACGGGACGGGACGGGACGGGACGGGACGGGGTGGCAGCGCCGCGTGGCCGCTCCGTGCCGCCGCCGCCGGGCGGGCGCAGAGAGCGGGGTTGTTGTCTAATTAGCCGGGAACGGCGGGTCGGACACGTGGAGGCTTTTTTTCCTCTTTCTCTTTGCAGCCCGGCATCCTCCCCTCTTCCCCTCCCCTTTGGCTGGGCTGTGACAAGAGGAGAAAGTCGCAGCCCTGCCTTTCCCTGCCCGACTGCCGGCGCCGTCCGGCGGGGTTAGGAAAGAGGACGGGGCGGGGGGGCTCTTTTTAAGGCAGAGGGGCTTTGCGGTGCGGCGGGAGGCAGCGGGCCGCGGGGCCAGCGCCGGGCTGTACTTTCAGCGTCAGAGCGGGGCTGTCGCTGGGGCCGGCGATGAATCACCCGGCCCGTCTTCCCCGAAGGAGAGGGACAGCCGCCGCCTGCCTCGCGGGCGCCTCCCGCAGGGACACGGCGGAGCCCCGGAGCCGCCCCGGGCTCGGCCGGCAGCCCCGCCACGGCGGCGCGGTGCCCGCCTGCCCCGCGGGGCGCGGCGGGGAGCGGAGCGGCGGGGAGCGGGGACGCCCTGGCGGGAGCGGGCGCGGGCGCGGGCTCTGCCGCGGGAACGGGCTCTGGTGCCCGAATTCCTTCAGTCTCTGTAGCAGCAGCAGCGAGTTATTTCCTCTCCACCCCCTCTTTTTCTTTTTTTTTTTTTCTTCTTCTTTCTCTCTTCTTTTCCCCCCCCGCCTTTCCCCGTGTATCGTGGCACAAGGCGGTTGCCCGGGCGAAAGGCGCAGCAGCGCTGCTGCCGGGGGAGCGCTGGAGCGGCGGGGGCCGGCGGGGGGGCTCCGACCCTCGGCCCCTGCCGCCGCTCGGGGCGGGGGGAAGCTGCGGGGCTGCGGCCGGAGGTGCAAAAGCATTAAAAGTTTTAGAGCAGCGCTGAGGGCCCGGTTGGCTCAAGCAGTTACCGAGCGTCCCGAAATCCCAGGGCCCTTTTCTCCTGCTGGAGAAGGCAAGTAATAACAGCGGGGTTTGCTCAGTTCTGCGCTGCCAGCGAGGCCCCGGTTATTTAAATACACCGGTTACATTACTGGCACCGCACTTAAATCACTTTTAACCTGTTCGCCGCTGATGTTCTGCTGCCGTTGGCGGCGCGGCGTCTCTCTGCTGCGCCCGAAACACGTCGCCGCCGCAGGAAGTGTCACTGATGGATACGTACCTGGTGCTTTTACTCTCTGCGAAACTCATTTTCAAAATGATACTGGGAAATTGAGCCACAAAACTTCCTTTGGCATATGGCAGTCGCACAGCTGTCTCTCTCTGTCACTTAGAAAAGTGAATCTACTTTGAGCGGCGGCAGGGGAAGGAGCCCCGTTGGTGGCAGCTGGAGGGTGCGAGCTTTGCTGAGGCTCCAGCTGCGAAGCAGGGGTGCGTGCTCACCTTGGGGTGCAGAGTGGGGACCACCAGTCAGGGCTTCCCCCACACGGTTGCGTGGGCCGGGGAATAGGGAGTGAACGGTGGGGCCGGGCAGGCTGGAGGGCTGCGGCACCGTGGGGGCGAGAGGAGGGTGGCAAGCGAGGGGCCGGGTGGGTGAGTCAGGGGCCACCCGGCAGAGGCTGGGGGAAGGCCACACACATCACGGCAGGCTGTGGAAAACTTCCTACGGGTAGCGTAGTTTTTATGGCACATGCCACAGGCCAGAAAGCAGGGTTGAAGATGTAAGGTGTGATTAAAAGAATATCTGTTTAACAGCTTGCGTTTTGGAGGTGTTTGCAGCTTGACTAACAGTCTCTGTGCTTCATTGCAGCTTAATTTAAAAAGCGAGCTCCTGAAAACAGGTTAACGGGATAAACAATGCCCAATCATTTTACTACAAAATACCTTTATTTTAATGTCTTAGTCATACCTTAACATACCACAGCATACCATACCATCAGATATATCACAGTTTTTAAGTCTCATAGCATGACATTGTCTCCTTTCTAGCACTTGCGGTTATCGTCTCTTAGCTGAAGTGTCAGAACTGCTGCCTGTATCTTAAATATGAAAAATAAAATGCTGCCCACCAGAAAGACAGCTCTTGTTGCAAAACACTCTCTTTTAGTTTTAGTTAACTGGGTAGAGCAAGTGCTGCTTGCTGTTTGAAAAGAGTAATAGAGTCCTTTTTACCCATAGATAGCCTCTGGGGAAATCCCTTAGTCATGAATAAGGTGAGTAGCAGAGTATTTCAAAAACAGCATGAGGTATTTAGAAATAGAGTAGAGGTAATAAAGTCTTAAGTTAGAGAAATGGAGAGTATAAAAGGGCTCAATCATTCATTTGTCAGTTGCAGGATATTAAGTATACTTGTCCTCAGCTCTTGTCTCTCCGGACCCATAAGTATATGGGCTGTAATATAGCATTTTATATTAGAGCTTATTGCATGTTAATGTTGCTGCTTACTGGCTTTACTTAATTATAGAAACTTTTGTCTTCACATATAGGGTCCATAACCATATTCCCAAACAAGATTATTATTGGATAACTTTTGGTGTTTATGCACAGTCTGTTTTATTTATAACAGTAACTATCTGTTATAACAGATAGTTATATTGTTACCAATAGCTCTATTAAACATACAAAAATGTCAACATTTGTCAGAATGTATGGCAGGAGTTAAAGCTTTTGAACCTGCACTTGTGTAATGGACACAGCCTCTAGTTCTCTTTATTGTCCCAAACATTGTATTTTAATTTGAAACCTTCATTGGTTGAAAGTTTGCCAAATGTGTAATTCACCACTGATCTAACAGTAAGAGCAGGTCTAAACATGCACAGTAATACGAAGGTTGCCAGCCCTTTGCTTGTATCTGTGGATACCAAAAACAGCAGAACCAGTTCAGAATACTAGAACAACAGAATGCAGAACAAAATCTTGTTGTGCAAGTTTTAAAACTTTTATCTGTGTAACCTTTGTAAGGGTTGTAGTGGTTTTTTTGTGCTTTGTAATTCAGCTCAAGTCCTCATGTTCCACTCTGTGTCTCGCTGTGTTTCCTTCTGCAGTATATATAGTAGTGATGATGACGAAGAAGATGTTGAGATGTATGATCATGATTATGATGGTCTGCTTCCTAAGACTGGAAAACGGCACTTAGGAAAAACCAGGTGGACCCGTGAAGAGGTAAATCCAAGTTCATCCATCTCCTGCATGCAAAAAGACGGAGAGAGCAAGGTCCACGTTCTTCTCCGAGTTGCTTATCTGCAAACTAACTTCAGTGACAGTCCCAAGTATATGAATGAGGACAAAGTTTTCGACCCTTTAGCTACACTCAGTGTTTTATTTAACTTTGAGGATCATTCTTGTCTTTTAAATAAAATGTATAAGCACCATTTTTTTTTATGTCCACCAAAGCAAGGTCTACGTTACAGGTATGCGAGTCCCCGTGTAATCCCTGTTGGAGAAACAGATCAAGAGTCACCTGCAGCAGTGCTTGATTGTTACTGCTGCCTCTTTTTGTTTGAAAATGGTTGCTATGCGAGAACTGACGTGTGTTCAGTGTCCCACAGCAGCAAACAACTGTGGCAGAAACTGCTGCAGTCCTTTTGTGCCATTTGAAATTTGCCCTTTAATTGCAGCATTATGATTCTGAGTGGAAATAAATTAAAAGCTGGAAGAAAGAAATCCAGCAGTACCAAAATTGAGCATTCAAGACGTGTTTTGTTTTTGAAGGTCAAAACGCGTTTTAGTCACGGTACCCTTGTGCTGACTTTCCGGGTAAATTGTGGTATTAGCCTCCTTTGCCAGGTGGATATCCTGTGGCCATTTAACTGGTTTGAGTTTATTGTGAAATACATTAATACAGTTCTTAAGCTATGTTTTGACTTTCTCCTCTCTAACAATGTATATTGATATATAAACAGTGGCAGGTCACTTCTTGCAAGCATTTTTAAATTTTTTTTAAATCATCGTCTGCTCTTACGGATGTGGATGTGTTTGTGACGTGGCCTGGGAGGAAGGGATGGCCATGCAACCCAATGGCCACTTTCCTGTCACATGAACTGGGAGCATACTGGGAGGCGCTTGAGAGGTTGCTCCCCTCCTCTTATCTCTTGGGGCAGTTCTTTCTTGTCTTACACTATCTCAATTTTTCCCAGTACATGCGATTGGTTTCTTTTGTCTTTAGAGTCTACATTTCTGGCCTTGTCCTTAAAAATACCGGGCCAAATTTCTTGCTATTGTGAGTACGCGAGACTCCCTCACAGCGATCAGGAGCAAAAAGGAGCCATTAGCTTTATTGGGCATTCATTGTACATGGATAGGCAATGGGCAAATTACTGGAACTCCCATTACTTGCAAGACATATAAAGCTTACGGCTGTGATTTTCAGAGGTCCCCAGACAGCTGGGTGCCTGAGTGTTACTGAATTTCGTTGTTATTCTGATGCCTGGCATCTAAACATCCGTGCCCTCCTGTAAATCCAGTACAAGAATAGCAGTTACATTGCTTTGAGCTGTAAAATGGGAATGTATAATGGGAGTCAAAAAACAGCACAGAAAAAGTCAGTCTCTCTACTGCAACACAGTAAAGAACCTACCAAAATCCACAGGAGTAGAAAAACCTCCTGGTTTAGGCAACTAAAAACATGAGAAGACTACGGACCATCTCCCCTTACACTCAGGATGCAGAAATAGATGCATAAAAAGCTAGAAGAAGGTAATTTTTACAATGTATTTAATTTGCATTATAAGTGATTACAATATTAATTATGTCTGGTTTTTTTTGATGATTCAGGATGAGAAACTGAAGAAGCTTGTGGAGCAGAATGGCACAGAAGACTGGAAAGTCATTGCCAATTTCCTTCCTGTAGGTGGATATTGGTTTCTGTTTCCAGTTCTAGTGACATCTCTTTATCAGAGGTTTCCAAGTAAGGGAAAGGGGAGTGGTTGCTTTATAGTTACGTTTTTGCAGGAGATATAAAACATCCCCAGATGGACACCTCAGAAATTTAGTTAGAATACTGTGGAAACCCTTACCTTCATTTTCCTTTCATTTCTCAGAAAGGGTTGGAAAAAATCAAACAAGCCAAAATGGGGGTTGGAGGGGTGTTGCGCCTCAATGCAACATGTGGTGGTCAATGGGACACTGAAACAAAGTGTCTCGGCACAGAGGAAAAATAGCTTTGATGAATTGTAAGTGTGGTTTAGAGGATAATTGTTTTGTGAACACTTTGGCTGTTGTAGAAATACCGCATGTGAAAGCATGACAGCGATTGTGCCAGACGGTGAAGATTCAGTTTGTGCCGTTTTGGTGATACACTCATCACTGCAGGAGCGATGAAAATATTATCTAGTTCAGGGAGCAAAGTGATAGTTCAGCACCTTCTTCTCAGACACTCCATGTATTATTATAATATATGTCACTCCATATTGCTTACTAGTTGTAGCTGAAATACATTGGGAACAAGCGTTATCACTTTATGTTCTTCTTGTCTAATGAATGATCTACTTTGCGTATTTTACATTTCACTAGAATCGGACAGATGTTCAGTGCCAGCACCGATGGCAGAAGGTACTAAACCCAGAACTTATCAAAGGTCCATGGACTAAAGAGGAGGATCAAAGGGTAATCAGTTTTCCTTTCATTCTGATTAGTGCCTTAGTAGCGGATTTCCTGTGTTGGGGCAAAACTCCTCGAGACTTCGGTGGTCTCAACACTAATACGGCCAGAAGCAGACTGATCCTGTGGTTTCAATGCTTAGTATTTGTGTATTTTTCTACGCAAATTAATTAATGTTCCTTTACAGCACTGTAATGTAGAAATGCAGTCCAGAAATGTCTTAACTATTACCGGATTTTTCCTTTGGGGTAAAAGTATAAGTGGGAAGTGGGGAACCTTAACTGTGTGTTAGTTTTACCGTGGCAATTTTGAGAAATGTCATTGAAAATGTTGTTCCACCACAGAAAAATTTCATTGATTCATTATGCATCGTTAAATACAGGCAGTTTTTATGTCCTTCTTTGAAGGTAATAGAACTCGTGCAGAAATACGGTCCAAAGCGCTGGTCTGTCATTGCTAAGCATTTGAAGGGAAGGATTGGAAAACAGTGCAGGGAGAGGTGGCACAACCATTTGAATCCAGAAGTGAAGAAAACCTCCTGGACAGAAGAGGAAGATAGAATTATTTACCAGGCACACAAGAGGCTGGGAAACAGATGGGCAGAAATTGCAAAGTTGCTGCCTGGACGGTAATGACATATACCTTTAGCTCTTAAATAGGGAATAAAAGAAAAAAGCTGCAGGTCTGAGCAGTTTGTTTCAGTTGCCTCGGGCTGCACATTATAAATCAAAAAATTTTGGAATCAAACCCTGGAGAGCCAGTGACATTAGATGTACGTTTTTCTCAGTGAGGAACTGTTCTGTTTGGTCAGTACATGGAACAGTACGCTATTTTTACATGCTTTTGATGTTTGCCATAGGTAAAAAAACCCAGTAAGTAGAGCAAGACCATAACAGTTTCCTAAATGTCTGTGCAATCTTATTTGTGCTTGCAATAACTGTCAAAATTCAAACTGATTTAACAGTGAAGGATCAGGCTCTGCAAGTGGAACTTAATTTACATTCAGCTAAGGGTATGTCTTTAATATGAAACCTGTTCTGTTTATTCAAAGTGATTTCTTCAACCTTTGTAATTGCTCCTGAGTCACCCAGATGATTTTGACCTGTTAAAAATCCATGTGTAAACGAGGAGAAACTGAATTCCTCAAACTCTGGTCCTGGAAGTGCTTGTCTCATTGAAAGCTTATGCAGACCTTGCATATAATTTCAGAGATTCAGTATCTTATATATTCACTCTGGAGTAAAAGTGACTCAACATGAAGTGTAGTCAAGCAAATAACGTAAGCAAGGGAGAGGTTTCCTTTCCCATTTTTATTCCTGCTATTTGGAGAAACATCTTCAAGATCTAAATATAACGGCTAAGATCATGACAGCCTTTTAAGCGGCATTCCATAGGCTGCTTTCACCTTCTAGAAGGAAACAAGAAAGGCATTACTCCTTAGAAAGTTTTTTTTTATAGCTTCCACACATCACGGATACCACTTTCAGCAATACCGTGTGGTGGCGGGGATGTTTTTCCAATAGAGGAGCGGTTACTAAGCGTACTCTTAAAATCTCACAGGCTTGATAAGTTTGCTTTTTTCTGACTCATGAATGTGAGAATTTGCATCTCAGTTTTTCTGCAGCTAAGAAAAATCCCAACAGCTTTGTTTACTGAATTTGTGTGTATAGCGTGATGTTGTCATTGGCTAGGTGGCCAGTTGGAAAGCTGCTTGGAAGTCAGTCTTCTCACAGCTGTTCTCCGCAGTCTTTCTTTCCAGCAATGAGATACAATAAAACTCCAGTGCAATATTAAAACGTAGGAAGACGATGTTGGCAGCCCTTTAGGGAAACCTCAAAGGGGTGTTAGCCTTTGCAGTCACCTCACTTCATGGGAATGAGGTGAAGCTGAAGTTATTCTTTTCTTACAGTTTGAGGACCTAAGGCTTAGAGATTGCTTCAAAAAGTACACAAACAGCTGTAGCCCTTGTTTTTTCTCCCCTGCCTTTTATACTGAGCATCTTTCCTGAGAGGTTGAGAGCAGTATTTGTAAAGGTGGGGGCAGGAGGAAGGTCAGAGAACAGCTCGAGGTTTTAACAGAAATGCCAACAGCAGTTTCCTGCCCATTAATCTCAGTTAGAATTGGAAACGCTCTTTTTTAAAACTCCTCAAGCGTATGTATTTGTGTTACAGAACTGATAATGCTATCAAGAACCACTGGAATTCCACCATGCGCCGAAAGGTTGAGCAGGAGGGCTACCTGCAGGAGTCCTCCAAAGCCTGTCACTCCTCAGCCGCCGCCGGCTTTCAGAAGAGCAACCACTTGATGGCCTTTTCTCACAACCCACCTTCTGCACAGCTGCCCGTGGCCGGCCAGCCCCCGCTGAGCAGTGACTACCCCTACTACCACATCTCTGAGCCACAAAACGTAAGCGCCTGAAAATGCGGGTTTGGGGGTTTTGGGGTTTTTTTTGGTTTGTTTTTTTTCTTTTTTTTTTGCCTTTGCCATGCCTGATTTCAGGAAGCGTGAAGGGTTTTCTCCCAGTCTTGGTGGACTTGTGTGCGTTTGATGTCAGGTGAGGACCACCTTGACCTTGACTTTGACTTGTTTCAGTGATGAAAATACGTACATTTCAAATTGATTGCCGGCATTCAGGTGGTGGAATCGGGTTCAGCGTTTTTAACATCTTGTAAGCAGTGAACATGTTTCCAGCACTGTTTCTTCTAGGGGTGAACATTACACTTGATGAAAATCAGTCGAATGGGGTTAATTCTGTGTTCTATGTCAAAATCTCCCACGTTCCCTTCAGTAATATTCTGTTTGTGGGTTGCATGTCAGAACCAAGTAAACAAGTATTGTTTTTAATCTGATTCCTTTTCTATTAATGATTAATAATGAAACAGGCTGCTGCTTCAGACAGTTACATTGTAGAGTTTTAGATGATAATAAATTGCATCTTTTGCACTTTCACTTCAATTTAGAAAAAACTTACAAATGCATCCATAAATTATTTATCTTTTGTCATTCAGGAAGGGTAGATATTTCATATATGAATTTTCTTTCTTCCGCTGTAACGCTCACTGTCATATTCCTAAAAAACTGTTTACTTTTCTTGTAAAAATTATTGGGTTTTTTTTTTGCTATTTCATGTCCATAGCTTATAAATATTAAGTAGCTAAAGCCACAGTACGTTTAACACAAATTTACAGTGCAGGCAGACATCATGATAGAAATAATAACTTCTAGTTTCTTTGCTTTTTGGCCTAGGTCCCTGGTCAGATCCCATATCCAGTAGCACTGCATGTAAATATTGTCAATGTTCCTCAGCCAGCTGCTGCAGCTATTCAGGTAGATAACTTGAACATAATTTCAAGAGTCAATTTGTTAAACGTTTGATAAGTCAAAATGCAGATATTGTACATTAAGGCAACGTTTTAATGTAATAAGTGTGAAAGAGAGAAAATGGGGAAGGTGGGGGTGTTCTAACATGGCTAATAATTGCTTCTTTTGAAGTGGCTTTAAAACACAGTAGTTGCCATCTGGTGTGATAGCTTCCACTTTCTCCGTTTCAAATGTCTGTACTGAAATTCAGCAGGGACTTTAGTAGTGGAAAACACAATTGACGTTTGTTTCATCTTTGAGTCTAATTTGGCTATTATAACCACAGGACGGCAAGCCATAAGCATTTGAGTTGCTACATCCTATCAGACCTTTATCTTTTCTTTTCCCTTAACTCTTAATTTCAGAGACACTATAATGATGAAGACCCTGAGAAAGAAAAACGAATAAAGGAATTAGAGTTGCTACTAATGTCGACTGAGAATGAACTGAAAGGGCAGCAGGCATTACCAGTAAGATTGTCACTGTGTGCTTGGATGGAGGGATAGCAGCGTTACCCCAGTGCCTGTCTTTTTAACTTTTTACTCCCCCTCTGCCTTCAATACTAATCAAGGCTCTATATTTCCGTTTTAAAAGGATGAAACATAGCACATGTATAATCTGTATTTGCTTTGTAAATTCTTTTATTGAGGAAAAAAAAGGCAAACAATTTGCAGGTGTTTTAACTTCGCAAAGTGGGAGCAGGGCTGGGCTCCGTAACGTGATGTAATATTGGAGACACGGTGATTGTACAAAGATGAAAAATCCCACAGATCTTAAATCAACGGGATCTGCATTTCTGAAAGTGTGCAATGGTTCATGTGATGAAAATGTAGTGCCTGTGTATTAGATTTTTCCTCTCTGTTGTATTCTTTCTTTCAGCTGTGTTTTATACACTTTGTAAGCTTCAGACTTGGTGCATGTTTGACAGTTTGTTTTACTTCTCCGAATAATGTTAGATTCTTCATAACTGCATGTGTGGAACAAATGCTGGCTATTACTGAATTCTCACCCTTGGTTGTATGTGCCATTGGATGTTAATGTGTGAAAAACCTTCCGTAATTGCTTAACACCATCACCAAAGCCAAGAATCCCCAAATCTTTTTAGAAGATAGGTGATAGCCAGCAGATTCTTTTTTTGGGTAATATATAAATTAATAGTAAAACAACTGCATGCGTGATACGTTAGTTTGGCCACTTTTTAACTTTAGTTAATGTTTTGCAATTTCTTCTGTTGCATGATCACACTGGAAAGAAACTTCTGTTAATTTGTTCTTCTGCTTTCCTAACCACGTTGATTTGACAGCCTCTTCATTGCATTGGTGTAAGCTGTAGCATTAGACAGGGATAGAAGAAGAAAAGGAGATAAGCAAACAAAAGCAACTCTAACTCTTAAACCCTTCAGCCTTCTACAGTGCTGAGCGCTCAGTAGGGAAATCCTGCCGTTTCTTGCTCCTCGCAAAAAATGACCTGCAGACACTTTTTGAGCTTTTGGAGTAACCCAGTATGAATTGATTATGCGTTGTTAGTAATGATATATGCTCATAATCCTGGAAGTAAATTGTGAGGTAACTTTGGGATAACAAATACAATGCCGATATTACTTAAAACGAGATCTTGCACTGATGAAAGGAAACATCTTGACAATTGTTTCATAGGCATAAGCTCTTAGATGATGATGCAACTACTTTTATCTTTCCTCCAGTGGCATCTGACACCTTGTGCAATTTCATTGCTAAGTTCCTTCTGCCTTCTCCCCCCTCCTTTTCTTTTTTTTTTTTTTCTCCTTCCTTTAGACACAGAACCACACATCAAACTACCCCGGCTGGCACAGCACCACGATTGCTGACAGTACCAGGACCAGTGGTGACAATGCACCTGTTTCCTGTTTGGGGGAACATCACCACTGTACTCCATCTCCACCGGTGGACCACAGTTGCTTACCTGAGGAAAGTGCATCCCCTGCACGGTGCATGATTGTTCACCAGAGCAACATCCTGGATAATGTTAAGAATCTCTTAGAATTTGCAGAAACACTCCAGTTAATAGACTCCGTAAGTAGACTTGCCACCTCAGGTGGATTCGTGCGTGGTCAAGGATTAAGGGGAGAGGAACTGGGACAGTCCTAAATGTGTTTCTTTTTTTTTTCCGAGTAACTTCTAATTGCTGCAAGATCCGAAGCTTAGCTTCTGACATAACAAAAGGCGGCTGCTCATAAATGAAGCCCTCGAGTGTGGATGCATATGCTTTTTGTGGGTGTCTCCCTTTCCTGCTACATCTTGGTATGGGTGTGTGATTTTTAGCAAACTGCACAATGGGAGCTTGAAATGATCTCTTTGGTATTATGTCTCCTTAAAATAAAATCAGAGACACCGTGAAAGATCTTAAACAATGAAATTATAATTATTTATATTTGAAGTGACGCATGCCGTAGGTTTATGTGTGGCTGCTCATGTATCTGCATCATTTTCTGAAAGTATTTCTTGTAGCTTCAATAGCTGCTTCTCAAAGTTTAAGGAGATTGCCCTGGCATACGTGAAGAACTGCAAAGACACATTTTAAATGCCAAGGAGCTGACTGGCATTGACGTGGGCCTTTTCTCATTGTGGTCTCTGGGATACTGTGTGTAACAGCAGTGGCACGCTGAACTATGTTTGTTGGTGGCCCCCTCCTCCAGCAGCAGAGGCGTCTGCTTCATGCAGCATCACATCCCATTCAGCACGTCCAGAGCAGGCATGCAGGTTAGAAGGAGACCAGTCTTGGTTGAGAGCCCAAAGCACACATTTTTTGGTAGCGAAAGGCACTGTCTTCATACTAAGCAGAAAACTCTGGGCAAGTAGATAGTAAGGACATCACTTGACTCATTGTTCCTTTAGGGACACAGTTGCCAGCAACACTACTAGTATGTTAAACAGGTTGAGGTGGTCGAGGTATATATTGAAAACGCGGATAAGCATTCACAATGTCATTACCCAAATAAACAGGGTCAAGCTAAATTGAACTGGGAAAGACTTTGTTGTTGTTGTTGGTTAGGGGCATATCCTAGCACTGTATTTTCATGAGGTGGCACTATACACTGTCTTATAGCTCCGTGCCTCCCACGTTGTTTCAGGATCCTTCATCATGGGGTGATCTCATCAGTTTTGAATTCTTTGAAGACACAGACACTTCGGCTAGCAAAGTGCCCTCAGGCAAAGTCATGCAGCTTCAGCAAAGAGGGGACAGTGCTTGTAGACCTCAAGGACACCCCATCACAAACTTGAGCAAAACCATGTCGAGTCAGGGCCCTCCTGGCTCACCAAAGTCCTTATCTGCCTCACAGGGCAGAGCGGCTCCATGCGTCCTTCTTCGCAAAAGGAGAGGGCACTCCAGCCCCTTAGCCAGTGGCCACGGTAGCACCTTGGTCCTAGCTGACGTCAGCAGCTCAACTCCTCCTAAGCGCTCCCCTGTCAAAAGCCTGCCCTTCTCTCCCTCGCAGGTAGATCAAGACTTCTGCACAGATGTTACTAATTCTCAAAAGTCACCCCAGCCTTAACAATTTAGAAACTAATCCTTTGGAACAAATGACTAATTACCGTTGCGCTTGTTGATTTCACTCCGTGTTTGAATCTTCTCACTGCTCTTAGTCTTCACTGCTGAGTTTAGATCATCAGCGAGCTAACTGTTGATTCTCTTCTTTTAAATTCATCTGTGGGGCTTGGGTGTTTTTTTTTCATTTGTATCATTTTTGCAGGGGAATACGAATGCTTGCTTTGCTCTTGCTGTTAACTCCTTCAACTGCTAGAGTTTAACATTTCTGATCATTTGTAATACTTTCCATCTCTGTCCACTTACAGTATGATTCATTGACCTAGAAAACCCCAAACTGCATTTAAATAGCATCCAGGTTGTGAGACAAACTGATAACAACCAGAAAATTCAAATCACAGCTCGCCATCCTCAGCCTGGGCCATGTGGGGTGGAGCGGAATAGGAATGAGGAGGAAAATGGCCTGTTAAAATGGCCTGGCGTGCACTTCCAAATTCCTGTCGTTGGTTGCTTTGTTTCACAGCTGCAGCACTATTTAAAAGTGTTTTGGTTTTTTTCTCTTTGTTTGTCTGTTTGTATTGGTTTTGCCTTGGTTTAGCTTTAGTTCTTGAAGTCAGAGAAACACTGTTTCATGAAGGATAGTAAAAGATTGCATGTAACGATCTCCCACTGTATCTCCCATTACCTATTAGGTATTTTAATCATATATCATTTATTCAGTGAAATCTGTATTTTCTTACATGCCACATTTTTATAAAGTGTATTTTAATCTGATGCAAGTTGAGTCTAGAAGGTAACACGGTGAATCGTTGTCAGAATAAAGGATACCACTGCGCTCACAGATTTGTAGACACTAGAAATGGAAACGATATTTTAGGTTACTAGGCAGAACTCATGCAAAAGCAATTTTCTCCAAACTATTACTGCTGCCTCCTTTTCGGTCAGCTGTTTCCATTCCAAAACACTCATATGTACCCATCACAGGTGGCAGTTCTCATTTTATGCTGTGAAAACGGAGCACTTTGTTTTGAGAGAGATGATAGGAAATTTATTTTCCTGTCATAAACACTTTATTTACTGCCGTAAAAGCACCTAGATTTCCCATATAAATCTTTGTGGAATTTAGCCCCATTTCCTGTGGGTTTATTACTGAAACATCCCTTACTTACTTTCACCCAGTTCTTACGGCTCTTCATATTAATTAAAATTTATTTGCAGAAAATCCAAATCGGGCTTTTAAGATTTGGCTCTTGAAGTGGTGGAGAGTGTTTCTCATTGGAATGGTGTGTCATTTTCCTTATAACTTCCCCTTCTAAAAATGCTGGGTTCGGCTTCCTGAGTGCTCTGGTCAAACTGCTGAGTATTGTTTTGCCATGTAGGCAGGTACCCCACATACACCTACCCCTATCGTAGGGTCAGGAGAATCACTTAGAAGGAAATAATTTCTTTTGCTTTTGTTCAATAACGTCAATTTAAGAAGCCAACCCTGGATTTTCCTGTTGTTTTTTCCTTTCCTTACTTGCAGTTCTTAAACACCTCATCCAGTCACGAAAACCTGAACCTGGACAACCCTGCGCTAACTTCCACGCCGGTGTGTGGCCATAAGATGGCTGTTACCACACCGTTCCACAGGGACCAGACTTTCAAAGCTCAGAAGGAAAATCACGTGTAAGTCTGTTATCACGTTGTCTTGTCGGATTCACGAGGGTTCATTTCTTCAGGTTTGCACGCAACCAAAGTGCTGGGTCACCGTACGCTTCCTGCAGAGCTGTTTGCTAACACGTTCAGATTTTTCTTAGTCTGGAGTAAAATCTCCACTTTGTAACTGTGGAGGTAGGTTGTTAATACCAAACAATCGTGCATACAGATTTACCCGTTTTTTAAATAAAGCCATTCCACCTTATCACAGTTAAATAGATGTTCTGCCAGAAAAGCAAAATGGATTATAAGATTGCAGGACAATATTTGTCCGTCTTACAGCAGCCACTGCCTGTATGCACATATTTCTGTAAAGAGGTAATATTTCCAAGCATGTTCCTTTAAAGTTTTTCTCCCTCTTTTTAAAGTTTCAGAACTCCAGCAATCAAGAGGTCGATATTAGAGAGCTCTCCAAGAACACCCACTCCATTCAAAAACGCACTTGCAGCTCAGGAAATCAAATATGGTCCTTTGAAGATGCTGGTAAGAAGGAAACAATGATAAAAGTTGCTTTGATATTAGTGCAGAGGGATGTTCTGGGACTTGGATATAACGTCTCTTCCTTTCAGCCTCAAACTCCGACTCATCTCGTAGAAGATCTGCAGGACGTTATCAAGCAGGAGTCGGAGGAATCTGCAATAGTGGCGGGGCTACATGAAAGTGGACCCCCTTTGCTGAAGAAAATCAAACAAGAGGTAAACCTCAAACTTACCTGAGGCAATTTAATTCAGCACTCTTTGCTGAGAAACTTATACCAATGCGTTTTCTGTTAAATAGCTGTGTCTGTTTTTCTTTCATGTGAGCCCCAAGATCTTAGTGTCGGTTCTATATAGTATACTAGGCATGCCTAATTCATCTCCCATTGATTTCCATAGAAGTCTTTCTGCTGTTTTCAGCAGGGGTTTGCTTGGGCCGTTCTAATGCAGTTTTCGTTTGAAACTTAAAAAGAAAAAAAAAAAAACATTAGGCAGGAATTTGGATTGAATCTTTCTAATGTTGGTGAAAACTATAGAAGTACCCCATGGGGACCAAGCTCCATGGAGTGACTTAGAAACCTGAACATTTGAGGACATTGCATTATATTACTTTGTCACTAAAGTTCTAAAAATACATATATTCTCAATCCTTTCTAGGGGATTAAACTTCTGAATACTGACAGAGCGCTGAGTGCAAGTATTCAAAGTTTTATTAGGTGGGGATTTTTTTGAAAACCTTGAACTTTTTTCTTCTGCAAAGAGCAAGGGTGCTGTAAAAGACAGTACCGTAAACATGTGTTATGCATGGCTGTGAAGAAGATTTATTCCATTTATTAATCAACTGACAGCCAGATCTCCTTCTGGTCAGTTAGGTATTGGTTTTTATCAGGGTGCCTTTCCTGCTTTCAGGTGGAGTCTCCAACAGATAAAGCTGGAAATTTTTTTTGCTCGAATCACTGGGAAGGAGAAAACCTGAACACTCAGCTCTTTACACATGCGTCTACTATGGAAGATGTGCCAGTAAGTGCAAGTTTTCACACCACCAAATGATTTCTCTGTTTTACATCCCCGTTTAGTTCTTAAACGCAAGAGAGAAAATACTTTGTCTGAACTTCCTCACGGGTAGGCATTATTCATTATTTCCATATCGTTTTCCTGTATTAAGCATAAGAAGCAAAATCCTGCTCTTAATTAAGTCACTGTAATGCCTACAGAAGGTAGCAGAAGTTGCAGTCATTGTGTAGCCCGCAGGCTTTGTAAAGAGCCTGCGCTTGGAGGAAGCCTGCACCTGTGTATAGAAATGACTAGGTCACGGAGATAAAACTGGTAAAAGAAAGAGAGAGTCTGTTTTGGTTTGTGCAAAGGAGACCTTGCATGAGCATGGTTCCCTTTGCTTCGCCGGGACTATTCGGCTTTGCTGTTATTCTTGCACTTGGGAGTTTCACTGGATGAAAAACGTTTGCATGTGGCAGTGCTCCTGCAGAGCCAAGTCCCCGGGACCCCAGGCTGAGGTCTGCTCCCAGGCTGAGCGCTCCCCTGGGACCGTGCCCAGTGTTGCACCCTCTGCAGTCAGGCTGAGTTTGCTTTTAATATGTATGAATTCAGGTTTTTCTCTTGAGTTACTGAAAATGGTTTTCTTTTTTTTTTTTCCTTTTCCTGTTCAGAATCTTCTTACCAGCTCCATTTTAAAGATGCCCATGTCTGAAGAGGATGGTAGCTTTCACAAAACATTTGGAGTACCTAGGAACAGGCCACTAGCTAGTCCTCTGCAGGTAACTATTCTTTGCTAAAAATAGCCTTTCTATATAAAAATATATGTATGTATTGCTTTCTCACAGACTGATTTTGAGTATGGAAGAATGAAACGTTCAGATGAATGTGGTTGAGAATTTCACTTTACCTCTGGAGCGTGAGGACACGGAGGCTACAGCTGTGCCAGGAGGCTAAACAGGGCAAAGCCCCGTGCGTGGGGCATTGTAACTCAGCTGGCTCCCGTGTTAAATTGGTAGGATCGAGAATTAGTGTGGGCCAGAGGCTTTTTCCTGTAGATTTCTTGTAGGCGGCTCTGCTGTTTTGGAGAGCAGGGGAGCTGGGTGGTGTGGTGGCGGCCAGAACTCGTCACTGGCCTCAGGGCAAGATCAGAGACTCTGGCACTGCCTGGCTGTCTGGCACAGATGTGGTCAAGTATTGCCTGTCTAGCCAAGCATCAGGATGGCCTTTACCTGAGCACAGGCTGAGGTGGCACCAGAAATGTGGTTCTGGTGGTGGTCTGATAATGATCGATGGTCTGAAGGGGCCTCGTAACGCTTGTGGCCGGTTGTACATCTTGGGATCTCTGAATTGAATTAAATATGCGACTTCTTTAAAGTAAGCCAGATGTGAGGCTAGGTTTTACATATTTACGTTTTTTCCAAGTGTTAACAAACATATACATTTGCTGTACTTTAAAATATAGCTGTTACAGAGGGCCTGATCCAAAGCCCACCAAAGTCATTAGCAGCCTCTTTGTCAACCCTTGTGGACAGAAGTCATTCAGAGAACGAAACGCAGCGTAGATAATGATCAATTATCCTTCCACCACTGCCTGTATTTTTGAGCTAGATGAATAAGTGATTTTATATCCCTTCTCCACATGGGTGAATTGAGGGAAAGTGTCTCATTCCCCAGGGTGAGTCACTGTCAGAAAAGAAATCATAACTCCATAGTTCCTGACTTTCAGACAGACAGTCCACATGGCTGATCCTTTCTTTCCTCCCTGTTTCCAGAATTTACATTAGGGGTTATTTCCAGTAAGAAGGAATGAACAAAACCTGGTTTTGATTAAGCATCTCTAGCCAGCCATTATAAAGTGAGATATTAAAATTTCACACGTCCCCCTTTGGCACAGTTTGCCACAGAGAAGGCTTGTATTTTGCACTGCAGAATCGTTTGATGAAAAGCAGCATGGACAGCAGGGACTGCATCTCCCCTCTGCGTGGGGGTGTCCATAGGGGCCAAAGAAAGACTCACACCCCCTGTTGCTTATTTGCCCTTTTCTCATGATCCGTGTTTCTTAGTGTCACTGTGGTAGGTGACTCAGAGGAGGGTTTGAAGATCCACGGCCCCTGGGTTAGGGCAGTTGTTTAGGGACCGAATCCAGACCATCTCAGGGCAAAGGAGCCCAGGGCTCCAGCTTTGCAGGGGGTCGATGGAGCTCCTCTGCTGGTGCGTGGATGAAGGGTGCTGGTCCCGCTGCCTCGCCAGTGCGCTGGTGCCTGGCCACGTCCCCCAGGCAAACTCCGGGCTCCTCCATAGCTGTAGAGCAACATGTTCAGGTAGCTGCACAGAGTATGTTGTGGGTTGTCCTGTGAGTGGTAGTTGCCTGCACTCAGCCTGTAATAAAGACGAAGCACCTGAGGTGACTGTAAAGATCTTTTGATCTTTGGCGTAACTGTGTTATGTTTCCTGCTATCTAAAAATAATTTCTTTATAAGCTGCTGTAAATGAAAGGGCTTGTTTAACCTTCTCTCCCCACGCACGCTGATTTTGTTCAGGAAGTTTACACAAATCAATTTGTAGGCCATTCTCGATCCCATTCTTCAGTCCTTGGTCAGGAAAAGCCTTTAGTTTTTCATGTTAAATCAGGTGGTGTTCTTATTATGTGGATAACAAGGACTTTTCCTTAAGTAGGAAATGAGTTAAAAATTACTTCCCAACTCATCTCAGTGTTTAAAATATGCTGAACTGAAAGAAAAAGCAGTTGCAACAAGCCCCCCAATGAATATTTAGCATGCAGCTGTGAACTGCATACTATGCAGTAGGTATGGTGAACCAATATGAAGGTAAAATCATTCTCTGCCAATGAAGAAACATTGTGTGTTTCAGCTGAAATGTAATCCTAAATGAAGAACGAGGCTAGGGGTTTTTGTGATGGTGGCACAGATAGCTTTTTTGGAATGAAATGCAGACTTTTTATAACAACGAGGTCTTGTCTGCCGATCACTGCGCTCTCTGATTTGGACTTAGTGTCATGGTTAAACAGGAGAATCTGCTTCACCTCTGGTAAGGCTGCTTGGCTTCATGTCAGAGGGAATGTGGCCCCGTACAGCTCAGGAAGGACACGTGGGCTGGCTCTGCTTCACACCAGAAACTGCTGCTGCTCTGCCCTGATGCTTCTTCCCCTCCCTCCCAGTGGAGCTGGACGTCTGTGATGAGGACACAGCATGTCTAAAGGGTGCGAAGCAATTGAAAATGTTAGCGTTTGTGCCTGATTTTGGCTGGCGGCATTTTGTACATGACCAGCTTTTAGCACATTCTTACGCTTTTTAGTTTGTAATTTGGTATGTTGCCCACATATATGTACACACGCACGGACGCACACACAAACACTGGATTAAATCCACTGATTGCACGCAGGTAGACATGAAACAACAGGGAACGCAGCTGGGTGAAATTTAATTGTGTCTCCATATGTTTACATTGCTGCTGTTAATCTTTTGGGCCTGACCCAACTGTTCTTACTTAGGCAAATTCTCATTGACTTCAGTTCAAGTAAGAATTATAGCACTCTCTGCACCTTGGGATGTGTGTGGGGAGGGGGAAGTGGGAAAGAGAGCACTAAACTTTTTTTTTCCCATATGCTTCTAATATGCTTGGTTCTCAAAATTCCATTTTCTTTTAAATTTGAACTCACGTAAGAGGGAGGTAGCATGCTTACGAGTCTGTAGTATTTTTCATTGCTTTAATAATTTACACTGCATTTACATAAAGAAAAAGGTATTTGACTAGCAATAGGGTGACCAAAATGCCTGACTACTGGCTGTTTTGCTGTTAAGTTCCAGAGAAGGCAAGAGTAACGAATGTTCAGAGCAATCCCTAAGGATATCTTTTACTGCATTTTGGACACACGACTGGTCATACGCAACTTGGTAAATAATAGTTGATGACCATATCAGATAGCATGATGTGATTCACCATCACTTAGGAGGAACAGCGTGTTGCATCATTAGGCATGTGAGGTCAGGTAGCCGCGTATAACTACACTGGGAGTGTGGTGGGATCACTGTTGCACTAGTGCAGTGGGAGAAAGAGTCCCCTTAGACCCGAGAAGAGTTTGGCCTTCATCCTCGTTTGACCCCCTGGTTAAGTCTGTGTAAAACGTTGGATGTAAAGGCAGCTGTGTGTAGGGTCTTTCTGGTAAGGTATGAAGGTTGGGCCAGCTTTTTTATCCTGCATGGCAAATCTCACGGTTGTGCGTTGGGTATTCTCTCCCTGGCAGGAACAGGAGACGTCTCACCAACCCACGTGTTGCCTTGGGGTGGAATTACTCTTACGCTCCATTGCATGGATCCCAAATACTTCTGCTTTGTACTGGTAGAGTTAGTTTCAACCTATATTTTTGCATCCTGTATTTTTGTCACTCAGGCAATACTTAGTTTCTCTGTAGGGAGATTTTGGCCTCCCTAGGAACTTTTCCAAGGGTTAAGATTTTGGGATAACGTGCGGAGCCCTTATTGAGGCAGGCTGATGATCTGTACTGAGCATTTGCTGCAATAGTGCCTCGTAAGAGGTTACGTAAAAACTCTGTTTCTGGCTGTTCCTGTGTAAAAGTTATGTTTTATTTCACATTATGTTCTGTAGCCAATAAAACAAGTAGCTGTACATAATACAAACTATCCTAACATAGACATTTTAACAGCTAGAAAAGTAGGCTAAATCATAGACCATCCACCTAACCCTGCAGGCTATCAAAAGACACCATGAAATGGAACCTTTTAAGAAAATAGCGCTGCTTTGATATCTTCTTCCCCCAGTAACAAAGGAAACAACACAAGGTAGAAGCCCTGCAAGCTAAAGAGAATGTTCTTCAACCCCTAGCTCCTGTCACTTTCCATTTTTTAACCACAGACTGACACATTTCAGCTCGAATTTCCTGACTTTCAGCGGTTTTGTGTAACCATTTTCTTTAAAGAGTAAATTTAAAGGATTTTAAAACAGTTACTTGGTTAACCTTTTCAAGAGTGTGCGCTGTCATTAAGCTTAATTTTCTCCGTTTAAAAAGCGAAATGTGGAATTTCACTTGCAGCTGGTTGTCAGACAAAACGTACAGGCGAGGCAGCGCGCTCTCCTGCAGCGGCAGGCTTTCTCTGGTTTTCCATCGTGGTTCTTTTTTCGGGGCAAGAAGATCCCAAAGTCTCATACTCTTCTTTGTTCAGTGAAGGGCGAGGGGGAAGCAGGCTGTGCTCGGGTGCCAGGAGGTTTAAGGGTTGCACAGCAAGGCAAGGTGCCCTTGCGGGTGGCCCTCACTTGCGAGGTCCCTTCTCTGGCCAGCGATGGACGCCTGCAGGAGGTGAGGCAAGCAAAAGGAGGTTGTTGGAAGTTACAGGTCAGTCATCGCATGTTTTCCTCCCGGGGCAGCAGAATTTAGGTTGCAAACAGAGCAGCAGTTACAGCTGCCCCAAGCAGGCGATAGTCTCTCAGAAAGAAGAAAAAGTGGCAGCTTAACAATGCGTTCTGACCTGTGAATAAAAAAAATTACTTCAGGACAAAAGCAGAAAGGGACCGAATATCCTTATGTGAGTTGCAGGTGCTTAGCCCCTTGCGCATCTCCCCCATTAATCTTACTTGGAAAGCTCATACATCTCAAACAGGAGTTTTGTCTGAGTAAGGGCTACAGAGTTAAGCTCTTAAAAGCACCACCAAGTAGCTCTTTCTAGCTCTGGTACCAGGCATATAATAAAAACTGAAAAGTTGGACTGTCTTACTCTCTCATATTTAGCAAGCTGTATTTCTGAGCAACTGGGAAAGCCCCAGCGTTTAGGAGAAGGCTTCCCCATGCCTCGGAGGAGGAGAACGAGCAACATGAGCAGAAACAGTGCTCTGCCTTAGCAAATGAAGTAGAACGCGTTTATGGTCACTTGAGTTTTTAATTAATCTTTACTGTCTGCTCTTCATAAGTAAAAGGGCTTCTCTTGGTTCTGCATCCTTACAAGAACAGAAAGCCATACTATTCTACAGGATACGCATCATACTCTGCTAGGAAATTGCTTTGTTCAGGGTGTTGATTGTTTTACTGTTTCAGAATGAGTACTGCATTTCTGCTGCAAGCTGCCTTTCCAGCAGCATGTTCTGTGAATTATCCGTACTGTGTAACCTAAGGGAAAACTGTCAGGAAATCAGCTTTTTGCAGTAGAGAAACACGATAAGATACCTTCTAATAGTCTGAGCCTTCTGAATATTTTAAACATTTTGGCTTTTTTTGGTTTTAAATGCCAGCACAAGTTGGCTAAATTAATGGGAACGTATGTAACACCAATAACTTCACTGGAGCTGCTGAAGACACCTGCCAGCGTAGCGCAGATTTACAATCTGTCCTCTAAGGCAGTTCTTTGCCCAAAGGTTTTTAGTACACTTCCATCAGTTTGGGAGCTCAGTACTGCAGGACTGGAGCAGCGTTGGGTTTTGGCATCCGCTCCTGACAGGCAGGGTGTTGTAACGCAGGAGCTTTCTTAAGTTGTGCAGACAGCATATGAAAAGGCCGTCCAGGCTCCGAGTGCAGAAGGACGAGTTCTGTTTGAAAAGCACCTTTCCACAGTCTTTTCTTTCCTTACTCTGGTCTGGTCTAGATGGTCCAAGTTTTTTATTTAAAGTGCTTTAACTGGATATCCCAGTTACAGCTTTGACAGTTTGTTTACAGTTCGCGTCTGCCTGAGGGCAGTTGAAGGCGCGTTACAGGATAAGTGAGGTAGTTTTGCTGCCAGGAAAAGGATGTGCTGGTAGGATTACTGAGGTTTAAAAAAAAAAAAAAAAGAGCCAGGGAGAATGACATAGCTGGAATTGTACCATGGTCTGTAATTTTATCCTATGGGAACTCATGGTAGTATGCCTTCTCCACCCTGCTCCCTGCTTTAACTTAAAGAGAGAAAACTGCTGTGTGTGGAAGAGAAAAATACAGCTGGAAGTACTGGCTGAAAGGGCTTAAATTCTTTTAATTGACAGCAAAACTGAGTAGTCTTCCTCTTTTTGACGCAATAAAAAAAAAAAAGGAATGAATTGTACTGCGGAAATCCCTTTCTTTCCCACTGGCTAGGGATTCAGCTGCCAAAATGAACACCTCACTCTTAGATGGCTGAATTTTTTAAGCAGGATGAATCCACTGAATCAATAAAAACATGCCCATCAATTTCGGTGGGTTTCGGGTCAGGCCTTTTGGCTTCTCGTTACAAAGCTTTTGCGTTTCCATCCGTTGATTTGCAGAGTTGGACCTTTAACTGTGATAAGGGGAGATGCAACCAGAGTTCTGCAAAAGGAGTGGTCCCACTTGGGATTCTGTGCCGCTTTCCTCCATGCCTCTTGCTTTGGGTCTCTTCTCGTTCCATACCTTTGCCGAGCGCTGCTTTCTGCTGCCACTCTCCTGTAACGGAGCCCGGGAAATACTCACGGCGATGCTGGCATGCAAGGAGGCGTTGTGCTTTTCCCCTTTTTTTCTAAGGGATCGGGGGGTTCATGTACCGAGACCCGGCAAAGCACCCTGCCTGGGTCCTGGGACCCGGGGCTCCCTGCCAAGGAGGGAAGGAAAACTTCTCCCGTCGGGATGACTTTCGCACGTGCCTCCGGCGCTGCGCTGCAGGGCTGGCAAGGCAGAGGCATTGTGCTTTGTTTGGTGTTGGCTGCCGGGAGCCAAGGCTTCAGACAGAAAATGTTTATTAAATGTACCCACTTTAAATGTTGTCTTAGTTCCCCAGGACAGAATTGAAAACTGTCGTAGTAAATATACTGCTTGAGTGAATATACTACTTTGGGTCAAATTCTGCTTTCTTTACTAGGGCAAAGCTCTCACCACCGTCAGTGAGACTGCAAAGTGAGTCTCTTTTTATAAATTTGTCATAAGAGGAAAAAAAAAAATAGCGTAAACTATTTCTGGGAAAATAATACAAGGGTCAAAACTGTGGGGAGATTCTCCCATACTGTCTCTAGAGCAAAACTTGAGTAAGTTGTTCCAAGCAGGCTGGAGTTGTTGGGGGGGTTTGAGCTGATCCTCCCACCCGCTTGCAGTGTGTGCTGCCCGCCGTGTCCCCGGGGCGCTGGGGGGGCCGAGCCGGCAGGGAGGGCAGAGGGTGGCTGCCTGCCCCAGCGGCTCCTGCCGCGCTGACATCAGGTTCAGCGAAGACCAGGCTTTCAGTGGAATGAGTGACATGTAGCAGCCTGCTGAGATGCTGGAGATAGCAGGATACAGATTTTTTTTTTTTTCCTTTCCTAAGCACATGGCTGTTAATACAAAGAGCTCAGTGTAGATACTAACAATTAAGCCTAGTTTATGAAATCGTGACGCTCCTTGCCTGAAGTTACTTCTGTTTTTTAAAAATTGACATACTGTGACAGACGGACTTTTCCTTACATGTTTTCAGTCATTTAAGAGACTGCTGATTTCTTGTTTCTCGACCAGGCCGTTGAAGCTTTGAGGGGGATCACGGGAAAATAACATTTGGCTACATATTTTTGTCCTTTGATATGATGGATATTCTGGAACTACCAACTGCTTTTGAGGTATACGGACCAAATCTGACTTCTAAGTAAGACCAATGGCATTGTACCAGGCATTAACTTGGTCCCTGATGCAAATACCTCTAAAACAGCAGGGTAAAATATTCACAGGTGCCCGAGTCCCACTGAGGATCAATAGGAGGCTGTAGGTTCCCAGCTGATGTAGGTGCCTTTGAACAAGTCACCCTGGAAGCTGTTGAACCAAAACATAAAAGGAGCTGCGGCGTGTCGCATGCATGTCTGCGGCGTGCAGAAAGTATGTCACACCTGCTTTTTGGCTGTGGCCTGTGCCCTAGGCTGAGCCACAGCACAAGGTATGCAGCCAGCCCAGGTTGAACCACTCAAGAAAAAGGTGAACCACTCCAGTATGGCATGTTTGTTCGCTTCACAGATGCGGCTTTCCCACAAAAAGCTGCAGAAACTTAATGACTTGAGGCCTGGCCTGGTTCTCCTTCGGACGGGGGAACTCCCACTGAAGCTCAGAAGGAGTTTTGCAGAAGTTTACAGAGGATTAACATGCTTGCCCTCATCTTGGCCATGCTGCTTACTTATTCATTGCTTTTGTCCGTTTTAGACTGTAAGCCCTCCCAGGCAGGGAACCTCGGTCCCTGTGTTTGTACCAGTGCCCTGATTAGGGCATGTTATGAGAAATTATCTGTATTTTGTATGTTGCCCAGCCTTTTACTATCCAGGTGTCTAAGATAACACTGTTTACAGTCAGAAGAGCATTCTCTAAACATATAGGCCAGAGAATAATTTAAGGATCCTCTTGCATAGTTAGCAACTAGAAGGAGCAGCATAAAGAGCTGTGGGCACGCCGGCACAGTTCTGCTCTTAGCGGATGGTTTGCAGTCCACTAATTATGTTTCACCCAGTGTCCTAGGTGTTGGGAAGGCTTTGGCCATCTCATTGGGCAACGTAGATCTTGCACTGCAAAGTTGATCCTTGTCAAAAGCAGAGGAAAAGAAAGAAGGTTTGGCTTTCCTGGTGGATCTTGGGTCTAGACCTTCTCAATATTCAACAGTACTGGGATCCCCTCGCTGGGAAGCAGCTTTCCATTAAGCACAGTTGCGCGCATTTTTGGAATGCAGGGTATTCATACAACTATCTCTATACAATAATAAGAGTTTTGATTCAAGGCTTAGGGAATGTATCAATGTGGTAACGCAGACACACTGAGTAAGTGAAAGAGTTCAACAGAAGAAAAAATAAGTGTGTGTAAATGTGCGTGTATACTGGTAAATTCCAGGAGCTTTGAAATTTCATTACTGTTTATAGCTCAAGGCAATGAGAAACATCTCACATGTGTAGTGAGTAAATAAATACAGTGCACACAGCCCTCTAGCAGATAGGTTTATCTCACTTTAACATTAGACTGAATGGTGTCTGTAACCTCCATAAATACCACAAGAAGTGAAATGGCTTACACGATAATTAAAATGCTGTTTCTGCCGAGAGTCGTGTCCTCCCCCCCGCCCTCTCTTCTCCCTTGCCAGAGGAGCTCTGCTGATGGGCACGTGCTAATCGCTGCGCACAGGTGAAAGCAGCTTTGAGCGCGGGACTTCTTCTTGGCTGTGGTCAGGCTCTCAAGATCATCGTGTCCATTCAGGGAGCGCAGGGGCAGCGCAGATGTATTTCTAGAATGGAGGTTCGGTGGGAATTTGTGCGTGGTTATAGCACCGAACATTGTAATGGTGGACTTGGCCCATCTGTAAAGTCCACCTGCAAGTCAATTCTCTTTTAAGACCTTTCACGGAAAGGAAGGATTAAAGGCAAGGCTATAGATATGGCCTGGTTAGAGAAGAGACACTGTTTGAGAGAGAAGTGGGGAGGTTTGAACCCTGGCTCTTGTGGTGTGCCCCTCTGCAGGTCGTCTGGCCTGCCCACCCCTCCCGTTGCTAACTGAGAAGTGGGGGATGATACTTTTTTGCCCGTCGTGCTGCTGAGATTTCAATTTCTCTGGAGATGGGAGAACGTCCTACCGCGTGTTCATGCAACACTTAATCGCAAGCGGGCCCAGCTTCGGCTGGGGCTACAAATAAATGACATGACGTTCACCCCAAATCTCTCTGCCCGCTTCTAATTTAGCATCTGAACAACGGCTGGGAGTCGGCGTCCTGCGGGAAGATCGAGGATCAGATGGCCCTGACGGATCAGGCCCGCAAGTACATGACCGCCTTCCCCACCCGGACTCTGGTGATGTGAAAGGGTCGACGGACAGAGAAGCATTATGGTTTTCGAGAACACTTCACCTCTGCTGGGAAATTCCTGTTCCTTGGCATGAAAACTTTTCATGAATGGGAGAAGAGCCTATCTTTGTTGTGGTACAACAGTTGGGAGCAGCACAAAGTGCATTTAGTCACGCAGCATATATATTCTTGTTGGATTTCACCCAACTTAAGAGGATTTTTTTTTTTAAATAAATGATACTTGCCTAAATTATTAGGTATTAAGTTTGAATCAGTAATTAATGATCTTAAGTGCAGACTTACAGTAAAGGTAATTTTTTTGTACTTTTTGAGATCAAGCAGACCTAATACACCAGTATTGTTATGTCAGTGATGTGTTAGCCAGGGATAGGGTTTTGTTTGTTTCTTTTTTTATTTTTTTATTTTTAATAATAAAAGAGCAGGTACTCAAACAGATATATTTTAAATCACTGAACAAAATGCATTGGTGTAAAATACCGAAGTGAAAAGCATTACTACAAACGCTAGTCTGTGCAAAGGGGGAAACTGATCAAGATCGTGAATGCTCAAACATCCATGCCTCTTGAAATACTCTTTCATTCTGTTGTGGTTCTAGACCATTATACGTTGTGTGTTTCTGTTTGGGGGGGGGGTAATTAGCTTGCTTTAAAAAATATTACTGTATGAAACATAGATTTATGAGAAAAATTATATTTTTATTCAGTAATTTAATTTTGTAAATGCCAAATGAATACTGTGTTTTGCTGCTACAGACCTTAGCGTGTAGACGTGCTGCTAGTGTAAAAGGAGCAGTAGAGCTTTATATGGAAAGAAAACAAATGTTGATGTTAGCTAATTTGACTATGCACTAGCATTTCAGACCTTTTTATTTTATTTTTTTTTACATGGTTTGTATTTTTTCCCCTTTTTTTTATACGCAATATTTTTGAACACTGTTCCTGGGAGATTTTTTTTTTTTTGTGTCTGGATGTGTTGTTTTGTTTCTCATTGGTTTGTAACAGCATGCATTGCACCTTCATATGTTTGGGAGAACACTGTCTTGTTCATGTTGTCTGTTTTGTTCCATGTCTAGCTAATTGTTCCCTAACTTGGGTCTTGTATACTGAATCAGGTTCTTAGAAATATATGGTTCTTCATACTGCCATAGCAAATCTTTATCGATATGGCAAAACACTGATTTTATTTTATTTTTTTTTTTATTGTTTGGGTTTTTTTATAACCGCCTCTGACTTCGCTGCCTTAATAGCATTTGGTGCAGCTTCATCTGCACTTAATTTTTTATACAACAATGTACTGCCTTGTAGATAAATAAAGTGTGTTCTTTTTTACTTAAACCCACATGGTTTCCTAATCTTGCTTGTCTTTAGTGTTTTGTTGCTGTTGTTATAGGCAACAATCAAGCCAAGACATTTTTTTCCAGCACGCTTAGATAAGTAAGGAATAGAGTTTTGCACACCATAGGTAGCCTCAACATCCTCGCTTCTCGTTGATTGCTACGGAACTGGAAGGAGCACAGCACAAAGCAGTAAGTATTGAGCATGTTGTGGACTCGAGGCACATCTCTGGTGACACCAAAGTCCAGGTCAGGTTCAGCCGGTGGGAGGCTGACTGCACCTTTCGTGCAAAATTGCGGTTCTCCCTAAGCGCTGGCTAAATTATTTCTTCAAGACCACCAGATCAGGAACCAACCAAATAAAAGCCAAATACGCTGGAGTTCCTATACTGTAGAACAGATATTTTTTTTTCACGCCTGTCTTAAGAAACCAGAGGTGAGAATATATGTTGAAAGCTAGTGCGTTAATGCTGCACAGCAAACAATCGGGCAGACCTGCAGAGCCTCATGCCGTGGAAGTGCTGAGGACATTCAGCCCCTGGAATGCTAGGGAGTAAAAGCAATTGCCAACCAAAGGAAAAAAGAGAAAAAAGATGCAGTCTGCCAGGAAAAAAATTGCATTTCATTTAGTAGCTTGAAAATAAATTGCTGACATTTAAGTTGATGCGAGCGCTTCAAAGTCAGAGTGATACTCCTGAGAGCAGACTCGAGCTCCGTGAAGGAAATAATTCCCATTTCCAAGCTTGTGTAGCCACCCAATATGGGCTGATAGCCCCCAGAAGTGCCTTCCAGTCCATTTTACTCCTTCCCCACTGGCCTACCCAGTCCTCCCAGCCCAAGCCACGCACTGGCCCTCACGCCGTGCTGTGTGCAGAAAAGGAGGAGCAAAAAGTCCTTTTCCACTTTCAGCACGCCTTCTGCATCTCTTCTGATGTGCTTTAGGCTTGCAGCCTGAGAAGGCACTGGCGCCTGCAGCAGCCCCCTCCAAGTTCTGCCTCTGCTTCCCATCTGCCCCTCACGTGGGGTTCGGGCTCTCACCAGGTTCTGGGGGAAGGGGAAGAGCCAGCCCCGAGGTATTCTGGCAGCGGTTACCCAAGTCGGTGCTGGGTATGGATGGCAGAGAAGGGGAAGTCTGTGGGAGCACTTACTTGCCCCGTGCGAAGGCTGCGGGCTCGCGCCGTAGAAACGCTTGTGCAAGACGGGAGGGAGGACTGCGGGACTCGATGGTGTGCAACTTGGGAAGAGGGAAAGGTCTGCCTTTGAGGCATGCCACAGCTTAAGCAACGTGTTACAGCTTAAAAGAGGGGGGGGGGAAAAAAGGAAAGAAAGAAAAGGGAAAAAGAAACAGCAAGCTTACAACAGGTCTTCAAGGCAAAGTTTTTGCCTTGTAGGGCTCCAGCTGTAGCTGCGCTGAGCGTGGCTGGTGGCTGAGTTTAAACAGCTGGTTTTCTAGCGCCCGGTGCAGAGCAGTGCCGGGAAACGTGGAGGTTCACCCTGCAGGTGCCCAGCATGAGGATTGGGGTTTTTTTTCCCCCCCCAACACCTTCAGTTGCTTTAAAACCCCTTTCTAACATGCAAAACCATTGCAATAATTGTCTTGCTGATGGGCACACTCAGAGCTAATACAGAGGAAAATGTTTCTTTTTTCCCCCCTTTCTCATTTCATTGAAAATGCAAAACATTCGGTAGATTAAGGCTGATTTGCATATGTTTCTGCATGCATGTGGCGCTCAGCATGAGCGAAGGAAGAGGCTTTGTTTGACTGCTGTAGCCCTGGAGCCTGATTATTTTTCCCTTACCAATACTCATTAAGTTTCCTTTGCAACAAAGTGCCACCTCCTACATGTCTTTCTCACACAAATGTCCCCACGTGACCATGCTCTGCTTGCTGTCTGAATTACACATCTTTCCTTCAGAAGTCCCAAGAGAAGCCCTACCTGTCTGTTTGTTAAATTCCATCTTGAGCATCGGTCAGGCAACACCTGTCCCCAGACAGGTCCACGTGAATGGTCCTGGCGATGGCTATTTGGCCTCACGGTGGCCCTTCGCACAGGTGTACAGCCATCCCAGACCCACGTAAGCCTACAGTAACCTACCAAAATGAAGGGAAAACAGGTTCAGTCAAGTTCTCATTTAATGGAGAGTAGATATTTGGCTCAAATTCCTATTAACCTTTTTCTTCACTGTAATTATAACTTATTAATGTTGTCAGTGGGAATTCTTTTGATTTCTGAAAAGAATTTAAATTATCATTTCAGCTTGTGCCACTAATTAAAAATGAAGAGGCAAAGGAGCCAGGGCAAAAATAAAGGAAAATACTGGAGTGTGAGGTGTTTCCCAGCTAGACCCTGTAATCCCAGGCGTTCAGCTCCCGCAGGTCTGACCTATGTGAGAGCTATAAGCCCAAACTGAAAAAGTGCCAGAGCTTGGACTGGTTTGGGAAAAAACATTACAGTTTGAATAAAAGAGCCAGACTTTGTAGTTAGGAGACAAAATAACAAGTCTGCTGAGGGTAAAGCACAGAGCACAGCATTGAACTTTCTGTAGCACAGAGCGATCCTTCAAAAAAGCCAGAAGAAAAGGTGGGGTTTTTTTCAGTATTTGCAATCTTGATCCTTATCCAGGACAAGTCAATGGCCAGGAGCCCTCCCTCAAGCCCATACGCTCAGGCACGTAAGCAAAGGGTGTTTCTGTAGGGCTGTGATTGGAGCATCATAATCATCACCTCCTCTTACTCCTGCCGCATGTAAATGTATTTCTACCTCAGCCCTGATTTGAGATGGACAGAAAAAGCCCTTGCTCCTAGAGATATTTTTTTGATTTTTTTTTTACAATCCAAAAAATGGAAAAGAGCATGTTGAAAATATTTCAGTTCAGGAAAGAATGATTTTGAGGCACTGGTCTGCATCTTCCTTGCCTCCTTGTTCCCTAGCAGGGGTGGATTCAGTCAATAGCCCAGATGTTGCTCAGAAGCAATGGTGGCATTTTGCCTGGGTGGTCAAGGAAAGACACTGGCCACATCTTCCAATCACCAAGCTAATGTAATTCAAACATAAGTCGTGTTTCCTGACCAAATGCATTTGTTCCCTTTGTTTGCCTCTTTTCTTTGAACTTGACTTCGATGTCTCAGCAGTTTTCACTGAAGGCCCCAGGACCAGCATACACTTGTCTGTGACTATTTTGCTCTCAGTGACTGACACGGGTAAGATAATGAAGACAGACCATCAAGGTCCAAATTCTGCCTTCAGCCATGTTTGCAAGCTGGCAGTGGTTATACACCTCTTTGTTAAGGGCTGCAAATCTGCTATCATTTTTCCGTAAATCATTTGTGATCAGGTTGTTGGGTTTTTTACAATCCCTCTTGTTACATTACATTTCTACATGGTGTTTTTCCAATCCGTTTGAGTATCAGAACAATTGCTGGGTTTTTTGTTTTTTTTTTAAATGAGTCTCCGCTTCTTAGCCTGCATGGCTCTACATTTACAGACTCGCTCGACGGACACCCGAGGAAATTTCATTTCATGGGGAAACAACTTTTACTACTTGATTAAATTACCACCTCTGGCCGCCGCTCCAAGATGCGCTCTGTGCACACATCTGTCACAGAAGCCCTCGCAAACGGCGAAGAAGAAAGTTTCAGGAAGCTCTCCCCAAACAGGTTTCTACCCTAACCATAGAGACCACCTCTGCATCTCCCGGTTCCTGCCGGCCCAGCTGCGAGCCTGCCGTGGCCCTCCCGATAAAGTCAGCCCCGAGAGAGCCTTGAAAGGGTGCCTGCAGGTGTGCTTTCCTGCCCGCGCCTATCTCTCCCCGCTGCCTCTAAAGTTTCATTAACTCTCTCATCAGCGTACATCAGCACAGGAGTTATCTGAAGGCGAAGGGAGGCCGCCACTATTTAAGCGATGGGTTTTCGGTATCAGCGCTCCTACCAGCTCAAGGCGGAGACCTCAGAGGCGCCGGCTCAGCCTTCCTGTGCAGATAAAGGCGCTGCTAAGCCTGCGCTGCCGGCAGGGAAATGGAAATCTGCGTGGGGCGATAGCTCCTACCTGCCCGGCCAAGCCTTGCTCCACCTAAGAATTAAGTAGAGAGACAGCCGTGGTTTGCTGCAAAGGCCCACAATACCTTCCAGTGGAATAATAAAGAAAACAGACGACACTTTGCTTTGCGTTTCTGCTCTGCTCATCCTCCTGACCATCCCCTCTGCCCTCGTAGCTCCTTCTGGCGGGTTCAGATCTGTTTCTCCAAGGGACACATACACCCCTGATGGGGTCTGGCCCAAACCCTGCTGAAAATTGCTTGAAAAAACTCACCGGTCTCCGTGACATCAGTGAGCCCAAGCCCACGCTTTTTCAGGGCTAAGGACATGGATTGTTTCCCTGCCCACTCAGGAGGGGCCCCTGTGCAGTCACGATAGTACCTCTGTTACCCTGAGGTTCAGGATCGCCTGCACTGAAAAGCAAGCTCTGGTTGTACCTCGAGCAACATCCTCCAGTCAAGCCCCATCCTTGCACAAAAGGCTTTCACTGGAGGTGATTTGCTCCAGGCTGGGATGGACAGGAGTGGACAGGAAGGGCCATGGTAGGCCCAGCTTTGGCACCCTCTCAGCAGCTGCCCACCTGCTCAGGACCAGGACAAGGTCTCCTGCTGTCCCATGAAGGTTCCACGGTGGCACCCCAGAAGCAGCAACTCAGGGGGAGACCGCTTGAGTTGGCACCGACGCAAGCGCACCCTTAACCTTCTTTAATCAAAGAGGTTAGAGTAATCCTTTCCTCACCAACCTCTGATTTGTGGCCACATCCTCTAACAGAAAACCCATAACAACTACAAATGCAGTTCGTATGATGATAAGCTACAGAACCGATGTGATAGTCACCCCTCCATCACCGCTCTAAAAACCATCGCTTCCTAGAGCAGACTTTCATTGCATCCAGTTGGCGTAGCTGCTCTTCGGATCTCCAAAAAAGCCCCACTGGCACAAGAGAGGAGTCAACCTGACACACACTTGCCCTGCGATTTTGCCACAGGCATCGCAAAGCAGCAAACTCGCTTACACAATGATTAAAATAAGCCACTGGAGTTTTTTTTTTCCTCCCCATTGTTAAGCTGTCACTTCTGAGGTTTGCTGTGCTGTCTGTCTGACATCCAAAAAATACCTGTTACCATCCTCTCTGGCAATTGATCAATGGAGAAACAAGATTTTTATGTGACAGCTTGACTGGATTGAATGTAAAATTTTAAATGATACCTTGGTTTGCCTTCCTAACTGTCAGAGTGCTACAAGCTCTCCTTCCTTCCTCTTTAACACCCATAACGGACTTTTTTCAAAGGATTTCCAATAACAGAAATCCACTTTTGTCTAGAGCACGTGAAGTTGTCCAGAAGGCTCGACGTCCCAAATACGCTCCTGCACTCTCTGGAAGCTGATGCTGAGGGTGCTACAGCTTCGGCCTTGCTATGCCAAAGCAGGTTTTCATACCCTAATCCAAACTTCCCAGTAGAACCAGGCTTTGTGGAAGAAGAAGAGCCCAGCTGCTACATGGGTAGGTTTGGACTTACCAGATCTCTACTGGCTGTGCACACCGGCTGGCCAAGGTCACCCTAGTTGTGGAGCTACGTTCAGGTGCTACTGTGATGAGGATGTTATGAGAAGCCGCATGTAGAACAACACAACCCAGTAACTCAGTGTGTTGCCTTTGCAGTTTCCAAGTCCTTGAATCTCCTGAGGAAGTTTGCCTTCATTAGAGAGCTGCTGCAAGTCAGCAAAAGAGAAGTATTGACTTCCCTGGGAGATGGTGATTTTCCTTTACATTTAATTAAATAGGTGCTGCATGCAAATATATCCATGTATCTCTCTATATATACTCTTACTTACTCTATTAAAAATAAAGGAAGGATGTTTTACCGAGGAGGCCCAAATCCCACCCAGCAGTCTGGATCTATCACACGCTGTATATCGTGTGCTTGGGTCATGGAGACTCTTGGCCACCAGACCAAAAACGTAAAGGACAGAATTCAGACAAACATCAGACTCCGCGTTCAGAAAAAGAGAAAACGATCCAAACAAGAGATTGCTGTGAGAACATCTTCTGTGATGAGAACTGAAACTGCAAGTCACTGGTTTTCATTGAAAGCAATGCAACCAAGAGTCTGAAATCAGTCATGTCCCCTAACTGATGAGTCGTCTGAAATGTCCCACCTTCCAGAACACATGGATCCTGAGATCTCTCAGCTTCCTCATTTGTGATCACAGATTTCTGTAAAAGGGTATTTCATGATTGAAACCAAATTAATAATAATAAAGACACCACGGAGAAAAACATACACTGAAGTGCTCCGAGGCGTTTTCTTTTCCCTAGTGAATAATGGATTAATTTTTGAATTCATGTTGCAAGTGATTTCACACAAAGACATTTGTCTTAGAAGTTAGGTTGTCAGAGGTTTGTCCAGAAACACTGCAGTTTAGAGTTGACTGAAATAAATTTCATGACTGTGTTTTAACCTAATTCTTCCACGCCTGATGCAAGAGTTTCCAGCCAAGTCAATGGGAGTAATCATGTGAATAACACACGCAGGTTTCGGCCTGAAAATCCCTACCACCCTCATTTGTGGGTCAAGGTTGGTCTGCTTGAGGAAAAGCACAATGCAGTGCCAACAGTGAATGGCCTTTACATGGTCCATTTCCGAGAGATATAATGATACCACCAAACCACCAGGACTGTATGCACGTAATGAAAAGTGACAATGCAGTCATTTGTGAAGGATATAAGACAGCCATGGTAGTTAGGGCAACATTTGCATAATCACATTAACTTTAAGGACCTACTTTAAAAGTGACCTAACAATGGCTGTCATTGTTTAAAGCCACAGCTGCCCATGCTGATCGGACAACATGCTTGGTCAACTTGTGTTGCAGCCATCTTCTTCAGGAGGGTTTAGAAAGTGTCACTGAAAAAATCGTAGGCTCTGGGACATCCTGTGAATGTTTGGCCTCCCATCGTGGCTCGGGTGTCCGGCTTTCAGAGCTGCACAACTGTTGCGTTTTCATTGGGACTGATGCAATGTAGTACACAGCTTTATTTTTCAGAATTGTTCATCAAGGTTGTGTGAAAAAGCACACGTAGATTACTTATTAGCTGCTAAGAATATTACAAAATACTGATAGTCTGAGCCCTGGTTATTTTAGGCTTGTGTGAGTTACTGCTAAGATCTGAAAAAAATCAGAACTTGTACTCCAGACATGAAACTTCAGCCACATGTTCCTTCTACACACAGGGAAGAGTGAACCATTTTCGTCTTTATTCCTGCCTTGCACAATCATCCTACGCTGCGAAATTGATGATATTCAGCCAAAAATGTGCTTGGAGAATGTTATTCAGTAGAAAAATATTTACGTAAATTATCAACGCATTTCAGGGTAGTTGGCCATATGCAAAGTTCTGATGAAAAAAGAGACTCTTCTTAGCTAAGATTTCTTTTTCTTGTTCTCATTCATTTTAGAAAGGCACCCTTGTCCACTTTGAAAAACATATTTATTTTAAGTATTTTCAGGATTCTCAGACAAGCAAGGTGGTAGTGGATTAGCGGCAGGGAACTCAAAGTTTCAGTTAGAGTGTGTCTTCTTTGAATAACACTAACCACAGGTAGGAGAATGACTAGAGCACACACTCTAGACTGGAAAACAAATAAAGAGAAATATCGAAGAAAAAAAAAATGTAGCAAAAACGGTTTAGCCCTTTCTGAGAATGAGGTTGAGGAAAACTCGTTTCTCCTTGCCTTGGTAGGCCTAGTTAGCATAGCTGCTAGCATGAGTCCATGAACTTTAACTGACTTTTTGTTTTGCATTGCATATACCTGTGATTAAAAATCCATTTAGGCTCCCCACTGTTATTTGGTCATAAACCATGACACCCAGTTGAAATATTTTTACATCGCTTTCAATTAAGATGCTCTCCTGCCTCCACACAGTGGAACAGGGACCTGAAATTTTACACGGGAGTGTAATTGGTGACTCTTGTTCCGGTGAAGAACCATATAAATTTGACCAAGTCATGCCCTCTGAGCGTTTCATTTGGCACAGGAGTACCAGAGGCTCAGTCCAGTTTGGCAGCTCCACCCCTTGCAGACCCTCACCGCCAACCTGAGGCTCGGGGGGCGGCAGCTGGCCATCTGTGACCCTGTTCCTCATCCTTGGGCACCGGTGTGGTGTCATACAGCATCTCAGCTCAGCTGCCTCCGTCTCTAAGGGGGTCTCCTGCTGCCCCTTGCTGAGCCAACATGGGAAGAAGGAGGTTGCCTTTGCCTGACACGAACACGGAGGGATGAAGAGCAAGGTGGGTGCAAAGACAAGTTGGAAGCAATGGGAACCGCTGGCTAGGAGCCAGATGTAAATGTGTGTATGAGTGTGTGCTCGCACATAAACGTGTGTAATTAAGATTACTATTACAATGCATGTACAGAAAAGTGGGGAGTAAGAGGAGGGCGAATTAATTGCATGGAGAACCTCAATTCTGACTCCCCTAACTTTGAAGTACTGCACTCCCAAGCCTTAATGATCTTTTAATTTATACTTTAAATTATAATTTACCTTTTGGTTATTCAAAAGATGGGCAACATTTTACACCAACACTTTACATTCAAGCAAAGTAATTGAAAAGATGCAAATGTCTTTAACGAAGAGATATGCAGAATGCCCTTCTGAGTTAAGCACAGGTAAAGAAAACAAGCATATTAACATAGGCAAAGCTTCACTAGCCACACTGTTATTTATATTTTAGGCACTTAGTTCATCATGAGGATCAGCATTCTTTACCCATACTCATAATATGAACATATTAAGGCTACTGGAATAGCTCAACAGCATTACAAGAGAACTGCAGATAGAGCAAAGATAGGGATGAGATCTGTGAAACTTCCTCAGAAACACCTATGCTGCTTCAGCACTTCTGTACTGTTTCAATACTTCAGAAACCCCTATACTTTGTGACGGAAAGAAAATACATCTTCTTATCACTTAGACTCACACGCATTTCGCACACCAAGGAAAGTCTCAGAGGCGAGTACTGTTGAAAAAAAAAATGCAATAGTCGTGCAGCACTGTCTTCTGACAGTCAAAATCCACCTTTTGCAGTGAAAATGATGTAACACCTTCACTTGATCTTATTTCAGGTAACCCAAGGACTGTGGCAGTCCCTTTATCTTAAGTCAATGTCAGGAGTCATGATGTAGCTTTTACTTTTGGAAATCAGCATTGTGCTACTCATACACTCCCATGGATTTGGTTATTACTGAATGCAGTTCTATTGCAATGAGTTAACTAGATATTCCATTATACAAAAAGTCTCGCGTAGGTTTGCGCAGGGGTCCCAGATTGAACAGACATTTTTCAATACGGCAGGGATGACATTAGTAGCCCTGAGATTTCTGTCTAGAAAAAAATCTTGGTATTTCATAGGAGAGACAAAAACGGGTAGAGCACAAAGGGATGAAGTAGGGAATCCATTAACGTGCTCTGTACAAAGAGCACCAAATCCCTCCTCATTGTTAGACATGTCCGGTACCCCCTGTCTGTATAGAATATTTCTGCATTCCCGCTACAAAACACATGCGATCAAATGCCACTCCCAGCACACCCTTGCATACAAGTCCATTCCATATAGGCTAAAACCAAAGCTTTACCAGGTGAAAGGCTAACAGCAAAACAGCATAGCATTTAACTTGGGCCTTCTCCACTAACTTAGCCCATCCAAAGTTTGTACATCTAAACAGGAAGTTCTCTTCAGAAAATCACACTTGCCTTTCAGGCTCAGTCCATTGGAGGTAAAAACTTGCTCGTTTGTATAAGCGATCAGCATTCACTTTGCTCAGTTACCTCTATTTGCTGACAGGTTACAGTATTTCAGGTTTCAACTCCACCATTTTACACAGACTATACCACTTACACTAAATGCACAACTGTATTGGAGATCAGTTTGAAACTATGTAAAATATGAGCTCACAACAACATAAAATTGCCTATTTACCTATATATAAATTGTCTATAAATTACCTATAAAAATTGCCTATTTACAAATAGCACCTATGGTAAAAAGTACAGACTGTAAATGTGACATTAAATTCAACCTGTCTGTAAGACAATAATCAGCTATTATACATCTGGATGGATATAACGAGGCCTATGAATGGCATTGTAACAGCTTCATGGAACTCTCCAAACCAAAGAGAAGCAGTAAGTCATTTATCTTAATGATGCCAATATTCTGACAAACTTAAGATAAAACTGCAGAGCGTGGATAGAAAGTTCAGAAACCCATTGAAGCACAATGCAACATGCAAGTTCTCATCAGCTATCATGAAAAGTGACTCATTTACAACTGAGTCAGCCAAGGTTTATAGGCAGAGCAATATTTTTATTAGACTACCTGATACAGCTTCTTAAACCAATGGTTGAACTAATGCAAAGATATTACAGACTTTGATTTTCTCCGTAACAGATAACAGAATCTCACTTGCACTCTTAGGCAACCACAGCTACAAGAGCATTCATTAATTACATGACACACACGGGACAAAGTGATGTCCCATGACTACATATGAAACTAGTGGTGCAAAATGAGCATTGGCAAGACCCTCCTACACAAAGTTAAATGTGGCGTTAACACCACATGTTAGAAAGTCCAAATATCACAGGACACGTAGGAGCACACTGTATGCTACACCAGGTAAGATCCTTGGTTCAGCTGTTAGCTTATTTTGCCTTACACAGCAGATGGTGGTACCTGATGCTGTGGAGACAGGTGAGATCTATCTGTAAATCAGCTAAGTATTTTCTGTGGCGGTGGGGAAGAGGGAAAGCCATTCTTTTTGGGGTACTGCATGTCTTGACATGTGAGATTTTGTTAATCTTTCTTAATACCAAATGTTATGTTGTAGCCAGCTACCCATATTATGCACATAAATATACACTGCTTAAAGACAGATTAGCATGAGAAGGTCACAGGCAGCTCAAAATAAAATTAAAAAAAAAAAACAAACAGCTACCTCCTCCAAAGCCCCCACATATTTCATCGCAATATGCATGCGGGTTATTTTCAGCTCCTGTAACTCGTTAGTCTCCATTTAGCAACTTCTGTATTTTTTTCCTCTTTTTATGGCACTTTGAAGACGTGGGTTTATAGAGCAGTGATGTAAAACAACAATCTTAGGAAACAACGTAAATTAAGAATCTGTTCATATAATTGAAAAAAGAGGGAAAAAAAATCAGATGTCTTTTGCTTCTGATAGTATTTTCAAAGCCCACGCAGACAGTGTGTGGGCTCTTTAACTTTCCATTGGATATTTTGGGGTTTTCCCCCTGTTAAAGGTCCTTTCATGGAGACTGTTATCCTACAGGCCTTATGTTTCACTCACATTTAAATACCTCAGCTCTCAATAATGCTATTAAAATATTGTTTCTTTCTATCACAACAGCAGTCAAAAATGTCAGGGAGAGCCTTATTGTATGCCACAGTGTAACACGAGCCCGGAAAGTTCCCCTTGTGCCAAGCAGAATTTGCTGTTACAAGATTTAATTAACAGTATTATATTGTCGTGAGATCTTGCCCCTTCAAAGAGTCTGTGCGCTATCTGCTACGGGCAATAGAGGTACCTTCACGGGCAGGTGGGACTGTTTACTTTCATCGCACGCTGGCACATTATGACATAAATCTATAGGGTCTCTGTGAGAACCTCTTTTGTGAGCGTACATCAAGCCATACAGTCAGCGCTCCCGAGCAATCCTTCGCCTTGGGTTGGATTGTTGGAAGAGCTACAACAGCTCCTCTGTCGAGGAACGACACTAATGATACTGCATGGTCCATGTTATATGGTGGCAGCTTGTCCCTTCTGCGTGGGGTCGCTCAGTTTGGGATTCCTTCCCTGCATTCGTTGTGTCTTTGAAGAGAAAAAAAGGAAAAAAAGAAGAAAGAAGGGAAAAATCTGAAGCTATTTCTTTGGAGTCAAGACCTCCACGTGGTGGCTAGCCACGGGCAGCCTCCGGCCTATTTTGTGCTCTGCCATGTTATGTGGCAATGCAATAACTTTGATCCCTGGGGAGGCGAGGCGGAAGTTGGTCTTCACCATTAAATTTTTTTATAGATAGCAAAGTCCATCCTTCCACCTGCATCCAAAGCACTGAGGCAGCTGGCAGAACAAAGTGCTAGAGAAAAATAGTTGACCAGAATCTATCTGAAATTGCCAGCGTACAGGTGCAGTCTTGTTTTTCATCTCAGTCGCAGCAGTCCCTGGTGACTGTCAATGTTTTACTGTGGCTAATTAACCCTTTTTTGCCTAGGATAGACCAGAGAAAGAACCACCACAATCCCCACCGCCCTGCTACCCAAGCTTAAAATTACACTAGTAAAGAAATACAATAATCATGCCTAGTCCAGAACCGTGCTACAAATTAAAAGGTTGCTACAATAGTAAAAAAGAAACAGCTAAAGTATGGGGAAATTTTGCCTCTTGGGATCGCTGAGGCTGTTTCCAAGGTTAGCATGGTACTTCTAACACCTGAATGAGGTGGTAAAGATAAACAGAGAAATCACCCACTGCTGAAGCACCGCCAACTCCTGAGCGTAAAGGAGCAGTTGTTGAATAAGGAATAGTAAAACTGAACAATAAACTTGGATAAGGGCTGTAGACAGGAAGTCAGGAAATATAAACAACTGAAACTAAAGATAAGAATTTGAGGATAGATAAGAATTCCCAAAGCTGCAGTTCGGCTGAGCCGTCAACATTAAACATTCCTTCAGATCCTCAAGGAGAAGTGGTGGCCAAGGAGCCTTATGACTTTTAACTTTGTTTCTCAAAGAAGCCAGGGAAAATCCAAATGATCTGTGCAAAAGGCAGGACTGTTCCCTGGGATGCGGTGCCTCGTGTTCCTTCTCTGTCTGGTTGTTCGAGTCCTAAACTACGGGTTTCCACTACTCCCCTGGGGAGACAATTCCACAATCCCAATGGTAGGATTTTTCCATTTACATATAGCCTAATTTTTGCTTCTCATTTTCATCTCATTCCTGCTGTTTATACCTCCTCCATTGAAAAAGAAAATGTCTGTTGTTATTATTTGTGTGTTTGTCATTTTCACCACCTCTCTAGCTAAATGGCTGTCATTAACCAAGGTGTATTTAGTTCTCTGACAGCCTCCATGGAAGCCACTTGCCGGAGGTGGCAGGGCTGTTCTGAATGCCTCCAGCCCCTCAGGGCCAGGCTCATCGCTGCCACAGAGGGGGGAAAGGTCCTTGCCTCTTGCCATGGTGGCCTGATACCTCAAAAAATGCGCTGGTCCTCTCAAAATGGCACTGGTCTTTTTTCCCTTCTCCAAACGCACAATGAGCACATGTCCAGCTTCACCAGCAGGGAAGTTTCTTCCTTTGCAGAAAGTATATTTGGTCCAGGCTACTTTTTCCCCCAACATCAGTTTTTCCATAACAACTTGAGTTAGACCTAACCACATCTCTGATTTGCTATAAAAAGTAATACACTGACAGCTTCCTATGCACCACCAAAAGCCAAGTGACGGCAGGACAGAAAGGTCAAACAGGCAGGCAGCATCTGGGCATGTTTTTACCCTCATTCTTTGGTGCCACCACCTCAGGAGGAGAGACAGGAGTATGAATCAAAAACAAGGGAGGTGCTCGCTGCCTTGCTTTGCTTTTCTGCCAAGTTTTCCGCTTTCGTGATTTTTGTGCCTCAGCTCCTACAAACTCAGGGGGGAGAGTTTGTAAGGATGCTCTGTCTGCTCTCCAGCTGTGACAAAGCCCAAACTCAGATCCACCAAAGCCTCTGTAGCTGTAAATAAGGCAGTTTTGGTAAACAGAGAGTAATGCATAGGTCTGGGACGAAAAGGAGAAGGCAGGCTGCAAGAGGGGGAAACACTCAGTCGTGCTGGTACGGCAGGAGTTCAGCGCTGGTGTCAGAGCTGCTCAGCCCTACCTAATTCGCTTCAAACAAGCCAGTTCAAAACACCTCGCCAGCCTGGAGTTGGGGATTCTTAAGTTGCAGTCACATTCCTGGCCCTCAGCGAAACCGCCCACTCTGCGTCTGGAGAGCAGGATCAAGGAAAGCGATGCCTCCAGACCCGAGAGGTGGAAGCCTGCCCACAGGGCTGGAACTGCTGGAAAGCCGGGCCGTGATGCAATGCTTTGGCAATCGCCGGCTGTGCCGCAGTTAAGCTTGCACAGCTGTGCCAGTGGTGCCTTCCACATCCCTCGCTTTGAAGGATGCCACGCGCAGACTCAGTGAAAGGGAAAATGTTTCCCTTGCCAAGACACTTCAACAGCAAGTCTTGGACATTTCGTTGGCTATAAAAATAGAAAATACAGTTGGAAGGCATCTCAAGAGGTCGTTATGTTCGTCCCCATGCTTTCTAGCAGCATCAAGCCTAAGAAGCATTCCTGCGATAGATTTGTTTAACCTTTTCTTGAATGACTTCACTGGTGGTGATGCCCTCTTTCTTCAGGCCTCTCTGTTCTTAATGTGCTGCTTTCTCAAAGTCTTACCTGTCTTCCTTGATGCAGGTCAAGCCCAATCCTTCTTTTTCAATTGGCAAAACGCATGGAGAATAGTTTACTTCCCTCTTTACAGCAATGTTAATAGTTAGTATTAATAAACGATTGTCTTCTAATGAAATGGAATAAGGTTGAGATATATCAGTCATTAGAAGCCTTCAGCTGAAAGGCAGTACAGCTTGGTAATGTAGTATGACAAAACCTGTTCTCGGGCTGTAAAGGGCTCTTAAGTCTAATGTTTCAGGATTTAACTGGATTCACGCTGTTAAATTGAAATTCCGCAGCAAATGGAATTCTAGGCTTGCAAAATGACTCCCTCCCATTCCTAAATCATATCACTTTGCATATATTTGAATGGTCAAACATCTATTTAGTCCCTGGAATGATTTGTTCTTTCATTAATGGAGACTAGATGAAAGCTGCAGATAACAGCTCACAGTGATTGAACATAAAGCAAAAACTCCTTTACGTTGCAGGATCTGCAGCCCGAGCACCATGGCAATAATCTAATGATGCCAAAACTTGGATGCCCTTCAAATGCTTCAGAACAATAGGTGCTGTCAGCATGACCTGCACGAGGTACCAGCAACGGAGAAGCCGGAGTCTGAAGTTACGCTTTCCCTCTGCCACGGCGTGCAGCAGGTAAGGGGCACCTCATGTCCCTCTGGGGCGCCCAGGAAATGCTGTGCAAGCAGAAGGCTGGGCCAGGGGCCGGCCCCACTCATGCCCAGCCTATTTGATCTCGTCTTCATTATTTAGACCTCCTGAAATCCAGCTGCCATGCAAGCCGCTGCTAAAACTCAGGCAGAGGTGAATCAGAGCCCTTCTTGGCGTATTCCAGAGCAGTTAAGCCCAGCAGCTCCCACTGACTTCAGCACGAGTTGCCCAGCAATGAAGCATGTACATATTTACACTCGAAGAACTTCCACATTTTAAAGTTAACCTCGAAGAACTTCCACATTTTAAAGTTAACAAGGGCTCGGCCTGGGTAAGGAGTGTGGGATGGAAGTCAGTTACAGAATCACAGAATGGTAGGGGTTGGAAGGGACCTTCGGAGAGCATCTAATCCAACCCTCCATCCCCAAAGCCCCTCCAGCGCTTTGGAGCAGACAGTAGAGGAAGAAGCCTTCTCAGGGCCAAGTGTGCAGCACACTGTGGACAATCAATTATGTTGATTGAGTGCATTCAGCTGTACATCGGCAGCCCCTTTAGAGGAAATGTCCCACCAAACCCCAAATTATTTTAATGGCTGGTGGGATTATTCAACGTATATGCCATAAAATCCATATGTACTCCGTGTAGGATAAAACTAAAATACAGCTGGAGCAAATACATTTTACTTGCAAGCAAAAAGTGATTTCTCAGACTAATACTTGGAGTAGATTTGGTGCTTTCAGAGGGATGTGGGAATGGGAAAGGGTGGGGAAAACAACTCAACCAAAACATGGTGCAGTTAATTTCCTGACTGCTATTTCCCTCCTTTCTGCCAAATTGTTGCATTCACTGACTGCATTATTTCCTGACCAGAAATAGTGTTAATTTTGTGTTGCGGAGAAAGATTCCTCCATTGAGAAAAAATGTGAGATCATTACAAACCATTCACCGACTGAGATCACAAAAGAAGCAAAACGGACATGAAAAAAAGCCAAGTTCTCTGACAACGAGACATTTCCAATTGGACTGCTGTATTTATTCTAGCTTAAACGTATCGCTCAGTGAATTCATGAACTGAGGGTGCATAGGTCAGGACCCACCAGGAATACCCTCCTCTCCTATCATAGTGTTGGGCTGCAGATTTTTCAAAAGCCTAAGTGGTTACAGCCTTTATTAGTCCTGTTTCAATCCAAAGATACTTCCACTCCTTGATGAGGGCGTGCTTACAACCGAGATGAACGCTGGAATTGCAGCCTGACCCCCTGATCTTTTGATAGGGCGTTATTATCTCACCTACTGTAAAATGAGCACGGTCTCCTCAACTACTTCTTAACGCATTTCTGTTTTGTTATCAAATCAGCACACCATCCTATATGCTAGGCAGGCACTCCTGTTTGGGGGGGACAGCAACTTGGGTCCTTTCTTTGCCAGCTTATCCAGCATTTATCTCCTCTCTCTGTTTTGATGGTAATTATCGCTTATGAATGCAAGAAACCTGAGGGGAAAAGTAACCTCTCTTTCCTTGCCATGGAACATACTTCAAGGCTTTGAGTTTTTCTGGCCAGACTCCCATCCCAGATTTTTGGAGCTCCAGTGGGGCTTGCTCTACGGTCTATTATAGTTGCCAGGGGAGAGTGTATTGTAATAAGTTATAGTCTCCAGCTACAGCTGAATAATCCACCCTTACAAACAAAGGCCTTCTTCAGAGCTTTTTCATCTCATGGCTGATATTGCCAGCCCAAAAAATAAGATAATCAAAGTTGCCTGTCCAAGCCATAAGACTGAAAAACATTTTACAAAAGTACTTTTTTTAAAAAAAAACAAACCCAAAACAACATCAAAACTTAGTCCCACCGTAAATATGTACTATTTGCCAACTACTTACTGAGTCATATAGGTACGTGACAGCTAAACTTTTAAGATTCTGCTAGACAAGGGGTTGAGGACTGTACATTGTCAAGGCAGTCCTACACAGATTAGCTCCCAGGCTGACCGCAGGAGAAATATTAGTATCTCCAGCTAAAGACAGGGAAGTTGAGGTGGAAGTTCAATTTACCCAAGGCCATGCCATAAATCACCGGAACAGCAGGATTAAAACTGAATAGCCATGGGCTCACGAGTTCTGGAGAAAGATTCAGGGTCAGGATTTTTGCTCCAGTTAGAGATTTATGACAGAGGAGATAATGAATAAAACACTTCCACTGTCTTTTTTTCTCTACAAACAGTTGTTAAGCACCAACATGATCTAGTGGGTCTTACAGATGCTATTTTAGAGGAGGAAAAAGGCAACTAATAATAGTACACATAACACAGAGAAAGAAAGGAACTGTATGACCATCTAATTTAAATGGTCCCAGAAATACTTCTTTTTGCTCTGTCACACTGCTGGCAGATAAAACCAAGCTTGTCCACAAGCGAGAGAGAAAACATAATAGACATGCTTAGTAATGAAATCACATGGACACAGATCATACCAAACAGGGCTGCCCAACCTCTTCCTTTCTGTAAAAAACTGTACACAGTTAAGCGCTGCTGTCGTGTCTCCCATTCCTCGGCTCTTTTCTACACTAACAAATCCAATTCCCTGCACATCCTTCCTAGGGTTCTAAATCTCTTGCCACCCTCCACTGCTGTTCCCTGCACCCTCTTCAGTTTGTCTACAGGTTTCAGTACGCGGTGCCCAAAACTAAAGCAAAGTATTCTTGCTGAAGCTTCACCAGCCTAATTTGGAAAGGAATAATCATCTTCTATTTTACACATTTCATCCCTGCTAAAACCAACACTCAGATGACATTTTTTTTCAAACAGACATAGTGTGTTGTTGATTCATTTAATTTGCATTTGAACCTATCGCCTTTAACATTTTTCCTGCAATAAAACTGAAAAGGCATTTTGTATTTTTGCCTTTGGTTCCTTCTTCCTCTACTTTGCACAAATCTTACTGGCCGCTGTTGTACTGATTTGCACCATTAATTCCATTTTCCGAAGTCATTTTTAATTCTGATCACGTCCCGCAAAGAGCCTGCAAACTCCTGGTGTCACGCACAAGTTTTATAAATACTACTACATCCTCCAGCTCATTAATGGAAATAGTGAATAGAAGTGACAAAGAACTGACCTTAGGGACCTCACTTGCAATATCTCCCTGGTATGATAACTAAACCTCGGTAACTCTTTTTTGAATGCAGCTTTTCTTTTTTAATTAGTTATGCATCAACTCCTCGTGACAGTTTCATCTAGACCATGTTCCCCCCTTTGTTTATAAAAAATATCATATGAGACAGTATCAAAAAATCTTATCAAAATCCAAATTTGTCACACTTAATACGTAGTCTTATTCACTTAGACCAGTTATACAGCCAAAGGAGCAAATTCATTTAAGCGTTCAACATCGGCATTTCTCAAACAAACTTTTTTCCTAAAAAAGGATCTTTAAATAAGCACAGAAGTTCCCTGTGAAAAACTGCCAACATTGTCAACATTTCCTGTGACAGTGTAATTGCTAGTTTTTTCAAAATTATTGTAAAATCACTGCTGGTATTTTTTCTTAAATACTGATAAAACATAACTTGTGATAATGAACTAGGTCATTGAGTATTTAGATAAGAGTTTCAGATTAAAATTAATTAATTTTATTTCAGTTAAAATCACAAAACCAGATGTAAATTGAACCCAACAAAATGGAAACAAATAATCATTTCAACATCTTTTGACAAATCGCTTTCTTGGTTTTCAGACAGCAATAAGATTCCAGATCACAGCTTTAAATTCAACGTGGCCAAATGCTTTTCACCCTACAGCAGATACTTTGGCACCTTAGGACAGAAGCAGCAAAACACAGCTCTACTCACACCTTTGTAGTCAAAGAAAGTTGGAATGATAGTGGCAAAAAAACCTCAACCCAGCCGACCAACCTAAACAAAAAAGCCAACCTTCAAAAAGGCCGGTACAAAACAAGGCAGTTATATCAATATTTGCACAGATTTGTCCAGGATTGAATAATTCTTTGAGTTACATGAGGCCTGAGTGCACGGAGAAGTGAGTCACCCCGGGGATGGATGGCAGGGTGTCCGTCAGAGAGATAAGCGGCGTTCGATGCCCGGGCATCTGGCACGCTGCCATCCATCCGATTTCTCCATTTCAGCTGGAGTTTTCCGGAGGAGGCAGGAGGCCAGCAGGGAACTGGGGGCGGCTGGGAGGGAGAATGGGAGCGGCACCACAAATTGTGTGTCCTTCCAGGAGCCCCTAATCCTGTGTGACATTTGCCACTGCTTGCAAATCCGCGTACAGCAGGGCCTGTTTTCCACGCTGCTGCACCGTGCAGCGAAGAGACTACCAGTGCGCCACTCAAGCGCTTCTCCACTGGTTTTGCGCAGATTCGAATGACAACTAAATTCTCTTTGTCTCTTTTTCTTTCCCACTAAACCCTTACTCAACTTGCAGGATTCAACCTGCAGCCTGCAAGATGTACTCAGGCCAAGAAACTCCAAGTCACAAGGGAACTCTGCGAGTGAGGTTAACCACCGTTCAGCTACGGTTTCAGGCACAAATACATGTGTCTTCAAGTTTGGATGCTGTATCAGTCCATTGTCAGGTCCTAAGAAAGCAGGTATCTAAACTTAGCTGCTTCTAGCTCTAGGAAAAGTTGCCCGTGTTCCAGAAAAAAGATACCAACGGTTCAAACGAATTAGGAACAGGTTTCTTCAATGACACAGAGAGAAGTTTCCAATATGTATTACCACGCATTCAAAAAAGGAACAAAACCAGAACAACAACAAAAAAAAAAGATAGCCCAAAACATTCACAGATGTTACAGTGCTGCTCTTAGCGTGGGAAACCGGCAGAGTTCAAATGACTCAGTGAAGCAACCTCAGCCTACAAACAGACCGAACCTCCACAGCGTTTGACCAGTGTGTCAACCCCAATGTGCTGAACTAGTCACTCTTTCCTCTCCATACAACACTTGTCCCTAGAACAAGCAACCTGAGCTAAACATTAGGTTTATCGCCTTTGGGGTGAGGCCCAGTCTAAGTGCACCTACCCCGTAGGCTGAAAGGGATTTCAGTCTTACAGCTTTCTCCTCCAAACCTCCCATTTTTTCATGGCCCAGGAGAAATCTTCGTTGGCAGTGGTACAACCTGACCACCGGCAGTACTAGTCCTGCATTGCTGGTATGGAAAACACCAGCGAATGTTAAGCGTTGTCAAAAATATTTGCTCTCCGGATGAACCAAACTGAATCCAGCTGTTGCTAGACGATAGCACAAACCAATCAGGGAACTGTGCCTTCGACCATGTCTATGTGGGTCTCTGTCCTCCCGCACAGAACCCGACCAACAACCAGAACCTGGGAATTGCCAGACACTCTTTCTCAATACGAATTCAGGCTACTCGGGGACCTAACTGGAGGCAGCCAAGTCTGTACCCCTTTGGACTATGAACTTGATGTCAAAAGCAACGCCTCAAGTGATTCTCAGCAAAAGTCAGCTGCCCACGTTTCCAAATATGACCTGAAAACCTACACTATTTTTGTTGCCAACGAATATAAAGGGCAAAATGCCAGAGACGCTGAACTTGAAGAGCTGCCATCGAGGGCTTTTTCCTCTCTCAGAGCGAAAACCTAACCCTGACGGAAAGAACGGCAAGAAAAAAGCAGCTGTACCTACCACACTTCAACCAAGCACGCTGCAAAAAGTGTTGTCTGAAGCTTCCACCCTCCTTCCCTGTGCTGTCTCGGTGACTGCAGCGTGTCCCCAAACCAAGGCCCTGCGCCGGCTCAGCGCCAACCTGCAGCCCCCTCTCTGGGGACCGTGCCCTGGGTCCCCCCTCCGGGGGTGAGCGTGCCCTCCTGCCTACGGACCTGCCCCCGGCGCAGCCAACCTGGTTCCCATCCAAACCTTTGGATGCAGGCAACAAACTAGCAGCTTTGGGGTGTAAATCGTGATTCCTGATTCCGGGATGCTTCCTTCGGTGCATAGGAACCTGCAAGGCTGTACCCTTCGTTGGGCAGCAAGCCAGTGGAGGGTCGCTTGTCGCTCCACACCTTCTCTCCGCCCGTGCGTGTCCATGCTGCATCACCGAGGAAAGATGCCCCAAGATATTTGTTGCCCCCTAGCATTCCGCCTCGGTTAACAGAAAAGCCATTTTTAGTCACCCTCCGTAGTAACCCAGACCTGATCAGCTCCAGTCGTGCTCTTGGTTAAGCAGGAGGGAGGGCAGGAGCCCTCGGCCACACTGCAGAGCGCATTTACTGCCCCTTTTGCCCTTTCCCTGATGTCACTTTCTCATTATGACATTATACCAAATCACAATGGGGATTAACCACCCCCGTATAAGCTTATTATGGGCTTATGCAGGCTGCTAGAGCTTGGCTTTAGATGGCATTTATTTTAATGAGCCGGGGACTGATGTCACTACTACACCCATGAGCGTATACCCACATGCTATGCAGAACATAAAATTAAGTTGCTTTATACACTGTCTATACAAAGGTGTCAAAATCCTGATGACATACACAGAAAAAAAATGGCTGATGATGCAATGGCAAAATAAAAACGTTGAAGTGGAACTAAGGGAATAATTACAGTCCATAATAAAAAAACACTGCCAAGGGAGTAACACTTGGCAATGATAAATACTTGCATTTACTCTGTACCACTCACCTGCAGCAATGGATAAGCAAAGGCTTAACTTGCATGCATTAAGACATGCAGCACAGGCAAGGAAGCAAAACACCTTATTCTACTTCTCAAAATTTGGGAGCGGAGAAAGATGAATTTTCTTCATATTATACATTTCTGCAGTGCCAAACTGGCTATATTTAGCTGTGGATTAATAGCAGGGTATTCAAGACCGAAGGTATTCCCAGCAAAAGACGAAATTCAGTATTTCTTCATTTTAGCTGAGAGCCAAGGCAATGAATACAGGACAAGAAGTTGAATGCAAGGAGGACCTACTCTAGTCACCTTCGTAAGAGCTAAGCAGTAAGAGACATTAAAAAATCGATTTGTGAGAAATTTGTACTAATTCTCTTTTCAACTCACAGACAATTTCATTGGAACTGTCTCACTATTTATTAAAGAAAACTGAGTGTCTTTAACACGAGCAGAGATACAAAAATAGGGACTGATAAAGAAGAAAGTTAAACCACCACTGCGTGTCTCGGCTCCACTTCTTAATTTCATCACCAAAACACATGGCTACGGGCTGCACTGACTCACAAAATGTGTGAAAAGAGTTTCCTCAGTTGAACATCTCCACAGAAATTCATTAACTCTCTTTCTGACTCCCAGAAGAGTAGGATCTAAGCCAATATATTCTGCAACAATTTCCTTTCCAGCCAGTACCTCTGCCTGCACTGACTTCGCCGCGGACACTCCATGGTCTTGGTGAATGTGAGTCTGGGAAAAATTTCTAAATTCAGAGAAATAATGGTAATATTGGGCTCTCTGTCTTTTTTTCTTTTTTTCTTTTTTTTTTTTTTTTCCGTTTCAGCTATACCTGCATTTTATGTGACTGCAGAGTTTTCAAACAGCTATATCATAACAGTCTGTCGCAAGTGTATTGGGTGTTTCAGTTTGCCAGACCTGTCATAATAAATTAATTACAGGATGTTGCAGAAATGGCTGAGTTCCAGCAGCATCTTGCACAGTTTAATATAGCCCCATTTCCCCATTTCGATGTATTTGTGGTTAGATAAATCCTCAGAAAATTTACAGCTGCTACACACTAGTTTATTATACTCCCTGCCTGTGCAGGCGATATAAGTGCAACAAAAATTTGATGTCTGCTCAGAGTATAGATTTTACTGATATTGCTTTACCAGTGTGGAAACATTTTTCCGCTAAAAGTGGCATCTGCAGTTTCTTCCGAGTATTTGCATTTGAGCATTAGACAGGACTTGTAAACTTGCTTGCCGCAGCCAAACGTGGTGCAAATTCATTTGGCCTGACACAGTCCTCACAAAAAGTCGGGTGCTAGAGTTCTAGATGAAACACAGAGCTATCATTTTCACTTATGAGTGCGAGCTAGAAATTTTTTTTCCAAGTTGTTAAAGTTAGTGTACCTTAATAAATAAACTACGGCTGCGATGTTGCTGCTGAAAGCCTAATCCTTACTGACTTTGCTGGAGCTTTGAATAAAGGGGTCCGTTTACCCTGAGCAGCTTGCAGGACCGGGACTCTACGTCTATGTGTCACTGCTGGAAAACAGACCCTTCTGAAGGGGAAGGCAGCAAGGGACCGGCACACAACAGACCGAACAAAGGACAAAACTCTGGCCAAACCCACTGCGAGTACAGCACATCTACATGTAAGAAAAGGACCGTACGATATTTAGTGTTCAAAACAGCTTGGTGTGAAATTCTCATCTCTGCTCTGCCTGTTTTGCGCCGGATGAAGAGGCTGGAGCGGACTGAATCAAGGCAGAGGTGCCTGTTGCACCAGACAACAACCATAAAGGTGCCTTCTGAAGAGCTGTGCCAGAAATCAGGGAGCCAAAGCTCCAGCTATCCCAGCAGCACTGCAAGCCATAGAAGACACGGACCTTTCCGGGTTGTATCTCAGAGTTAAGACAGTGTCGCGTTATGAGTTACTGGGGAGACACAGGAGAATATTCCTCATGGGTTTTAAGAGTTCACCCAAAAAACTCCTGTAAATAGCACAAAACTTAAACGTGTTAAAAAATGAAGTGGTCAAAAATCTTAATTTCTGAGGTCTAAAAAACATGACTGAAGCCACCAAAGCTCTGCTGTAACACGCCTTCTCGCTGTCCTCTGTTCCTTCTTCTTAAGTTCCAATTTCTAATTGCCACATTCATGCAAGTCTCCCCCAGACAACAGTCGTCTTCTCAAGTTGCTTATTTCCCTCTCTCAGACCTCCTCTCGTTTCTATTCCTTACGTGCAGCAGTTTTGTTCCTAATGTACATATTTTATACTCCAAGCAATAAAACTCCTTGAACTAACACAGCCTGTTTTCACAAGTGCAGGTGTACGTCCATAAATTAATTTGTCCAAAACATTCCGGCTAGTCATCGAAGAGAACGCAAAGGGAAAACCCCCACGGTAGAAACTTGTGCGTGAATCTGCCTAGCCTCCCTCCACTATTCAGAAAACACTTCTATCCCCTCCCAACTTCCACATCCATAAAATAGGTTGCACCGCACACATACTAATTTTATACGTGCTAGAAAAGGATCATTAAAAACCCCCACCACTCTTTGTGTTTACCAAACAAGTGTTTTTGCTTTAGTCTGTTCCCGCCTTAAATGAAGTATTTCCTATTCACCTTAGCAATTAGAGCAGAAGGATGTAGTGAATGAAGTGCCTCATTATCAAGTTTGTATCCACGATCTCTGCAGAATGGCTACCATGCCGGCTATTTTTCATAGCTGTCTGCTTTTGCTTGTAATGGGCCATTGTTAACCCTAAATGATCCTGACATTCAATTCTCCAGCAGACAATCGGGTCCAGCCGGCAGATTTAGTTCACTAGTCAACAGAGACTTTCAGTTGTCATGTTCCTCTGTGTTCTCATTAGCCCTTGTTTGACTGTGATCCATCCCCTACCGCCTTCTGAATTAAGTGATGCTACAAATACACTTATTGTGTTTTATGATGTCTGTTCCTCAAATTCTTTTAAGGAAAAAAGAAATAAATGCAGTCTGATGGCCATTGGGAAAACACAGGAAAAATGCGCCCTCCCTTCTTTTCTATTTTGTTAATTTATGCATTGTTCTCGATGTCTCTGTCATATCATAAAAACGTAATAGGAACTGTATGTTGTAACCACCCACACAAAACCTAAAAACACCAGAACAATGAAAGACCTACTATGCTGTTATCAGCAGGCAGTTCTAAACATCTAATATTTACCCTTTTTTAAACAAGGTTTTATATGCTTTGTTCCAGCAATGAACTTGTATGACCCTCTAAAAACTCTTCAAATAGATTTTTATAATTCTGCATTTTAATTCACACCTCAGGGAGCAATTCTGCAGGGCACTCGTGTTTTAGGATACTTAAGGTAGTTCTTCAACTTAAAAAAAAAAAAAAAAAAGGAGGAAAATTTTCAGTAGGCAATCAGAATCCTTCTGGAATTCTTTTCTTCCACTGAAATTTAAGTCCTTTAAATACTTGGACAATTTTCAGCAAACGTACACAATGTTCATTTTAAAGTGATTTTAAAAAACCCAGTTTGCATTAACACAGAAACAAGAAGCATTAAATACAGTTTAATTTAAAAACTTCTTTTTTTTTTAACCACTGTCCTAATCCAAACTGCTTAAAAGTTTTACCCTTTCTTGTAAATAGAAAATCTGAACTGCAACGTCTGAAAAATAAAGAATCTACTAACACTGCAGAGAAAAGCAGTTTTTCTTAAAATGAATCTATTGGCCATATTTCTGAACAAAAGCTAAAAACTTTGCCATTGTGCCATGTTAATGACTTAAGATATTTTAGTCTGAAGGTTCTAATTTTAATACAGAAGGATCACTTAGACTATTTTTTTTTTTAAATTTCAGGTCTTTTTGTTCATTTTCTGTTAAATGAATGCAGAAAACTCTAGTACCGCAGTGACATGGTATATAAAGCAATAGAAGTCTCTAAACAACCCTGTGGTAGGGAGGAAAAAAAATTAAAAAACAAAACAAAAGCTACTGCAATTACAAGAAAACATTATGAAAAGTTTATTTTCAACTCCCTGCATTTTCATGTTTGGCTCTTATCTGATTCCTTCTGCTTAATTGTTATTTGGAACTGTGCCTTGGAAGACACTACTGCTGCCTCTCCTCTCAATTTGGAAAGTGTGGCAAAGCAGCTCTATTCAGCTTCAGAGCAGTGAACATAATTGGAGCCCTAGTTCGCAAGCATGAAAGGAGGTGCTGTGCCTTTGATTAGAACTACCATCTCTCTGTGGTGTTTATCTGAAGTGTTATTTCTGTCTTCGGTGTCCACAATGCCAAATTAACATTTTACAATGCTTTCCAATGAGCTCCCAGATCTTGGCTACTGCTCAGCTCTCCCTGACGTGGAGCCTGATGTCATGCTCTGCCCTTATTTTCAATGTGATCCAGGACATTTTAGGGAATGTTAGATGTTGAGATTTTTCCTCTATTATAAAATCTTTAAATCCCACACGTCACACAGAACGATAAATTGGAATAGATTGCAAAAGCAGAGAGATGAGGAACCTCGCTAGAAGGCCAGTCCCAGGACTAAGATAATTTTACACCACATCTGACCGGGGAAAGAGACATTAATAAGTTTCCAGTACACATATGCAAGTCCCACTTAGGGGAGAACTCCATACACGTGCTCTAGGCAAAGCAAAGCTAGGACCGTTGGCAAAGGACAATTACCAGTGGAACCAAAAAAAGAGTATTTGCTGCTGTGCTTTACTCAAAAGAAACAAGTTTACAGATTTTTTTTGGCTTTAAAACATGTGCAGGGAAGATATTACAATATATAGCAACTAGTCCTCTGCATCTGGGTGCATTTCACACATCAGTGCCCAACATTGTTATTCTCACTTCTTTTTTTAATGGAATCAAGTGCCCTGTCTACTAAATAAGGGCTTTCTAATTTTATGTTATTTATTGCTTCAGAGGGGGAGGAGGAAGAATTTCCTAGTAGAGTAAAAATAAACTGGACATCATCAGCCAGAAAAAATGCCAACACTAACTGATAGAAAGTGCTTCCTTTAATACAAACCATAAATTATTTAGCACTGTAGATAATTAGTGAAGTCATTAGTAAAAGTTCACAACATAATACTCAAGTAAAAAAATAGATTAATGACACTTAAAAGTGAATAAGAACTACAAGTAAAACAAACAGCACAGCTGGATATGAAATATTTCATTCAGACAAAAGAAAGTACATTTGGCAAGACTGCTGCCAAAGCAGGCAGGAACTCTGACAAAGCTGCAATGCACCTTTATTATGTGCAGAAAACCTCATTTGAAAAACAGAACTGCCTGGAATTTGTAACACTTATTTACATTAGGAAGCGTGAGTAGTCCCACTGACGACAGTGTAGCTGCATAGGTAGTTACTCAACAATTTGCTGCAGAGCTGTAAAATGCATTCCAAGTGAATATCTGGTGTCAGGAAAGTATTTTTAAAAATAAGCTTCTGTTTTCAGGTACACTGCAATGTCAGCGCTCCTTTGGAATTTTACCATTCTGTACGCTCTTCTCTTACTTACAACACATTTTAAAATGCTAATTTAATAACTTATGCTGTGGATGGGCTTATTTTGCTCTACATCACACTTTTTCACTTGATTCTCTGCTCTACATGTAGTCTACAGAAATGCCTGCTTAGCCTAAGTTAAGGTGTCATCAGATATTAAATTCGTTAACATTGTATTTGTCAGTGGGGTTCTCATGAAATATGAAAGTCGTTTTCAGATTTTACCAGTCCAGTGAGGAGCTGAACATTCAAGTTCTGTTGATTTCATGGAACCCAGGGCAAAAGTCTTCCAAAAAAAGGTTGGTAAGTCCATTGGTAAGTCACAACTGGCGCCATTTTGCGTATTTGAGTATTTTAACTATTCTTTGTTTCTTGTTCATCCTAGAAGTGAGATCGTAGTTACTGCCTTCAATGTGTATACCAAATATCACACCAGTATTTAGAATTAAATTATGATTATACGTCATAGCATTCAGGCTCAAAGGCAATATTTGTCTTTCCACTTGCCCTTAAGTTTGAGCCTCTCACTGCCTTTTTCTTCTTCTTCAATTCCACTTCATGGGCTGTAGGCTCATTTTCAACACCATTAGCTGTAACTGACGATACAGGAGTATTGAGACCCATCAAGTTGTGCTGATTTTCTAACTCGTTCTTCTGTATCCTTTTCTTCTTTTTCTTTGCACCTCTAGAGGAAGGTGGATATAAAAAGAGTAAAAGAAACACAAAGTTAGCCCAAATTCAGAGCTTTTTTCCATGCACAGCTGATGTGTTAGAGCAATTGTCTGCCTGTCTCCCTTGAGTACAATGCTGAAACAGCTACAAAAAAATACCATTCCACAGCAGAACAAAGAGAAAAAACATGAAGACAAGATGAGACCACTCCACTAGTCTACTTTTCAACATATCACAGCATTGCTTTGAGAAGAACTGCTCATGATCTTAAAAATCAGCTAGTTTTGATCAATAGTCAACAGATGTAATTAGAAAATACAAATTACCAGTCTCCTCCTCTCATAAAAGCCATTGCACTTTTTTTTTTTTCTTTCCTAAGCTCAAACACCAAAATACTTGCAATTAAAGAGAGATTTCTGGTTTATTTATTCAACAAGATAAGACAGGCAGGCAAGGTGCATAAGATTAGTTTTCCATTTTAATTTACCTGAACTAGGACAGATTTGTAAAATCAGAAATCACTTTAATGTCTATTCATGCTTATCAGACTTCATACAATGCCAAAAGCATCAGGCAAGCTTCTGTATCTTTTCTAGTTAGTGCCTTTAACAAGGGAATTAGACTGGTCTTACAGATGACGTTATACCACTTCTACCACGAATTTCCACTATTGGCAGAAGTTTTAACTTTACTTAACTATAAATATGTAATAATACTTCGACTGTAACCCTTCAAGGGCAGGTACTGTCTTTGTTCAAAATTTGTATTGTGCCTAGCACAAAGAGGTCTTGGTTTGTGATCAGAACTCTTACGTTGAAAGCTGCAGAAACACATAAGTGAGTGGATGAATCCAGACTAAAGAGTGTCATGAGACGTGTGCAGTTTCCCCAGAAAGGGTGCTGCAAGAGCATTACTGTTGGTGATACTGTCCTAATGTAATCATGTTTTATAGAAGAAAATTTTTTACACATCATCCTTGCTAATGGACTGATGACGATCTGCCTATAGTTTGAATTTTTTTTAAAGCTAAATTGTGTATTCATGAATACATTAATTGCTGCAGCTCTAACACTAGAACATCCTGAAGTAAAAGGTTCTGGAGTTTAAGACCCTCTGTGTTAGGATTCCTGGAACGCTTTGAGAAGTACTGCTGCATGAGGAAAGCAGGGTACAAAATCATAATTAATCAGTAATATAAGTATCAACCTACCAGAGTGTTCAGCTGGGTCTGATGTGTAATCACTTGTAAATTTATGCAAAGAGCACTACCTAGTGTACCTCAACAAAACTGTACAATGGGAATCTATCTAAGGAGATAACGACTGTACTGACAGATCGTATATAACCATTAATATTCATAGGGTGAGGCTACTATGCAGTTTTTCAGCATAAAGCTACTCAAACTTTGAGAACTAGTTTTTATCTTTTTATTATTTGAACATCAGTTGTGATGATGTATCGAAGCTTTGAGATACTTAGATAAAAACTTTAGTTCACTTAGCATCTATTATGTGGAGACCGCTGTTTCTTCTAGAGTCTGCAGAAGACAGGTTAACTGCTTGGCTAAGATAAAAATCTACTACCATCTTGCATAAGGTTTGTTTTCCTATTGCAAAACCATATTTTCCATCCAGAAATTCTGAAAGATAGACATGTCATAAGGGCTTGCCATTCACTTTCATTTACAGCAGGTATTGTGGCTGTACTGAATACTGTTCTATATAGGCACAAGAGCAAACATCCATTTGGAGGCTCAAATAAAGGTATAGTGAGTTGTGCAGGTGCTACAGTTTCACTGCTCCATAGTGAAAGCGCGTACTTGGCAATCACATCTCACTTGATTCTGACGAAGTTTATTTACTGCATAATTCCTATTACATACTAGCACGTGACATGGATATTCAGTGTATTTTCACAGAAAACAGGAAGATAATAGAATGTTTTAGGTGGAGCAACTATTTAAGTACAGATTGGACTGGTCCTCAAGTCACGTTGATACAGCTTTTAGACGCTAAAGTAGAAAACTTTTCCAGTTAAGACTGCAACACTTACATGCATGTAATGTTTTAAGGTTATTTCAAGACACATCAACTACAGTGAACAAGAAAACTACAGTTCTGTCACAGAGGCTGCTGGTCATGGCTTCAGGTACAAAGGCGTCAGAGTTTTCATGAAAAATATGCAGCCATGCTTCTGAGATGGTTTATTATCTAATTTGTACTACATAGATAGCCTATAAACAGAAACAGGGAACAGTGTTTCAAACTACTGGCATCAGAAATGCCAGAAGATCCTTCTCTCTTCTAGCTCTCAAAATAAGGCAAAACCTTGTAGTCTCTTCTGAAAAAAAATTTGTTATGTGCAGTCACTACTATAATTAGAAAGGCAAGTGAATCACATTTCATTATGTTCTAGTTCATAGAAGAGCTTGCAAAATACATCATTTCAGAGTCAAGCTTTACACTAGGAATGGATATTATGCAGATTTGCATTCTGATCTTAAAACATGCAGTGAAAACTGCCCTCTCCATGTCAGACAAAACACGAACACTGGGGACAAATGCAGCAGAAACATAATAAAGCCTAGAATGACCCGTACATGTAAGGAAAACACAGCACTGTGTAGTACTGACATGTCTATCTCCCTCCCTTCCAAATTAGTTCTCCCCTGACAAGGTGTAACATCAAATGCTCCCTTATGGCATCTTTCACTAATGATCAGGTGTAAATGGCACAGTACCCTGAAAGCTTGTGAATGTGGCTCTGCGACACTGCTCTTCACCCAGATGGGACAGCAATGACATGAAGCATGACTTCAGACTGGCATCTCCACAACGCTCCTGCTCCCTATAGTTCTGGAGGAGGGAGGCACATTCCAGCGACTCAGGCATGTAGGTTTCTTCTCTTACCTTTTTGAAAAGTAACTGAAGCGGTTTTGGGGCGCTGTTGCTTCAATAAGACACTTCTGTGTGACCTCTTCTCAGGACAGCCTTAGTTTCCATTAAAATGAATATTTCACATTTAATATGACTTGAAATTCCTGAATTTGATTAAACCATATGTGATTCCACATTTTAAATCTGTGGTCCCACATTCTTCAGTGGATGCCCTGGAAAGGTCACTCAAAATAATTGTTTCCTGAAGTTCTCTAATGGAGTTGAGTCATACCAAATTTTTGATACTGGCTTCTAACAGACTGTATCAACCGTCACACTAACTGTGCTTTTAAAGCATTTCCTTCCTTAATGTACATCCTATCAGAATAGCTATGCCCAAAATTCAACACTGAATTCTGTCAGTGTGTAGTTATACAGCCCATTCCTCATCATCCATGAGGGTTAAACTTTCTACTCACAATTTATTTTCAAATCTAGATACAGCTAGAGACAAAAAATTAAGATTTAAAGAGAAGTTAAAATTAGATACGTATTTGCATCTACACTGTACATGCAGATTATTTATATGGGCAGGGGACCAGTTTGGAAAACAATCACAGGAAGTATTTTCAGATGTATTTTTTTCAGTATAAATGGTTGCAATAGCTAAGCTAAAGACATTGTGGAAGCTCTTGTTCAAAATGCTGAGATCTTATCTGCTTACAGCTTTCAAACAACAAATAGATAGCATTTTTAAAAAATGCTAGTGTCACAATCGTAGATGCTAGCTTGCATCTTCTAGCTTGTACCTTCTTGCAAATTCCTTTTGCAATTTATATTAATTAGTTTTTAGAAGGTGGAAAAATAGTTTGGAGTTTGTAGCAATAAAACCTAATACATACCTAAGGGGTGCCACAGGGAAATCCCATATCCTTGAGTTTTAATTCTCATGTACATTATAGTCCTTGCTCTTTTCAGGGGAGAGAATGTGTGTATGCATATGTGTGTGTGCACGTATATACAAACTGTTATTTCCTTCATATTTCAGGTCTGAAGCACTTTTTGAACGATTATCCTAAAGCTAACTTCCTGTTTTGCTTGCTAAAACAAAATAACCCTTCCAACGCTGCTCACAGTTTTCTAACAGCAGTTGTAGAGCTAACACTGCAAATTGTTTTAAGTATTTCTTGCTTACTGTGTTGTAGGAGAGTCTCTATCTGTGCCACGCTCCGAGCTACATTTTAGGTCCCTTGACTTACTGATGACTGGTGACATCTGTAAAAGATGAAAAAAAAAAAAAGAAAAAGAAAAAGCAGGAAGGTAAAAAGAAGACAGACAATGGGGCCAACACATGTACGTAGAAAACCCACCAGCTTCCTGAATAAGGAGAGAATATACCTCTTTTGAAAGAGAATGTCTATCAGCCATAAAATGTCAACTCCTATGTGGTTACAAGCAAGAAAACAGTACCGTGCTTTAAAAAAAAAATCCAAAAATCCAAAAAAAAAAAAAAAACAAACCACAAAACAAACTGTTAGCAAATAGAAGACAGTTGTCAGGTATGTGTAGAAACAAAAAGTTATGAATCTACTTGAAGTAAGCTTAAAATACACACGGTCTGTGAAGAATTATGTTATTTCTGCTACTGCATGAGTACAGAGAGAATGCTAAAAGCCATCTTATTGCCTAGTTTGAACAAGAGAAACCTGTCTATTTTTTAACCCTGCAAGTTTCAATCAAAAGTAGTTCAAATTACTCCAGCTTACTTTATAATTCAGGGCTAAAAGCAACCAACCAAACCAACCTGGAAGAGCTTAAGTAAATTCTCTAATTTCCAACGTAATTAGTGGGTCTCTTCTAATTCTAACAAGTCTCATACTTACTGCAAGAATTCCCATAAGGAAATGCAAGTGCCCTTCCTGAGTTTACTGTCTTCAGGACAGATTATTTTCTCGCCTTTCTTCCAGGATGTTCACAGGTATCTGGTAACCACCCTTGTAGTTTCATTTTCACAGAGGGCAGAAGCCAACACAATTGATAGGCCTTATGTCTTAATCAAAATTTGCTTTTCTGGAACCAGCCATACACTACACATCCAGCCAGGAACTTCAGTCCTCCAGAGCACCACAACCAAGGAGAAAAGCTGTGGAAAGCAGTGCAGCACACTGTAGGTTCAGACCTAGGATCACAACGCTGGCAGTGAAAAACTGTTGTGGATCTCTAGTTCAGGTCGACAGGACAGCTATGTTCTGTAAGTGTCCATTTGGTGTGGCATGCATGAAAGAAAAACAGAATTTATATGCAGGTACACCGTAAGAGTGGTGACCGGTTCCTATGAAGACTTTGGAAAGCTGGAGAAAGTTTCTTTCAGGATACTGGAGCCCTAGGCCAGAGAAGGGAGGGAGAAATTAGATCTGGTGCTTTCCAAAAAATAATTTTTTTTTTCCCAGGGAGTAAAGGAGAAGAATGGGCTTGAAACTAACTCAGCCATCAAAACTTGGACCACATTTATGATCTTTTGACTGTTAGCTGTATTTCAGATTCATAGCCAGCCTAAAGCAAAACCTACTACATTGTTTCTGAATTTCTCAAATATCCTTACTATTAAAAAAATCAGTCCATCCAGTTCTGCCAAGCACAGAGGTACTCATCTGCTTGTAAATAAGATGTTTAATGTTCTACTACAGCCTGAATTGCTCCAGGAAAAAGCCGGTTACTGACATTACTGTCTCTAAAAGCCCAGTTAAAAATGAGCAGTATTAGGAAGAGAGTATCATTGAGCAGCTCTGGAGAGCCTAACAACAACACAGCATCTAAAAAAATAGCCACAAAGTCAACAAGAGCTTTCTGGAAGCAACAGAGAAGAAAAAAAAATTACAGTTCTTGACCCTCTAAGTCTGCCAATTGTTAATTTCATTTTCTGTAACCTCACAGGCAAGGTTTACCATGGCTCCTCCATATTTAACTTAAGCAGAGAGAAAACAGAGGGTTGCTTCACAGCTGTTCTTTTTATCACTTAAGCATTAGTTTCAGTATTTTAAAATTAAACAAAAATGCTTTGTTTTCAGACACAAAACGTATCCATCACAGATTTCAAAGCCCTAATGGGTAAAACTTAACATTCCCCTGTCAAGTACTATTGTCCAATTTTAATTTGGGGTAAAGCGAGGCACAGATGAAAATTGTCTTGGCACACACAAATAAAGACCATATTGGAACCAGAACCGATATGTCCCAAACCTCAGTTTTAGGCCTTAAACAGTTTAATTACTTTCTTAAACTCTAAATGGAATTAATTAAAAAACTTCTAGTCCATGTTAGTAGTTGAATGAAATTTGAACTTTTTTTGTCTTGGTCCTGCTCCCTAATATTATTTTATTAGTTTAACATTATTTTTCTGCTGACTTAAGAGAAACAGGATCAAGCTCCCATTGGCCTATTGAATTAATATAAGCACACTGCCCACAACAACCATGTTTAAACATTAGTCATTAGAATTAGTCTGCTGAAATAACACAGATTGCTGGATTAGTTTAGACAAAAGTCAGCCTATTAGAATATAATAATGTAGCATTGGCGGGGCTAGGAAGAAAAATCTACTTCACCCAAAAAAATCGTTGTTAATACAGTAACAAACTTGAGACTAAGTCAATGGTAAAAGTAAACACAAAAGAAGGAAATATAATGCCACTGATATGAAAATACAAGGGAGTGCTGTAAAGGGAATGACTCTAAGGAAATAACACTTCCTTCAGCATTTATAACCTTGAGGTTCCTTGCCATACAGTAATGAACTCACTTCATTTGCAGTTAAAACAAAATCTTTTTCTGAAAATCCTATGTGAATTATGTTGAACTCGTTTTTTACCCTCCTTTTTGAGTAAATATAACAGAATCTTGACATTGTACTAATACTATAATCAAATATGGACCTTCTGAGAGCACAGTTTGGTGGAATTCATTTAACTGCCACTACAGAAGACTGATTTGTCTTATAAAAAAATAGACAAAGTTTTTTAATACTTACAAATACCAAACCACAGAAAATTATCCTTGTTTCCCAGTTAGAAGGTTAAAGTATCCACTACATTAATCCGCCTAACTGAAGAATCTTATGATCTGTGTTAAAAAACTGCTCATCATGTTGGCTTTCATATATTCAAACACAGCATTTCAGTATGGGTACCAAGGAAAGAAAAGCACACAATTAGAGATTGTCTTGGAACAGCTGTGTTCACCTAACATGACTACTAATGAGAATTCCTAGGGTCTGTAGGGACAGACTCACGATTCTCCAGAGTTCAAGTATGATACCTTTCTTACCTACAAATTTTCAAGTATGTAATAAGGCAGGAACTAGATACTACATCTTTTTGAAGCAGATCTCACTGCCACTACCTTCTCTTCCCTATCCCACATACCTCTGTGTCCCTCAGCCCACTCTGTAAACTACTTTTCCCATCCCAGTGATGTGAGTAAGCAGTAGCAGTACTGAAGGAACGAGTGGGGTCAGTGGCAGATGCAAGAAGGCAGTGCAGGAGCTAGTGCAACAAGGGGATGAAGCAGCAGGAGAAGCACAGTGAGTAAGTGAGTGGAGACCGCGAAAACAGGCAAGAGGAATGCAGCTAAGGAGGCAGTGGTAACACTTAGACACTTGAGAACATCAAGGATATGCTAATGAAGGTGCAAGCCACAGAATTCTAGAGTATGGAGGGGCTGAAGAGGCAGCTCCACACTACTGTCACTGCGTCTGTACTGATTCAGCAAACCTAGTATTGTAACAGATACAGTGGTAGCTATTAAATTCACTGAGAATGCAGAGCTTAAATATTAATACAGGATTATTAGGGCTCTGTCTGCTTTAAAGAAAAAATTTAATGTGTCAGATAATTATTATGAACATCTCGAACTTTTCTGTTCACAAGAACAAATACTGAACACAGTGCAAAATACGAGCTCCTTAGTGACACTAATAGTGTTCAGTTTTGTTGCCATATTCTAATTCGCCACCCTTTGAAAGATATAGCCCACCAGAAGGAGAGGAGAACATCAGTTCATGTCAACTGTAGAAGCTTAGATTGTTCACAATCATAAAAATTGTAATAAATATACTTTTCTAGAGGAGTTGCTTGCTTTACAGCTCATTTGGCCTCAGATTTTTTGATACTTAATATTGTGGCAGTGTTGCCAATAAGAAGCAACCAAGGCCAAACAACTGAAGGCTAAACACACAAAAGCATTTCAGTTCCTGATCCCTGCGCTGTAGAATCCACAGCAGTAAGTCACGCACTAAACCGTCCCTGTGAAACTTGTGGAAACAACCATATGTAACAGAATGCACTTCATAGCAAAACCTGAAGCAGAGGGCATCTGAAGGAAATATCGGGGACAAAGTATCATCCCAAGTCTACGTCTTTGGTAGTACTTTCCTCTAGGCTGTGCAGAGTTGCTTCTAAGGCTGGTGGTCTGGAGAGGTACTCATAGACTAAGAGGCAGATGGACAGACTGGAGTGGTGCAGGCAATCTATTCAGGTGTTTCAAGCCTTGAAGGTAAATGCGCTTGCTCTATAGCCTACTCTGCACAGAACTCTCCCATAGAAGCTGTTCCTACAGAACTTGATCTAATTAAAGATTCGTTGGATCACAGATGGCAAGAATGAACATGTCTGTCTGTCTTTTCAGACTAGCCCTTAGGATGTTAAGCTCAGTATTGAGATTGTATTTTGTTTTCTATTACACAGTCCATGGATAAAAGATTTATAGCAATGTACTTAACTCCCCAGAACCATGCTGATGACTCCAGTCAAAACTGTTCTAATTAGTCAAGTTTGGAAGAAATGCTGTAAAACCACAACACATTTTTTTTCCTGCTATTCTGTACCCCTCCACACATTTCCCCATTGAATGAGCAACTGGCAGGGAGTTTTGCTAGTGGAATTACACGTATTTCTTTTGATGTGACCTTCCTAGTCAAAATGCAATTAACTTACAATTGCCTGTTTTCCCCTCTCTAGAGTTTTTGAAGAACAAGACTATCTAAATCAGAGTCACTATATTGTAACCCTTACGTCTAACAGTATTAACTTAGCTGTGAGTACCTAGCAGAACCATGGCTTTGTATACAACAGAGAATTTGGCATGAATTTCTCTCTTTCCTATAAAAGAGAGCTAAAGCACTGTAGTGTTTAGGACTAAGGCAACAGTCACTAACTTCTCCATTCATGAATGCTAGAGCCACAGGCAGAGAGGACTTTGCCTTGTCTAGTCCTTGAAACTGCAAAATCCTGGGCCCATTCAGGCCTAGGAGGGATCAACAGGAAATCTGGTGAGTGAAAACTGTAGTCATGGCTCAACACTGACAAATACTGCATCTCAGAAATCAAATCAACTAGATGACTGTTTGAGGGACAGTAAAAGAAAGAGGAGGAAGAGTGGAGACAAGATACTTGGGACTGAAGCACTATGGTTTAGAACAGCTGTTTTCAGTCTTGAAGTATTGGCCTCTGGGAATTTATCCGTGGTTACAGCTTTGCATTAAAATTTGCATAAAAATAGTTCAATCCTGTTCAGAAAGAGGCTATGAGGACCCAAGGAGAAAACAATGAGAAGTTACCTTGCTTCTGAGTGCTATCTTAATAATATAAATATCCCTCAATAGTATTTTTGGTTCTGCTTGACCAGTTCAGTTGGATTCTTCCTATCTTTAAACAGACCAGTCACTTACAGCAAATGACCATGAATGTCACTTCATCTTTCCTTTTTTCCCCAATAGATATTAATTTCCTTATGAACCAGATACCTTTTCTTTCAGTGACTCAAATAATACTACGGACACAGGCGCAAACATTTTTTGAAACAGAAGACATTAGGAACCACAGAGGTGGTTTTGAAGTTGGAAATGAAAGAGCTACCAGCTTACAAATAAAGTAGCACCACACACGCTTAAGGGAGAGTAATTCAATTTGAACATTTTTGTGGGTCTGCAACCTCTCTGAACCTTGAAAATGAACATACTTCATGAAGCGTTGAAAGTCTCCAGCTCTATTCACTGCAAAAGTTCCACTGTGTTAATTCTTTAATGTTTCTCTCATTAACATGACCACATCTTCCTAGTCCCTCCTCTTCCTAAAAAGACAAGCAGTCACTGAAGTGCTCCCCAGTAACCTAAGAAAGGCACCATTAAAGGAGAAAATAGAAACAGCACAAACTAGGAAATGAAAGTTTTTGTTGAAACTAATAGAAAAATTTCTAGCTAGTATTTTTTGGAAATATTTTTGAGCAAGTTTTCTATCCTTTTTAAATTTTTAGATCTAATAAATAAATTTTGAGCCCACAAAAACATCCACATTGAAAGAGCTCCAGCCCAGGGGAATAGCATCAATTGCTTGGCAGGTTTGTTTCACACATGTTAGGCTAAGTAGTTAGAAAGTCTGACAACAAACTACTCTAGGGGAAGAAGAGTGAGAACATGAATTATTTATGTGAACAGCGATAATAAACTTTGTTTAAATATACATGCAATCAAGTTTTGATGATCTCTGGGTAGATTCTCCAAATTGCGAAATAATAATGTTGTTCTTGAAGGTGACCCTTTTCTTTTCATGCTTACGATCATTATTTTACACCTTGCCATCATTTTTCAAAGATAAAGATACTAGAAAGAATATTTTCTTATAATGGACATTTTAAATTACTGTTTTGTTTTTTTCTATTACTACTTCCCACTATTCTCACATAATGTAGCATTGAGTACTTAACATTCATAATCCAATTAGATACATTTTATATAGTGAGTGGTAGGCCATCTTAAATTATAAAACATGTTCACAAGATCTTACAGACAGCAAAACATTCCTGGCAAAAAAAAAAAAAAAAATATTGACTTTGAAATGTCTCTGATTTGCCAAAGTTTTGCAAACCCCAAATTTTGGTTTCTAATACAACTCCATCTGAATTCCTGTCTTTTCTGCCGTCAGCTTAAGGAACCTGAAAACAACAGCACGTTTCCTGGAGCAGCCAGATGACAAGTTTATCTCTATTTCTTGGGATTCTTCATCAGTGCACTGAGAACTTCACTCCATGAAATTTCTATTGGCAGTTTAGATGTATGTTGTAATTAAAGATGATTATGACCTAATTTTGTGGCTCAGGAATTAAGTAACTCATAAGGCAGGAAAACAATGTTTGCATAAAATTATTATGTTATGAATGCAAAGCTGATGGTAGAAAGCATTTTGAAAGCAGGTTCTTTGAACTACAACTTTTTTTTATTATTTGCAAAGATTAATATTGGATCTTGAGTATTACACCCTCTTTTAATGTTGATTCCATTTTATTCACTCATCATAACATTCTGTAGATTAGCTAGATATGCATTTATAATATCTGCAGTTGGAAAACTATTCTTAATTAGATTGGTATTCCTGGTAATTAAAACCATAGTATTCTTCTACATTTTAAGTGCCCTATTTGGTCTCACAGGGTAGCAAAATCTCATGAGTAACTGCTATGATGATTTTCACAGTAACTGTGTTTTTGCAGTCTTAACAAAGCTAAAATATTTAAGTATTCCTCAAAAAAACAGATATAGCAGACCTGGGCATAACTAAGTATTTGGTAAAAACATGCTTGTGGCCAAAACCCAAACACAACCCAAGAGTTCAGCTATATTTTGCTGTTTGTGGTAAAAACTTAATTATTTGATAAATATTTTTGGATTTTAAAAAAACACCTAATTTTCTGTCAAAGCAAAAAAAAATAATCATAGGATATTAAAAAATAATGTTTTTTCATACTTCCCATGTAAAAGAAATTGGCATTTACTTTCATCATGTCTAATACTGAAAAAAATGAAAGGAATAGGAAGAAAAGTTGCTGTGTCACTGCTGCAACACAGGAACTGCCATAACCGATCAGCCCCCTCAGTGGTCGTCTTAGCAGTTTTGTCTCAGAAGTATCTGGTATTGCCTAAAGCCAAAGTGCTGTAGAACTTTCCTTCATTATGACAAACAGCTGAATGACAATTTGTTTCTTCTACATAGCACTCTGCAGCTTTTGTAAAACCATTGCATTTCAAGGCATCGCAAGTCTTGCACAGAGATTTGATTCATCATTTGATTCAACTCACTATCTTCTTGGTGATTTATACTGTGCTTATGTAGCATGAAATAAAAAAAAAAAGTCACCCAGATTTGTCTTTCTCAGTCATTTAGATGCTTTTGGAATCTCCGCCACTACTTCACCCTAAAATGTGTTATTAAAAAAATTGATCCCTGAGCGCCTAAGTTTAATAGTGTCTTGTAGTAGCTAGGTTCACCAGGTTAACTAAGCATGGTATAAACAAAATGCCTTTCTACCAATATTAGATGCGTTCCATTTCAGCTTAATGTTCCCTGATCTTGTTTAACAGCAGAAGGGAAAAGAAGAAAAAAAAAGCAAAGAAAAAGAGTGCATCCAATCCACCTCTCTACATCATGTACTATTTTATACACTCCTCACTGCTCATTCTTTGATAGTTTAATCTGGCAAGTATATCCTCTTATACCATGTTTTCCAGGACTTGTAAATGTTCCATTACTTTTCTCTGGACTCTTTATGATTTTGCAGTGCCCTTGAATGCTGCGCAAGATAAAAAAATAACATATTTGCTTGGTTTTGGACTGTTACCGTACACTTTATTCATGATGTCTTTTGAATATCTGTATGTACTATATAGACTGCTACAAAATTCCAAATAATTATTAAATACGCAGTCAATTTAATTCAAAGTGCCAGAATCAAAGTAAAGAATATTTTGATGAAATATTAGAGTGTTACTAAAAAGGTGCCACTAGTAATATAAAAGCTGTTGCTAGAAAAACGTCAACCACAGATATTTGAGAAAACATAAGTGATAAAAGCTAATCATTACTTCTCACAAAGCTCAATAATAAATACTGGTTGTAAATGTTAGTCATATTACTTAGTGCATGTAAATATTTTGATCCAGTAAATCAACTGGATTCCTACTAGAGTAAAACAGAAAAGACGACGTGGATTAAAATCATCAAGTCTTTAATGACAATAAGTGTCTGAGCACTTCTTCCTTTTCTAATCTGTGTACAAGTGAAACTGGTTGAGTACAGTAACATATTCCCTCTGGGATACCTTCCTTGCCTTCAGCAACGTAGACAACAGGTGAAAGAAATCTTCCTGCTTTCCAGTAACATTGTAAGTTTTCCTATATTTGGTTCCAGTCCACCTTTACAGGAGTATCTGAAAGTAATGCACCCTTGTCTTTCTTGGACAATGCCTTGGCTATGAGTTTCTCAGCTACAAAGAGGTAAAGAGATACTTCAGATTAATTATTACTACTCGGTGTAGTGATTAATTCTGTTTTTCAAGTATAGTTAGAAACAAAACACTTAGTAATTCGATTTATAGCACTTGGCTTCAAGAAGACAGCCAGCTTCAACAACACTGCCAAGTGAGTAATCTCTACTCAATAATTTATTAAATGCTACCTCTCTCTACTCACCTATTAAAAAAGCTACACAAAAAAGGTTAATAAAAGTAGCTTTGAGCGTGTTAACCTTGAACATTGCAACACATATTATGCAGCAAAGATTAGATAAATCATCTGAAAAAAGAAAAAATTGTAACTTAGCAACACAGCATACGTTTTAAGTCTTGCAAATCACATGCAAAGTATTAGATTCAATTTTAGAAGCATACCTGGAAAAGTCAGGTCATTTGAAAGAAATCTGAACAAAAGTCACTTTTAAAGTAGTTCTGTTAGTACCATTTGACTACATGAATAGCTGTGGAAAGCACACTTAAGGAGGACACAAACATTTTGGAATAAAAAAAATTCTTAAATTCTAAGAGGTATCAAATAATTTCTATTACTTTTTGTTGCTTACAAAGCATCCCATGTTTTAAATCAATTATCAGTCTTACTTCACAGAAGGGGAACATAAGCTGTGCAAAGTTTCTGATCTCTGTTTGTCTGGAGAAGTGAGAGTCATTTGGCCTGCTTTGCACACAGCAGTATCTCTAAAGACCTGAAAAAAATAAAATAAAAATCAACCCCCCCATTTTTACCTTGACTAAAAACTGGCTGCTGTTTCTTTGTTGTTCTGTACACACTGTATTCTGACTGCTAACTAAAATCACAGAAACAGGAATGCTTCTGCGTACAATATAGCATGTGATATGTAAACAACAACATATTGCCATATACAACTGCAATCCAATATAAGCATATGGTGGGACTGGAGAGGTATTAGATATAGTCAAGACGAGAGCGTTTCTTTCCTTTCCTTCTCCAAACTATGAAGTCTCTATAGTCCACCCTCCCGAACAACCTACAGGATGAGTGCAGTCATTCACATGTTTAAACAGAAACACCCACTGACAAGTAAGCATGTTTAGATGCAGCATGTCTCCTAGTCTGGTAATAAGGCTTTATGATCACTTCGTATATCTTTAATTAGGATATTATTACATGGACAGAAAAATTCTCAAGAGTAAAACATCACAACTTTTTCCTAAGTAACCTGGTAGATAAGAAAACTTCAGGGCAGAAAATCTGAAGAATCTGTGGGCAGTGCATATTCCAAGAATGACAGTCAAGTGCCCAAAAGCATATCAGGTTTTGACAAACCCATGTTGTTTCTTCAACCATTATTTACACCAGGTAGCTGTGAGAGATTCTTCTGTAAACCTTAGAGTCAATTGGAGATTTGCCGCTCATTACAATGGTGCTAAAGTAGGCAGAATATTTAATTGTCACATGATGGAACAGCTGGTTTCACATGAGACAAACGTTAGACATCTGCTGAAAATCCACCTGCTTGCCTGGAATGAGGTCTACACATAAGAAGTTATTCCAAAAGGTATCAAAAATTGATGCAGTTCATCCGACATACAAAAGACATACTCCACCACTACTTACAGAATCCATCCTTCTCAAATTATTACCTTATGTAGTGTTGGAGAACCTTCCTCTGCTTCTGTTGGTCCTTCAGGTAGGAGAGGAGCAGAATCTGGTACTAATGCTGAAGGTTGTTCTTCATATTCTTCTGAAAACAGGATACATAATTCAGCATTATGAGAGCCATGAAAGAATCACGAAAAGTATCTATTTTATGCAAACAACCATGACATTACAATCTATCCAATAGCAGGATGTGAACTGAAGCAGGTAAGAAGAGTTTGAAGCCAAACTTTGTATAAGAATTTACCAGAAGTTGCTCATTAACTTTTATTTATATTAGTAAGCTTAGATTTAAGTGTAATTTATATATAGGTTACTATATAAACTAAAACCAATCAAACATTTACATGACTAAGAACAAAGCCCATACTGACAGCAACGCAACTAATGTAACTTAACAAATGTATCATATGCATTTCTTTTGATTCAATAATAAGATGTCCACCAACTGAAATAAATTATATACCAGTGTTTTTTTTCCACAGTTGGACAGCTCCCTCAAAAGTGTTTGGGTTTTTTTATTCCCTTTTAATTTTATTTAACTTATTTCTTTTTTTTTTTTTTTTAGGAATAGGCTACCATTGAAGACTCTGCCTACAGACTGCTCTCTGGCTTATTTTGCAAGGAAAAAAGAAAGGAGAAAATGCACAGGATGTGCAAAGGGAAGGGCAGTAGTTAAGCTAACTTCAATTACCATCACCAAGTTAGCAGAGTGTTACATTCAAATGTTTTTTTTTTTTTTTTTTTTTTTTTTTTTTTTTTTTTTTTTTTTTTAGGAAAGAGGCATAAATATTAGACATCACTTGAAAGACGAAGGGAGGAACTAGAAAATGGGGGGAAAACATCTTGAGAAATGTTGGGTTAAAAAATTTCTAAACACCAGTATAACTGATAGTTTGATAGTTTAGGAAGGCAAATGAATTTCTTGTAGCTTGCAGCCACACACACTATGTCCATAAGCTAAATACTAACAACTGTCAGGACACTGAGCATCTTTACATCAGTTGACTATGTAGGATTGTTCCTGTGTTATTTGTTCAGATTCATTTAGGTATGTCTGTACTAGTTTCATCAAAACTGTTTTAATGACAAAGACCTGTTAGCAAGTTCAATGCTCAGATAGGAAATTTAGCCATTAATCTTTTAAAACTTCATGCTGAAATCCACTTATTTGGGAACTGAGCATTCTCCATTAGAGTAAGGTGACAAGAGTTTTTACAAAAGTAACTGGTTAGATCTAACAGAGATTGCCTAAGAAAAACCTAAGGCGTCTGTGAAATGCTTTGATGTGTCCAAAAACATTGCCAAGGTAGGACATGAACCAGGTGTCTGTATGTGAGATGAGGAGTCAATCCAGTTGACTGATAATTAAGCCAGTACTATATAAGCTGGAATATTTAAGTGCCAATACCTTTTTAAGTCAGGTATGTCAACTTGCTAAGTGGTTAGCTAACTTTATGCAATTTCTGCATCATAATAAGTCATCATTAAGCGATCTGTGTCTTACATAAATTCATATCTTCAGAACAATAAGCCGTACAGCACAGTAAAATCTTGGACCATCAGTTAAACCCACTCCGGTATACCAGGAAGACAGCAGTAAACTTACTTTCACCAGCCACATAATTAGCTGGAAAATAGCCTTGCTGTCCATTTGCTAGGCTGCCAAACCACCAGTTATCATTATCTTTGTATAACACTTGGATAATGTCACTGCGATGGATGGTTAGCTCATCTGATCGATGCGCTGTGTAGTCATAAAGAGCCACTACCTAAAAGAGAGATAAGAGCACCACAGCTTTATCACAACCATGCCACAGAGAAAAAAGCGCAACATTCACTTCCTCTTGCAGAAAAGCAGCTGAAACCAAAGCTGCACTTTGGTAAAAGCTGAGGCTGTCTCAAGTTTTGCTAATGGGATCAGGGGTGGTGGGAAAGCAGCAGGAGAGGCAAGATAAAGGACTGTGGGATTGTAGAAATGGTTAAGAACATTCAATTCACTAAGATTAGCTTCAAAACAGCAGCTGTTAGTTTTATAAGCAATTTACTCATGAAGAAAAAGGAAAAAAAAAAAAAGAAACCACTTCATACATTCACTTTCTCAGAATTGTTACACCACCTTCAGATCCCATTCTGTGTGTGCTCATGAAGCATATGTGTTCGAATAAATACTTCAACAGTATGACAGTTTTACAGAAGGAAAACTTTAGTACAAAAAATATCATTGCAAAGTTTTGCTTTGATCACTCCACTTTTTCTTTTTGTTTAGAAATAAGGATTTGCATATACAAGTTTATGAATATCTGCCAAAAATATGTTTATATTCATTTCACATAATAAATCTATTTCCCAGTGAAAGACAGTGCACCTATAATTTTCTGGGAAAAAAGTACTAACAGTGGTCAGCACCATGCATACTACATAGAATATATTAACAAAAGCCTGCTTTCTACCCTGAATATGAAAATATCAAGTATAATTTCTTATTTATTTCTCATGCCCTATGAACAAAAATCTGTCCTGATGAATTCTGAGCAGAAAAGACTGAAAACAAGTGAACTGAAAGAATAAGGCAACTGCTCACTTCCCTCATCATAAGTGAAGAGCAAAATTATGACCTATTTTACACAAGGAACACTACTTCCCTACATATAATCTTTACCTCAGATTCTCCTACGAAATTTTAAGTAAAGAGGTCAGAAACAGGGATTGTTAGAAGCAATAGGAGGTTATAGGAGAATGAAGGAGACAGCAAAGTTGTTATGAAGATAGGGATTTGGAGAAAAAACTTCCTTTTTTATTACTCATACATGCATTTAAATCCTAAGACTGCTGAAATATCTCCTGCTTTTTGTATGTGTATTTCTATTTTGAGTAAGATCACTTGTGAGTTATGTGTGTAAAAATATAGCCAATGTCACTTGTATTTTGACAATTCCATGTTACCAATTAAACAGATTAAATCAGTTAAGAATGGGAAAAGATGGAAATGGTTCTACCACTGTAAATTCTATATGGTAATTTGTGAGCTGGTCAGCACCAAAGACTTAGTGTCAGCATAGCTCTCGGTAGATAGGAAATTTATTTAAATATACCTTCAGTAATCCTGAACTTCCATAAAGAAGGCAAACAATGAAATATCCTTCATCAAAACTCTCTTCCCTGCATTAGGAAAGCTAATACAGTAATTACAGGTGATGTTGACAATACAGAAATATGAACTATGGAACAGAACCAAATAAAACACATTAAACACACCATAGAGAAACAGTACAGAATGGGAAGCTCACACAATCGTGTCCAGTAAGGGGTGCTCTAACAGTGCCCACTTCAGTTAAATGACATCAGTTTCCTTACCAATAGTACTATGAAAATCATGAGGTCACTTCAGGTAAAGAAAAAAAAAAAAAAAAGAATGTAACACTAATTACTCTGCAGCATGAAAAACAATGAAAGGCAGAGCAACAAATACTTCTTTTTGCAGCATCTTTTGTAAGACAGTTCTAGTGTAAATGTTTTGGTTTTTGTTCAAACCAATCAAGCAAGTCCCACTGTCTGTCCCCTAGAAATGAAAAATTAAAATACCAATGTGTCCTGTAATACAACTGGTTTAGCAAGCCTGACAATTTAAATGAAATGTGGAAACTGCCATTATATTCTCTGGAGACATATGATCAGAAAATGACCATAAGGGGATACAGGAAATGCACCACAGGACCAAACAAGAATGTAAAACACTCACAATTATGCCCAAAGCAACGGAATTTCTTCTGGTGTGACATTCAGACACATGTTAAGTTCTGTCTAGGTCCAAGTTCAAGCAAAAATCTCGAGTCTATATTCATCAAACTTTCACAAAATTATTTTTCAAGAGTGATATAAGAACAGCAGCAATGTGCTTATGACCATTATGAACATGTCTGTAAGAATTACAAAATCTAGGTAGCAAAAACGGTCCTTGGGATCATGTTAAAAAAACAAAAAGTGCTTTCAAAAGCACAGATACAGTGTAACAGGTATAGAAGATACTGGAAAAAATTATGTAATACTTACTGTCTCTTGCCCGAGTGGACAACTGCTTCCTCCTCTCACCCCCAGTGCAGTCAGGCAGTCATCATTCTAGAAGAAGAAATTACTTTAAAACTTTATTATGAAGCATTTTGATAAACTATCATTTTGAGTATTCATGTCTACTGTAAAACAGTAAGAATTATCTGTAATAAAATGCCTTTTTTTGAAAAAGAAAAAGCAGAAGTGATGTTAAGCAACACAGAGTAATATTGGCTATGTAGATATTCAGAAAAAGACACTAAGTTATTCAAGTATGTACACTACACTAAAGACAACATGGGGGAAGACAGAGGACTGACGACTAAGCAGCCTGATCTTGTTTGCATCGCAAACACTACAGTTGATGTTTAAGAAGTTGTTGCAGTGAACTTTACCTCTGAACCAGTATGCAAAAGATGTCACTTTCATACAATGGAGAATTTCAGGTTGGTCTTAATAACCAATACTTTCTATTTAATTCTAATTGTTCTATCTTCACCACTTACTCTTCAGACTTCGAACAAAGTCAAGGGAATAGCAGGGATTTAATGCAGTAATTAGGATGTGCCTGTACCTACAACATTTTATTTCTGTCAAACAACAGAATTCTTCAGTCGAAAGAAGATTTAAAACAGAAAAATTATGAAAATTAGCAGAGGAACAACAAATTAGAACAAAGGAAGTGATGGAAGTCCTTTGCTGGTGTTACTTAATTTTTTCCAATGGCCTGTTTTCACAAAGGGGAAACCATTTTCCCCTAGATTTTGTGTGCGTCAAAGGATACAAACTACAATACAGAATAGAAATATTACACAGCAATTAGAATATTTTAGAAAAGAAGAATCAAATGTGATCTTCGTGAAGTAAGCAACGTTTCCATCCATAACAGATTACACCACATTATGAACAACATTTGAGAATTTCTATCCAACGTACTTCACCTTTTTCATTTTTTACAGCCCCTCCTTTTGCATTAACTTCTTTCTCTTCTCTGGCTTTTTAAAAACATATGTCTAAAATCTATAGCTCCTTTTACTTTCTGGGGTTTTTTATTAGGGTGATCCAAGGAATATCATTACTGCACTGCTCAGCAGAATAAATGCCATTGTCTAGAAGAGATTCTTGCCCTCAACGTTTTTTTTCCTAATGTAGCTAGACTTATCCCAAATGGGAAAGAAATCACTATCTTGAACACAGAGGTTCCATCTACTCTACAGATTGTTTCAGTATTGCCGCAGTAGTTAGACACACACAGTACATACAGATGAACACAGTATAAAAGCAAGCAGTTGCACTCAGTTCTTATCATCTACCAGAACATCTAAGCCTACCACCTAAAAAGTTCTGAGTAATTATGTACATAGACTGGGGGGGGGGGGGGGGGGGAGTGTAATGCTTGATTTGATAAACAAATTTTGAACAAAGAATGGTGGAGCTACAGTTCAGAAGATGTGGCTTGTTTAGTGGTCTACTGGTAGTTCGCACTGCCTTACAGGTTTCAGCTAATTCTCATTTTCCATTCTCAAGGTTAGTAGAATTGTGCAGGCAATGTGCTTAGCCTGTGGGATGGGAGTGCCTCCTGTTGCTCAAAAATGATTCATCAGAATTATTAGCAGTATTATTTAGGTATCTAGTTCAGGTACTCATATTGCCCCATTATTGTGTCTCAATCTGTCTCTCTCTCTTTTTAATAAAGTATTTATGTGCTCTCAAACACTAAACCTAAGAAGAGCTTGAAGAGAGGGAGCTGTTTGGAAATAACAAGCTAAAATCCATGAGTCATCCTGAGACTATGTTGAATGTTCTCAGACACCAAGTTACATTTTTAAGGCAACAACAATCCAAAGAGTTTCCTCTTAAAGACATACACTGAGTATGTCACAGGCTGCACACACATCCTACTTCCAGTGGGAGAGGGGAATTGCCACGGCTGCCTACCACAAATGTACCTACTGCAAGGCAGCAGAGCTGCCTCTGGCATCTCGTGCCATTTCTCAAATAGTGCCAACTCCCAGTTACATTGCAAGTAACGCCCAGCCAAAACTACTGACTTTTCAGTTTAGAAACATCATTTTATGTTGTGTCACAAGATTAAACCACATTTTCAGGATTCCAAAAAAGCAACAGACATACTGAAGTGTATGAATACACCATTCTTAATAGAATATTAACGTCTCCTTTTCTCAATGCAAGATGGAAACTAGTTAAACTTTTCTTGCATTGGAAGAGATATGGGGCTACAGTTATGTTCTGAGGAGCTGCTCTTTTAGGAGGCAGACCATCTGTGAGAAACAGGAACAAAATGCTTGCTGAAAAAGCCCGCTGTGACACACTGATTTTGGTTGAAGAAAGCTGTTAGGAGCTTTCACATAAAGAACACCCTCAGAAGAAGATAAATAGATCCAGCAGTTGACGCAGAGTTCTAGACTGTGGAATATCATGCTGATTATTCATGACTAACCCACATATCCTTGACATTTCTAACACAAAAACAAACAAAAAAATGTTTTAAGGCACTAATACAGAAGAGCATTGCAGGTAAGAGCAAACTGATAAATAAGTTGCCATACCAAGTGTCACCAATTCCTGATAATAGCACTAATTAAAAGTTTATAGCTTCTTTTTAATTAGGCAGTTTCAGTGATTGTGGTTTTGCTTTTCTTCATATATAGCGGCCAACAGGATTTGGGCATTAGATAGCATTCATTCCCTTAGGAGAAGCAGCACTAAGCACAAGTGATATGTTATTAATGCCTTTTCTGTAAAAGTTTCAGCATTTCATGTCTACTACTAAACAAATATATTTCATATACCACAATACCAAAGTTTAAAGAAAAAAATAATATTGAAAAACGTACAGTCTACACCAGTGGTTTCGTATGCTTCTTCCTTATATTTAAACACATTCTTCACTGTAGCAGAATAAACGTACAGATTAAGTCACACTTCTAATTAGTTATTAACTCTTAATAACTACACTTGGAAAATAAGCTGTTCTAAGATTAATCTTAGGCAGACACTACACATGCCGGGGTGAACCCCAGTGTGTGTGTGTACAGGGCCAAAGTCACCCTTCCTTCTTTTTCCATTAGAATAACAGATTTGGTGACGTGAAGGACAAACATCTATTTCCTGGATGCTGCACAGTGCCACTGCTTCTCTCCAAGCCACCTCTTTATACCTGCTATCTGCCAGAATGGAAGAGAAACTGGGAGCGTTACTTGTGCAAACGCTCCAGTAAAGACACAGGGAATGAGTGTTAAAGCTTTGTCTGTCCGTTCAGTAAATCAGTGCCTCAGTGTGTGATAGCCTAAATTCTGAGACTGTTAGCTTTTGGGCTTCTTTTTGTTGTTTTATGGCAGTTTGGGTTTTTTTTTAAAGGAGACAAAATAAGAAATGAACTTAAAGTGCTCAAAAAGCCATGACTGGCTTAGAGGTGAGGTAGTATTTAAAACTTGTAAAAGTTTTCAGAACGAACCTGTGCTTTTACAGTTGCTCCACTATTTTCATTTTTCTTTATGAACCCGACGGTCAGAAATTTACTTAATCCTCTCTTTCCCTAAGAATGTCATGCAATCTCTTTACCCCAGTAATTTAAGTTTTAAATGAAACGCTAAATAAGCTGAGACTTAGCATAAAATAATTGAATATTATTAGCATTGTCATATTTCTGTTCTTGTTCTCCAGTTCAATTAATTGTCAACACACTCCTAGCTCAGGACACCTAACTGTACAAATTTCGTCTATGGGAAACAGAAGTTCAAGGACAGCATTAACAGCTAAATTAAAATGATTCTAAAAGTATCAATTGCTAAGGATAATGTACTCTTCTTTGGCCTTAATTAATCTGTCTGTAGACACTGTAAAGTTACTTCCTTAGGCTTCAAATGAGTACAATCCTTATTTGATTACAGTCCTTCCATATTTAATGAGCATGGGAATCTATAATCTGCCTAGAGGAAAAAAAACCCCAAAACTGTGCCAGGCTGCACTTTATTGAAACCTGCAATGTCCAAATAGAAAACAGAAATGCAAACACAGCTGCTGCAGTTAACCCTACAGGGATTAAAAAAAAAAAAAAAAAAAAGAAATAAAAGAAAAAAAAGGGGAAAAAAGATCAATTCAGAAGCATGTGAAATACTCCAGCTCCGGAAATTATTTAAAACCTCTTCAACTATTTTGTCATTTGTCAATATGCTACTTTGATATAAATTACTCAGCTTACCTGCGCTTATGACATATATATGATTGCATTTATAACAGAAAAATAAAAAAATATTCAAAAACTTAATTTAACCCCCTGAGGGAAAAAAAAATTAAGTTTGCTGCTATTTAGTATTTTACAGAACAGTTCATCCTGTAAATGCTTATAGAGCTTTCTGTGATGGAGAACACTAAAATACTGATTGAACAATTTAGACTTTTTCCTAAAAATTGCATATTGATGGCTAAAAAACTGAAAAAGTGAAAACAAGAACCATTTAGCCAGTAACAAACCAGCAGCATAAAACCATACTTTCAAAATTTCTTTGTGAATCCTACGTATCTTACAAGCTTTCCACAACTCTGTTAACAGATTCTGTTAAATAAGGTAGGTCCAAACAAAACCTAAACCAAACCAAAAGCCCAAGTCCAAATTGTAAAACAGCTATAAATGATCCAAGTTAATTTATGTCCATTTCTAACATCTGTCTGAAAAATTACAATTAGCATGCAATTAAGACAGAATATTAAATCATGGCATTCTGTCCATGGGTGCAGGAGGATTAACATCTCCAGTACAACAGGCCCAGCTTTCTAGAGCCACACACGTTCAGTATTCAGAAGCAAAACTTTTTTTTCCGTCACTAGTGTCTTCATATGTTTTGTGTTTAATCCAGGTGTATCAAGTGTATAGCTGGAATTAATGGCACATACAGATTTTGCTAGGGTTTTATTACGGTGATCAGGAAACCAGAAATAAAGAAAGGAAAAAATATAATTACCAGAAGTGTCCAATCAATATTTAACAGATAAGCAATTAAATAAACAGGATGGCTGTGATTTCACTTGTTACAAAATGGTGAAGTATGAGTAAACAATGAAAGCATGGCTCTGTAAATAGGATTCAATTTCAAGTTGTTGTTTCAGCTTTCTCTCCCTACTTATCAATGCCTGTATTCTTAGTAATAATCAAAAACACAGGGCTGTGATTTTAGTTTATTTATTTCTAAACAACAAAAAGTAAATCATGAAAAAATAGAAAGCTTTTAATTTATAGACATCTGATCTCACTACCAGCTGGCTGCAGCAAAAGCTTATTTGCTCGTGTAGACAATTTGCTTGAAGATACCTCTTTTGTGGATAAAGACAGGATAAAAAAAAACACCTCCCCACAATGAGAACTTGTGAATAATGACATTTTATAGTTAAACATCAATTTCAAAAAAATGCAAAGACAGAATTCCTTACCGTCTGTAGTCTACGCAATAGTGTTCGGCTAAGAGGATTTCCTACTGGGCTGAAACACCCTGTGAAAAGAAAAGGCTGTGAATTTTCTGCTTGTTATCCTTTTCCATCGAATAAACCATTTTATTTTAAAATCATTATGTTAGCAGGATATGTTTGACAAAATTCTAATGAAAAGCAGCAGCATCTTTCAGTCACAACTATGCATCCTTCAGTCAGGAACAGCTGGAGGGTTTATTTAACTAACAGACCTGACACAAGGTTAACTAATCCAATATTTCCATTCAAATGATTTGGAGAAATAGCTCAAGCTACGTCCACATGCCACCTCGTGCTCAAAGCTGACACTATTATCTAGACCGTATTGCTTTTCTCTTCATTGAATTTCTGAGTAATGCATACAAAGTTTTCCAACAGAAATGATCACAAAAACTCTCAAAGGAATTACTTCCTTATTTTATCTGAAAGAATAACTATGCCTATTCAGTAGCTCCCTTTGATCATCTGAGTTCCTATCACAACACATCTTGCTGTTTATTTTATTCACTCTCTACATAGTGCATTTGAACAAGTAATTGTAAATTCTTTTCTTTTCAAACTATTATGTTAACTACTAAGCTCAGGAAAATGCTTTCATCATCTATGGACTTATCTTTTTGTTATTGGTCTCCTCAGTTGTATACTTAAGAAAACATCTTAAAAAGAAAAGATACGAAAATCTGAAAATTGTTGAACACGACAGTGAAAAATGCTACCGCTTCATTGGAGAACGCTTTCTTATGTATAGAGATGCCAGACAACACAGAGTTAAGTTCACTGGATTTTCTCTGTGAGATATTAGATTTGAAACAAGTTTTGTTTTCAAAGAGAAATAAGTTCTGAAAATTCATTTTCATTTGCCATTCCAAAAGCCTACTCCTAAGGAGTCCAGTATCTGAATAAAGAGGACTTTTCAGATTCCCATGTACTGGCATAGCTCCACAAGGAAGCCTGAACAACTCCGCCCACAGTATACCTTCAAAAGCCCTGTGGTTTTGACTTTCACAGGAGATTTACTTGTAAATGTTTAATCAATAAGTTATTTAGATATTTCTAAATATAATAAAAGCTGCAAGCTCAAACAATCATAGTTAAACCACGCTTCTGCAGATCTTCTGCATGCGAATAATTTTTCACTTGTGAGAAATCCTAAACAAGTGCAACACTTGGCTTTCAATTTTGTGTATGAATTCAAAAATTTGTGCTCTTAATTTCAAAAAAGCTTGTATAAGTTATGAAATACTTAATTTTGAAAAGGTTTACTTTGATTTTTATTACTTTTTCCCATCACTTTTCAGAAGAGGAAAGAGATGAGAATAGAAACCGTTTTCTGAATTCAACCCATACTCAGAGATGGTAGACCTGAAGCTTACCTTTTTCCAAATAAGCTATTTGTTAAAACATTTGTTCATCAATAACATCAAAAGTCAGTGGGAATATTAGTCCTATTAATATTTTTTATCTACATACTCATAGAGTTACAAAATAAATCGCTACAGAGATGATACTACATATGGATATACTGTTGCATACAAGTGTCGTTATTAATTCTTTGAATAAAAAAAACCCCAAACTTAAACCAATGAAATGTCTGCATGACAAAAAGATATTTTACATACAGCTAAGTATTCTACCACAAGATTTTCCATTTGAGCATTGTAGTGTTGTGCCAGTTCATAAAAACCCATTCTAAAATAAAAGCTATAGAAAATATATTATGAAAGCAATTGCTTGTTTGGAAAAATCTTCAAACTTTAAATAAAAAAAAAAATAGTCTCTACTTTTATCAGTAATATCATTGACTTTCTTGTTCTAAGGAAGAGATATATTACCTCCAAGTACTTCTGGACTGTATGTTTATGTATGCAAGTACTCCTATGCAGTCTCTACATTTAGCTGCTTGTCAGGTGAAAACTTTTTGGTTAGACTCCAAATAAGCCTCACTAAAGGGCAGTGCAGACCTGTTCTGCTGCAAGCATAGGAAAGAGACAGATGCATAACTCAAAGATATAAGGAGTGCTGTACTGAATTCTAGCAGCTGCTTTTGACAGCATTTTTCCATGACTGGGGCCTTTTTCCAAAACAAGAAGGAAATTCTTATTACTTCGCTTGAGGTGTAAACACTAAATAGATCCCATCGTACTCGAGTCCAAATATTCTAGGCTCCACAGAGTTAATGCTATTTGTTCATATTGATCATGCCTATTGGTTACCCCAAACTAGTCTTTAGTGTCATTCATTAGTTGTTTTGAGTTATCAAGCATTCCTTTAGGAGCTCCTACATTCAGAACAGTCATATTAAAAAAAACAATCCCAAAACCAACCTGTTCAAGTCTTCCTCATTCACAAAACAAAGTCCATTCAGCAAAACCAAGGGAATATCCATCCCTTCTTTCTCAATTGATGCAGTAGATTTTTAAAGCAATTTTACACAGCTATTGGCTTGACGTGGTTCCATGCTTGACGAAGCACGTAAATGACACCGAGCAGGTGTGACTAACAGCCTCAGCAGTGCTTGCTTTGGCTATCTCTGATCCAGGCTGAGCAAAGTTTTTCAACTACCATAGTCAGGTATTGAAATTGAGGTCAGGATCTCAGAAAGACACTTCCACTTCATCCAAAAATGAAGTTTACAGGACACTGGGACCTATTGGGACTCTCACTTAGCCTGAGATTATATAAAAGTCATTAAATCCCTTGCAAGGTCAAACCTGAAAAAAACGACACCCAGGTTAATCTAGACTGTCTTACCTCAAGAATGCTTCAGAATCATTAATAAAGAAGCATTTTTATTGATCCAGAGGGCAGAGGGTTTACTTGAACTCTCCAACAATCTTCTTTCTTAACAGCATTTGCCGTCTTCACCTTCAAAACCCTGTATGTCTTGAGAAGCTAATCTTCCCTATGAAAGTATTAACTTTTTAATTACTGTATTTCCTATTACTCTGCACTGATTCTTCAGTGGTTTCCTTTATATGGAATTTTACACGAGAATAAATTATTTCTAGAAGAACCTACTGCTAATGTCTAAATGCAATGTTAGATGTCTCAAAATAATAGATGCTATTGCTTTTTCTCAAGTGATCAGAATTTTCACATTGACACAATTTAACAGCAGGACAGTTCTTGTTTATGGTCCACATAATCCTCTCGCTACAACACTTTTGGGAATGTAAGGATGTGCTGATTTTAGGTAAATGCCTGCCAAGGAGTTGGTACCTTTGAAAAACAATGTAGCTGCCTGCTTTGAGAGGGAGTCTGAAACTCTGTTGGTTTCCTGTACAATTTGAACAGTGAACTGAAAGTCTATCCTTGGTTCCCCTGGGTCACTACTGGCAATATATTCTCTGCCAGTAGAACTGCAACTATAAAGAGAAAAGAAGACGACAGAAACAAAGTAGTTGTCCTCCTGTCCAAAACACGTCTGTACTACCAAGTCCCCAGTTTTATTGCATGCTTTCAGTAAAAAAACTACCCTCTGCTCTATATAAGCACACCAGTGTGAATTGATCAAGTTGTAAACAGTCATGCTGAAATACACAGGAAGTAGATGAGTTCACTTCCAAACAGATTGGATTTACACAGAAATTTATATAACCGCAACAATGCCCCAAAATAGCACTTGTAATAATTAAAACCACTTCCTATTAAATTACAGCATCTTTAGCTATTTTTTTTTTTTAATTAATAGCAAAAGAGCCAGAACAGGGAACAGGGCCTTCTAGGGAGTCAAATAATTGCACTACTCTATTTGGGTGCCTAGAATCACCTAATATTCAACACTTATATGAAAATTTCCTCTTTTAATAGAGATTGAGAGAATGCTCACTACAGAATTTATGTTTTAATTAACTTTTCAAAAGAAGGCTTTTTCTCCCTTTGTGAAATGCTGTTAATAAATTAATTCTGTTTATTAATAAAGGTATCTGTGCATCACAAATCTCCAAGGATTACAGTTTCCTGGAATCTACAGTTAATGAAATAATCCAAAAGTTTAACCTGAAAAACTGTCAGAAAATCACAGAACACCAATGAACAGATAACTAATAAAACTGAAAAAAAGGTAATATTCAGACATTTCTGTGATGAACCCCTCTAAAGCATCCCGAGAGAAAAAACCCATACCTATTCCAGTTCCACATTATTCTATTTTTAATTTAATTTTACTTTATACTAATTATTAATGTCTAAAAAACCCCACAAACAGATCTTGAAAATATGAAAATAAACTATGCCTCTAGGAAATGGTATTTCTTATTGCAGACATTCTTCTTATAATTAATATTGTGGCCTCTTGCAACATGGCATAGTTAAAATACACGCAAATAAACAACAAACACTGGGGAAAAAAGTCAACTCAGATATGAAACGAATATGTGTATATCAGCTCAGTCCTTTTCCTACCGATCTTCTGTGGTTTTAAAACTGTTCCCAGTAAACAGAATTAAGTTTTCAGCACAGTCACCTATTCAAAAGTATGACCTTTGTGACCAAAAAGACCTTTTAGTATGCAGTATAACCTCTACTCGAGGCTTCAAAGGAAAGTTTTGAGTTTTTTTCCGAAAGTTAAAGCTTTCAGAGCAGTATTACTCAGTTCTTTCTGTAATTTTGTTTTTCAAGCTAGATATAAGAGAAAGAAGATCATTTTGTAATGATCTAAATATATATTAATCTTCCCTCAAAGGCTTTATCCTCACAACAATTATGCTTTAATAGATCAAACAGAATTCATTAAATAAAAAGATTGTTTATATATTGGATAAGAACCTGTTTTCCTTTAGTTAAACACAGGATCACAAATACTTTCAAAACCCACCGCAAACATTTTCAGATGCAGTTCACATAAAATTAAAGGAATGGATGCATGCACTTAACACAAGCGTACCTTTTTGTTTTACCAGCAAAACAGATGTTTTACTAATATCCAATGCTGTAGGTGAAAACCCACTTCAATTTCTGCTCTACATAACTTAGTCTAGCGCCTATGATTTTGAACATATTCCAAATTGAGCACGAGAATCAACAGGAGGGAAGCGTATTAAAAACTGTTTCAATGAAGTTTAATATGTATCACAGTTTTTAAAACTACTTGGAACGCATTTGACTGAAGGTAGAGCAAGAAAACTACATTCAAAAGCAATGCAAAGTGAGACAAGGAACAGAGTATTTTTAGCATTATTTCTAAAATAGTTTTCTCTTTGTAAGTAATACGACGCCAAAGGAAATAGTTAATTCTCTTGAGAGCTCGTATCTTGCAAGCCACTTAAAATGTATATTCTCAAAATAGACCGTTCTCACATGCTATGTTTAAGTGTAGATACAGAAGTGCTGCGATGGCATCACTACTGAATGCAAAGGACTTCTACAAACACCCATAAGATTCTTCCAATGTATTCTGCACTGACAGAAGTCTACTCAACGTCAGCTGAGCCTATGCTGTTGCTAGCCCTCTCCCTGTCTTTTCCCCACTTTTTTCTTCCATCAGAGCATCTGGAAAAGACTAAACTACCTCCTCAATGTCATTCCCATTTTCTAAGTCATGTTCCAATTTGTTAACCTAAATCTATCCACTTAAAATCAAACCATAAAATCTATCAGACAAATAAAATCCCTCTTCATTTACTGTCGTACTTTCTATAAATTATATAGAGAAACTTATGTTAATTTATTTTACCAGTTGGACATGAGAGCTGTTTTCATGCTACATACATTTAAAAACAATGAGAGAAACCTTAGCTCTGCTGCTGCCAGATGTCACTCCTCCAGTTAGTGCAGAGACTCATCTATGTGGCAATTACAAAAAAACCAAACCAAAACAAAAAACCAACACCCCCCAAACACACTTAAGCCAAAACAGAACTGTGCTGATAGGTGGAACAGCAAAACTTATTGTTTCCCTTCCCCATCCCCACTAATACAATGAAAGCTTGTAAACTAATAAAATAAAAGAAACTTGGGAACTTATATCAATAGATCAGGCTGTGGTTGCCATGCACAACACTATACTATATTATACTATACAGAAAAGTCTGCACAGAAGGATAAGCTTTCAATTAAAAAGTATGCAATCATAGAATGGTTTAGGTTAGAAGGGACCTTAAAGATCACCTAGTTCCAACCCCCCTGCCATGGGCAGGGACACTCCCTGCTAGACCAGGTTGCTCAAAGCCCCATCCAACCTGGTCTTGAACGCTTCCAGGGATGGGGCAACCACAGCTTCCCTGGGCAACCTGTTCCAGTGTCTCACCACCCTCATGGTGAAAAATTTCTTACTGATATCTATCTAAAGCTACCTACCCTCTTCCAGTTTGAAGCCATTACCCCTTGTCCTATCACTACATACCCTTGTAAAAAGTCCCTCTCCAGCTTCCTTGTAGGCCCCCTTCAGACACTGTAAAGCTGCTATAAGGTCTCCCTGGGCAATATTTACCTTTTTAACCAATTGTTTACTAAATGCTGGTATTAAAAACAGCTATCCAGAAAAGTAACTCTAGCGAGTTACACAATTCAGTACCATGCAGCTCCACACATATTGCTGCAGCTTCTTTCACACCAGCACCTAATTTTCCAGTAGATGCCCCAACTCCAGGTATTAGGAGAACTCTGGCTTCTCAGACCATGAGGCAGTTACAGTCTTCCTAAACTGAGAAAGACAACTGGTCTAGTTTGCTTGAACACAGTAACTTTCTTAACCAAGGACCGGTGCAGTTAATTCTAGCTACTGCATCTGGTTGTCTCTGATTGCCCGGCCCAAATGACCAAGTATGCCCTTGCAGCAGAGCTCAGTGAACGCTGGAGCAGTGGAATGGAGCAAGGCTTGAATTCACACCTGTAGATCCACAGACAGATACCTTCACTGTAACATCACCTAATTCCAATCTTCATGTAAGAGACCTCAGAATCAGACAGCACTAACACGAAGAAAACACTATGCTTCTGGCAGTGCCATATCCCACAACATAATTATATCTACCATCAGCCAAAAGAATGCATAGAGATATTCATTCAAGGTTAGCCATCATTTTCATTCCTGGTTCAAGGTGTACAAGGGCACAAACATGTGCCCTGTACTCTGTGCCCTGAATCTTAGACTAATCCTCCAGGAGAAACTATGGAGATAGTCTGTCACTGGCTTTGAGAAGAATACTGTTTCATATGAGTACGTTTATCCTGTGCTTAGGCACAATGAACAGGCAGAATTCGGCCCCTATTTACAAAAGGTATAATGAAGTAAAAACTATTGCATCACAAAAACAATTAAAAAATCCAACTTTTTAATTACAGATTAAAATCAAATACATTTAGCAGCCTACACACCCACCTAATTATTTCTGAGTAATCTTATCAAATCATCATCTTACATTTTTCTTGCAAATGCTAAGTTTCTGCAGTACCATATATAAACAATACAAGTAGTAGCACGTGTCCCAAGCATTCTTTTGAAGTAAAGAACATTTATTGAATTCATGCTAATCAGGAACGTGCTAATTTATGACAACCTCTAACGTTACATCATAATGGCAGTAGATACAACTGAAAATGAGCAGGGGTTATAGCATCCAGTTGTTTCTACAATGCAGAGAACAGAAAGTGACTTTACAGCAAACAGCAATAAGCCTGCACAGATATCATCAGCATTCTGAAATCAGATTGGCAATATTATTTACAAGTTCTAGATAGCAGATAAAAAAGATGTAAGGAGAACGCAGACTATGACACATACTTTGTATTAATAAGAGTTATTTTTCTTCTAGTGCTGCAGATATCCTAAGAAAGTCATTATTAGTTTTGCTAAGCTCACCAGGACTATTTAAAAGCAAACAAGCTAAATTAAATTTGAAAAGAAACTTATTCTGTATTATATTAAATAAAGCTTGTGGTGTTACCCCATCAAAAAATACTTCATGAAATACAGAAACTGCAGTCCCTTAGAGTTGTGGACGCCCAACACTGAAACAGCAACCCTCACTTTTGGGTTTGGTAATATTTTTGCTTCTGCATTAGCTTACCCTCCCTGAATCAGATGAAATGAAACTCTTAAGCAGGATTTATGCTTATCTGTTTCCTAAAAATAGGTAGTACAGTTAAATTCTGCTTATTAGTACAGTTAATTTCTATGTAATACAACTAAACAGAACTTAACTCTATCTGTAACTCTCAAAGTCTAGCATCTACTGACCTCAGGAGGTCTACTCATGTCTTTAAAAACAATACTTGAATAGGGATAAAAGAATTACTATTATGCAAGGAAAGAAAACAAAGTAATTTACTTTGCATGGTTCCTCCCACAACTGAAATTCAGCAATGGCTAGTTACCCACAGTTACTTAAACTAAATTAGCCTGTTGCTCCACAAATGGAAAGCGGTAGGTTTGAAAATATGCTTAGAATACCACAAATACTTTTCAAAATCAGCCATTAACATTTTTGCAATGCAAAGTCTTCTCAGCTAAGAAAAAATAGCCAGTTACTGCATGAACTACTGAGTTTCTATATTACCCAGTAGCCTCACAATGTCAAATCAAGTCTTGACCAAAAAAAAAATAATAAAAAAAATCTTGTAACTGCTTGAAGAACATATGTAGCATTTCTCTAACATTTGCGTTCAAGGAAAAATAGTATCAGCAACATCATATGCAATATACTGGAAAAAATAAGTCAGCTTGGTATTTCAGGTCTTTATCACGACCAGAATTAGCCACAAGTAGTTAGTACTGAGCCTACTTTCTCCATTAAATTATCACTTTCAGCCAGTACTGAATATTAACTTTGAGAAAATATTACCAGAAAATTCCGCGACATTGCCAAACAATTCATACATTAATAAAGCTGAAAAACGCAGGACCATTGGCAGACACTAAATCAGGAAACCATTACATAAGAATTTTTATATGGTCTAAAATCAAAAGAGTAAGGAAAAAAAAGTTCTAGCAGATACACTTATTATTGTATTTTCAGAAATAGAAGCCTATGTCTTTAAAATACATTCCCAAGTTTATTTTCCATTTGAAGTTCATGAACTAGATTATTCGGATATTTCATGAGAATGTGTGTGCAACAAAACCAACCTATCAGATGTAGGTTTTTGTGCATGCACACTTCTGAGTTTTCAGACAATTTATGAACAAACTACAAGAAGAGTTTTTCTACATATCAGTGATTAGAACATGTATGAATAAGTAAGTTCTGATTTGTTTCCAACTGCAAATGGAAATAAAATGGTGGCCTGTAGCAACTTTAGTAACAAAATCTGAATACACTTCTGTGTAAACGATATATGACAAAAAGCTTGAGAACAATATTGGTATCATGCATTACAGAGGAAAACATGCTGAAAAGTTAAATCCAACATTAAAGCAACACATTGCAGATCCAGTTGTGCACAGATTTCAATGATATTGATTTTTCAGTTTCCTTCATTTACAAGGTCCACAACGTTTTCTAGAATGCAGTAGCAACCTGCTACTACTTTTATGGCAGTAGATTTTTAGAATGTTTTTTAGAAAGTATCACTGTTGCTATACTCTCAGCCTTCAGCTACCATGCAAGTACTCTAGCAGAAGTTACACTGGTTATACAAATATGCAGATACCAAATGTTATGATAGTTTGGAGTAAGTGAAAAAGATGACTTGTCCATTAAGGGCTCCCTTCTAGTACAGGAGACCCTGGTAGAAAGCTTGAATTATCACTTGATGAAGAGCTGAAAAGCAAACTGTTCTAGACAGATTTTTCCTTGGGTCCTAGGTGGAGGATATGCAAAAAATGAGCACAGAAAGGAAACTATTTGCAAAGAACATTAGGAGGCAATAGTACCTTTCATTTACAAGGTGGTACCTGATCTGAGGAGAAGTAAAAGGTGGAAAATAAAGAGAGACAGGTTCATAAAGAGACTGAGCCCAGCTTTGGGCTAAGACCACATTTCCAGAACTCTGGATATCCTGGAGAGAACAAACTTCTCTCCAAGGTTCAATCAGCAACCCAAATCACTGCAACTGGTCTTATAAGAAAGTAAGATTTTACACTATCTCAGCATCAAGCCAGCAAGTAGAAGTTACAGTCCTATCCAGTGAATTTGTATCTTATTTGCACAGGAATTTTACAAACAAGAGTATTTGCACAGCAAGTCTAAACAAAAACATTAATGAAAATTAAATTCAGAATGAATACAAAGATATAATTTGACTAAATATTTTCTATAGTATCATGAAATACAATGAGTTACAACATGAGAGCTTTTTTCACATCATCACACAGGTAGTGCCAAACTGATAAAAATTGCAGTATTTTAACACAGAAGCTTAATTACACCATCCATCCTCTCTGGTTTGACTAACAGCAGCAGCTAAAATTGCTACTGACTATGCTCATACTGTGTCTCCAGTAATGCAAAACCCACACGAAAGCAGCAACTGCAAAGTTTTCGTACTCATCAGTAAGAAAAAGGGCATTATTGAGGTCTGAATATTCAAGGACAGAGAATTCTTCTCTATAGCTTATTACGAAAGTAACCCGTTTCTATACATTATGCATTGTGAATAATATCTAGGTTTCTTTAAAACTGACTTAATTGCTAACTGCTAGACAAACATTTGTTTCTTCAAAAGGACCAAACAACTGTACAAAGCACAGAAAACTGTCTAGTAACACTCTAGGAGTTTGAGACTCAAAGCATATGCCTTACTAGCCTTGTTCACATAAAAGCACACAGTTGTTTGTTAAATCTTCCTAGATGGTTTTTAAACATTCACATGTGCCAAATTATTAACTCAAGCACTGGTGATACAGACAACCCTGGACACACCTTGTTCTCTTTGTGGGATTCCTGGAACTTACCCTGAAAATAATTTGTTTTGTTAAGAAAAGCTGATTTGCAGGGAGATTCTTAATTCAAACCACAATTTCAATTGCTGAAAATCCTTTACATGTACAAGTAGTCAAAAAAAGATGAAACTGTCCTTTATGCTCTTTAGCACAAGGAAAACAACTTTCCAATGAGGTACTGTTATCAAGGTACACATGATGTGGTATATTACAGATGTTTATTAAGCGGGCACTGCACTCCAGATTTTCCAAATAACAGTAGCACAGTTACCTTTCTTCTCCTGTAGGTTCTGCGTTTTATGCAGAAACAGACAAATCTGAAGCAAATATATTTGGGCTGAAAATACTGTTAGATTGAACTGCTGGACACAAAAGATGAAAAGTTACCACTAATTAATCAATATATATTCCAAAACACAAGTTCTGACCCCAAAGCCTGGGGTCAAGTAAGCAGGAAAGACTAAAGAGGTTTTTTTTCAATTTGCCTATGTGTCATTCAGATCTTTTTTCTCTGGATGAGGAAGTAAAAACTGAAGAGACTGAGCCCTACTTGTGAGGGGAAAAGACGAGGAAGGAACCTGTGCAATCTGTTCCTTCGCTGGAGAGTGCCATAAGGTTGCAGAAAACACCCAAATAGAATTCTACTCCTGAAAACTTGTAAGGCAATTCTACCACCGTATTTGAAGCCAGCAAGCCATGAGTCACTGTTCCTTACAACCTCCAGTGAGCAAGAAAGCAAGCCAACAGTGAGGAGGCAGGCTCCAGTGAAGCTCTCATTTCATCTGGATCAAAGGAGCACATTGAGGTAAATAATACCAAATCACTAGGTTGTGCGACAACAGCAGTATCTAAGTTACACACCCATAGAGGCCTTCACTTCTCCGTATGTGCCTTCAGCTTTCTTAATGCTTTTCCAAGCCACCATCTTCTATCATTAGTTTCTATAGGACCAACATGGTCAGCATCAAGCTACATTGGTACCACAGTCTATTGCAAAGCATAATATGGACCACAGATACCCAAAGTTAATTTAAAAGGTCTTATATTAGTAGAATGAATCACATGAGGAAAGCTTGCTCTCACTGAACTTGATGCTTCAGCTACAAGGGTAACAGCAGCTGCATATGAATCCATGAAAGTTTAGTTGTTTCACACAAATAAAAGTCTATCTACAAAATTAGCAAAGGGTTTTAAACATAGCTGAAAAAGTATGTATGTATACCAAAAAAGGATGGATAATATATCTTAAAAATACAATTTTATGTATTTATTAATCTACTGATTTTTTGCTCACTTGTCAAAACCAGGTATGAAGTCAAAGGACCTAGGTCCCTCTTGGGAGAGGGAGATGCCTCCCTCCAATACACCATGGCTGCTACTGGGTCTTTTGCACAGTCCTCCCTGCTCCTCTGGAAAAGACAGGAACAGAAGGATTGGAACAAAACAAGGAGGGATCAATTTGCTCATCTTATTCACTCACGCTTATTGCTGTACAGACAGCATCCTTGCTGACCTGAACTTTCTGCTGGACAGAGAATTGATACTTTACTCACAGTCCTTGAGCAGAAGAACCTTTTCCACCTCTGAAACCAGCTAGAATTGCATTTAAGCATGCTCTTTGTCAACACTTGCTGTCTTGTGGCTCAATAGCTCCAAAATTACAGATAAGCTCTATCTGAAAATACAGACAAGCTCAGACTGAAAACAGTTAACAGGACTTCTCTACTTAGGAATTAATTAGATTTGCTTGTTTTAGGATCCACATAATTGAGAAAGTAAGGGCATACTCAGGCCAAATCACTCTTGGCAGAGTCTTTCCACAGTACTACGTCACACCCTGATTTTGCAATCTATATCCACTGCTGCCAAACAGAGAGTAATGCTTCATTTAATCCACACCCTTGTATAATTTGGCTGAGAGTACTTCCTTTACCCTGAAGGCACAGCAGTAATTACCCTAACATACACCAATTTCAAGTAAATATAAATGGTGTTCTTTTGATAAAGTTTTTGGAATCTTCAAAGATTGCTGTTATTGTGCTCTGTATTTAGTGTAATTTTTAGTGAAATATTTTAATTAACTTGCCGAGAAGAAAGATGAAAAAGAACATATAATAAAGGAACATGTGTATCTTTGATCTCAGTATAAACAATTCTAGCAAGTTTAACTAGAAAATACAAACTCTTCTGACATTTATAACACCTTATCAATCAGATAGAGGAAACCGTATAACCAACCTTTTAAAATAGAAGAACTAGATTGTCATTAATGTTAATGTTTTTGTCTCTGTGTCTTTACTATTCTGTTGGAACATTTTTGTGGTTAGATGAATCTATTTATACACCTTTTGTTTTCAAATTAAAAATTCATTTTTACTATTCATTTTATAACTGTAAACACTCAGCTCTTCTACTTTAAAACAAGGTCCTGTATATGTGTCTTGAGCCAAAACACTGGTAACTGATGTTGGTGGCACAGTAGGGCTGCAGAGCTGTAAGGAAGTTCTTTCGCCCGCAGAACCACCAGAGCTGCCAGCAACTCTCAGTGAGGGCACGGCTGTGTCCTGGTGCTCTTAATTTTTATTTACTGCCTAGGTCAGCTGCAAGGTGGAACATCCCGGAGGTGGCTCTAGTGACTAAGTAGAAGAAATAAGATGAGGGAAGTACATGTAAAGATCAGCTGCAGGTGACAATCGAGTCTTCGTAATCTACTTGCACCAAGAAACTGAGATGCAATCTTCAAGTGCCTTCCCTTCAAAATGTAAATAGTATAGCAAAATAGATTATAAAAGAACCAGAGAGGCATAAAAAAAATATAAATCTTGTGATGGATGTTTCTGTTGTTTTAGAAGAAAATTAACTTTGAGAAAAATATTTTTAAGTTGAATTTTACAGTTCTTCCACTCTGCTATGAGCAAATAATAATAATAAAAAAGTTTTATTCTTTCTCCCTTCTCTCTTATACTTTTCCCCTAACTAAAAGTGAGACACATCAATATCTTAAAATGAATGATTATTTTCCCCAGGGGAGTTCCCATTCAAATTAACACACAGACATATATAAAAAACATTTTAGACATGATGTTCTTCTGCTTTTGGTAAAAATATTTTTACCTAATTTCAGTGTAGTTAAGTCAGTTCACACTTGCTGAAGATCTGTTCTGTGGCGCTGAGCTAGTACTTTGTCTCTACTCAGTTCTCTTACCCTCTTTTGAAAAATAAAGAGAAATTCTGGTAACTGGATATAAAAGTTAATCCATTACAATTTCTCTGTGATATGCAGTGCTTTATGGTTAAAATAAAGCCTTGCAATGAATATTAAGGAATTACCTTTGGTTAATAGGAGAAAAAAAACTCCTAAAATCCTTTTGTGACATCCTCACAATGTCACTTCATTATTTTCTTAATATCACAAAAAAAAAAAAAGCCTAGCAGACTCACCACTACTAATGACTTCGAGAGACTTTCTTTGTGTTACCTGCTTACAAAAGGGAAGTATTCTCATACATAAAAGTAATGAAAATTAGTTTCCATCACCACCTACTCTTCCTAGCAGCTTGTATTACACTCAAACCGCTTTCAACTAATAGTGTGGGTACTGAACCACTTTTAGGTACGGATTTGGTGCTCTTCACCACAATATGCTCCTGCCCCAATTTTAAGAAGATGTGGGGCTGAAAAGAAGTCTCTCAAAGTGACTTAGGCATTATGGCAAATTTCCATAGCTCTGATCTGTGCAGCCCTGCAGGCTTAATTGCTTCCCCCGTAACAACAAATCTAAATGAAGCTGTTGGGTGAGCTAATGAGGCAACACACATTATAGTTTAACAGGGAATGGATATACCCGGAGTCTTTTAAGACAAAATTGAGAGTTCTCTTCTTACCTTTATCTTCTCCACAAGAAGTCTTTTACACACACTTAAGCTATTTCTCTTAAAAAATTAATACGAAGAGATTCCACTCCTATTTTAAAATTTGATGAAATACAGCATTTACAATAATATGTCAGAATAACAAAAATAAATGATGTAGGTGTTCAGTGATCTTTGTGCCATTCAATTCGCCTGCATGGACTGAACCCCAGCAGACGGATTTCTCCAACTGGCGCTCCTACTGGCACTCCCACTAAACAAAATTGGTCCCCCAAGGTCAGCATTATCTAACTTCACCACAATAGTGTGGGAAAGCCGGCAACACTGCTGGTTGTACCAGAGGCTCTCTCTTAGTCATCTTGTGTTTGTCAATCAGTTCTGTTATTCCTCTTTGAAAATGCCACCAACCTGTATCCAAACACAGCCAGAGATACACTACAAATACTGTATTTCATGTTATTCTTGGGCTATATAGCACACATACACCCAACATTCAATTCATATATACTCTGTCATCTTTTTTAACATCTCTTCAGAATATTTTTTTTCAGCATATTTTGTTTTTTATTTTTTCAAGGTATTTTATATCAGTCTCTTCAGGGTATTTTATTACTGTTTATTCTCAAATTAGTAAACTAAGCTATTTTAAGCCATTCAGGAAAATGGAATTCAATTGTTCTTTTGATATATTGTCAATGATAGTTTGCATGAGTGTTTTTTTCCCTAACAGTTTCTTAATAAGATACGAAAAGAATAAGGCCACACTGAACTAGCCTTCTACACACTTTCTTCCTTGAGTGACATAAAATTATGTCAGAAACAAGATAAATACCCCCAAAACAAACAAACAAAGCCATTAAAATCCTCCAGTACTCAGACAGTACTGAAGATAGATGTTATAGAGTTGGGGAGAAAGTATGAGATATTGAAAAAAAGTAATCAATGATACCAACATACATATGAAGATACAACTTTTGTCAGTGTTTCCACAGTATCTCTGCAAAAATGTGAATTTTGCTACTTGATGTACATCCTTTTCCTGCTTCTAAAAAACAAGAATCAAAATAGTATTTTAAGAGCATTTAGCTGATGTATAAATATTTTTGATCTTTGATGTAGAAATTTACTGTTTGCTTGAGACTCAAAAAAGAAGTTTTAAATAGTCTCTCAAATATAACACAGGACATAAACGCGAAGTCAGTTTTGTTAGCATCTTCAGAGAGCAAAAAAGAGTACTTTGAAGCTTTCACTTTATACAGGTGGAAAATACCTTTGACTGTCAGTTGTGTTAATGGAGAGAAAATTTCTAATTGTTCTCAACCCTGCCAGAGCGTCGTGTTTTTTGTTTTTGAGATTTTTTTAAAGATACAAGAACCATCACGTTTCTAGCACATACGTAATTAATTTAAGAGCAAGTTTAATTAACTGGTTTTATTGAAGTAAAAATTTTAGTGAAAAGATCTGTGCAGTATTTATAGTTGAGCTTCAATCTCCCACATAGTTAACAATTAGGGTCACTGCTAATTACAATTACTTGAAACCTGAAACTTCTTTTAGAAAACACGCCTGAACATAGTGGGAGTTACTGAAGAGTCACTGTTGACTAAAGACTGAAAATGCAAGCCATTTCTTTCATGGCATGCCACAGATCTGCAAAACAGTGTCTGAGAGTATAAGAAGGTGACTTCACTGTCCAAAGATGCTCACAATCTTAAGGAGGGAAGACAAAACCAGGAGGGATTTTAATGTCTCTCACAGAATGAGTAATTGAAAGCTCGAGCTTTTGCATACTTCCTTATTTGTCTAAAAAATAACAACTAGGAAATGGGTTGTGCTGGAAGGAGGTATAAAGTTGAGAACATGACAAGGATAAGACAGGAATGTCTAAGACAAAGTCCTGGATAATGCTACAGTGCAGTGCTGCAGAGTAGCACCACAGGATGGGTATGATAAATTAGCACCGAAGCAAGAGCCTAAGCAGAGCTGTACAGCACAAGGATGGTAAAATCTCAGTTCTGGCTATCAAAGATAAGTCTTAGATGAATTTTCTTATTTAAAAAAAAAAAAAGAAAGAAAAGAAGGTCAGTAAGCTTAAACATTACATACTTTTAGGGACAGATTCCCTCAAGCGTATTAAACAATAATCAAGTAAGAATAACGTAATCTGCTCTATATACAACATGGAGAAATTTGAGTACAGCGAAAAATAAGACCAACTGCAAGGCGATGACTTTCTCCAAAGACACACATCTAGCAATTTTTTCAAACCATTGAAATAGCTATCAGCACAGCTGCAGCTTTACTGAGGCAGACACAAAAAACCCCTCATATGGCAAAATGAGTTACACTACTAATGAAAAATTCCAACTGACAGGCTATCAGGATGGACAGTAAGAAAACCTAAGTTTGCTTCCTCTGAAATTTAACACAGTCTTTGTGAGAGGAAGGTACACAACACATTTTCTTAAATTTACATTAATTTTGTTAAATTTTAAGAAATCTCTCTAATGAAGTGCTTTATACAAATGCATAAGAAACAAGTTCATCCATGTGTTGTATCTACTTTGTGCTACTTTGTTAATTACTATTTGTCAAAATTCATTACTTTTTCCTAGTAATTCTAAACATACTCCTGACAAAACTCTAAATGTATCTGTCATGGTTTGGGCCAGACTGTCCACTGAAACAAACAACGCATACTTTCACCCACCTCTCCCAGAAGGTGAGAGGAAGGGAGAAGAGGAAGAGAGAGAAAGAGACTTATGTGTTTAGAAAAAACTAAACTACTTTTAATGATATATTGATAATAAATTAAAAAGAAAATAATGAAATATATACAAAATTGTATCAAGCTCCCAGGATGACAATAACGTTACCAGCAAGCACTGGGAAAGTCCCAGACTGGACTCAGAGGTGGACGAGAGCTGCATTCCAGATCTGGATTCCAGAACACATGGATTGGGATCAAAGGCAGAAAACCAGACAGAGTCCTCCTCAGACACCGGCCATAAAAGAAAGAGGTTGAGCCTTTGATCCCTCAGCTTCATATTGAGGATGATGCAGATGGGATGGAATACCCTGTTGGTTAGTTTTGGGTCACCTGTCCTGCCCACTCCTCCCCACAGGTGCGAACCCCCTTTACACTTTTCTGCTTCCGACCCTCCAACGGGGAATATAACAAAGTCAGCTGACTTTGGTTTTTATAGCAATAAGCAGGAGCATCTCTGCATACCATGCCTTGGCATAAGTTACAAATAATCAGATCTTATCACTCTGCGAGTGAAGTGTCTGTTAATTTCAGAGAGTTCAGTTAGTTAGAACAGGCTTTGCTGAAAAATAAAATTACTGAACAGAAAATTGGTCCTACTTTACCTCAAACCAGGACAATCTCTCTTGCACAGTACTCTATAGCATGGATGGGAAAGCAGTAGATGTTAACCTTGAATTTCGCAAGGCTTTCAACACTGTCTCCCATAACATTCTCATAGACAAACTGACAGAGTCTGGACTGTGTAAGCAGATAGTGCAGAGGACAGAAAATTGGCTGAGCTGCAGGGATCGGACATTTGTAAGCACTTGCATGAAATCTAATCAGAGACCAGTCCTAGTGGTGCACTCCAGGTGTTGATACTGGGGCCCACACTGTTTAACATCTCCATTAACGACCTGGATGATGGGAGTGAGTGCACCCTCAGCAAATTTGCAGATGATAAAAAAAATGGGAGGAGTGACTGACACACCAGAGTGACGTGCTGCCATTCAGAGGGAACTTGACAGGCTGCAGAAATAAGCCAACAAGAACCTCCACAAAGTTCAACTTTGCTTTTCAAAGGGAAATGCAAAGTCCCACATTCATCTGGGGATTCCACGCATCCCATGAACCAATGCAGACTGAAATACACAAAGAAGCACTAAATACACAGCAAAAGGTAAGAGGAAAGAGTGAGAGTGAGAAGACTGAAGAACTGCCAATATAACCCGCAAGGATACTGTATTACAGGCAGTCAGCGATGCAAGATCCCAATAGCATAAGTAAATAAATAACATAAATACAGAAAAGCATAGGTATTATGTATACGAAAACAACACAGAAGAAAAAAGGTTTTGTGCTTCCAGCACAATCCATTGAAGAATAGATCTGTGTAAGTACAGATTTTCTATTATTTATAAGTAAAATTAAACAGGCAGTTAGGAGCTATGAAAACGAGCACCTATCTTCACACTTTATAACCAATGGGGAAAGATGAAATACATGAGTAAATCTTTCTCATATGTTCCACTGAAAGCAACTCTAGCACAGTAGAACAACTTGAAGGCCCCAAAAATGACAGAGAAGTGGGATTTTAATATATTATCTTACAGGAAAATCAATTTCAGTGGTCCATTAGCATTTTTATGGTCTTTTCCCCCCCTAAGAATCTTCATTTTCTCATTGCTTTCATTGACTGCTGAAAGACCATTAAAATGTACCTCTTTTTTACTACATTTCATCTGCATAAATAATATCCTGTACCTAAGGATCATCTTGAAGTCAGTTTTGGAAACGACTACATTGGGAGCACACATAAACAGCTGTAACATATACCTATGTTTGTTCATGCTATTTAAGTTCTCCATCAACACGTTTATCTGTGCTTCTGCATAATATAAAACTGAAGACAATAAAATGCACTGGTTTGAGCAATATTAGGTATAGCCATTTAAAACAACTTAAAGTATATGTTAATGTTCTTTAAAGGCTTAGTCCACTTATTTTAAATAATCACAATATGTAAGACAGCATATGTACTCTACTGTTTCTGTAAAATTTACACACTCTGGAAACAATAAGCATGTACTCTGCGATAGATTAATATTATTATGGCTCTAAGCTCTTTTGTTAAGGCAGAAAAACAGAATTACAGAAGTTAATTGGTGTATGGTCATTTGCACTGTGAATTAGTTACTAAGAGCAATTCTCAGACTAGCGGTCAATCTTTTAGATCGTGCTAAGGACTCTTTCCCCTGCCGCTCAGAAAAAGTAATCATAACTTGCTTTGTGAAGAAAATTGCCTTTAGGAGACAATTCTATGTAATTATAGAGACTATTCCTATCTTTACTATCTACATTTTAAATCTCTATTACCTGTTTTTAGTTCATTATATATTCCACCCTCCCCCTGGACTTCTTTTTACTCTTCTCAAGGACACAAACAAAACCACTTAGAAACTAAGGTTCCAGTTTTCTGTCTTATTTTATAGGTGCCCAGAAAGAGACAAAAAGGCATGAAATCATCAATTTTATTATTAAATATTATGATTAGTAATGCAACAGATATTATTAGCAAAGTATCACAAAAAATTGCATTATTTTCATTGCTTAACTTTTTCTCAAAATCTTTGAATACAAAATGTCTTTAGAAACAACCCCCTAACACCAGATTAAACATAACTGCAAACAGACTACCAAACACTATACTTCTTAGTAAACTGCTTTTCTTATATCAACACATATGCTTCTAAAAATATGATTTTATTGTTTCTCAGTACCTGTGTTTAAGATATTTTGATAACAATTTAATACTTACTAAGTATTAAATTAAGAATAGCTGGCAATCTCATACTGTTCTAGGAATTTACAGCACTAATAAATAAGTGTACAGCTTAAAGAAAAAAAGCATTACAAGGGAACATGTTATCAGTATCGGACTGTATCACACTGCCCTTTATAAACAGTTATCACACACAGCAACCAGGACATTCCCTGAAAGAGCTGCACAGCAAAATCTATAAAGGCAGAAAAAAATCCTCATGGAATTTATCACCCACTTACTACAGAGAGTGAAGAAATAAAGAAAGAAACTTACCACTTTTAGTAGTGAAAGAATACAGAGGATTCAGTGGAGTGCTCAGAGTGCCTGGCAGGCTAAGCTTGGAGTGTGGTGACAGCGATGATGGCGCAGGAAGCAAGAGATTTGAGCTCGCCTGTAATAGGAAAGACAAATCAGAAAGTGAAGTGTAATTTCCTGGGTTACTTACTGATGCAACAGCTAAAAGAGAAATATTTCCTTGCTGTAAATAACTATTAAATTCCAGGAAAATAATTAAGACTCAAATTGATGATAAATAACAATTTTAATGGATGGGGTTGGTTGTTTTGTTTGTTTTTTAATATTTGGAGACAGACTTGGAAAAATTATTCACACAGCTATAAATTGAATTGCGTGTTTACATATGGACACAAACTCTCAAGCAGTGCAAACAATGGAACAGAACCGTTTGAACTGGCATCTTGTTGCATCTTCGTGTACAAAAATAGAATGACATTTATATATGGTTATAAACTGATAAATGTAAAATAACTTCTCATTTTTGAGTACTCAAACTACACTACAACTACAAAGAGATTACTCAATATTAGAATGAGAGAAAAAAATATCTTAAACCAATTCTAACACAAAACTGATTTCTGCAAATCAATAAAGCATACTTAGACCAAAACACCACATACTTCCTTTTATGTAAGCTACACAAAAAAGCTTTTGTGTCCTAATTTCCATAGCAACAAAGATAATGCAGTTAAAATTTGGTTTGCTATGGAGTTTCTTGATATACAGGCACTTATTACAAAGCAAAAACCTTTCCCAAACTTCATTTTTGCATATTATCCCATAGAGTCTATGTAAAAAATACACTATGACGATCTTAGGTTTTTACATGATCCAATTTAGAATTTGACTGTTAGACATATTTTCACTGGCTGCCTTGATAATACAGTCAACGAGAAGGGAAAATAGGCCTTAAATAAAATATTTGTAACTTTTTTCAAACAAAATAGGTTCATATGATAAAATTTTTGAGAGTCATTTACATAAACCAATGTAATTATTGAGCCTTTCAAAAGTCAAGCCTATTCCACACTCTGGAATAAATGCATGTGGTCACTTAATCCAACTAAAAGCCCAACATTCAGTGGAGCACTTCCTTTGGCCTCAATAAACTCTAGATCAGACCCTTAAACTTTAGTTGTGTGCCAAACCAGAACAATGATATTTTGCAAATTTTCCATCTACTGGCTTCTAAATTCGGATTAAAGAAAGGAGACAGATAAACCAAAGTGAATCAGTGGCTTATTTCCAGAAGTGATATAATTTATATAACTACTATTTTTGTCATTTAATATATATTGAACAATTCAATAGGTTTCAATAATGCAGAGCATTTGGGCATTGGCAGGGATGCAGGTAATACTGCACTAAGACCATGTATTGAATAACTTGACTAGGCCATAGAGGATATCTGCTATAAACTCCTCTATATTACTACACTAGACCTTCATCTTAACATATCTGGGTTTTGTGTAGCAATATGAATTTAATTCTACCAAAAGAAGTTTATTATGAAAAGTGTCTTTTACTAGTCAAGCGCTGTCTCAGCAACTGTGCACAATCATAATGACTATACTCCAAAACCAACCAGACAGAAAAGCGAGACAGAAAATCAGATCAACCATTGAACATGATTAAAAAAAACCCCAAAACATTAAACAAGCTAGATTTTACTGCCATGTACAAATTTAACAGAATGTTAGAAAACACTAATTGTGAAATGTAAGAAGAATGGAGAGGCCTGTTTTTCTGACCAACAACAAAATCAATCTGTTTTTCTTATATTACATATGCAAGTGACTAAGTTTCATTAACATAAAGCTTTCTCTGATACACACAAATATGGTGGAAAGCCACTAGGTATGTGTTTACTGGAACACATAAAAATAATCTGTTCTGCCAATGTGTTGAGCTCAGCTTCCCAGTGTTTCGTCTTCTTTTTATGCACGGTTAGCTCTAGTGAGAGCCCTTCTGCAATAAGACAAATGAGAAGATCTCCTCCCTGCATGAATTTCTTGCTGAGTGCACACTACATCATCAGTGATACAAACGTATGTTTTCCAGTCAAGCATTCTCATGAAACCTTTTTAGAATTCTCTTTCAAATTTGCGATCAAAAAGTTGGTTTCAGATCCTGGCAGGGAATGAAGGCCGGTTGAATACAGTAGCCTTTTGAAATCAAACTAAACACAGAGCAAACTACCCAAAACGAGCACTCAACAGACACTTTCCTGATTCATCATGGAGGGGAAAATAAGTATCAGGAGAAACTTGCCTTGATTGTTGTGCTTGAATGAATTATAGAGAGATATGGAACTCTGCATGTAAATTATTCCTTTAGAGCATTTAATCCCCTTCTCTTTATTTTCCTGCTGAATTACCCAAATACTCTCGTTATACATGACAAATTGCATGGTTTGAAATCAAATGCAACCGGCACATACGTTAGAAGACTGAATGTATGCTCCTGAAGATTTAAGAAAAATTGGCCTTTTTAAAATGCAAACTAAGTTCTATGTTACAACTCTTGCTTCCTCTCCAAGTCTTTAATAACAAGATAAAAGACATTTTCATAAGAGAGATTCAAGAGGAAGTTTTAAATTTAAGCAGTCTTACTGGAGCGTTTCATTCTTCCCCTTAATGGAAGTGCAGCTCAGCGCAGGTGAGCTATAAAAAAAAACCTGCCCATCCAAAGTAAACACAAAATCAGAGTTTTTATGATCTTTCTGCCATTAGCTCTTAAATATTATTTAAATCTACAGAAGGCCCAAATACGGGAAAACCCCACAATGTTATAACAGAAGGAACCCCTCGGCTCGTAAGTGAGGACTAATGATTCAGCAGAACTTTTTCCAGATGAAGAATAATTAATTCTTCTCTAACAAACAGACATAGACTACCTACGGAACAGAGTGAAGCAATCATTTTTTTTGAAATGCATGCTGTGGGAAGGCATTGCTAAATACCTTTACAACAACGAGCAAAGTTGGCTAAGATAGCCAACCATCAATCTACTTATTTTTCACAACAGTCTCCGCTTGCTTCATGTGCAAACCACAGCTTTATCAAAGACACAGTTTACTACTATCCTGAATTGAGTAAAACTAAGAGTTATAACATCCATGTAGCTTTTGTAGTGAAAAAAGATACCTACACAATTTTTGCCAAGTTTAAACAAAGCTGATTTGCACTTTCTTTTTTGTGTTAGGGCAGCTCTATGCAAATTATGCAAATACACATTTTCAGTGGAACTAGTTTTCACATTAAAAATAAATTGCATGAGACAAAAACCAGAATAATGCAGGACTTGACGAGCTGACAATAACAATTTCTCTTTTTTCCTGAGAATGCAATTTTATGACCTTTGCAACCAATATAATCGACATTTCCATGTATACTTGCAAGTCAAATCAAGTTGGCCAGCTCTATATGACCTCTTATTCTTTTAGTTTTGGGCTTTGAAAACTTTAGGCCTCTAGGACACTGTTTTTAAAGACAGTTTAAAAACGTCATTAAACCATGGATTCTGAAGAATTTAACAGTTGACAATTGAATTTGAAATAAAAACAAAACACAAATTCTGCTGTTTTTCCTCAATGCTAGGAGAAAGTACATAGGCAATAATGCTTAAAGTAGGAGTACAGTACTACAGCTTTTAAATTTGCAATGCAAGTTTGAATCAAGTTTACATCTACGTGAAAATGCAATCATTTCTATGACAGTAGTGTTAGGAGGACTCCAACAAAGGCTGGGATTCTATTGCGGTAAGCGTACTACAATCACTTAGAGACTAATGTATTATGCTTCTAAGTAACTTCTAGACTAAATGGGAAAAACAAAGACAGCTAAAATAAGATATCATCCCATTACACATATGCAAAACCAAACCGTAAATACTTTGTTTGTCTGAATCACGTGTTCCCTTGATGCTCCCTACAGTCCTCTTACTCTGATTAGCCAGGACATTAGGACATGTTCCTTTCTGCACCCAACACGTAAGAAACTCTATCACAGCCCCACTAACCATTAATAAAAAAAGTTGTCAACAATGTTATTAAATTAATTGATTCAGTGCACATTTATGGTATTTCCTTCATAAAAAGTTCTTAATAAAAGCTGCTTTCTCCAGACCTTGGTGACAATAAGCCAGCTGCCACAAGGAAATATAATTTGCTGTCTTTTACCAGCATAAGTGAATCTAGCTCTAAACTATGAATTGAATAAACATAATATTACTCAGATGTCCCTGCTTACTTTGTTCAGCAGGGAACAAACAAAGTGAGTAACTTTTCCTTAATACTGTACGAACGCTTATGGCAAGAAAACTAAGATGGTAAAACTGGAAATAAAATTAAAAGACCAATCAGTACAATTCACACACATTAAAAATACTTAACACCATCTTATTTTACCCTCTGATAAAATTATTATGATGGATATAGTTATATGCTAAAAAAAGGATGCAATTTATTTCTCGTGTCTGACAAACCCTTTATATAAAACATAAGCCATTGACAGAAATAATAGTGTTGAAAAAGTGGAACAATATCTTCTGTCACAGCTGACTGCAGCTTGTTATTGCTACTTTACACCTCTATTCTCTCAGCAAATATTCAGTAAAAATTAAAGACGGATATCCAGTGCTTACAGCACAGATGAAAGACCACTGCTGTGCAAGTATTGCTGTCCTGATACTCTAACTAGATTCATACAAGTCACTTACCTGACTTGACTAAAGGCTGAAAGCATGCAGATTTAAAATCCATATTCACAGTAAAATTTTAATGACTCCCTACGATAATAGGAATCTGTGCAACCAACAAAAGATGCACACAATTCCTCATTGACTTTAAAAGTATAAAGAAAGAAATAGCTATTTGTTCAACTTTTTCCTAACACAGGCAACTTAACTTAAACTGGCAAATATAATGAATTGACAAGGAAAATTCATTACAATTTGCAAAACCTTACTTTATAACAAACTATTTCTTAAAGACATACAAAGTAAAATTCTGACAAAACTTTCATATGATATTAATTATTCTACCTATATAAAGCTTCTAATAATACTTCAGCCATTTCAAATCAACAATCACTTTATTCAATCACAGTGATTCAACAGTATCTGCTTGGCAAACAGGAAAAACATGTATAGGAAAATTTTGTAAGTAAATGAAATGCACAGGGTTACAGAGTTTCAAATTCAAAAGTGCTTCCACCATGGCTTATGAAACACATCTTTATAAGTACGCAGCTGGGAGTAGCTATGTCTAAATTAATAGTTGCAACAGAAATTCCCAGAGTAAGAAAATCGTTTCCTAGCATTCTGAAGAGTAGGAAGAAGTATACAGCACTACTGACAAGCACCTACTTAATTTAAAAGCCCTCAATCCAGTGGAATGTATTGCATAGGTCATCAGAAAAATGACTGCCTACTTTACAGGATCAGGTTATCCACTAATATGATAACCAATAAACTAAACCCCAAACCTATCATGCAGTGGGCCATATGGATCTGACTTGAAATCACTATAAAAGCAAACTGGAAGAAAAGTAACCTTAAACACTTTAAAATTTAACTGCCCTTTTAGCAGATTTTATATATTATTTACTAATCTGATGTAATGAAAAGAACATTAGTAACTCTTACGGAGAATTACCACACAACCCACTCATAAATAACATGATAACGACACACACTTGTCAGTATAAGTTTTACACATATTACATATATGCTCCATAACATAAGAATAATTATGCTGTGTTAGATCAAAGATCCATCCTCATGTTTTTCAACAGTAAACTGTAATAGATATGGTGCATAAGTTTAGAGCGATCTTTCTCCTATGGGCCCTTCCACTTTCATCACTCAACATTTTATGAACATCTTGAGCATCAGCTGGCAGTAACCACGGTTCATCCGGCCAATAGCTTTTGCTGAATATCTCCTTTACAAACTTGCCCCAAATCTCTGTGAACCCATGTACACTTCTGGCCTTCACAGCACTCTGTGTCACTCTGTGTATGTAACTAGGTGCATAGTTACATAAGGATCCTGGATTTCCTAAGTAGAAACACACAAGCATCCTCCTCATATTCAGTTTGGAATGGATCTTAGTTATGGTTACCTAAAAACTATTCAGCTACAGTTTTGTTTTTACCAAGAAATAAAATTAAGTGTTTTTTTTCCATTTTTTTTTTTGTTCATCTGTGGTATACACAGTATAAAAAAATTGGCTTCCTATTCATTTGCCAAGTTTTCTTTGGGAAAAAACAAGAGAAACTTAAGACAATTCTATGTGTTCACATATGTGTTACACAGTGAAAAAGAGGCTTTAAAAATACTGCAAAATTCTTGTACATATGACAGATAAGATTACAGAATATCAGTACCTCCTCTGACAGTTTCTAGATAAGAACTTTGTATTGCAGGCATGGTCAAGTGAAAAAGCTACTTCAGCCTGCAGAGACACTGCAGCATCACCTTGTACTTTGCCAATTCTGTGAACATTTTTGGCCGTGATTTTTTAACAGGAGTCCTCAGTACTTAATATATTACAACCCTTCAGTTTTCCATCTTAGTAAATTACTATAGAACTCTTCTCTTCCCAAACTGCACTAAAACCCAGAAGCCAAGCATGACATTTCAGAATCTACCAAAGCCAAGAGGATCTGGAAGAGAGATTCTTGCAAGACTTGATAATGGTAACATAAAAAATACACACCACTTTGGCATTCAGCTCTGCCTCTAGGTCTTTTTTGCAGACAAAAGGACAAGTTTCCAGCTTCTTCCACTTGATGGCTTAGATATAAACATGATACTGGTACTATGTTCACTAAAAAGGTTGCATGTTTTTTCTGAAAAGCAGCGGCTTTAAATTCTGTTTTGTTTTCACACAACAAGATATATTTTGCACCTCAATTAAATTCTAAAAGGAGACCATCTGGAAGGACTACACAATACAGTATTTGTTGTATACTGTACCAAAGCATCATATATGACCATAATTTATAGTCACAGAGCTTAACGATGAAAGTTGAGTACATTTGATGCAATCGGAAGTATAAGCTTCTGGATTCTCTCACAGTACCTACTCTCTTAATGAGTTGTGGCATAGTAATAAATACACTCAAAGGACAAAAAAATTTTGAACAGTTGTAAGTAGTTCTGTACATAGGAAAGAATACTTTTACATTCTACTTGTCTAATATTGCACTTAAAACCATCTGAGTATCAGAATTTTGGTAACCACTTTGATAACCTTTTAATAACATTTTCCAGAAATGCATTGCAAAGTGAAGATTGGAAAAGCCAAACATACTTTTAATTAATTTAGAAGTATGCACATATTAAGAGATGAGGCAGCCAACATATAATTGATTCCAGGACAAGTACAAGAGTATATATATATATACACATTCTGTCCTTAAGCACTAAAAAGGTTTTTTAATCCTTCAAATTATAGCATGAAAGTTTTGACATCTAAAAATCACAATTTCAGAGCTAGGATATTATGCCTTTAAAAGAAGCCCTTCTCCCCATATCTACATGACATATATCACCCCTTTGTTATGCAAAGTTACAAACAGGTATTTTGATTGCCAGGTGGAAGTGAAATATTAAATACATAAATAGTAACACCGAATCAGAAGCACTTAAGAGCTCTTTCTGTGACTAGAGATGGGTTAAGTGTTTCCCTACCAAAAACTTCTGTGAATAGAAACGTACATTAGTACTAGTTCCTTGAGGCAGAGGTAAATAATAACTGCTGCCAAGATTCACTGTACTGTAGTTTCTCTAGTGGTAAAGAAGCCAATTCTGCATTCTGGTTTCATAGAGAAATTTATATTCACCTTTTGTAAAAAAAAAGTCCTGGCTTTTGTGAATTACTAAAGCTTTAGCCCAGTATTCAACTCTTGGTTCTAATTACACGTTTTCTGGGCTAACAAGAATGGTAATGTTGTAGCAGAAAAAAGAGAAGAAAAGAATCTTCCTCTGTCATTCATTTAGGTTCTTGTTTAGGTAGCAAAGAAGAAAAACATAAAGAAAATAACATTGGTTCTAAATGGACTTGGAAAGGGGGCACTGGTCACAACACAAAAAAGCCAGGGTCATACAGGATCAGAATATTCTCTATTTCTATCTAGTTTAAAACAATTTTTAATATATTCACACTACATTTTCAAATGATACATCTAAGATGCAGACCTCCAAACTTTGTACTTACAAGTTGATTTTATATCCACTAGTCACTGCAGATTAAGTTCACATACACTGAAGTGAGAGACCCCTGTGTTGGCAAATCTGCTGTTTGGAGGCTCCAGTGCCTTTGCCTCATAAAACATGACCCCAGGCACAACCTCAGGCCACGTTTACTGTCTACAGGGTATGCTGCTAACATGCTTGTCCCAGCATGGTAATCGCTATGTGTCTGTGACAAGGCACTGGCATGCAAACATGACAAAAAGACCAATAGAAAGCCTCCAGTTCCTCTTTATTTTTCCCTGACAGATAAATACACACAAGATAATACCTGCGTTCTCATTTGGAATTTCATATTCCATCCTTATCACAGGGCAACCTGCCACCTTATGAGTGGTTTAATAAAGACTCCTTTCTCCGTTTTCACTTGTCTGTATCCAGATGTATTATCACATTCTCACCTATGCAGCTGAGCAACAACTTTGACAAACACTTTAGCAAAGCATTTATGTGAGTACGCATTCTAATAAGCTTTCCAGCAAAGACTGAACTTACTTACATGCATCATTTTGCACAAGAAAAAGGCAGCTGCGCACATGTTAATGCATATGCATCCAAAGCTGTAATTCCCAATTACAAATTAGTAGAAATTTTAAGTTTTAGTGTTGTTACATTGCTGGGACTGTCCAGAATCTCTGATAATGCAGGAAGACAATACTGCACACCCACATGCAAGAAATTATCCTATCCCTGCTTGGAAAGGAGGTATTACTGTCCCCTGAGCCTCATGTTGGATTGCTTAAAAGATGAGTATCAAGAGTCCTTTCAATGGAAAGAAATCTCCTCCCAATGTCTTGGTGGTTCATAAAGCCCTGCAAAGAAGCACTCTTAGTTTTAATAAGCATCATTGCTCTGTGACTGACATCAGGCGATGTGGTCACTTTCAACTGTGCCATCCCATACTGTTTGGAAACCCACACAGTGAGAAGACTCAGATGATCTTTCTGACATCTCCCATATACATGGTCCATGGGCAGAGGGTTTGGAGGATGCTGTCCATTGATCATGACTCTGCTCACAGTGGACTTACTCACCCCAAACTGGTTATTGAGTAATGGGAGTCTAGGGTTACAAAACGCCAGTAGCTGAAAGTTATTCTCTCAAACATAGCAGGCATACCTATTTCACCTAGCTCTATGGTTCTGCTAAACCAGATTTGTCTCTCACAGCCCAGAATCCCTAGCTGATCAGGGCTAAACAGCTGCAATGATAGACTCCCACAAATTCATTATCCCTGTCTTCTTCCTTAGGTGATAAGGCACCCAGAAGAGTAAAAATAACTTCTTCTGGAATGTCTTCCCAGACATAAGATTACTTGCTCCATTCTCTCCATATGGTGTGTCTCTTTGACTGATGAACCACTTGAAGGCACTAGGGCTTACTTGTAGATGAGCAGGAACAAAATAAGCAGAGGACAGAAACATGGCTTGCTTCCTTATGTGAGGCCACACGCAATTGTAGAGGCAGCGGCAACGTGCTACCATTATCCATGTGAATTACAGTGTGGCATTTCATAAAGGAGTCCACTGGGAGCTCACGGTCCAGAAAGCAAAGGACTGTGGGATCACTTTCTTTTGGACAGTTTTAAAGCACAGGCCTAACGGGGATGTCCAGGCCAGGGAACCATACTAGATTTAACCCAAAGCAAAACCCTTAAAGCACGATGAGAGTAGCTACAGCATCCTCAGCAACAACTACCTTCACCTACTCACATGCTTCTTTTGTGCTTCACTACTTGTTAATGCAGACAAAGTCTTAAATTACATTAAAAAAATTAAATCTATACGCACTCAAAAGTACTTAAAAATGAAAAACAATTAAGCGCAAACCCAAATGCAGGTCATGTAATTGTGAACAGTAATTATAACTGCACAGCACTATTCAGGAATATTCTTGCTGCACGCAAAATTGTCTCAAGTTGAGGAATTTCCCTTAATTAAATTTATTGCTAATTACAAAAGCTTTAATTACTGATTTGGCCATTAAGAAACAAGACAAATAAACAAACATGCAAAGAAAATACTTTTTCTCCCTCTTTGTCTCAACTTTGCTTCAGACACTTCTCTCTCCTCCTTCCTAGTCCCCAGTCTCCTTGCTTTTACCATTATGTTACACTCAGTCCCTCTGGTAAGGCCATGGGTGGTGCAGGAGAGTGGAGTTAGTGCATAGTGGCTTGCTCTGTTTGCTTGTCCTTGTTTCTTACTCTTTTCAGCCACTTTACTCTGGGTCCTCCACCTGCTGAAATCCCCTTGGGGATTATACCTGTCCAGCATGGATTCCTCCAAGGGCTGCAGTCCCTTTGGAGTCATACCACCTCCTGTGTTTTCTTTTGTGTATCCTCACCCATCTCCTCCTACCTTTCCCTTCATGCCTACTCCATTATCTCCCCCTGTATCTCCATCTGTGCATCGTTTTGTGTCGTCTCCATCACTTCTGTGCTTCCTCACATCCCTCCTCCTGTATATCCACTTGTGCCTCCTGACGTGTTTTTTGCGTTTCCTCCTGTGCTCTGGTGTCTCTGTCCCTCATAGCTACTGACCTTTCTTAAATATTTTTCACAGAGGTGCCACATGCTCTTCTGTTTGGTTCCAATTTCAGTTGTGCAGTGGATGCATATTGTCCTTCACGGGGCTGGCTGGAAATGGCTGTGCCCAGCACAGGGCAGTCCATGATCTCCTCCCACACACGTCAGCCCTGCAGCCCCCCAACTACAAAACCCCAGCAGCATACAATTTTAAAAATTAATAGAAATAAATTAAAACAAAGAGATACTTTTCTAAAGCTCAGCCATAATGATCTATGGAGAAAGTCATATGAATGGCAATGGGCCTTGACAGAAAACATCCCTTGTCATCAATACTTGATAAACAAAAATAACTCACTTTCATGCAATTAATCTCTTCTAAAGAGCCACTTACAGGTGGAGTAATATTAGTGAGAGATGTATTCATTTCTGAAGAACGGATCCCAAGACCGTTATATATATTTTGTTACCAGTTCGAGAATATGAACTTTGGCTGAAAAGACTATATGATTCTGGAAATTGATTACATTTGACTTACCATAACAGAATCAAGTTTTTGTTTCACCTTCTGCATTCTCATTGATGCTCTTGCAACACTGACAAACTGATCTGCCGGAGACATCACTGAACTTTTTTGTAAAGGAATTTCAGACAAACTGCTTAAAACCTGTGGCCCTCTTGATGCAGCTGTGGTAAGTGATGAACTGAGGTCTTTTACGAGTTCAGCTTCCTGTTGAGCAACTGTAGAAATAACCAATATCAGTGTGTCAGGTGAAGCTTTACATTGCCATGGGGGAAAAAAAGTATTTGAATGATCACTGTCATTTTGCCAGACATGTCTTCAGTGAAACACATACTATTAGTGCTATAGAGAAAAATCTGAAAATGACATGAAGTTTTCCCCATACTACCCCTTTTCCCCCTTAAATCTTCCTGATCACAATGTCTCCCTTCTAGTATCTGTGTTCAGTAACCTCTCACACAGAATCAGATATTTTTTTTTATTGCTTATAAACAATGTTATTCTCCATGCATAAATATTGGGGGGGCAGGGGTGGGGGTGGGAGAAAAGAAGGAAAGAATGTTTTCAACAGCAAGAAAGTTATATAGCTTGCACTGAGTTCAAGTCAGCTGTTTTACTACGTACATTTCACATTTTTTCTAGCGTAGTTCAAGTGAACTTATACTTCAATAGAATTTCAGAAGTTGCTAGATACATATACAGGCACAGGAGGCATCCTTAGGAGGTAGCCTGCTCTAGAACAGGATACTTTTGATGAAAGTTGTGCTCACTGTCATTTAAACAAATTGTCTGACTTTTGCAATTTTCTGTACTGTGGTTTCAAGCCAACAAAGGTTAAAAGAATTCTTCATGAAAGTTTTGTCCAGGATATTCATAAATATACACTGGACAACAGTGTATATTTTTACAACAATATATAATGGACAACATACACTGTTGTATGTAAAACTCAAACTGTTGGAGTCTTAAAAACTGTTTCAGTGACTAAAATTAGTATTACTATATGATTAACTCTTTCAACACTAAGACAGTAAGGCTATCTTCTGAAAGCAAAGTGTGTGCTTTTAACCAAAAAAGGAACAAACAGTTACTAACATACAATGTAGAAAAGACCACAACCTATGCAAAATCTTACTGTCACCAGTGGCTTAGTTAAGCAGTCGGATGATACAAATAACTACCAGTGTGATATCTGTGTGATCTCTAAATACACACACACACATATATATTAAACTACCCTATTAGCTTTTTAAAGACTCATTGTCTGCTGAATAGTCAAAAAATTTTAAAGAAATCCTTCACCCAAAAAAATTTCCATTGCTTTCTAGAATGCAGATATCTTACTGGGTTGAAGTTTAGCACTGAATATCTATTGTAAAGTCATTCCACTTTATTTTCCTGTAAGAGTCAACCAGTTCAACAAATAACCAAAACTGTGAGATTTGATATGAGTAATCTCATTAGTACATGTTATTTAGAAAGCAAATGTATAAAGCCAGGATTAGCTTTATAAAACTATGTTCACTGCAAACACAATTCAAACAAAAATCTGTTAGAGATAGGCTAAATTTATTGCACAATTTGTATTAACATTATCTACTGTCTAGATACAACATCTGAAACAATGTCCTTAATTGAAACAATGAGAGTGCTAAAGCTAACCACAAAAACAACATCAGAAAAGCCCAAAAGAACAGTCTGAATTTTATCCTGTATATCAAAAATTCAAAGCTAGCATTTATCCCTACCTATCTTTTCTTTAACATGAGGAATAAACGTGTCTCTCACATAATCACACTACAGACATAATACTTGTTTATTAAAACAATCTATACTCTCTCATATTAGTTGATTTCTATACAGCTCCTTAACATTGTTTTGTAACATAGCCAGCACAATATAATGAGATTTATATTAAGTTGTTCATTGATTTTCAGAACGATAGTATTTTCTGGCTCCATAATCCACCTTGACACTGAAAAAGGACTTTCAAATATTTATATGATGCTGCCTATATATGATAAAGTGGTGTAAGAATCACACAGGATGACATACTTGACATGTCATCATGACACATTTAAACTTGAGGTTGCAAGGGACCTCTGGCGATTGGCTAGGCCTAAGCCTCTGCTCAAAGCAGTGTCACCTAGAGCAGGTTGCTCAGGGTCAGTCCAGTTGGGTTTTGATATCTCCCAGGATAGAGAGATCATTATCACCAAATGACTGTTTTCTTTTCCCTTCAAAAGAAGTACAAACACTAGCAAATCATTTCTAAAAATAAAATATTTACAGGCGTGTATCAAGAAAATTTGTACTGTACCTTTATAATCATAAATGTATACAAGTATTGGCTGGTTTTGACCAAAGGCACAAAATGACACCATGTGTTCATGTGGATGAAAGGCAACATCACGAAGTGGAGATGTAAAGGAGAGTTCAGAATATACGGCCACCTGATCCCCTACAGAAGTGAAATATGTTTATTAACACCACGGAAACATATTTGGTACAGAAAAGTAAGAGTTGGTGAAAGCTTATATTTCACAGTGTGGTGACTGCCACTGTAAATAAATATTTCTTAGTCCATTTCCTTATTTAAAAGTAATATTTGGCATAAGACAAAAAATATTGCATGCTTTTAAGTTATTCAATAAGTCAGAAAAGTTAGTGCTGTTGCAATAGCTGCAGGAAACCCCAGAGGATGCATCAGGTCAGCTGAGTTCTCTTATTCTGATAAGCAAGTTCTGGAAAGGTGGCGTTCCACAGTATTTGTTTGTGCTTGCATTTTGCCAGATTGCTATCTTAGTTGTGGATTTCAGTTATATAATACTGACAATAGGAGCGAAAGTTGAGCACAAAATTATTTAAAAAAATAATAAATAAAATTAGGTCTTCAGCTTATGGCTTTATGAATGCAAGTACAGTGTGTAAGCAACAGACAAAGCTTGGTGAAAACATAGTACTAACAAATTTTCTCCCTCCTTTTACTTTTATTATTTCAGACAAATTATGTAGAGGCATAGATGTAAGCTAATACAGATAGAAATGCAGAAAGAAATTCAAAACAGAACTGTTGGTTAGCTGCCAGCTTTAAAATATTTACATCTTCCTTTAAAAAAATTATTTAGATCATAATTAGAGACAGAACACAATGTCATCAAAACCAAAAAGTGTATTCTCCAATGTTCTACTGTTATTTCTGTCCCTTTTACCTCACTGTACAACAAGGATGACAAAGTCTTTATCTTACATTTGCTTAGCACTTTCCAGAAAGATTTTGGTAGCTACTTTGAAACTACATGCGGAATAATTCGTGAAGAAATCTTATATTCCAAAGGCCAAAAATATTCAGAGTCTCCAATCACCCTTGGGAAACAGATGAAGTGGTTCTCAACAAAAGCCTAATTCCCAAATCCAAAAACCGCAACAGAAAGACTGATTTGACTAAAGCTGAGCTTAAGGTGCTCCATTCCTGCTGGATATTACAAATGCTACATCTGCCTATTAATTTCCTCTATAGAATTAAATCTTAGACATTAATAATAGCTATTTAGAAGGTGAAGCTAAGGCTTCAAGATTTAAGAACATCTTACTGAAGTTTTATTCCACATCAAAAGTGTTTCAATAAAGCTTACAAAACCCTTTCCCCCTCAGTTTCGACAACCTGGCATAAGACCATAAAATAATTAGTTACCTGTTTCTGGATTCCAAACATAAGCCTTTCCATCTTCACTTCCAGAAAACAGGAACGTACCACAAGGTGTTAAGGTGCTGTGAATCTTTTCTCTGTAATTTGTGGCACCTATGTATTTCTTCGTAGCCAAGCTAAAGATAAAGAATAGTTTGCAAATGTAGCAGATACTTTCAGGATAGAAAAATCTAACTTTTTGTGTGTCAGTCCCCCTCTTTATTTCTCAGAAAAATGAATACACCTTGCATCCCAAATAGGTATGCAGGCACCCACCTTTTGCAGAGTGCAGCCCTTTCTTTCCCCTGGCTTTCATAACGCACCTGAAATTATACATCAAAGTGTACATCCTCGTCTCTCAGTAGAAAATAGAAACACTCAGATCTACAGAACTGATATAGATGTAGTAATTTGCATTTTCTTGATCCTGGGCTTTGCAAAAAAAATCGGAAAATTGGCACTATTACTCTTTAGCTCTTCAGACTAATGTCTCTTTGGATAGAAAAGCAACAGTAGAATCACCAAATTTCAGACATCAATGTTGATTTACTGTTAACATTGAAATTTTTAATATTACTGTGCTACTTAGGTATCCTAATCTTTTTTCAGTAAAACACTACTGGGCAGCATAGTAATAACGACCTACTAATGAACTACTTTCAAACAGTTTGTAGGCATCAAATAAAAGAGAATCTGCAAAAGGATTTAAAGCATAAGCCAGCCTGTAAGAGGCTATCTTAAACATGAGGTACAGCTTGGAAAGTGATAGGAAAGATCAAAATGGAGACTAACACAGCAGTAATACTAAGATACAGAATTCGATGCAAGAATGGCAATAGGCCATGACAGCCCTCAGTAGACAGTAATTTTGCAAATGTGTTACTGCAGAAACAGCGGAGGTATGCTGGGAGAAGTGCAATGTAGTTAATGAGACAGGAAAACTATTTTTAACAAATACTCTGAATAAACATACCTTAGATACAATTCTATTTGGCAAGCAAGGGAAAAGGATGCTTTAATGATCACAGCGCAAGACCGTAATAGCCCAAGTAAGAGTTTGAGCTGTGTGAATAAGACAGATAGTATCTCTGAGAAGTCATGTAGAAGAGCTCTGCAAGATGTAAAACTAACCTGCACATGAAACCCTAAGGAGAGGTCTGAACCAAAATCAAATCCCTGGTCACATACCTGAGTGACAGGACAACAGCATTATCCAAAAGATCAAAAAAGCAAGTTGAAAGAGGAAAGTTAAGAACAACTAGCTGTCAAAGTGAATTGTGTTGATCTGTGACCTCCACCCCCTCTTTTCTCATGCAGGGAATGAACAGTTAATGGTGACGTGTACAATTATCACTGCTGGGTATCTGACCCTGTGGTTTATTGATAGACTTAAGCCAATGTAACTGTGGGCTGCGGTCAAAGCAGCAGTCCTGCTGTTGTCCTCTCCACCCTTTTTTTCCCAGGCTCTCCCTCATTTCTTCTCTGGTGTTTGGGCAGCTATCAGATGAGTTAGATCACATAGTTGATTAAAATGAAAATTAATCATTTGTATTTGTAGTCTGATTTTCAGTCGGATCAGTTCACCGATCTGACTTACACTGCATCAAGAGATCTCTAGAGCAGATAAAAATCAAATGCTAGGAATACATGGCCAAGGGTGTGGGACGTAGAAGGAGATGGTGTGTCCCTACAGATAAACTAGCTTAATAATTGTGAAATTGCACACCATATTAACCCTTTCTTTGAGATCGATATGCATGTCCATTTTTCTCTAATTAATACTCTCTGCACTTTTCAGGAATGGTACCGATAGAAGAGCACTATCTGGTTCCCTCTATTATACACATATTTCATGCTTCAACTGAGTGAATAGTTTAGCCTTCTAGCATGTTCATTATAATTTATCATTTACAGTAAAAGATGAAGAGTGCACTATAAGACTGGAAAGTCTTCAGCTAGTTCAAACATCCAACCCAATATTTCATTTAAGAGTGAGATTTCCTGAGACAGTATATCTATGTAATAAAGCATACTCTAAAAGAACATAGTTTCTTATGCTATGAGAGCATAAAGAGGTATTTTCCCCAAGTAATTTCACATAGAACACCAGGGACCTTTGATTTTCCTGTGTGGTGAGGCAAGGAAGGGGACCCATGAAATTAGGCACAATTATTTAGAAGGAGCATTTATGTCTTTAATGTGATTTTCCAAAAGACAGTGTTCAGGTGCATCTTATCAATGTGTGTAACTGATAGGAGTAAGACTCTTCTCAGTTTCTCCCAGTGAAAGGACAAGGGGGAATGGACACAAATTGAAATATAGGATATTCCATTTAAAATTAAGAATAAACTTCTTTTACTTTGAGGATGAACAAACACTAGAACATGTTGCTCACGGAAGTTGTAGACTCTCCATCCTTTGAGATATTCAAAACCCAAGTGGACAAAGCGCTGAATAACATGCTGTCATGCTTTGATTATTGGGGTTGGACTGGACAGTCTCCAACCTCAATGACTCAAATGATTCTGTAATTGCCTTGTTTTTTATTGTAGTTTATTATTAAAGAATCACAATCACAACTATTAAAAATCAGAAAATCATCAAAAACTAAGTTAAAAATATATCACTGCCTGCTTAATATACCATAATACCTACATCACTGCATATTTCAGTATTTATAACAATCTTCATTCCATTTTATCATCAAAATACTATTCCCAGAGTCTTAACAATAAGAAACTAATGCAAAAATAAATGTTACAATTTCAAAGTTATTTTCAGGCACAGATTGCATTTTTAAAAGCGAATTCAATCTTTAGGAAACTAGTGTCTTCTCCTTCATGCCACCTTGATCTCCGAAGTAATCTAGTTATTTTTGGATATTCTATTCTAAAAGACTTACCCAATATCACACAAAAGGTCTGTAACACAGTAGTGTTTTGAAACCATTTCCTAACTCTAGTATTGCTGTCCTGGATTATTAGGACATCTTTGTTCTCACAACTATAGATTCAATATTTTTATGGCACTTTATTTCCTCAAGTAAACTTTAAACCAAAAAGGAAACACGCACTTGTCACCAACAATCTACTTACATTCTGAGATCCATGATTCTCAGGGTACTATCTTTGGCATGGATTAATAAACGCCTTCCATTTGGATGCACCTCCAAATGATTTATTGGTGTTCCTTTAATATCATTTTCTCTTATTTCCTACAGAAAGAAGGAAAATACAGCAAAAAAACCCCAACTTAACTTTGTTTTAAAACTCAGGTTTTTACACATTATTATTCATTTTTCTCTGGCATTACACATCTGCCCACTTCATTCTATTTGGTTAAGGAAAAAGTTTGTTCCTGTATTAAGGCATTACATCCTAGGCAATCAACTTTTCACAACCACAAGGCAGATTCTACCATGACTCTGAACTTCTGAAACACAGCTGATGACAGAAATGCTAACTGAACATTAGGCCTCTAAGGTATGAACAACGATAATTTGTAAAGCCTGTGGTCTATTTTATTGTTTCTAGAGAACAAAGCTAATGCATTAACATTTATCTGTTAATACAGTGCTATTAAACCTCAAGCATTTTCACGTTTTATATATAAAAAATGGAAGTTGCAAAATGATTAAAAAATTTTGTCAGTGAATTACAGCATGTTCTATCAGCTCTTTCGTACTGTTATTTAAAGCAAACACACCTTTTCAGTTAAACAAAAGTTAATGTATAAGATGTATAAATGACTAGATTTGGAACAGTTCACATAAAAATTACAATGCTAGTTTAAGAAACCTGTATACCTTATTAACCCTCCAGTGTTGAAACATGTGTTGAGAACTTCCTTTGACAGGTGTATCCCAAACTATTATCAGTCCTGAACTATCTCCTGAGAACATGTGGAGCCCTGTGAAATAATAACGTCTTATAAGTAGAATACCACCACAAAGAACAAATATAGAAAAGGGTGTATGAACAAGAAACTTTTTTCCTATTATTTTTGTGAATAGGCTAGCACAAATTCTTGCCTCTCTTTCACTCATACTCCATAACATAAGTTGATGCAATAGATTTGGATTCAGCACATAAGTCATGTACTGGCGTGCTGAATATTCGTGGTTTGTTTTTTTTTTTTTCATTTTTTCTTATATTCTAGAACCAGCAAAAAATGAGCATTTATGGCTGACTGAACTTCACACGATAGCCCAATGCTTACCTATACAGTCACTGAGAGCATCTTGAACAAGAACAAATACTGTTTTCCAACAGTTGTTCTTAAATTAAGCACAAATACTTACTCTTTATAAAAACGCAACTCTTTCCTCTTTATAGTACCTACTCCTGTGAATACCTCAAAAAAGGAACCACCTAATTACTAACGATGTAACTAATACCAGAAAAAGTCAAACACTTCCAAGTATCTTATTCATTCACCCACCTTCAATTCTTCCCACTCTCCACTAGTGCATGTCAGTACATCTCTCTCACTCACTTTCAGCTGTTCACCTACCAGTTAACATTATTCACAGTGGTCAAATCTCTGTCCTTTTCTCTCAGTTTTTCCCAAACTCTGTCGATGTTGAAAAGCTCATCACCTTCCCACTTCTTCAGCCTAGCATTAAACTTTTCACGATATAACTACTGCTACCTCATTTTTTTTATCTTTATATAGAGTTGATAAGTTTGAATGACAATATGGTGGAGCTGTCTTTGCTACTGTTCTGATCATGCAATCTCCTGCTCTGATGTTCTGTGAGTTCTCTAGAAGCCGGTTTCAGATTTCCTGCTTCTGCTTTTAAGTTAGCTCATAATTCATCCCCCTACTTCTTTAGCCAAACCTGACTTTTTTCCCCTTTACCTCTCTACACAAACTGCTAGACTTTTCACCTGCATCCTGATCCATTTGTCTCCTCTGAACAGTAGCATCTGTGCTTTATATTCTGCTAAGTTTTGCTGCAGTATGTACAAAACCATAGCTAACTAACAATTGCTAGTTACATAAACAATGAAAACTAAACTATGACCAAAATTTTTCCAGTCAACACTGCCTGATCACTACACATTTGTTTGCCTGTCCTTTCTACACTTACCTTTTCTGATTACTCTCAATTTGTATCAGAGATTGTGTCCCTTTGTGTTCGTCCAAATAAGGCATCACACTAACATATTAATTGCAAACACAGCTACAACTATTCTATTATAGCATTTCACATTGCCTCTATGAAATAAAGCACACTAGTAACACTCAAGCTGGTCTTCAACTGAAGACTATTTGAAAAAAGTAACACTAAATACATACCTTCTGCATCAAAACAAAGCGTGTTGATGAAACTTTTGTGACCATCAAGCTCCTGTAGCAGCTGCCCATGGATTTCTTTCACATTTGCATTCCAGATTCTAATCACTGAGTCGTAACACCCTGTCACGACCAAGGAGTCAGCAATTGGGTGGTACTTTGCAGTGTAAACAAACGAAGGATGAGGGAAAACTCTCACTGCAGATGCCGCCTCAATTTCTATTTTCCACATTCTAAAATGAAAGCATGTTAGGATATCTACTGTAGAAAGCAATCACACACACAGGTATAACTGATGCCATATTTTGTGCTAGTGGTTTTAGAGGCAAATGCTTGAAACACTTAACACCACCTGTTTATCCTACCACTTTATTTCACCTATATTTAATCCCTTAATATGGTACTTTCTAACAAGAATTAAGATACATTTACTACTTTACATAGTACTCTGTCTTCAAAGTAAATTCATGACTAATTACTCATTTAGTGGATATTTTGCACATTTAAAAACATGCATAAAGAATTCCATAGAATGGATCCAGTTTCCTTTTTTCAGGAGTGATAAACAAATTGTTAAGACCTTGTGGGGTATCACCCATTTAAAAAAAAAAACAAAAAACAAAACACAAAACAGTCAGAACAAAAAACCCACAAAGGAACACCTAGGACCTCTAAATATAAATAAAACCCCAGAAAGTTTTAAAAGAACAATTACCTACCACACAGTGATTGTGATCTCAAGGATGTTTTCTTCACATAAATTCAGTTCTTACTATTCATCTATTTCCTATCCTTCACCACCCATAGCTGTAAGATCAGATTTTGCTTAGGATGTGTTTTTCGTTTGATGCTAATATACTTTATTATTGAGCCTTCCCCAAAGATGAGTACATAAAGAATGGAATGGTACCTGGATCATGAAATACATGTGGGTAGCACATTTCAGAGAGCGGTCAGTTACAATATGGAATTTAATTGTTTGAGTGCCACCCTTCCAGGTGGGGTCACTACTTCCGGTGGCTACTGAAGAATTGTAAGCTTACTCTGAGGTGTGTTCATTACAAAATTGCAATCCCTTAGTGTATAGCGATTAATGTGCAAAGGTAACAAGGAGTCATAGAATCGCCTAGGTTGGAAGGGACCTTTCAGATCATCAAGCCCAACCATCAACCTAACTCTGACAAAAACCATCACTAAACCATATCTCTAAGCACTATGCCTACCCGTCTTTTAAATACCTCCAGGGATGGTGCCTCAACCGCTTCCCTGGGCAGCCTGTTCCAACGCTTAATAACCCTTTCGGTGTAAGAATTTTCCTTAATATCCAGTCTAAACCTCCCCTGGTGCAACTTGAGGCCATTTCCTCTTGTCATATTGCCTATTACTTGGGAGAAGAGATCGACCCCCACCTCTCTACAACCTCCTTTCAGGTAGTTGTAGAGAGCGATAAGGTCTCCCCTCAGCCTCCTTTTCTCCAGGCTAAACAACCCCAGCTCCCTCAGCTGCTCCTCATAAGACTTGTGCTACAGACCCCTCACCAGCTTCATTGACCTTCCCTAGACCTGCACCAGCACCTCAATCTTTTAGAATGGTTTTGCTCTAACAACATAAAGGTTAATTTATTGCTCACAAATAATGCTCACAAAGCTTGGGAAGGCTCAAGGATAACATACAAAACACTATATAAAGAAGGATTCACATTAGTTCCTACATTTCCCTTCAAGTTGCCTTAGAACACAGTCTGAGATATAACCCAGGTCATAAACTGATGACAACTTCAAAGCAATGGGGTGCCTTTTGGTCCTCATCCTTCAGTTCTACCATGTTTCAATGGCAAAATGCTCCCGATATGAAAGGGATAAAGAAGAAACTCCTTGCCTAAACTGAGACTTTTTAAGGAGCTTAAGGCAATGGCCAATAAATACAGGAACTAACAACTTGTACAGTGACTATGCATAGTACACAGAAAAGGAGGCAGACCACTACAGTTTCAACTTGCTGCCACAAATTCAAGAACTGAGGAACAGCTGGGCCTTCTTACAGGTAGCATAAATGACTGAAATTGATATTTACTTCAATATAAAAAAAAATATTTAATCTGCTTCCAAATAAAAAGCAAAAACATGGGACAAGCTGTTAAAATATTTTTTCCTACATATAAGCAGAAAAAAAAAAAAGAAAACAGTTCCACACATACAATATATCATTTAACAATTCTTCTGGCATTTTAATTATGCAACTGCCTGTAGCATTACTGAGTTGCATAACAGAAACAAGAGATAGGGATCTGAAGAGCTAAAAAAAAAAAAAGCCCTATGAAAACCCATGAAGTTGCTCGTAATAAAATTACGCCGTGTCACAACCATACTTTCACGTTTTTCTACAGTTTTGAGGGTTCTGCTTTTAAACCTCAAACAGATTAGTATTTTAACATTAACACTGTGTTGAAGTACACTTTTAAATTGTAGAGGAAAATGCGTACACTTTCAGTCTCAGAAATAATACTACCAAATTACATTTACAGCAATTTAAGTTGAATTATTTAAACGTGTACAAAAAAAAATTAAAGTTACATATATATGTACAGTGCAGCCAATTTATACATGTTACTTGAATCTTAAATTTTCAGTTTCCTGCCTCATGTTCAAATTTGCAAACTTAATACTGCATTCATAATACCACAGTTTCTCCAAGGATAGAATACTGCAACTGTCTCAGTGACTTTTGGAAATACAAAGTCTTTTTTTTTTTTCTGCACTGTAGATTTAGACATTACAGCTGGAAAGCTTGGAAAAGCTGTCATCTCAAATACATATATATTAGAATCTAATATAGTAAATATAGTGTAAGTGATTAACTCCATAATATTTTTTATAATATTATAGCGTGTCACACTGCACTAAAATCTTTAATTAAAACATTATAGCACATCTTTTAGTAAGAAATGAAACTCGACCACTTTCTTTTATGCTTGATGCTATCTGCCAGAACAACTTCATCATACTGACCTGACAGTGCCATCAGAGGATGCAGTAAGAAGGTATTGATCGTCTTTTGACCAACAAAGATCATACACTATGTTAAGGTGACCATAAAATTCTCTCAGGAACTGTCCAGAAGGAATTTCATACACTAGTGAAGTCGAAATGGAAAAATAAAATTTTTTTAAGTATTTACAATCAATAATATGCAATTATTGTGCAAAGTTTAGTCTAATCTTGGGCCAAGTTTCTGCTAGCAAAAGTCAACTAATTTTCTTTATCATTTTCAGAGAACAAGATCAAATAGTTGCTAGATATGCATAGACAGCAAGCATATACTTCCATCTAGTGGTTCATGGATGTCACAAGTGTCTTAACCCTTAAGAAACAGCCTACTTGCTTTTAATTATTAGAACCAGATTAGGAATTTTGTTTTTTAATTTGTTTTGACAGCTAACCAACCAATATTTAAACCAGATTAACACAGAGATCATTTTCTGGGGCTGTGTAATAAGAGAATCTAGATTTACTGTTCATTGCATTTAAAAAATTTACTTTGTGCACACTTGAAATACTATTCTCTCTAAATCTCAAAATTCTTACATAGGGTTTAAGAACTATGCAGTTAAGGCTACTGTGAAGAAGCAGCTCCAAGTTTGAGTAATAAGGAAGATTTATAGTTCCAACCAAACTAGACCATAGAAGACAGCAGACTCCAGCAGTCAGTCTGGAGATGACAGCATTCCAAGTATCTAATTTTCATGACAGGTTATGAGAAAAACGTACACAAAAAGCATGTGGTGGAAGGCTGGAGAAGCTATTTCACTTAGAACCTTATTATCAGAAAATATGTTCCTTTTGCAAACTGATTTAGTAGTTCCATTAGACATCTGCGCCAAAATAGTGTGATTTCATACCAAACTGTATATAGATTACCACGTATGAAAAGCAAATTCCAGCCCTATTAACACAGAAAGAGCATTTTCCCCAATGCTCTTTCATGCACAGAACAATTTACAAAACACAATTTAAAAATACAACTTTTGCCCTTTAATTTCAAACTATGTGAGTTATATGACAAAAACCCAACAAAACAAGTTTTTAACTTACAAAGAATTGGATAGCCATTCCTTCCTGCACATGCTGCTGCCAGTGTTTTCCCATCATGAGAGAAACAAATACAGAGACAGCCCATATCTCCACCTCGCAGTGAAAACAGATGCTTGTTCGGTATGCGGCAAACCTAGCTTTTCAGGTAAGAATTGGGATTTCACAGTTATGAATATTAACTACTCAATGCTTAAAACACATTCTTAGTTCTTGTCATGCATAAGTTTTTAAAAGCTACTAACATCTTAAGGGAATTTAACAAAAAGTTCAACCTTATAAACAGAGGCAGTTCTGCTGCATAACTTAGGCCACATCTAGTTTGTATATTCGTTTCTGCCTCATTATTACAGACAACTAGTTTTAAACACCTAAGCAAATTTAAATTTGAAATAATTTCCTTAATCTTAAGAAGTGCTTAATGATGACTATCATCAATAATATAAGCTGTAGAGTTAGACTGTAAGTCAAGATTGTTTAAGGAGTCCAAGCACAACTTTTTGTAACTTAATGATTGCAGTGTGAACTCAGAAGACTAACTACAGACAATCAAAGCTTTGGTCTACCAAATCACCTTTAGCATTCCTCATCTGTATTTCAATTCTTGATTTTTTTTAAAACATAACTGGAGATGAAACATTTCAAAAAATTGCACAGGTATTATAGTCCCCCTTCCTCTCTCTCCCAAAATATTTCCTCTTTTTCAGGCAAGGGCTTTTTCTTCAGAACTAAATTCAAAGTTTAAGGGTAACTAAAATATCCAGAGTAGTTATGTGATTATTTAACCTAAACCTGATTTACCTTTACGAATGAAAAATGAGCACAAACAGATTCATATGCATTTAAAAGTATAAAAATAGATCTACTTATGAAATAATTGAATATACACTGTTTACTTCAGAATAAAGGTAAACATATCTTCTTAGAAACTATATTGGGGGTTGGAACAAGGTGATCTTTAAGGTCCCTTCCAACCCAAACCAATCCATTCTATATACGCAGTTAAGCCTTCTTCTGCTTATTAACCTCTCTCTAAAATAAAACATTACAATGTTGAATCAATAATTCAAACAGCTCAAAAGAAACTTATTTACAGGTCATGTAGTTACAATTCACATCTAAAATTAATTTCATATTTAATTAATATATCAAATATTTCATAATTCTATGGAATATTCTTTGGCAAATAGACATGCCACATAATGCTAACCCTACTGAAACTTTTGCACAAGACAGCACATCACAAAATACTTCATCGTTGCTACTAAAGTTCTTCAATATGGATATAGACTAGTCTAAGAATAAATGAGCTGCCACATTTTATTTGATGATGGTAGGCAAACATTCTTAGGATCATATTTCTCTTGGTTTTGATTACTGAGTTTTTTTCAGAATGGCAACTTTCTGAAAAGTAATGAAAATTAACATAAATACACCGTTTAGGTATACTTCCATTCTTTATAAGAAAATCTCCATTGTAAAAACAGTCTTGTCTATTCTTTCCTATTTTATTATTAGCAAACATTACTGGGAAATAAAATTAAGTCTGTGTGTATTTAAGTGTTCTTTTTGAAAGTATCTGTGTAAAGGACTACAGTCTGGCACCAAAAAAAAAAAAAAAAATCAACATTCTTTGCTAACAAATCTTTTATTATTCAAATTTTTATAGAACCATGAGCTGACACAAACACCAATCTACAGAAAAATATGAAATCATTGCAGGGACATTCTATATGTAGTTGCAAAAACATTCCCTTTTTATGATTGCTAATTTCCTTTAGATACAGTGATCTAGGAGTTAGGATGAAGGTGACAAGAACCTTCTTAATAAGGTTCTTTAATGAAAGTTCCTTTGTAATTCTGTTATACCGTGAAAAAAAAAAAAGAGACTTCAACTGAGGGAAGAAGAAAAAAGAAAAAAAAATCAAACAAGAAAATATATTTCCAATCAAGCTGAAATCTGAGAACTGGTTTCCTGTCTTATTTCCACTACTTGAACAGCCCTATTCTTTCAAATTCCTAGAGAATTCTGGAGATAAAAATACCTGACTCTTCTGGGAAAAAATTATTAAATCACTTACATTTGGTAAGAACCTAAGTATCCTCTATTATTTCTGAGAGTTCCCTATGTTTTGTATTTTGTGTACTATTTAATTTGCTTTAATGAATGACTTGCTTCATAATACTTATGTAATAAAAATAAAGTTATAAAAAGATAGTATGTCTTTACATTATTTTTCTTTAATAAGCAAATAAAAACACTTCACCTGTCCAGGCAATCTTGTCCATTTAATTGGCTCCTTTTTCTCCTCTGGAATAGGTTCACATGTTTTCTTAGATCCCTCGCTCTGGAGCTCACACAGTGCTGCACTACTTTGTTCCTGCTGAACAGCTATCATAGAGCGGAAAGAAGGAGCAACCTTAAGGCAAATGAAACTAAGTATCAGAAAAAAACATTTTTATAATTAACAGTGTAATACCTGAAAAGATTAAAAGGTATTTTTCAAACGTATTGCATTTTTACATCTGAAAAACAGAGATTGGAAAAAAGTTGAATACATGAAAACTACATAGCAAAAATTTAATTTAAAGTAGCCAGCAAGTCCAAGAGTAACTTGAGCTTCCAAAGTTGCGTCAATCAGACAGTATAAAAGATTTTTCAAATAATTGATACCTTTCTATTTTTATTAACTATCCGGGTCAGTGAAAATTATTAATACTCTACTACCTGGTGAAGGTGGCGTATAAAATAAAGCATTCCAGCATGCAAATAGTTGCAGTGACATTAACCTACCACCTTCAGATCAAAATACTGCTTCGGCAATAAAACCTATTCATGGTACCAAAAGATATTACCAGCACTGTGTACTGAACAAACTGCTCAAGTGCCGCAAAGAAAAAAGGAGGACTGACCACATTTGTGATTTTAATTGTAGATAAAGCATATACACTTTCCAAACTTCTCTAAGTACACTTACTGAACCTTACATGTTACACCAAGGTTGAACACACAGGAAGCCTTAATACCGTGAAGCAGCCTAGCAGCCCCATGGCTGAGGGGCACAGAGGCCGTTAAGCAGAAGCTGCATTTCTGATTGATTTCACTAAAACAAGTCTCTTCAGAAACACAGCTGAATACCAGGAAAAAATTACTGTTTTCTTCCAGGCTGACAGCTGCTAGGTATCCACTTCAGGGTGAATAACTGTCTAGATTCCTGTAACTAAAAAGGGAGGTTGGACACCTACCACGCAAGTAGAAAGCAATTTAGCAGCTTAAATCAGTTGTCCACACATAGATGTCTACTTCCTCGCCCTGTTTTATCCAAGGCATATATTTTCATATCTACCAGCCCGTGCCGGAGGTATGGGAGATCTGAGCCCTTCTGGAGAATCATAGAACCACCTAGGTTGGAAGGGACCTTTCAGATCATCTAGGTCAACCATCAACCTAACTCTGACAAAAACCACCACTAAACCCTATCTCTAAGCACTATGTCTATGTGTCTTTAAATACCTCCAGGGGACAAGGCAGGATCTATAGCAGATCTTAAATGGAAGCAGAAATCTATGCATAGAAAACTGTATCATGTTATGGCTTTTATCTGGAGCTCAATCCTAGCCTTGGCAAATCTGGCATTTATCAGAACAAGAAAGAAAGAAATAATATCAGTAGTCAACGGATTCAAGTCAAGCACAGCTCGGGAAGATATGCAAATTCATCACATCACTTGAGCTTCACAGAAGACTGTAAAATAGGGACAGCTATAAACCAGTGACAGCACCTAAACATACCAGGGAAACATTCAGACCATGGAGAAGACAGGCTCAGAACACTTCCAGAAAGATGAAGCACAGCTGCTCAAACAAAGCACACAGAATTCCTAACAACCTCAGCAGCTGACTGAGCAAGAGATCTGCAGATGTCATTCCAGTATACAGATTAGAAAAACGTCCCCAAAACATATGAACTAATCCCACAGAATAGCTTGTTTTTCGACCACATCTCACCAGGCTTCCACAGATCACCCTTGATTGTATGAACAGAAAGAAGAGACTTATGACAACTGCAAATACATATGGAAAATTAGGTACTAGAACAATATTGTACTGACACTGTAGAACAATAAATGCTGTATTTATCTTGAATGCACATCTCTGCACACGCCAATGGAAGCCTGTCTTTAAAGGAGTTTTCATTTGAGAAAAAGTAAGACTCATCATAGCTTGAAGGTGCAGGGAATCAGAGTTAAGTGACTTACATCTTCTCTCATTTATAGAATTTACACACCTTTGTGAGTCCAGTGACTTAAAATGGCATTTCTCCTAATGAGAAGGAATATCAATCTTCAAGAAAGCATCCTGAAAGTTTTCTGACTGTCAATGGCAAAATATGCAAAGTTGCAGATGGGAAAGTATGCCTATTTTTCAAAGATAGGTATGAAGGGCTGAGTTTGGAACACATATCTTAAGATGCAAAGTTCTTATTATAGCTAGTTATATGCTAGCTATTTTATATACTGTAAGTACAGCTTTTATAAACATGCATACAAACACACACACTCACACACTCTAGCTGGTTACTACTTCCTACAGAAAAGTCTGCATATTTGTAAATATATTTATATATTAAATATTTAACTTACATGATCTGGCAGTTTTATGCCTCTTATGGTTACATATAAAGTTGATGGGTAACGATTTCTAGGACATTTTGCCCACCAGTCATAAACCTCAACAACATTCAAATGTGACTTCGTCCTTGGAGGTGGGTAATATAATTGCAGACGGAGTTTTCCATCAATGTTTCGAACTCCATTTGCACCTACAAGCTGGAGCGGTGATTGAAAAGAGGAAAAAAAAATTATTACATTAACATAAAAGTCATTGATTATTTCTAATATCTCAAACAACTACAGTATAAACTCTGAAATTTCCCATTGGGGAAATATACCATCCCCAAAAGTGGTAATACAGTAAGCACGTCTTAAACACCCCCAGGATCAAATCACCAAGATTGAAGCTTAGATGGCAGCCTAGTTTTAAAACGTGCTTCATATGCACAACAGTAATATCCTGTATGTGGGAAGACCTCTGCAGTACCCACCCACCCCCCCTTTTTTTTTTTTTTTTTTAAATTACTGCTTGCTGGAATCACCAGAATCTCAAAGGACTGACAGTCCACAAAAAGCCTCTTCCAAATCTGTCCCCTTTGAACCCTGCAGCAAAGGCCATTGGTAAGACTTTGACTCAGAACAGAAGATACAACAAAGCAGTAACCTTTCCAACTTAGAAGAAATAAGAGTTTTCTCTATTGAACTAAAGAACAAGTGTACCTACTGCCATTAACACTAACCACTGTTTATCAGGACATTTCTACTTTGACTGATACGGATGAAAGGATAATGCAGACAGATGCAGTAGGAATGAAGAACAGGTCATAATTTTATTTGTATCTATAAGTTGGAAATTCATCCTTCCCTTTGTTCACAAGTAGGCTGTACTGAATGCCTGGATGCACAGCCCCCACAGCTATACACCCAGACACAAGATACCGGACCTCTGATTCCAGTAGATTCATCTTTGGCAGAGCTGAGAAGAGACTCTGCATGTAATGATATGGAGGTCCCTCTCCCTTCCTCTAAACTTGCAGTCCGTTATCTTCTCCTGTATTTCTCATGTTGTAGGTTGCACAATGACTGTCAAGATCTACCTTCCACAAGGGTAGGTGTAAATGAACAATCCTCAGGCAAATTAAAGCTTGTCAGCTCTCAAAGGCCAAATTGGCACATTCAAGTCTCTCCTAAAAGGGTAAAAAGGTATATGACATGCTAGCTAAATTCCCTGTATGTCATTGCTGCAGCATTTCAAACTCTGGAATTAAAAACGACAGGCATTTTATAGTTAGGCTAGAGAGTCTTTTCAAAGACTGGTCAACTGAAAATGCCACTAGAATGCAGAATAGCTGAGGTACACAAATCAGTGGATTTGTCATTTTCTTTGCAGAGACAATCTCATGAACACACAGAAAACCCTTAAAGAAAACCTCCTTCTGTACTATATGAACAAAAAAAAAAAAAGCTTTTTTATACATTGTATACTTCCTTGAAAAATACATATTCTTTACTGTCAAGCTTGTTACTGTGAATTTTATGGGGTAAAGGAAGAGGGAAAGGAGAGAAGAGCCAAGCAAGAATTTGTTTTTCCATCTCTGTTGCCTGGAAATATTAAAAATACTTTCACACTTTGTGCGGTTAGCGTCTTCTAGATAATTGAATAGAAAGATTTATAAATTTTGTTTCTTCATTTAAATATTTACAATACCTTTAGAAATGCCCAACAAATTTTTCGGAAACCACATTCCTGAATTTGTACATCAGAGTTGGCTCTCACTTCATCCATACTTAGAAAATCAAGGATCTGAAAGTATTGATAGGAATATAAATATATTTCTCACGAATATATACTTCACGATAATTAAAAAACACATTGAAAACATGCTAGATGCGATTCACTAGATCAAGACTTCAGTTTTAAGCCATTACAAAACAAGTACTTCTTTCACATAAGCAATTAGAAATAACAGAGCCCTATACATTTACCTGATGACTATTTATGACCTGCTTTAAAATAGAACATAAGTCTGGTCTTAAAAAAACCTCTTCTTGCTTTCCTTCTGCCTTAATAAATGTGTTCATGTGTAATTTTCATAAATCCTATATAGCTAGGGAATCATACAGATCACAAATATGACAGCCAAAACTAGCTGTATGTTAATCTAGCTGGAAAATGGCAGTCAAAAAGCAAGTTTTCCTTTCCTAGCTTTGTCACTTATGTCGTAGAATCAATCATAGAATGGTTTGGGTTGGAAGGGACCTACAAAGATCATCTAGTACAACGCCCCTGCCATGGGAACGACATCAGGTTGCTCAAAGCCCTCTCCAATGTGACTTTGAACACTTCCAATGATGTCCATGTGTCTCTTCATTTTTCTGGTCAGTGACTTTTGGAGATTTACCTGGCATACAAAAAAAATTGGAATCATGGTTTCTTCAAATTGTTATTTCATAAACCACACTGAAGTCAAACAGCATGATTCCAGTATAGTCATACTTCTGGTCACAACACCAACATGATTTCCATGAAGAAGCTTTACATATAAATGTAATTAATTTTGTGTTAAGCAACTAAGGACTCTACAAGTGTGTTCGTTATGAGTATCACAGAACATAAAGAAACGTATGGTGATATTGTATATACAATCTATTTGAAATACAAAAAACAAGGAATGAAAAAATATTTATTGTATTAGGTTCCCGTTTTCAGCTTAATACTACCAAGTCTCTCTTTACAAATATTGAAATACTTAAGCTTAAAGTCACGTTGAATATATACCTTACAATTTTTCCTTTAAACATAGTTGTACTGGAGGAAGAATTAATAATTACTGTGCGAAGAATGGGAGAGGAGAAGTAGATGTCTAAAACGTCAAGGGAAAAGAGTTGTTGCTACAAAGTAGGCAAACTCCATCTTTGAGTTTCTGGTACTTGAGCTTCTTTTCAGATTTCAAGAATGTAAAAAAGGAAAAAGTGATACCCTACCTACATGCTGCCACCCCTCCTGATCTGGAACAATCTTACCAGCCTTTCACAGAAGTTTGACAGTTGATTCAATAAAAAAGCTTTGTCCTCCTTACTACTATCAAAACAGGGTGGGTTTTTTTTTTGCTATGAAAAACGTTTTGCAGTCACCAATAACACTTTTTGCTATCTCCACTTAATCCTGTATCTTAAGGCTATGCTATTAACCCAATATAACTGAAATAAAACACCTGAATCATTTAAATATATACTGCAGAAGAAATAAATAGAAAATCATAACGTGCATAAATTTGATGTAAAATATTTAACCTTACCTCAAAAAACAGGATTACGCAAGGGCTTTCTTCAGTATTTTGAATAAAATAACTAAAACGCTCATTAAATATGACTTGCTCTTCCCACTCCGGAACTGTTGATTTAGACTGTCTGAAGTCATATGGTTTTGTCATAATAGGAAGAATGTGCTCTATTTGCTCTTGTTCATAATAAGATGAAACTTTCCTCTTGCTGTTTGAAAATTTCCAAAAAATTACAATTGTTATAGCACCTTAAAAAAACCAGTATTTTCAACTACTGAAAGCAAAGAAAGATACAAGATACCATTTGTTTTATGTTAGAAAAAAAAGTTCTAAAACCACCCAGAATTTAAGACAATTCCCAATGTATATAGTAATGCTACAGGCTGAAGTTCAAAATCCTAACAATCATGTTACTCTTACCAAATTTATGCATAATGATCATGGTGGAGCCTACTGCTTAAGCACTGTTAAAATTTGGTTTTCAGGAAAATTATGCATAATGACAGTGGAAACAAGTAACTGAAGCAATTAGAAATATGAAGAACTAAGCTTAATTTCAGGATTTTAAAAGGTCTTTTATAAAACAGAAAAGACAGATGGTATTTATGCTACAAGAGTTTTGCTTACTTATTCTAATCTTGACTACTACATATTTTTGAGATTTAGGAAGTTTTCTCTCTGAAAATAATACAGAATGAACTGTGCTGTAAATATAGCAACCTTGAGAGCAATACAGCAGTTCAGAGCATTTAAAAGTGCCAAAAAGAAAAAGAAAAATACCACCCAAATTTACTGTAGGTATACAGGTAGGTTACTGTACCTATACCATAGATGCAGAAACTAATGAATGACCTCGCAAGCTTAAAATTCAGCATTATTTTCATTTTCATATTTAATTTTCTAGGGAAGAATCTATGTATTTATAGTAATCATTGATAACAGAAACAGTTTATTAAAAATCACCTATGATCCTTCCTGACGTATAAGCCACTTCTCTGATCAACAACATGGATTTTAACCATGGGATGAGATACCAGGAGATCAGTTTTAAGTCGATCAGATCGATGGATATAAACTCCCAACACAAGATCGTCATCAAAACCAAATTTAGACTGAGTTGAAATTTCTGAATTCTTCATTTCTTCATCATTTTCTGCAGCAGCTTCCGTGTTTTCTTCTAGAAATTGGAACAAAGTAAATAGAGGTTACTATGTTCCACTAGTGACAGTTTAAAGGAGTAAAAATGCTCCATATTGCCTTAGGAATCAATAGTAAAGCAATAATATTTGAAGTGTTCTTTATGTAATAGGTTAATAGAAAATTATCAGATTTGCAGCATTTTAAACACATATGACCATACACACAAATTCGTATTCATTAATATAATCTATACCCATTAACAAACATCTTTATTTAAAAACAGAAGTCTTCCTCTTGATTGATATAGGTTCTTCTGTGCCACAATGACTTAAAATCCATACAGTTAATATCCTGCTCTGAACTACAGCCTATAGTAGGGTTGGTTTGTTGTTTTTTGTTTTTGTTTTTGTTTTTTTTTTGGTTGTTGTTGTTGTTTTTGTTTTGTTTTTGTTTTTTTTTAACATAAAAAACAACATAAGAAGCAAAAATTGTTTTCAAAACTTCCTAATTTACAAGTTACGGTAAGACCACCACACTTAGTAAATATCAAAAGACCTACTCCTCATCAATTTCTGTAATGTCTGTTTTTTAGACTAATTTCTTATTTTGTCCTCCACAACATTTGAGGAAATGAATTCTCCAATTTGACTATGTGTTGCATAAAAAAAGTATTCCTTATGTTTGAATTGAGCATCACTGTTAAAGCAGTGGTGATACACCATTTATAACATAAAGTAAATAAAAATGATAAAAATAATAAAAAGATAATTAGAAGATGCATCTAAGTAATACACTGTAAATGTGGTATATATTATAATATTATGCTTTAAAAAACCCCACTTTCTAACTATTTATCAATTTCAAAAATATTTACAGTAAATTAATTTTAGATTGATACATTAAATTAGCTTTCTTACAAGTTAGCCTCAAAATTGGAAGAACAAAAGCACAATTAAGTAACTAAAGAAACATAAGTAACTTCAACAGCTCAGTCACTTCTGTGTTACTACTATGGACAAATATTTCTGTAGCAGCGAAAAAAAAAAGAAAAGAAAAAAGACTTGGATAAAGCAGCAAAGCAGCACACCATTCTAATATTTTTGTTGGCAAACCTTTTCTGGTTTTCTTTTTAACCTTCTTTGCTTTAGGTTTCTGTTTTTCCATGGTTTTCTCCAATTTCTGTCCTTCTGATGTAAGTAGTCTTTCCAATGACTGATTTTCATTGCCGTCTTCTGCTGGATGATGCTGTAGCTCAGAAAGGGACATTGCACTGCAACATAACGGACTACTGTCAGCAATTGTATTCTAACGCATATATGGATAGAATTGCTTATTACCACTATTAATCCACTTGAAATTTCCTCTCTAGCTCTGCAACTCATCATCTGTGTATCTTGAAAATGCAACACCTCACCCTCTCCAACATTAGTGTCTTGACTTTTTTTACTTCTCTCCCCTCTTCCCTCTGATTTCCAGATAATTGCAGAACCATTCATCTGAATAGAGCCAACCTAATAGTCTTTTGCTGGATCAGGGCCATCACTCATCACCAAAGAACCATGCACAAAATTAAGTTAGATGAGAGTGAATTCCACAGAAAATAAACATCAGATAGTAATGGCGGGTATTTTTAAAAAAAGTTAAACTGAATCTGTGAGTTAAATATTAATCTCGACAGCATTTTGAAAGAATATTTGGTAATATTTTTTTCATAACAGAATCATCCAGTTCATCACATATGTACAGTTTATCAGAAAGCTTCCACCTATCTTAAAACAAAATGAAACATTTCGCTTAAGATTCACAGACACACAGTATACAGTTTATCATTGTACCTTGTTTCAGCTTCACTTAAAACTGCTACTTCTTTCTTCTTTTTCTTCTTTTTGCCTACTTCATTGTTCAATACAACTTCATGGCTTTGAACACTGGATGTAAATTCAGACATCTGTTCTTTAAGTTTCATTCTTATTTTCTTTTTAATTGCCTTTGCCTCATCCTCGGCCACTTGCAGCTGATAGGCTCGAATTAGCTCTTCTTCCTCATCTAATTCAGTTACATTTCTCTCTTCAGTCAAGGAATTTTTAATCTTTCTATCACCTTCTTGATGAGGTACATCTGTTTGTGATTTACTTTTTGTTTTCTTCTTTGGAAAATCAGGAATCTTTTTCTCAAAACTCTCCAATTTAGCTTCATATACATTTTCTTCCTCATTAAATTGTTCTTGTAACAGTGATTTCTTTTTCTTCTTGTTAGACTTTGGGTGCTTGTTCTCCTCTCCACTAACAATATCATTGTTTATTTTCTCTGCAATTGAGGCCTTCTCTCTCAGTTTGTTTTTTGTAAATCGGGGACTCTCTTCTTCAGGATTATATGTGTTGTTTATAATTGCTTCATCATTCACACTTTCCTTAGCTAGGTCAATATTACTTCTAAAGGTGTCAAGCTATAAATGAAAAGAACATAAAACATACTTGTACTAAAAATTATGTTCTAAGGATAAACATCATACTTTATGTTATTTCTTTCGTAACATTACACAAAGTAAAATGAAATCAAAGATCTAGTTATTTTCTTGTTTAAAATTAACAAGACAGATTGAAGGGCAACAGAAAATTCACGGTGAAAAAAAAATCCCATTTTGTGGTTCAGCACTTCATCCTCGATGTTGTTTCACTAGGTTTTTAAATTACTTTTAGGCATATCCAGTAAAAAAAGAAATCAACAAGTCTACTCCATAAACAGATGCCAACGCTTTAGACTGTTGAAAACTTGAAGATTACAGCACAAAATCATGTATTTTCATCCATTTAAAATGCAAGTTAGAGACAGGCTTCAGGCTCAGTTGTTTGTAGTCTCTTTTACTGAAAGTTGCTTGCTGAAGTTTGACAATGAAATTATATTTAAAAGTGCTAAAACTGAAAAACTAATTTCCGTGAATACTTTTTTTTTTTTTATGTATAAAGTTGAACTCCCCTCCCTCATTATTCTTAGGAGAATGACAAAGAGTTAATCTAGGACCAGCCTAGTAAAAACAGGTAAGATAAATTTCAGCTAAGGCATTTGTTTGTGCACTCCTCCTGACAATTTTTTGGGTTTTTTTTAGGGGACACATTGTAAACTTTCCCCCCTCCTTCAGGTTTCTATTCCTGGTTACTAAATGCCTGGTTGTAATGGCCCATCCCTGGAAACAGTCAACGTCAGGTTGGACAGGGCTCTGAGCAACCTGATCTAGTTGAAGATGTCCCTGCTCATTGCAGGGTGGTTGGACGAGATGACCTTTAGAGGTCCCTTCCAACTCAAACTATTCTATGATTCTATAACAACTCCAAACAACACAGCAAGTAACTAAGGCCTAAGTCTGTAAGGAGCTTGACAAACACATCTCCGTTCCTTGATGGAGACTGAGACTTCTATGAAGTCACTGAGGTTCATTTACTCTGTGGTCTTACACAAAACTCTCTGGAGTCTCCACATGAAACATTAGAAAGGACTTCAAAACACAAAGAAAGCAAATTTAAAAAAAAAAGTTGGAGAAAATGTAAGTATCTGCATACAATCTTTTCTTTGCCAAAACCACCTTCCTCCCTCAATAAACGCAGACGTCTTCCCCTTCTAGCTGGGATACTTCTTACAGTTACAGAATCACGTTTGCCCCAAACATTTTTAAAAAGGGACAATACATGTAATAAGTCATCACCAAAATATACAAGCTTATAAAAAGGAAAAACAGAGAATGAAGTTGCAATGGCAATCACACTTTGGAGGATGGATCCTGACTTAAAAATGCCCACTTGCATGAATAATCTTCCTTCTAGTCATGGAATAGAACGCTCAATGTGCAAGTCATTTGCCTCCATATTGTATGCCCTCAATTATGTGAGCCTGCAAACCTTCATCAGTATCTTGTTTTATTCATGTCTGACATTTGAAGAGAAAACACAGAGAGCAAGGAAAGCACTGAAGAAGAAGGAAGGAAAAAGAAAGGGAAGTTTGAAGTACATGAGAACGTATTATTTTAATAACATATTATTTGTACAGGAAAATGCACTGACTAGACTTAGTAATGCTACCTACTAAATGACACTGTCCTAATAAAGTATGAGTTAAAAATTAAAGCATCTAGAATTTCATGCAAGTATGCTTATCTAATACATCAGAAAAATCTAAAGCCATTCATACATCTTTTCAGTAAGTATCTTTATTTTTAGCATCCTATGTCTAAAAATAGTTTAAACTATCTCAGTATCAAATTATGAAAAAAACCTGTCTTTGTACCTTCATCTCTTACTTGCTTAAATAAACCAGTAACATCCTCTTTATTCATAAGTCAATGACCTAAGAGGATGTGGAATATTTCATGTAAATAACTTGAAATACAGAATAGAGTAACAAAATTAAGAGCAACAAGCTTTGTATAAACTAAAAAACCAAAATAAGCCTCTCTAATAGATTGTCCACTTCCTTATCTGCACTTTTACGAATAGCTTTAACTGCAGAGTATAAGGAATGAAGGTTACAACACGCTGGCAATTAAGACCCAACAGTGACCAAAGCTAAGGTCATACTGATTTTTGCCTGTGACAGAACATTAATCCATTAAGCCCAAGAAGTAGAACTCTTTGAGAAATCCTAAACAAAAAGCCCTTGTCTTTGACCTGTTCAAGTAAAATAACTCTGATATTCAAGAATCATTTCCTCAAAGAAATCTAGCTGTTGCAAAAACTTGCTTGAAATATTTACTAGAACTTGTGATTTATTTTGCCTACAAACAAAAAAATATGTCCACAAATATGTGTCATGAATAGTAGCAGTACACAGTCACTTAATTATAGCATATTTACTCATAGGAAAAAAAAATACAGAACACCCTCATAATGAAATAAAACAAAATCTCAAACTACAGCAAATTCCAGGAACATTATTAATAGATACTGCAGGCAGCACAAAGCTGCTTCAGCAGTTCAAACACAAATTCCTCAGCCTGTATGATGTTAACTCTGGCCAATTTTTACACATGTTGTAATTACATGATATAATTAAATAGAGAGGAAAGATGGGACGGGGTCACAAAATAATGAAATAAAAGCTAAGACATTCATAAAATCAATTCATCATATTAGGTTGCAGGCAGAGGCAGGGCTACTGTTCTAGATTCTCTGCCTGAAAACGCAGGACAGAGAGAGATCAACTAAGGGCAATCGCCTATATATAAACACACTTGAACTGAGTTAGAAAGAGCAGTTAGGCTGGAAAAGCAGCTCAGAGGATAGGCCTGTCTCTGGAGTAACTCCAAAAGGTTTCTGACCTGAAGCTGACCTCTTCAGCTTAAAGCATGGAACAAATGAGAAGGCTTTTTTTCAAAACAATTCCACAGCCACATTACAGCACCAGGGTAGAGGAAGCAGTCTTCCCTGAGAACAGATCTGCTTGCACTACTGGCTTGACAGGAGCAAGAGATGGGCTCCAGCCAAGATGCACTGCAGGTGGACTAACACACAAATCTTGTACCACTATGAGCCAACCCCAGGTCACGCTACTTGCCATTCATGTTCCAGCGCTAAAAGCAGGGACAACGCCTAATAATCTTACTCCCTTTTAAAAAGGCTTCTCAAATATGTGTGAGTGGAACCTGGAAACACATCAAGTGATTTCGCCCAGGGTATCTGGAGACTCAGATAACCAGGTTTACAGAGGTACCCGAACTTCTTCCCGTAACACAGGCACACCTTGAAAAATTAGGAATAGACATTGCCAGCCTAGTGAAGGGCTGATATGTACTGGTTGTAAAAGAACTTATTTAAAACTTTACTTACAACCAAATTGATAATGAATGTACTTGTGATGCTGGCTATTTGTGTGGCATGCTTAAAAAAATTCTAATGCACTAGGGAACCAATTTTACTGCCATTACTTGTATAAGACTACAAAATGTAGATGCTAGAAGAACTTTAATTTACAAATAGGATGAGCTTGGAGAAGTTTAACCAAATTTTAACAGAAAACATTGAGAAAATGTGTATGGTCAACTATTAGCAGTTCTCCTATTTTAAATATAAGAAACAAAGGGCTAAAACCAAGTGGAAATCTCAACAATAATCTCAACAACAGCAAAAAAACAGGCTATGAAACAGACCCTGGGAAAATTCTACAACCTCAAAGCTATGCAGGTTGTGTTTTACATCTAAGACAGAAGCTAAAGTACTGAATTAGTCAGAAGAAACCTGTGAAATATCCATCTTACCCAAAATAATAGAAGAATTTTCAAGCCTGGAGCTATACTACTATTACCTGTACACTCATGAACCTCCAGAGTCCAACCTGTCATACAGGGCCTTATGAAGAAAGGGAAGGAGCGGACTCAATGAGGTAGGAAGTGAAAAGCTTCAAATGGATAAATTTGCTGCAGTCCTGCCTTGAATACAAAACCTTAGTTATCAAAGTGTGCCCATCCCAATATTGTAAACTGGTCAGACTACAATCTAGGGAAGAAATTCTTGCCTCCATATATAGGCATCTTGCTTTTCACCTGGTAGAAAACTTCACTGACATTTTCTGAGTTAAACATGCCCTTTTCTACCATGAAATTCAGATTGAACCAAAAAAACTCAATCATTTTCATGCTGACTTTAGACAGATTAATCTATCTGGGCAAAACAGTCTGGCCATTGCCTGATCTGAGGCTTGCCTCATTCTAACAACTTGTAATATGAGGCATAACTGGTAAAAAATAAATATGGTGACTGTTCGCTCCGGAAGGGATACTAGCAAATTCACGTTCTTCAATTTCCTGTTTTTTCAGCCATGCCTTCAGGCCTCATACCCACTGCACCTGTGGCTATTGAACAACAAAGCAGACCTGGCCACAGCTGATGCCTATTTCCATCTACAAGCCCTTCATTCCTATCAGTTGTGAGTTTGAACTCATCCTGCCATACTGACATCAGCCTTTCCTTTTGAGTCAGGCTGCTTCCCTTCCCTCCAGGCAATCGGCACATAGAGCAGAGCAGGCAAGTGGGCAGGTAATCCCCTTACCTTCACTTCTATCATTTAAAATCACAGCAATCTCCTGCAGCTCCTGAACTCAGGTTTCAAGGAAACAGTGGATTATGATGGCAAAGGTTTTATTAATCTAAGAAAGGCTAGGTTCAGTAAAGACAAAAGAAAGAAGCAGACTGCAACATTTCCAGCAGAAATATGCTCTCAACCATGAGCTGCTTCTGATCAAAACTGGGAGACCATTTATGGCAACTGCATGACACAAAGGCAAGCATCACTGATAAATTTCACATTATTTCAAGATATGTGAAACTCTAATAAAGAAAACTGGAACAAAATCAGCCAACCTCCTATATCTACCTCCTCCTAACCTCCCACACACATTTTTTTCTTACAAAGAAATGACTGGTTATTTGCTGAAGCAACCAGCATGGAAAATACCAACCTGAGCTCTTGCAACTTTGCCACACTTTGAGAAAATATTCAAAACAGTCAGTATTAGGTTTCAATACACGTTCTCCTCAAGTTCTTATTCTTTTAGTGCTTTGATTGGTAAAAATCTATGCCTTCAACAAAACCATAAAGTTAGGCTTCCACACTGATTCTAAAAGCGCTTCTTAATTTGTGGGTACACCATTAACTCGTGATTCAGTTCACTGTGACTTTTAAGTGTTTTTAGGTAACTCCAAAACACTAGTGTTTTACATCAGAGACTTCTGGAATGAAAACCGATTTTAAAACCAAAGTAAGCTTAAAATATTTATGAGTAATATGTTGTTGCATATGAACATAAAATTATGTGCTCAAAAATACTTATAAAGTACAGATTTAAAAACCCACGTTTCATCAAAAAAGTAAACCTAGCCAAGGAAGAATTTAGTCTTATTGTTACACATATGCCAGCAAAACAAAGGAAAAGAACACCCTCTAACTCTTCTATACTATATTTTAGACATCACGTTGATTCTTTGTATGGACTAAATACGATATACTTCAAGGAATGCAAAAATAAAAAAAATCCACACAAATATCAACTTCAATTTGTCAATCTAAATACAAAAACATGTTTCAGCATAACAATACTAAGTTCAATATAACTATTCCAAATATACTATATATAATAAATACATGTAATATTCTGACATTATATAAAATACCACTCCTTTGTCTTAAATGAGTATTGAAGAACGAACATTCATTTCCAGCATCTGGTATGAATACAATTGTAAGACAAAAAGACAGAAAACATAACACCTAACAAAAGAAAAATAAACCCAGAACATTTATCTTTTAAGCAATTTGCTTTCTTTTGAAATTCCAAACATTTTAAGTCAACAATTGGTTTCAGGAAAAAAGCTACAACATGAACCATAACTCAGAGGAATTTCTGAGGCTCTTTTAATGACGGATATGCCACAAACAAAAACATCATCTAACTATAAGGTCAGGATGATAGAATCATTCCTAATCTGCAAGTCACAAGCTAAAGCCAAAATCTTTATATGTGTGTACTGCCTAAGTGGTCATGTAAACACAGGACCACTCAGACACAAAGCTCAGCACATGCAGAAATACGCCGATTACAGAGATCAAATTTTTAAAAAAATAAAATATGTCACATTGTTTAACATTGTTTGCAAATTCTTATACCAGTAATTCTTAGGAAACGGAATAAAATTAATTATTATCTCTAATATTATTATAAATTCTCATCGGTTCTTAATTCATAGATGTATTACATAGATGTACCTGTATTATACAGATGTAGCACTCTCAAAATTAAATACTTTTACAGCCATAATTCTATTAGCCCATCACTCAAATTCCCGCTGAAGTCAATACTGAATTTGAAAAACTTAAAACTTTTCTGAAAAACGTGAATGAAAAAAAAAAAAAAGTACTGGCAAATTTTAAATGAATGCATGCCTGCATGCACCACTTTCTTTTAACCAGTATTGTATTCTATATAATTTTGGCATACCTCCAAATTACAAGGATGCATTGCTGGTACGCAAACACAAATAAAACCCACATCAAAAACAAAGGATATGTGCAGAAATGTACATCATACTTTTTTTTTTTTAAATGCTTACACCTCTTTTCTGCAATACATTTTCCTGATCTTTTTTCCATTAAGGAAGGCAACCAAACAAAGCTTGCATGTGTTCAAACTCACCACAATATTCTCTTGAGAGTGAAACTTCTTTTTCTTTGATTTCTTTTTTTCTGTTAGGCCAGCATGATGTCTGAAGATCTCCTCAAAGCGGACTTTGGTTTTTGCCTTTGCCTCACTTTCAACTGCAAAAAGAAATCTAGAGTATGATTCACTAGCTCAATAATTACCATTGCTAAAAAAAAGTGCATAATCACCCTTTAAAATTGCAAAGGACAAGAACTATTTTATCCGGGAAAAGTTACCAAGAAATTCACTTAGCATTCAGTTAAGAATTTTCACCGACAATGTAAACCACGCAAGGATAACTCAGCAACATTGTACAAACACACCAGGCTACAACTTGTTGCTGAAGTCAGCACCATCTACCCTGTTTCCTGAAGAAAGCACACTTTGAAGAGCACACACATCAGGATCGGGACAAAACTTGGCCTAGCCAAAGCAGAGGACAGGTTATTGCCCTTGCTGTTTATGAACAGTAGCACCCTGGTAACAAAGGTGACACACTGTCTCCAGAAGATGCAGCAGCTCTGGGTTCCTTACTGAACCTGGAATCCAGAGCAGCACCACCCTGAAACAGATCTGTAAGAGGCAGGAACATGGATGGATCCAAAATCAGGTGGAGCTGAGAGCCCCTGCCTTTCTGTGAATCACAATACTGCTATCAGCAGTATTTCAACCCTTGAAGCAGTAGGTGTTCTAGCCCCCCAAGGCAATGCTTAATTTGTAGCTAAAGAATTAAAAAAAGCAATCTGGCACACCACTGACAAAGGCTGTTGAATCCTCAGCTACAGCATATTCACCATTGTAATTACAATTTTTACAAAAGCCCCAAAATTTAAAATAAAAAAAAATTAAAAAATAACAACACTTTGAAAATCAGCTATAAACATAGACTCAAAATGGAGCCAACGCAGCATTAAAAATTTATAAACAGAAGTAACTTCTATAATCTGCATCTAGTTCTGACTATAAAATACGTATTGGAAATCAAAGACAAAGTATTCTTACCTGCTGGCATTTTCAGTCCTCAGTTAGAAGTGGCTCAACACACCAGCTGCTTCTTCCTCAGAATTCACCATTCTATTTAAAATAATGAACAACTTTCATTAACATAACTGGTCCATAGGCTTGAAGTTAACAATTGAATGTATGCTAATTAATATCAAGGATGAGTACGGGTCTTTTAGGGAAGTATTTATTTCTAGACTATTTGTCTAAATTATTAAAAGTTCTCTGCCATCAAATGCTCAAGATTCTCAGCATCTATCTGATACTTGTTATTTGAGAGTAAATAAAAACCAACACTACAGCATTTTAATTAGCTATATATTTCTGGGCAATAGCCAAATACTTCAGTACTATAGTGCTCCAGTCTTCTAAAAATACCTACAGTTTATTTAAATAACAATCAGCCATGAAGCCTTTCTAATCAGGTTCCTATCCTGACAGCATCATCAAGGAAGTCACACTGTAGCCAGCTGATAGCTTTCAATGCAAAGATTAGTATCTGCCAGCAAATCTCACTTTATTACAAATCTCTAAATATTTATGTTTACATAAAGCATTTGTATTTTGCATAATGCAGACAAGCAATTACATGAAACTCATTTCTCTAAAGAAAAAATGTTAGGCCCTCCTGGTTGTGGAGAAAAGCCTACAAATCCAATCCAAACAAAGCTTGAAGGAAAATAAAAATATTAAACACCTTTATCTTTTCATCAAGAAAATTCAGAATGTTTTACAAAAAACTTTAATACAAAAGCTGTTTTGTAAACAGTGGAACTAATGAAACCTAGCTTTCTATGAACATGTTAAATTCCCCTTAACCTTCGCTGCAATAAACTATCGCACCGATCTCCCTGATAGCCCATCAGGCAATAGCTCCAACTTCTCCCTAGGTAACACCTTGCTAGACACCACTAGCTCACATTCACTGGACACCCAGACTGTATTTATCCTAATAAATTAAGACATAGCATTAAATACTGACAGCCTATATGGTTGCATTATGCTTGGCACCATTTTGGTCCAAGCCACCTAACACTCACCCAAGCAATTCCTGGGTACAGATTTGGAGTTAGTATGGATTATTATTAACAGGCAGTTAGCATGCAGCCACTCTGATTTGGGGCTAAGATTTTAATAGCATTAAAGTGGGACAAACATACCACTTGGCCTCAACGCTGAAAATCACTCCTGGGCACACTTATCTTACCTTTGTAGGAAAGAGCTGAGGCTACACTTACATCCCCAGGCATTTGCACTACAGTAACCTCAGATCCTTCTCATCTCCCTTTCACAGTGTTACTTGCTTCCCCCACAGGCTACATACTTCCAGGTCATTTCACATTTGTTACTTACAGCAGTTGGGTCTGCTGCCTGGCCAAACCAAACCAACGTAAGAAAAAAAAAAAAGCAAAGTATTAGGGTTGGTTTGCGATTATAGAAGTGCTGATTAGTCAGTTGCCAGGTGTCATTAGTTTATTTCATGTATTAAGCAAAGCATTTATACTAAGTATCCAACAATCTGAGGCTGTTTGAAATGAGCAAGGACAACCAGAAGGGACTTCCTAGGAAGAAAAAAAAAATGTTTTGCTCTGTAATGTGCTTCACCATGTCACTGACAAGGTAGCAATATTTTCAATAACTAAAATATGTCTTGACTCATAAACAACAACAACCAGAACAGTAACAGTTAGAAATAACACTTCTTACAATAAATGAAAACAGAAAATATTATTGAAAAATAAAACTGCTTTTGCAATTTATACTTAGTTATACCAAAAGACCATATTAAAAGTACTACAGTTATTAAGTGCTGCTTTTCAAGTAGTCGATTCACAATTGGCTATAAAATATAATTTGAAGTAGTAGAAAACTAAATATAGTTATAAAATACAGATTCTATAACTTTAATAATTCTCTGAGGATTGGAGGAACATGGAAGTCTCTTATGACTAGTTGAGTGACTTCAACCATCCCTCAGAAAAACTAACTACAAACAACAAATGAAATGCTCTTAAATTTAAAACACAAAATATGAGAGACAATATAGAACCGCACAGAAAAATAAGTGAAGTGCATACCTGTCCCAAGTATATAAATAATTTTATGGTCAAAGGTTAAATAAATCACACCACAAAAGAACTATAGGTAAAGTAATTTTGCAGATAATTTTGCTTATAAGGAAACAAACACTTTTCCAAAGGCTAGGCTCACCAGTGCTCTCTGTAGAATGCATAGGTTTGCCTAATTCACCAGTGAGTGCATAATTTTCTATTTACCCCTATTTATTCCACAAGTCTATCCTCTTGTGGCAATAAAATTAAGAGATAAAGTCCTCTAATGATAGTGCTATTATTTTATACACATTTCCAATTTCAAATTACATGACCTTTGACATGCGCATGAAAGCAACTATTAGATTTATGTAAATATAGATCACTAATCAACAAGGGTAAGAACAAGGCTGTTAACTCAGTATAATCTCATCTTAAAATAGGAGAGATTTAATCTTACATCCAAGTTCAGCAACCACAGTGCCCCAATCTGAATAAACTCAGTTATCATTAAGATTAATCTTGTAAAATGCAAGGGTTTTACTAGTAGGTTTCTAAAGCTATCTGTAGTATCATTAGTTCAAGATCTGAAAAAGCTTTAACTCAGAATTATAAGGCAAAATAACACTGAGACAAATCTGTTCCTCTTCACTAATGATAAATGTGGCATCAAAAAACAATCTGGTTTTATTCATGAAAATTCACTATTTAAGTCCAGAAAACTGAAAGACAGCTTTAATATTATGATGTAAATACCTATGTATTTGCATATCAAATAAACACTACTAAAAGTGCAGGAGCTTTCTACCAGTTGAGATGTGCCTGTAAAAACCTTGTGTTCACACTAATTTAAAAGGACGTTTAAAAAAGCTGGTGCTATCCATCTGAGTTTTCTAACGGTAACATATCAGAAAACTTTAGCTTCAGAGTAAACTGCCAGTAAACGACGACAAAAAAGCTGGGTTTTTTTTTCGAGATTTGGCACCTTTTCTTGGTCAGTTGAAAACAGTCTCTCTGCCCTGATGGCAAAACTATGGACTTCAGCTCTGTGTAAGGAAATACAGCTGACTTTGATTGTTTAATACATTTCAAGTCTCTGCCTTATCTTAGATCATAATTACGAAAATGAGTTCCCATCAAGAGACCACCCTAAGAATTTTAATTTCCAAAGGGGCGTTTTGCTTTGCACAGAGGAGTAACGGTAAACAACAAAGATGCACAGGAACATTCCCAGCACACACCGTAACAGGGTTAAACCGATGGGATTAATCGCATTTAACGTGCAGATGCGCACTCCTCGTGCGAGGGAGGCATCGCTGCTCTGGGGCTTAACGTGTCAGGCACGGATAAGCACGGTATCTTCGTGTACTGCCGGGTACAAACTGACCGTGCCACCTCACGCGAGTAAACTACAAAGCTTGTACCGACGGGGGGGGGGGGGGCGGGACGGGGGACACACAAACTAATGAAGGGATTTACGGCTTCACGCGGCAGGGCTTCGTACCGCCACGCCGCAGGGAGACCAGAGGACGCCCGCCACATGCCGGCCTCTCCGGGTCGCCTCTTCCCCCGGTCAGCCCCCGGGGTTACTCTGAGCAATCACGCCGGCTGCGGAGCTCAACTCCCGCTATTTCCCGCGCATCCCCGCGCTCCCCGGGCCGGACCGGGCAGGCCGCCAGCCGCCCTCACGACCGCCTCACGCCGCCCGCGCGCGCCGCTGCCGGGCGCGCCAACGGCCGCGCCACCGCGTTAACGGCTGCCGAGCCCCCCGCCCCGGAGCCGGCGACAAGAGCGGGGAGTGCCGGCGGGGAGGGAAGGGAAGCCGGGGGAGGGAAGAGCGGCCGGGGAGGCGTGCCCCAGCCTACCCGCCTCTGGAGCCGCGCACTACGACCAGCGGCGGCAGCTCCGGCGGAACCCCTGCCCTAACACGGCCTCCACCCCGCCGGAGGCGCGGGCCCTGCCCGACATGGCCCCGCTCCCCCGCGCCCGCCGGCCGCAGCGCGAAGCCATCACTTACGTCGGCCCCATCCACTTCCGTGACAGCGCCGCGGCCAGCCGGCTGCCCCGCCTCCCCCCGCCAATGGTCTCCCCCGCACTTCCCTCCCTCCCCTCCCCTCCCCTCCCCAGCGCTGCGCGGGTGGTTTGGCCGAAAACAACTGCGGCTGCCAAGGCAACGGCGCTCCTCGCGCATGCGCGCCGCGACGGCTCCGGCAGCACAGCCTCGTCCGGTCTCCCGCCGGAAAGTGGCGGCGGCGGGGAGGCGCGCGCAGTAGGGGCGGTCCCGTGGGGCCGAGGGCGGTGGGGGTTAGGCCGTCCCTGTGCGCATGCGCGTCTCGAGCTCCCTTCCGGCGGGTGTTCTGCGCTGGCGGCTCTGTGCGGCCTTGGCGCCCGGAGGCGGCGGGAGCGGGGCCGGGCCTGGTGATGGAGGGAGGGGCAGTCGGCTGCCAGCCTCCCGGGCCGCCTGCGCGGGCTCTCCTGCCGGCGCGTCTGATGCCGCCCTCCCCTGGCGGTGACCTGTGAGGGGGGCCCGGAGGCGCGGCGGAGCTACCCGCCGCCGGGCCCGCCAGAGGAGGCGGGGCGGCGGTATCTGGCGGGAGCCAACAAAATACACTTCGGAGTGACCATCGCCGCCCAGGGGTTTGTTGGCCCAGAAAGGGGCAGGCAGTGTCCACCTTTCTCCTGCTGCCCGTACGTGACTGCGGGTTGGAAAGGGGAGAGGCCTCTTCACATAAAAGCGGTGCGCCTTCCAAAGATGTCGTCGTGAGACTAGGGCAATATGTTTTACAAAACGGAAAAATCTGAGTAATTAGCTAAGCAGCACCTCCTCTCGTGTTCCAGGTCCGCGTGCAGTGTTGCTTTTCTCTCATGGATGATGAGCTGATTACACGAGACTTAGTGAAAACATGAAATTGGAATTTAGAAAAAAGGGAGACTATGACATGCTTTAGAAACAGGGGAGCCCTTCAGGAATACTTTTATCATCCATTCAAAAACTCAAAAGTACATAACAGCTCTCTCGAGTTCAGACTAACAAAGTTGCTTGCAGAAGAATAAAGTCTCTGGGTAATGTGCTTGGTTGGAGTCGGGAGGTTGTCTGTCAGATAAGAATGGACATCATTGGAATGGACACCAGCTTCTTGCAAATGGCAGCACAAATGGACCTGAAGCTACGCAAATACTGGAGGAACTTCTATTTTCTGTCTGATTTAGTAGCTAATTTAAGCAGGTTTTTTTTTTTTCTCTGGGAATAATGACTTATTACTGTCGTGGAAGAACTATTTGTTAATTTCTTCTGTGTAAAAACTAAATAAAATTGAAACAATAACAGGCATGAGAAATTAATGCAGGTTTTGGATTAATGTGGTGGTATCGTTTCAGAAGTGAAGCTGAGTAAAATGAGCCTTGAGTTGACCGTGTATGTACTATTTGTACAGCCTAGGGGTGGGCTAATGCTTGCGATGCTGTGATCATGACATTTCACAGTTCTCAAGTGTAGTGTCCCTCAAATTCTGTCAAAAGTTACACCAGCTGCCAGAAGAATACACATTCTGAAACCTTCCTTTTTTGTTTCTCAACTGGTATTAGTGACAGATGCTATTATCTCTCTCTGGTACTTGCCTGCCCTCCGCCTTCTCAAATGCTCACTCAACTGATAGGTAGGGCTATTTCTTTTTTCATAAGGCAAGTATCCTGGATTGCCTTGGCATAACACAAACAAAAAGAAGATAGCTCTTCAGCATTTCTTTTGCTGCTTTCAGTCCTTATATCTCCATTCTTGCATATCTTCATCCTTGGTAGTACCCAAACCTCGATTAAATAATGGCCTTGAACAACCTGATCTCCCTTTGAAGTTGGCCTTGCATTGAACAGGAGATTGGACCAGAGAACGAGAAATTCAGATGTCCCTTCCTAACTAAGTTTTATGATTAAGATGTTATTTGTTATGTTTATAATTAACAAGTAATTACATGGCAGTTCTAGTGCTAGCTCTTAGAATGGCCAAGACACTTGAAATGGTCTCAGGGCTAGTCATAAGGTAGACATCCTACTCAAAGGCCACCTTTGTTTTAGTGTTGTGGTCCCAGCAAGTTGCAGCAAAGGATTGAAGCTTTATCCAAATTTTCAGTATAGGTAGGGCAACTGTCTGTATAGACTATGTCTGTAGCCTAGAAGGATTAAAAAAAATTACCTTTTTGTACACAGTAACTCTAATCCAAATTCTAGCCCCAGCTTTCAATGTAGAGAGAATGGTTCCCCAAGAGAATACTGGTTTATGATTATTGTGATATGAGTTGCTTAGAATGCAGCAGAAAAGCTACCTCTTCAATACCTTCCTTTATAAATGTCAGTACCAATCCTAACAACTCCAGTACAGTCAAGAAACTAATAGGTCCACACCTAGCTTGTCAGTCGTGGTCAGCCAAATTGTACTGAAAACTAGGCATGTTCTTGAGAATCCATTTCAAGACAGGGACTGGTGAAGGCAGACTCCCAAAAGCTTTCCAGGTACCATCTTGCGCAGTAACCTGAGGCCACACTGCTAGGGAGAGGGCTGTAGTGACGGGGTTTGAGGGTGTTCAGTTGTATATCTACTATACAATGGAATCACTTGCTTACAGAAGAGGGAAGAGCCTAGAATTAGATTTAGGCTTTTGGAGAGTAAGGGCTGAAGAGGTGGTCCTGTATCCTCTGAGGCTAGCGCAGACAGCAAAACAACTGAAGCAAGGGGAATTTGAGGCAGGATTTTTGGCAACTGTGAGTCACTTGTCTGTGTTGATGTTGTGGTTAGTGTATGGTTGAGGTGGAAGGGACTGTAAAGCTAATGGTATTGCTGGACATCATATGGCAGTAATTTAGGAAGAAGACTTTGTGGGGCAGACTCATGGCTAATGAAATGGGAGATGGAGTTCTCTTCACTATGGTGGAGCTTCTAGGTTATGATTAAAGTTCTTCTAATAGTTGGGACAGCAGGAGCTACAGAATGTATTGCTGGATGCAGCAAACCAACAGGCCTGTGGAAAGTGAGGCAGGTTGAAATGAAAAATGATTAATCTTTTATGGTAAATCCTGAAGAGTGCTGTCAGTCTTGAAAATAGGCTTCCTGTGAGGATTAGGATTGGGGTTAAATGAGACTCTTCCGTGGCTCATGGGACTAAGATGTGGTTTGTGCCCACCAAATAAAATCCCAGGGTATGTAAGGCTGTAATTCTTAGAAGGGTAAGTGTTGAGGCTAGTGCCAGAGAGCTTTTCTGACAGCAAGACTGAAGAAAGATCTTACTTTTTAAATCTGTTAAAAGGTAAAAGATCATACAAGTCACCCAGGGCTTGGGTGAAAGCTGAGCCTGGCAGAGCAAGTGGCATAATGGCAGCTGGGAGGCTCAGTTATGGCTAATTCAAACACAGTAATTTTTAGTCATTGACATAGTGTGGAATAATTACTAAATTGGCCAAGAATACAAAAATACAGCATTGTTCACACATTAAGGAAAGTCATAAAATCGAGAGGCTTCTGAGGTAGAATACAGCCGCAGCTAGCACACGAAGAATGCAACATCTGTGATTCCCTGTACAAGGTTGTTTGCGAAACTACACGAGGGATGGAACGGAACACGCTTGTTCCGTGGCCTTCCCTTGTGACGAATAGCAGATATGGGGACGAGATGGTACTACGGAACTGATAAGCGGCCTACACGCTACCCGAGCCAACATTTCGTCTAATGTTGATGAAATGCTGTCCTGTTGTGCGAACTTTGCTCACCACAATGTACCAAAACACACCTCCATCCCGGAGGCTATCCGCCCCCGAGGTGTGAACACTCCTCCTTGAATACATTAATCATAATAAAAGTATGTATGACTAAAGTCACTCAAACTCCACTTTGAAGATAAAAAAAATAATATAAAAATAGCCCAAGAGAGAGGGGATGTCAGGGAAGACACCATCGCGAAGAATTCCACCGCTGATTTCCGGGATCAGTCGACGGGCTGAGCCTCTCTTCCCCCCCATAGGGACGCCTTTGGGTAAGACTTCGATTACACCGAGCGCTTTCTCGGGGACTTAGAAATTTCTCTAGAGAATCTCTACCCTACATTTATAGCCAGGCTGTATCGTTTATAATTTTGTCGCGCGTTTGTATACTTAGCAATATCTTTATTTGCACGTGCTTTGCAGACAGTGTATTTATCACCGGCAATCCAAAAGAACCTGTATATCTGTTGTTTAAATAAACTGCACTGTTTAAGTAGCTAGCCGTTTCGCTTTCTCACTGAACGCGACCAAAACTTGAGAGAGGCCGTGCTAGTTCAGGAGTACGACTAGACTGAAGGTGCAGTCCACTATTAGTGTATCCAAATCGTAATAGTTTAATACACATTAAACGCGATTGGACTGATAGTGCTGAATTGGGCATCACTCAGAATTTAAACCTAGCCGCACCTAGCCTCCCACCTCGGTGAGGAGTGTTAGAACGCAAGGGGGTTTATCTTCTGCCAAAACCGCTTGGCCCCGTTTCACGCAACACATAGAAAGTAGATTTGATATTGTCCAAGATTTGACCTGTCAGTAGCAGTAATGGGCTACAAGGGCTTCTAAATAAACCTGGCACTAGACATCAACAGGTTTTCCTATTACTACTACAAACTTGTGTCAAGTTTCCAGGAATACTTTTTTCATGAGAATGTCTTAAAGAGTTCTGTGGCCATTACACCTATGAAAGACCCGAGGTTTTTTTGCCGTCTGAGTTCTATAAGCAAGTAGCGGTCAGGCACATTTTCCATGTTGGAGAAGAATTCCGTCTCACCTCTTCAGTTGGATTTTTTGTGGGAACAGACAGAAGGAAACACTGCAGCTCTTAGTCATAAATAATAGATTCTGTGATACAACCAAGAATATGTCTATATTAAATGGGGTACCTTCAGCCTGGGATAGTTAAAAATCACTATTCTGGAGTTAAGAATATTTCAGATAAAAAGCTACTGTAAGCCAAGATTTGACATGCTGATCTAAAGAAGATTTCCCCCCCCACCGTGTTTCTTCCTATGAGGTCATATGTCTTATAGTTCTTCCTATGTACTTTGCGTAGCACATTACATGATCTCCTGATATTATGCAGTTCTTAAGGTTACTTATCACACTTTCACTACATCTAAAATCTTGCAGTATGTATTCCAATGTCAGTGTCACAAATATCCTTTGTTCCATTTCCTGCCAGTGGATTTTTTTTTTTTTTAAAGATTTAGACTGTGTTCATTATCTCAAAGGCAATGGACATCAAAAGCAGCATCTAAGAAGTCCAGTCTGGGAACTCTGACAGCCCCAAAAATAATAGGATGATTTTTGTCTGTACTTTGATGGCCTGTGGAACAGACCAAAGAAAAGAAAGCATATTCCAAACACAACGCATCCTGCCCAAAAGCATACACAAGTGTGCAAATCATGTTCTGCTGGAAGGAGGAAAGCAAGACTTTTGAAAAAGAAGAGTTATATGGATGCATGGAGCTTTTCAATGGATTGGAAAGCTTGTGCTCACTGCGTTCACATGAGTTTGCAGTCGCAGGGGCTTGTGTGTAGAAGGCTTCCCGTTACTTATCTTACATTTTCTATGTGTGGGAAGTAGAAAGGGACATACACAGTGATGACATATTGTAGTGTGCCGGTAGAAAGTTTGTAGGTATCAGACGTATTCTGAAAATCGCGCAGGAATTCCAGAATGATGAAGAATGGATCAAGGTTCATGTCAGAACCTAACTTTCTGTCACATGCAGGGGAAAACCTCTAGGTGTCACTTGAGTGTACAAAATAGAAACAGGATTTGAGGTTGGGCAACTCCGCTCTAAAGATGCAGTGATATTTTGGCAGAAGTTAATTGTTTAACTGATCAGTGGATTATTTTCTCTTGATAGTCAAATATAATTCAGTTTCTGTTACTGGGTATTTTGAAGAATACGCAGGCTGCCCAGAGAGGTGGCGGAGTCTCCGTCTCTGTAGATATTCAAAACCCGCCTGGACGCATTCCTGTGCAACCTGCTCTAGGTGACCCTGCTCTGGCAGGGGGGTTGGACTAGATGATCTCCAGAGGTCCCTTCCAACCCCTACCATTCTGTGATTCTGTGAAGAAACGATCTGATCGTTTGGCATAAGTTGAAGCTTGAGTCATTTATGGGGCAACTCATAGAAGAATTTTAATGACATTGATAAGAAAAGAAATGTCACAAAAATGACTTTAAAGTCAATCACCAACTTTATTTAATAAACTTAGAGACCAATTGTGCAAGATGCTTTGCATCCTGAGATTGTTGTATCTTGCATGCCAAATTTTTAGTGCTTTGAAAGCAAGTCATAGGTCTAACTATTTTGGAAAGCTTGTGTTCCCTAAATATGCAGATATTGGCAGTATACGTGTCTGTACACGCTTATTTGGCAGTGCGCATTTCTGTGGCCTTCTCTCAGAGACCTTCAACTTTTTGAGCTGAAAAGATTTCCATGTTAGTTCAATATGTGATTCAGCTACTATTCCTAAAGTGAGTACCCTTAGTTTAGGGGATACATAAGCGTGTGATGTACTCAGTCCTTTCTCAGAAGAGAGCTTTTGCATGTGTTGAAGAATGTCCTTTATCCACTTTGACTTTGTGGAGCCATAGTTACTGTCTTAAAGTGTTTTCCTCAGTAGGGACAAGAAACAATTATTGCCATGGATTTTTTTTCTCTTCTGTTTTATCACCTTATTGTGGGTGACAGTTCTCCCAAAGCTAAAATTCTGTAATGCAGAAGACTTATTTCACAGTTTTCTACAGTTTTTACTTGTATTAAAATTCAGCAAAACCTATAAAGAAACCTATTTTTTTTCTATTTGAAGATGTTTCCAGTTTAGGACTTTGAAATGTTTTAAGAAACTTGAGCCTTAGTTGTCACGTTAAGGCAGAGACTTGGAGCAAGGCTGAAACTATGAAGTAGCACAATCCTAGGATCTGGTATTAACAGGAAATTTAAGGTTCCCCAATTTTTAATATGTAATTTTATTTTTAATTTTAAATGGCCTGAAATTAATGGGAGGGTCACAGCAACACTCCCTCATATCTCAGATTGTGTACCAATGTGTTCAACATAGTAGATTACCTATTTATAATAATGTGTTATATTTTTACAACATGAAAAGGATAAGATAAACTCATTTAGTTTAACTGCCAGGAAACTAGGTTTCAGAAGCCATAGGTTTAAATTATCTTTCCAGAAAATTAGGCCATGAGCCCTCTGAGATGAAATTTTCATTGTGATTTCAGTAGAGTTAGTGTTTCTTGACCAATATCTCCTGAGGTATAGATAAATCTCTACTGATGTTTTCCTGTCTTCAGAACAAGAATGCTAAATCTTCTCTTTTTGAAAGCAGATTATCGTTTGGAAAACTGTATTTATGGTCACAGAAAGCTGCAGGATGACAGTATACTGCCGCAGGATGGCAGTATAACAGCATATGTCATTAAGTCTAATTTTTTTGAAGTGTTTTGGAAACATTGGATGCTGGAGCTCGAATTTTCCTGCAACGAAGTGCAGCATTATTGCTTTTTAACTTTTCAAAATACCATTGTTCCCCTTGTATGGTTAATGCATCTTTTCATACATTTTAATTACATTGTTTTCCTTTTGTGCTGTTTATTAGCTACACAATAAGCTTTAATAAAGAACAATGAATCTCCCAAATTTCCCTATTGTGTCCTATGATTAATAGTCTGTTATTTGTAGACTACTTGCCACAATCTTTCTTTAGAAAAGTAATTTATTCTTTAAAATGTATTTCTTTAGAAAAATAATTTATTCTTTAAAATGTAGTTGTTGATATATTTCCTCTGGTATCTTTGCTTTCTTTTAAAGGGTTTTATTTTTTTAGCAGGTCAGTTTGGAGATTTTGGTTCACAGTCCTTCAGTAGGTTCTCATAACTATTTATAAAGCCTTCAAGCCTATCTTTTTGTTATTTTTTATGTCACTGGGATATTTTATATTTCAGTATTTTATTAAGGTTCATCTCTTCCCATGCTTCTAGTGGTTTCTTGAGTAAGAATCACTAGTCTTGTTGTCAAAAAAGTTGCCATTTTTTAACTTGGGAAGTACTTTAGTACTTCCACTGCAAATGTGTTGTTGTGCATCCTTGTTGGTATTTGTTTCTAATCAACCTGTTGTGGAGTCTTGCTAGAGCTTCACTGAAGGTATCCGAGAGGTAAATGAAACTGAACTTGTTTGCCTTCATGGCAATTTTGGAAGCCGTATTTGTCAAAAACATTACTGTTTTCTGCACTTTATATTTTTAGATCAAAGCCATTAAAATTTTTCCTCCTTTTGTTGATTAGCAAAGGGATAACGAAACTTTGGACTTGTACTGAAGTACAAGAGTCTGCCTTTCTAGGTGGACTCTAGGTGATCCAGTTGACTGTGTTGCACTTGGCCAATGCATATGAAGGAGCTGGTTTTTGTAGAGAGCAGCTTGGGCTTGAACATGTCTAAATAGCAGTCAAAAGATATCTTGCAGTGACTTTTAAAATTTATCCAAACTCCAAGAAAGACGGGGTAAGTTTTGATTGGGTTTCACTTTGTTGTGAAACAAACTGGGACCAAATAACATGAGAAGTCCCAACTTGGTTTTGTACTGAAATTCTGCATTCAACCTAACATGCAGTTAGTTTATTTCTACAATGATGGGCACTGACTTACTAGCTAATTCTGCCTTTATTAGGGTGACGTGCTGGTAATGTGGTATAGTCAGATTTTGGTATCTGCCCAGCAAAAATAAAAACTTCAGCTTTAATTTGTCTTACTTAAACACACTGTTCTGTCAAAGTTACATATGAGGTTTATAAAGATGCTTTAGAAGTCAATGTAAGTTGACATTTCAGATTCATTTCTGAGTAAAATGAACTCAAAATGAAACTTAGTGAAGAAAATGACTAATTAAACATGCAAATGGTTTGATGATTGAGAGCAAAATGAACAGAACAAATTATTTTTCATAAAATGTTCCTCCCTAACTAATGTGCAAAGCAAGAACACAAATTACTTCTAAGGATGTTTATAGTTTAAAAAAAAAATCCTGCAATTCAGATACTCAACATAGGCAAGATCTAAGTCTCTGTTCTCCCATTTCTGCCTGTTCTGTTGAACAAGAAACCAGGAACAGACTGAAGATACTTTTCTACCTGTTCAGTTTTCAGTGTTGGCTAGCTCTACAACCTTCTCTCCCCATCTCTAGAGGTCTTTAAGAATCCCCCTTTGGCAGATTTTTTGTATATCTTTACCCTGTCACAATACATAATGAGTATCTATTTTAGCCACTGTTTCTACGTACATTTTATCAGTTCTACATTTTCTAACTCCTACTTACATGTCTGTCTTGATTCTGTTACCTCCTGTGTACAGGCATGACTTCATTTAGAAAGAAGTTGTTGGCAAATAGTTTTTCTTTTCCCAGTCTCTGATTTCAGTATACAGTTATTAACTCAGTTCTTAACTTTTGTTTCTGAGACGAGAAATCTAGGTATTGTCCTTGATCCTCCCTCTTTTCCTTCTACACTCTGGTTTTCTCTCAGGCTTTCTCTGTCTACTCTTGGAATGCAGTCAGAATTTGTACTTAACATGGTATTGCCTCCTTTTTCCATGTTCATACCTTTTTTTTTCTTGCCTGGTACAGCTTCTTCTTATGGTCTTTCTGTATCCTCATTCTCTTAAGCTAGGTAATCTAAAGGCAGCTACTTTTCCTTGTTGCAGCAAGAGAATGGAGCTAAGTCTTTTGCTTCAGGACATAGAACTTAATACCCGTGTGTTTTGCCACTGGTTTCCCGTGACTGCAAAAAAGCCTTGTGAGACAAGGACATAGCAACCTGACCACATGAGGGGCAAAGACATCAGACACACGTACATAAATCAGTCAAATGGAGAATGTACTTTGCATAATACCAGTGTATTGGAAAATAACAGTATCGATGTTAATTGATTTACTCCTGAAATACTTACTAGATACTTTTGCTACTCTCATCTCTTTGGTATTTTGATGGGGAAGGTTTCTTGCTAGATGTTTTTATGACAGTTTACAACCTGTTTCTTGCCTATGGTCATTATATTATTAGCAGTCTTTTCCTAAGATCATATGCAGTCTGGTTCTACTATCAGATACAGTAATTTTCCATCATTCTCTATTTCAGCATTTGACATCTTTGTTCAGTTATTCTACTTTTACATGTCTCTGGTCTCTTGATCCTTGGGCCTGCAGATCCTTGCAGGATTGAAAATTTTTATAATACCCCAGCTCTCTGAAGCTGTCTTATACTGCGTATTGAATCACCTTCTCTTGTCTAAATGGTGTTTTTTCCATTTCCCACTTCTTCTCTGTGTTATTGGATGAAGCTGGAGAACGCTTTAATCCTCACTCCTATATAACATATATAAGTCCAGTTACTAGTGAATGGATATTAAGTGACTTTCATTTCTCACTATGCTTTTTAGTGTACTTTGCATAGTGTACTTTGCATTAGTATGTAATTTTGATATTTCATAGTGCTCACCTTTTGTTTGCACTGCCTGAACTAAATTTTTCTATGACCTGATAAAGCCTGCCTGTCTCAGCTAGCTCATTGGATTAATTCTACTTACCACTTTTGGTAGTTACAGCAACTGATACTAATCAAACAAGCTGTGGAGAGAAAAGTCTATATGACATACTTTCCCTAGAATTGTAGAATACAGAACTCTGAAGGGACTTGCAGTCTATTTGTCTTTTTTAAGGCAAGGTAAACTATACCTGTATCATGGCAGACTGTTCTTAAAAAATCTTCCAGAGATGGAGTTTTCACAGCCTATTCACCTACCATGGCCTGGTATGTTCTTACCCTTGCTCTTAGAGAGCTCATAGAACAACCCATGTTGGAAAAGGCCTCAGAAGATCACCTGGTCCAACTTTTCATGCGAAAGGGAGCCTAGAGGAGCTTATCTGGTATCCTGTCCAGTCACGTCTTCAAAACCTCCAGTGACAGGGACTCTACCATGTCCCTGGGGAGGTTGTTCCAGTGATTGATTGTTTTCACAATTTCTTTCTTATATCAAGATGAAACCTCTCCCAGTGCAACCTCTACCTATTGCCCCTTGTCTTGACAGAGGGAGAGCCTCCGTCCTCTTTGTGACCACCCTTTAAGTGGTAGAATACTGTGATGATGTTCCCCCAAATGTTCTTTTCTCCAGGGAGAAAAGACCTAACTCCTTCAGTCTTTCCTCACGAGGCAGGTTCTCCTGCCCTTAGATCATCTTTGTAGCCCTTCTTTAGGCCCTTTCCAGGCTGTCCACATCTTTCTTCATTTATGGGGACCAGAATTGTATACAGTACTGCAGGTATGGCCTGACAAGTGCTGAGTGGGGTGGGACAATCACATCTCTATCTCTGCTAATAATGCCCCTTTTGCTGCCATTTAGGCCTATTGCTCCTGTTCCCTGCAAAGAGAGTAGATTGTTGCCTTCCTCTTTGCATCAGTCAAGAGGAGCATTCTTCAGAATTTGAACAGTTAATAATTTTTCTCCTCAGTCTTTTCTCCAGCCTGAACAATCTCAGTGCTTTGCTTTCAATCTTTCCTTGTAGATGGTGTTTTAGAGACCCTCAGTCATGCCTGCTGCTCTTTGTTAGACTCTGGAATTGGTCAAAATCTCTTTTAAAATGTGCCTGAATTCAAGACAGTATTGCAGCTAAGGCCTTAGTTTTGAAAAACGTAAGATAACGGCTTTACTAGTCTTCTGGATCATAGTCATGTATGCTTTTTCCCCAACGGCAATGATACTCGCAATGTTGACTCACATACAGCTTCTGAAGCGTGTGGTTTCAGATCCTTTTCAGCAGAGCTGCCAGCCAAACATTCCCCAACCTGTAAGTGTGCTTACTGCTGTGTGTGCAAGCCCTGCACATGTCCTTACTGAATTGTGGTCTCCTTTTTCGTATTTATTTCCTATTTGTCAAGATCACTTTGAATTATAGCCCTCCTGTCCGAAACACTTGCAGTTCCTCACAGACTGGTGTAACTGCCAGTTTAAAAAGCTTCCTCTTTATTATACAACCCAGTTCAATAACTAATGCATCAAATAGTGTCAGACCCAGGGCAGAATCCTGCAAATGTCACCTTGATACAGCCTTGCTTATTGATAGTGCGTCAATGATAACTGCTTCTAAACAAGTTTTCCACCAGTTCTATACCATGTATGCACTTATTTCCTCTAGAGTAGGTAACATTCCAGCTCTAACCATTCTATGATTCTATGATTTACACAAACAAGCTAGAGATAGGCGAGAGAGTGTCAAAAACTCTACAAGATGGGTATCTGTCATCGTCATCTGTTGTCTCTTTCTTATGCACAAAGCTTGTTATTCTCTCAAAGCATGTTACCCTCTCACAGAAAGAAACTGATCTGACACAATTTATTTTCAACACAACTATGATGAGTGTTACTTCAGTCATGTAGTGGTTTGATTATTAGCTCTACGATTATTATTATTTTTTCTTTTTTAATAGGAACTGCTGCTAAACTGATTGTTAGGTAATATCCAAGCAATACTTTTAATCTTTCCCCTACCCTTTTATATTTGCCCCTGCCCAGCCTTGGAAGTTCCTAGAGATGGTTCAAAGAAGGATCACAGAAACAGAACTGAAGAAGAGTTATGATGTAGGACGGAACTCCGTTTATTAGAAAGAAAGTTGAGGTGACATAAGTGCCGGTGCCAAGGTACTTTCAAGGCTAAGGTGGTTGCTAGGCTCATACTAATACTAGGCTCAAACCTTTGGAACTGGGAAGGAGTTTTTTCTCTGGCTTGGGCTGACAAGAACTTTTGCTTCCTTCAGCAGTTACCAGTATGGTTTGCCTGCTGATGTCATTCGTCTTGGCTTAGCCAGCATCTGTCACTACTGAGAGCCAAACCCTTGTCTTTGCTTGGGACATACAGCTTAATCTTCTGTGAATGGAAACCTTTTACTGAAGTCTTTTGGATTTATGTACAGGTACCTGGATAAAATCTAATGGCCTCTTACCTCCGTAGGTTGATTAGACGATTTAATGGTCCTTTCAGTTCTTAAATATTGTGAAATTTAAGAGTAATCAAAGAAAAACTCTTCAGAATTTCTGTTTGTTTCATTTTCTGGCACTAACAAGTATTCCCTTTTGATTATTTTACTCCAAGTTTATATTAATATGCAATTCTGTGTTTGGTGGGAGAAGTCCATATTTCACACAATAAAAACAAACACTTCGCTGCAGCCTCCGATATGAAGCCACATATTGGCAAGTGATAATTGTGGGTAGCTGACTTGGAAATTCTTTTCATGCAACAGAAGATCCCTGTTAAAGGCAACTAATTAGATCAATTTCTGTTGGTTCAAGTCAACTGAGAGACTTTCTTGCTTGTTTTACAAAATCCATCTTTTATATATTCACTTCTTAAAAAGCATCAATCAATATAGCTGAATCACAATTAAAGACTTAAATTAATTGTAATATTAAACTCAAGAAATATGCATTTCTCTTAAACAAAAAAAGGTCTGAATGCTGTGATATTTTCAAGGTAGCTGAATACTATTTCATTTTTACTATCTGATAGACAGTCTGATAAGAATTCCTGCAAAAAGAACTCCAAAGGCATACTTCACCTTCTTGTAACCACTGCACTGTGACTACACAAAGCCCTGTTTGTGGAGTAAGAGAGTTGACCTCATCTCTTTTAGAAGCATCCTGAAAAGGAAAATTTGCCAGATCACTTACATAAAAATAGAAAATGTATTGAACTTTTTATCTTTTTAGGGAATTAGCTGTCGACCCTAAATGGCTAAAGACAAGACACTTAAATTTCACAGTCCTCTTTGCACTTTAAAGAACGTGATCAGTGCATACTCAAACCATCACCATGTTTCTCAGCCATAGAGGAGGACTAAATTGTCCCCTAGTAGGTACTGTTGCTCCGGTGACACACACATGCTGTGGAACTTAATCATCTCTCAAGTGGTTTGCAGCTGACAGCATTTGCTTGCTTCAGACGTAAGTCTCTCTCTTTCTGATAAAAAAAAAAAGCCAGACTTTTCTTTTTGAATAAGTGTACTGCTTATTTTTCTTACTAACACAGAGATGTAAAAATATATTAGAAATCAGAGGTTTTTTGTTCACTGAAAAACACCTTGTTCTTTTAAACTTTGCCTTGGTTGTATCTTTACATAATAATCTCTTTTCAATTAAAAGACTTTAAAGAATTTCCACTTTTCTTATGCTTTTTTCCCCCTGCTTTACTCAGCTATAAGGCAACTTGGTTGACAGAGCCATTGATGTCTTGTGCCCTTGTGTCAGACTGATTTTATTGGTAATATTCTCACAATTTAGCTAGGCATTTCATCGGCAATATTCTCACATTTAGTCAGGCATTTCATAGGCTTTGTGCTTGATCGTACAAACCTCACACTGGTCCAAGGCCAGAGAGGGATCACACTTTAACCTGCCGTTATCTGCACCGCTGACTGCCACAGTGGTGGCACATGAATTGGTGGGTTTTGGCTAAAAACTGTGATTCCCATCCCACTGTCTTCCCGAGCTGCTTGAAAGAGCATCCTTAGCCACTGGCCAGGCTTCTCCTGCTCGTCTCTGTGGTGGCAGCACTGCCTTGGGAGACAAGCCGTGCTGCTTTCTCCTTATCACTCCAGGAGTCTGAGTTGGTTTTAAAGCCAGAAAGGAAGAAGTAGAAAGTCCAGCTGCTTGAAGGAGTTCTGCTTTCTTTCTTAATCTATGACTGATAGAATAATTTTCTTCATCTTTCTTTTTCCTCTTGGTGTACGAGTTGGAAATGCTCCAAATTGATAGCTTAGAGAAAGCAGAGGTGAGACAGGGAAGATTAGAATGAACTCGGGGGAAAGTTTGGTTTGGGGCCCAGGGGTTTGACGTACACAGAATCATGAACTCTTGTAGCAGAAGCTGAAATTAGTGTCGTGTTTCACGTTAATCTAGCTGGGATTCAGATATGCCTAATACAAGCATACCTTTACCTCCATCATTTCGCTCGTTCATGATCATGTTTAGTTGTCACAAAAAGCTGACAGAAAAGTGCATTCTTAATCATCATACAAATATCACACAATAACTAGTCCTCAGATGTACGTATTATAGAAAAGTTGTATAGTGAAGTGAGCTTGTGTGCACAAGTCCTAAAAAATTACCTATCACACTCAGTTTACACAGAAAAGCCAGTATAAGAGTGTTTCTTTGTTGATAAATGAAGTATTAAATCCCTCTAGAACTATCCAGCAACAGGCTGCTTTTTAGTCAACAAACTGCATTTCCTTAGCACAGAGACTGAAATTTGTTATCTCTATTAAAATGGCTACCAAGATTAAAGATTACAGGAAATATGCAAGGGTGTATTTACACTCAGGGGGGTTTCCTTACTCCTACTCCAAATACTAGTTCTTACTCAGGAGGGCTGTGCCTGGGGGTGCAGTTCTTCCAAGAACTGGGTCACGCTTTTAACCACTGCAAAATTTTTCTGTTAGTTTCAAGTCTTGCTTTTGCCAACTAGGCAGAGCAGAGACATTCCAAACAGAGCATCCAAAGGACACTCTGTGTCTTTTATTTTTCACCAAATGTATTAATGTATTCTGTGTAATGTAATCTTTGCAATGTATTGAAATAAGTTTATTTTTACTTTTCTCCTACAGCTTTTCTGGTCCTACATCTGATTTCACATTGGGAAATAACAGATGTTCCCTTCCTCCCATAGGTAGGAACATCATTAGCATGTCCTGACTCCTCTTGGAGCATCATGTCATTATAGAGGTTGGGAAGTCCTCAAGAATCTGGTGGGAACATCTCAAGTGAACAGAAATGGCTTGATCGTTGGCTGGCAACTTGGGTGCCAGATTTGGGGAAAGAAGCCTCTTTTAATGAGTATGAGGAAAAGTCTTAACTCTAGGGAGAGAGGATCTGATATTCAGGGATTGCCTTAGGCTGTCCAGTTCATACACTGGGCAAAGCTGGCAAGTTAATGAAGTTAATGAGCTATTATGTACATTCTTCAGGGACAAGGGAAATTAGGAAAAAAAACTTAGGAAAAGTCAGATCCCCCAAATCAGAACACAGTAAATGTTCTTTATTAAAAAAAAAAAAAAAGATTTTTTCTCTCTTTTAGTATTTGACCATTTCTACTGTCCATAAGCTTTCAAAGTGGTCTTGGTGAAAAGAGTGATTATTGTGAAGTCATCAAGTTAAGGACCATTTATGAATCTGGATAACATACACAAAAGAGCTCAAGGTAGCTTACTTGATAGTATATGCTCAGTTTTCCTTGGGAAGGATGGCATTTTAGGGACTGCAGAACAAAAAGGTTTTCTGGCAAACAGGGAAGGAGTGGTTGCTTTCTGAAAAGAAAAGTCAGGGTATTCACGTAGGTTTCTGTGATGCTAGAAATGGTCTAGAAATCAGCTGAGTGGGTGTCATTGCTGTATCAAAATTGTTTGTGAGAACCTCAGGACCACCTTGAGAGACTGAAAGTTACAAATACAAGAATGGACTAACAAGAGGAAGAATAAGTTTCAATTGGTCCTAGTTTCAATGTCCACCTGGTATTGGAAAGATGAAGGGAGTTTTCACCTGAACCCTTATAACATCTCCTTAGTTAAGATATCCTTCAGAGTAGAGAGAGAACATTTTGCTGGTAGTTCACTGTCCCTCCACACATGAGGATCACAAAAGACGTTTAACTTCAGCCCTTTCGGTTGTTTTGCAGAAGCCTCGCCTTTCAGATTTGGCACGCAAAGCAAACACAGGGATGTAAACTGAGCTACTTGTTCACAAAAATCTTAAACCATAAAGATACCAAGTTTCCTCTTGGGTGAGGTGAATGCAAAGCCAGTATTTCTTATGTGGTTTTTGTTTAAAACTGCTACAGTTTTGAACACAAACCGAGTAAGATATGCTCAAATTTACTGTTTGTACAGCTTTTTTCTCATCTATACTTTGGATCTTCTGCATGTTCCTTTTCTCAAGGGAATGAGACCATGAGTTTTATTTCGACTTTATGACAACTTTGTACAGCCCTAACTGTTACTGAAATACATGATGAACTGGTAAGAAAACCCCAATATTTATTTTAAAACAAACAGATACTATTTGAATATTATATTCTGAGTGGAAGCTAAAAATATTAAAAGTAATGCTCCTTTTCAAAGAAAAATATTAAAAGTAATGCTCCTTTTCAAAGGAGTAGGCAATAATCTAAGTTCAGAAAACAACATTGCTTCTGTTGTGTACCTAGAGTTCTGTATGGACCAATAATTAAAAATACAATGCCTTTTTGTTTAAAAAAATATATTTCCAACTTCCATGTGTGTCAATCAAACCAAAAGGATTACCACCTTTTTATAAATTTAAAACAGTACTTCATATGCATCCAGCTTTTGGTTTAATGCCAGCCCTTTTCATTGAGTGCTACATTATTATGTTCTGAACAAAAGTGTATTGATCAGTTCAGCAAGTTCCTGGATAAGTTTTTGTCCTGTTTCCTCATTATTATCATACCAATTTCCACTTACTACTGCCCAAATGCACTAAATAGAAAAGTTGAATAAAAGTTTAATTGAAACTTTGTCCTTACTTCTAAAGTGTCTTATGATGGACTTCTATACTCTGTTGTAGAAAAAAAAAAGATAAAATAAAGGAAATAATACTGTAGAGAGAAGCTAGCAGGGATTTTATGAGGTGATGAAAGCAGGCTGATTTTCTGTGGGGTTTTTCTGGGTTGGGATTGGGTTTTTTTCTCCCCTCCTTTTTCTGGGGCAGCGTAAGGAAACCTAGCAACTTGGCGAAAGCATTGCACATTTAACACCCAGATCAAATATTTTCAGCTTAAAAATAGTCATAATGACTTTGTTTCTGCACACTTTGAATATGAAGGGGGACTGTCTTAATTGATACTGAAGACTAATGAGCAGTAATGAATCAATCCAATACTATCCTGCCTGCTGCAATTACTTGTTAAATCTGTCATATCAGTTTTGTCACCTTGCACCTTTTTTTTTTTTTTTCAGAGGTTACCTGCAAGGTCATGACTTACGAGAAACTGCTGAGGATTTGGTTTTTTGTAGACTTCATTATTTCACACTAAAGTAGTTGACTACAATACAACTCATATTTGAAATTTGCAAAACCTGTTAGGTACTTTGTATAGTTTTATTCAAGAAAGTTGTAATTTCATGCTGATTCTTGGCACGCTTTAATAAATTCACTATTAATAGTTTTGCTGTATAACTAGATATTCAAGTTAAATACGTGGTGGATCATTAAATAGAAAATCATATTCCACATTTGAGGCCTTTGTCACTTAAACAGGGCAAAAAAAAACCCATTAATTTTCTGGTTTTCTGTTTGGTTTTTTTTTCATTTCTGAGCTACCAATTTGCAACAAATTGAAACACAAAGGACTTCATTACCATGCTCATGTAATGAAATTATGTACCTGTTTAAATATTAAGAAACCACCTCTTTTTAAGTATTGCAGTAGACTTCCTTGCCTGAGACACTTGTGGGCATAGTACTTACTAGTTGACAGTATTATTACTACTACTGTCTAATTACCTATCATAGAACCGTTCATCTGCTTACATCTTGGAGTTCCACTATGTCTTGACTAGTAAATTAAGCAGGTGCAAGTTCATCTATTGTTTGATTTTGCAAAAGCTTCATAAACAAATTCTCTGTCTCCTAAGATGCACCGGTGTTGTGTTTACTCCCATGGTCTTCAAATTTGGACAGCTTTGTAGTCCTACTGACTGAAAGGCAAAGACCAATTCTCACGTTTTTTATTAAACAAAAATGGGAAAAATGCTATTGAGACTTTTTGACTAAGTCACGAAATATATTTAGCATTTGCACAAATGCATGTGACAGATGTAGTATTATCTATCCGGTTGTCTGGCTTCATCAAGCACTTTTTTTTATGCGGTTCTGGATGCTAAAAGAACAAAAGCATTATTAAATAGATGGAGATGTTAATATCCAAACACCCCGAGTAAAGAAATGAAACAATCTACATACAAGTAACATGTATCATACCATTTTGCCACTCAGAGTCCCCTAGCATAGAAAGCTTGTGTCTTCTGTATTCTCTTACAGATGTTAAATACTGACTTCAGGAAGTCAGTCAGTTTTTCTGGGACAAAGGTAGGAAGATGGTTATGACAGTGATGGCAAAGTATTGAGTGTTTTGTAACAAATTTAAGTTAAAAGATTTGTAACTTATTGACACTGTCAGTCCAAATATTTGTGTCAATCATGACTCCTATGCAAATAACTTAAGATGTTTTTTCCCCTAGATTTAATAACAGCCAAGCAGTCCATAATTGTCCTATCATAAGCCATTGTTTCTCCCAACATTAGCTATTTTCTACTGCTGTAGGTATTGCAGAATTAAGCATTGTTCATACTGTAAGACCCACTAGTACTTTGCATCTTGAATGCAGGTAAATGCCATCTCCCAACAAGACAGGGACGAGACCCCAGTACACAATGCTGTGTAAACTTCAACTCCAATATGAGAATTGACCGTAACTGCAGGATCCACACTCCCCTCGAAGCTTCCATAAGCAATTCAGGATTTCCAACATTCCCAACATCAGATCTCACCCCAGGCTATAAGGGACATCATTAAAACTAAACATTTCAGCCCATACTCTACCAAATCATAACTTTAAACCTAATTCAAACCATTTATAATTGTTGCCAAATGACTCTGATGCAATGCTAAGCGGGCCCCACTCACCCTTACCACTATTAGTTCTGTTATGGTTTGAGAACCCATAACAATTTATTGTCGTTTAGACAATTATTCTATCACCTGATGACCCCTCCCCACCTGGAAAGGGGAATCGGGCAAAACAAGGAAACACAAGTGTTGACATATAAATAGATTTAATAGGATAAGACTAAATAATTAACAATAATACTAAAGAACCAGTATTGATCCTGATACTAGTATAAAATGTACAAGGAATGTACTCAGCCACATATATCAGCAGGAAGCTGTGCACTCCTAACTGTGGGCAGCAAATGCTGGACACTGCAAGTGCCACAGCCTTGGGAGGAAGGGAAGGGCTCAGGGGTCTGGCACCAGGGCAAGAAGTTCTCTAGGCAGCTGCCATAAAGGGAGCGAGCGCGCTACACAGCAAACTTCCTAATTTATATTGAATGTGATGTTCATGGTATGAAATAATCTTGATGGCCAGCTTGGGTCAAGTGCCCAGGTCTCGCTCCTCCTCATCCCTGCACCTGGAAAGGCTCGAAAACACCAAGACCTTGAATCCAACATAGTCAGCTGGCTATAAAGTAAATATGTTAACGAATTCAGGCACCAGAGTCTTCTAAAAGTGCAGTTTTCCCAAGCATTAGAAGAGAAATTAGTCCTGTGTCACTCAAACCAGGACAAGTTCTCACACTACTTCTCTTAACCTCACGCAGTGCAGCAGCAAAACAAGCTCTTACAGTTCTGCTGTCTTAAATCCTAAGTGTAACGTTGATCTTAGCTAACTACAGCCCAGTGACCGCTAGATGCCCAATGACCTGCCATGAATCTTTCATTGCTAGCACTTGCATCAGCACCAGAGTCCCTGCAATTGCCAGGATAAATGTAGATCTTCAGTCCCTGTTGTCCCTAATTCAAACCCTGACACAATCGGACCCAAACCCTGGCCTTAACTTCAGGCCAGCAACCTATACCCCGAGCCAAAGCCCACTCACCAGCTCCAGCCTCCTGCCCAGCCTTGCAGGCCTAGTGGTAAGCCTAGCTTTTCAGCCCTGGGTTTCACTGGGAAAAAAAGTCTTCAGCTATGTCCTAAACCTGACTTTTAGGGGAAATTTCATGTAGTGTTTGGGATTCATTGTTCTCAAGGAACTGTGTACTGATTTTGGTGAGCAAAGTTAGATTAACTCTTAGCATTTCCATAAAACATTCTCATTTCAAATACTGCCAGTAAAGCAAAATTACTTCATACCACCATAGGTTAGCTGGAGTACATTTCTGTTAACTGAGCTATATTATTGCCCATTTAAAGTAAACAGAAGCAGCAAAGGAAGCATGCTGTTAATACTTGCCATATTTTATTGTTATGAAAAGTTACTAAGTTGCTTTTCTGCAAAATTTCATTCTCAGATTTGACAAGCAGTTGTTAAATTTTAGCTGTGAAGAACTAGATTTTATAGCTTGAAGCTATACAGCTTACTCAGAGTTGCTAATGGGAAAAATGGCTGGTGCAGAAGAAAAGTTGAAGGTTGTCTTTTGTGCCGACTGATACTTGTGAGCAGAGCTTCAGAACCACAAGATTATTCATGCCTTTCTCTGCACAATGATTATACAATTGTAACTTAGGGACTGAAAAAGAAATAGGTGCACTGATGTTTGAATAGTAATTTTCAATTATTAGTACTACTTCTTTCTGATGATTTTGGCGTGGAAACTGACACATGAAGTATTTTGCCTCATATTTTGTCTCCAGCAGGTAAGCTGTTCAGCTGCAATCTCGGGATCCCAAATAGATCACATTACTTTAAAACCAGTTACTAAGGTAGCTTTTTTTTTAAAAATAAATTACTTACATTTTCTAAGTAGTTATATGCAGAAGCAGTTTCACTAGCTGAATGAAAAAGCTGGTCATTACTATTTTTTAATGTGCGTTTAATAATGGGATTGGTAGGACTAACAGAGGACCTCTTATAGTACTAATTCTAACTTACTAAGAAACTTCACAGGTCACAAACTAGGAAAACTTGGTGGATTGCACTGAAATCTCACAGTGCTACGTTACTCAGTTTATGTCTCTATGAACACACTGACCTTTATCAGCACAAATGTATTATTGCACACGCAACTTGCTTCTTGACAAAGTCATCCTAAAAGGCTGATGGAATGCGATGCGTTACAAGGCTGCCCCTTTTCTAGTTTTACAGCAAATTCTTTCTGGTTGACTTAATAAGCAACTATAAAAGTAAATACACAAAATATAAGGAGACTATGCAGTTAAAAACACCATCTGCCAACTCCAGGAAAGAAAGAAGAGAGGGAATTATCCAGTAACAGCCCAGATAATCTGGCACAGCCAGAGCTTAAATGGGGCTGCTGAGCTGATGGGCAGAGTATGGATGGAGTCCCCAGGTGAGGCTGATCAAGGCCATTAAGTCCTATAAGGTCACTCAGCCTCCTAACAAAGGTATTGTCTCATTCTCCTGAGCCAAAGCTGTGTGTTAGCCAGCTTGATCACGGTGCACTGCAGAAGACAAAGCATAAAACTGTTGTGATGCCCAAAACAGTTGATGCTGTTGCTAAGTACAGGCATTTCCAACAGTTATGTGCAGTGTTGCCCCAAGAATTTCCCTAAACTCAACAAGCAGCTCAGCTGCTATAGAAAACTAAGGTTTTTTTAATCATTCACTTGGGTTTTGAGAAACCACTTGTTAAGCCACGGGATAAAGGTTTTGGCTTTACATGATAGTGAGTTTGGAGGTGTAAGATATCAGTGGCCTTCTCAGAGCTTCTTCCTTCCTTCCCTGATGCAACGAACCTGCAGGCAGGAGCGATTCCAAGCACTGCATCCTGATGCGCTTATGAGCTCGGTACATGCACACAGTGTCCAGGCCTCTCAGGCTGACTCCCCGCGACTACAGAAATATTCATTTGTTGTTAAAAACAACAGCTTAAGTTTACTTTAGCCCTCTGTGTTCTAAAATATGTGTTCTTGTCCATACTTACGTCAAATACTGGCGTTTTCCTTTGAAATGGCTTTTATGCTAACTGGTGCAAGTTGGCAAACCTAATTTCAGTTCTGTGAAAATTTTCACGATTTGGAAATATTTTTCATCCCACATTGGTACAAAATGTCAAGTATGTACCCATTTGTGAAGAACTAAAACCCCAGTAAAATCCCCAAATACTTTGCTTTTGGACACAATATGAATATTTAAAGTCAAGTTTTTAATCCTTTAGTGGCAAGAAGTAGATAGCGGATACTCACTGCTTCCATTTTCTGGGAGAACCCCCCTGTCTAAGAAAGTACTTTTTATACAAATCCTTCAATTAATTATGAAACTTGAGGGGATGTTGTGGCAATAATTTTATCTGTCATGGATAATTCATAACTCCAGACCTGCCTCCTGGTGGTAAGCGAAGAATATGAGTTAAGTCTCATCACACAGATCTTCAGTCCATGTAGACTGGATAAGGGAAGTCCGAGGGCTCAGTGAATCATTGCTCCTCATTATTGTGGAGCTTTCCTAATTATTTATCAATTCTGCTGTATACAATGAACCACATTGTCTCTGATATATATGTACAAATTCTGTCAACAGCAATGAGAACTGTACATGCCCCTGTCAAAGACTGTTCCTCCTTCAAAGTCTTTTCATAACCTTTCACATGGCATAGTTTAGTTAATCGTAGTCCTTACTTGCTTTATTATTAAATTTCAGTTTATTATTCTACTTTATTTTAAAGCACAGTCTTCTTGTATTTAAAGTTTTTTTTCCTCATTGTCATCTGTGAGAGTCTATTTGACATTCTGGATTAGAAATATTTTTCTTACTAATATTTTCTCCATCTCATAGTAGTTTGTTACAACTTAGGAGTGTTGGCATTTATTTTATTTTATTAGCCTATGTAGAGCTGCAAAATGTTGAGTTTTATTTTGTTTTGACCCTCCTGCCCAGAGAATTACGTGGAAACTGTAAAAAGATACAAGAAAAATATTTAGTCACATTTTTACCCTGTCACTTCTGACGATATCTATCTTAGTCTAAACAGGATATCAGTCTTTTAACCTAAAGCCTACCCTTCGGTGTGCATGCAACCTTTTCATTTCAGTGGGAGCAGTACGTGCTTGTTGAAGGACATGGCATGACCTTATATGCGTAACTTAGCTGCTTTTATAACTTAGTTTCTTTTTTGGGTGGCTGATTTTTTTTTAAGTCCCGAAGAAAGGAAAAATGACATTTTAAAGGACTTTCTGTTCACTCTTCCTTTAAGTAAGATAAAGCATTTGTCAGCGAATGAAGCATGCAAAGTTATGTACTGGAGTGAAATAATTATAAAAGATGGGCAATATCTAGACCCTTATACTCTCCACCCAAGGGGTCCGAGGAATTTAAGAATGAAGTGCCTGAGATGCTAACAAAAGCATGTAGTCTTTTTAAAGCCAACTGCTGTTGGAAAGCAGAAAATATGAATCTATCTTAAAAATGAAGTGATAACTTCTCCAGGAATCACACTGGCTTTCAGATGTTACAAGGGCAGCGCTGGTGTCAGGAGGGAGTGGCAGCAGCTGCAGTCGTGAGCGAAGTGAGCCCCGCTCAGAGGATGTTCGGGTGGTCTCATGATCTCGTGAGAAGAGGCTCTTGTGGGGGAAGGACCTTGGTGAGGTGCAGAAGATGCCTGTGGTGGGTTTCCAGTTGCTGTGGACGTGACATGAGTGAGTGGTGATTGCCTCCATGAGTGACCAGTGCTCTGTGGCAGGTTTGTCATCTTGCAAGGGACACAGCTGGGGAGGGTGAGGGAGCGTCTCATCCTGGAGTGGCCGTTACCAGTGCCAGGCTTCTATCTGCTGTGAGGGCAGTGCAGGCAGTGGGACTGCGTTCTCAAGCACATTGAACTGGTGTCAGAAGGTGTTAGATGGGATTCTAGCCTCAAGCGAAGGGACCCCATGGTGGAACCAGCCTAATCTTGGAGCAGCAGTGTCCCTCAAGGAATGCAGAATGCAGTGACTAGGAGCTGCAAAGAGGGACTTGTCACTCAGTCTGGCAATTCATGGAACTGGGCATGTGCTGAGGAGCTGGGGTACTTCTTGGGCTTCTGTTCTCTGACAGTGCTCACCCGCACTGAGCAGCTCTGGGCTTTCCTGGGAGATTCTTTTCCGACATCCTCAGATCCAGCCTCTATTGCTGGGAAAGGCTGATCCTGATTAGGGAGGGCCAAGTACCCATTCAGCTAGGGTTAGCAGTCCCAGAGCATAGGTCCCAGGGCACAGCTCTCAGAAGCAGCAGTTTGCTCAGAAAGGCACATGGAAAGGTGCCAGAAATCTGCTGAAGGCCATGTGGGACTCATCAACAGTAGAGCTGCACCACAGGGCACAGTTTCCAGCATCAAATGGAGCAACTTCCCCTGGCATAGCAGAGGCTCTACTAAGCCTCTACTAAGTCACATCTCCAGTGGGAGGATAAAGCTCTCCAAATCTCAGGCTGCAGGAAGTACCCGGTGCCTCTCAAAGGCTGGAGCAGGAGGAAACAGTGTCCTCACCTGCAGAAGGTGCACACTAGATGAGGAGATATTTTGCCAAGACAAGGAGCTGTGGGGAGTAAGAGAGCAAACTGCGCAGCATCAGGGAACATAAAAAAGATGTTGACGGCATCTTCATAGAGATCCTGCAGAGACAAAAGCATGAACCTGTAACTGCACAGAGGGAGGGCAGCCAGAGACCATGGTCATTGTGGGGCAAATGGAGAGTCCCAGGCTGGGAAGGGCAGGAAGCTTGTGACTCCTGGCAAGAGGAGGGTGGCAGATCTGCAGTTGCAGAACTGTTTCAGTGTGCTGGTAGCAGGCAAAGGAGAGAAAGCCATCCATGAGGAAGCAACAGAGACACCTGATGAGCCATGCATGAGCACCAAGAGGAAGTCATGTGAGACAGTAGTGGGGGACTCACCTCTGGAGTTACAGAAGGCCTAATTTGCTGATCTGACTTTCTGTCTAGGGAAATCTGTTGCTTGCTGGCATCTTGGATCCAGCATGTTACAAAGAAACTGCCAAGGGTTGTCTGGCCCTTGTACTATTTCTCGTGCTGCTTAATTACATTGGCAGCATTAACATGTCTGGGGCAGGAACCTTGAGCATGTCAGGAGTGACTGGAAGGCTTTAGGAATGAGTGTCAAAGGCATAGAGGCCCAGGTGGTGGTCTTTTGAGTCCTGCCAGTGCAGAGGAAAGGCTTGGGGAGGAGCAGACAGATTCCATTGGTTGAATAGCTGATGTCATTGAAAGGAATTTGGCTTTTATGAGAATAAGACCCACTTTGGACAGTAGGAACTGCTACAGCCAGAGATGGTGAAAGGGCTCTGCAAAAAAGGGCATGGGAGTCTTTTCAGACAGCAAGCTGAACATGAGCCAGCAGCATGCCCTGGCAGTAAAGAAAACCAACAGCTTCCTGAGCTGTATTAGCAGGATCAAGAGAAGGAATTATCCCCCTTTGCTCAGTACTCATGAGATCCCTACTTGTGAGATGACACCTGGAAAGCTGTGTCCAGTTTCAGGCCCCTCCATTGATAAACTGGAGCGAGTTCAGCAGAGGACAACCAAGATTGTCAGGAGGCTAGGGGAACTTGCCTTGCAAAGGGAAGCTGAAGGAACTGGGCTTGTTCAGTCTACAAGAGAAAAAGCTTTGCGAGACCTAACAACAGCCTTGCCCTAGCCATCACAAGGTTATCAAGAAAATGGACCAGGCTCTATCACAGTGCTGTGTGGTGGAGGACAAAAGACAGCAGGTGTAAGCTGAAGCAAGAGAGGTTAAGACTGGATGTAAGGAAAAACTTTTACCATGAGGACAATCAAACACTGGAACAATTTTCCCAGTGGGGCTGTGCGTTCTCCATAGCCTGAATAGGAAAAGCTCAGAGAAACCTTGTCTCATCTCACAGCTGATCCTGCTTTGAGCAGGAGGTTGGAGTAGAAATCTCCTGGGGTCCATTCCAGCCTGAATTATCCTGTCCTAATATGAATATCCTATGATCCAATGAATTCAAAAAATAATGAGCCAGTAAACTCACTGATGAACACCAGAGTATTTACATGTTGTGCCTTAACTTTCCCTGAACATCTTGTTGCAGAGTTAACAGAACAAGACATGAAGGTACTAGTTGTTCACATTCAGCCTGGAGCCTTGGCTTTAACATCAGGGAGGAGGAATTTGCTCTGAGTTGATGGATTGTGCACAGCAACAGTTGAAAAGTGCATGCCTGCTCCAATTTACCAAGTCTGCCAGGCTTCCAGTGGGGATGTGAAGGGGATGGGTGAAAGGGTTAGCATCTTAAATGGCCTGTTCTAGCTGCACCAGTATTTCTCTGTTAGACTCCTTCCCTCTGCGTGAGGGACACTAGCTTAAATGAAGATTAAATCAAGAAATATAGATTGCTTGAAAAATAGTGATGGGGGGAGAGCCGCCCTACTCTGCATCATCCAGGAGTTTCAAAAAGTTACCAGAAAGACAACTGTGGTAACTTACATGAATGTATTCATTAAATTAAGAATTTGGGTTGTGTATGTGTTTACACAGAAATAATGGGCTTAATAGTATTAACATGCCAAATGATGCATTCAAATAAATATACACAATGGCACTTGAACAGTTTCCAAAACTTTAATCTGTTGCTTTGAAAGTACTTTGCTAAGAATCACAAGTGTTATGCTTTATTTAATTTGTAGGGAAATCGTGGCACACTGAAGTAGTTTATCGAAGGTCACTTGGCAGACTGAGGAAAAGAATTCTGCTCTTCTGAGCCTCAAACCTGTGTTCTGTTAAACTGCAGGGAGAAAGCAAACTGAATTTTTGACCTGAAGTGGTCACCAAGCCAAAAGCTGGATATTGTAATATATTAAACTCTGTTTTCATTCTGTGATACCGGCACCAGTTAAACATGTAAGTTGAGCAATAACTGCATTACAGCTTTTGACTCTGTCTTAAAATGAGTTATCCATTCATACGATGAGTGTCATACTGACCTGTTTACATATTTCTCACAAAACTGTATTCTCTCTGATTTGCAACAGCTTAAAAACATGAAATTTTGGACAAATATCCCTAAAGAAAGGCAGGTCTTTGGCAGCCTGTTTAGCAAAACCATATTTTCCTTCATATTCTTCCTCTCTCATCTACATTCACGCTGTCCTGTACATATGGCCAAACATTTGCCATGGGAGAACTTTTTCTTTGATGAGGCATGCCCACAAGCTCTTCCCCATTTTCCACTCTTTGGAATGAAGAACCAAATACTCCATATTTTTTATTCTCCTCAACCTTTTAAATCTGACCATTTAAATCTATACCATTCATTGTTTTGGGTGAATTTTGTTAGTTCCTTTTGAAGGTATCTGATTATTCTTCTAGTGTTTAGCCTCAGGAGTCTCTTCTGAGCAGTACCTAATATTCCTTCTTATGGACAAGCCGTGTGCCTGCAGCCACTGAAATGGGCTTTCAGGTATCATCAGAGCAGCTTTCACTGGTGCCAAGCAGTGACTTTCTTGGGCCGAGAATGACATTCTCGTACATTGTTGTAACTATTTCTGTCATGGTGGAGCAAAACTCCACAGAGACTGTACTTCCTGAGCCTAATTACTCTTGCTTGAGCATGATTTACATTACAGGAATATCACCAAAGAAGTCAGGATTGGCAATGCACACTTTGGCCTCAGTTAAATATTCTTGATTCTTCTTGTTGGCATTGGTGTAGTTATGCATATTGAAAGACTTGGCCCTTTTTGCCACATCTGGCATAAAGTGCTTTATCATCTGGCATGGTTTATCCGGATGCAGCTGCACAAATTTCACCAGGATGTTATTTTGCTGTTGGCAAAGGCTGCCCTCCTCAACACTTCAAACTTAATTGAACACTGTAGTACATGTCCTGTTATTTGAAGTGGTGTTTGGAAGTGTCTCTTGGCTTCGCGCTTTGGACAGGCCCAATGTGATACCATGAAGCTTCAGTATGAGGGGAGAGGCCTTGCTATGAGGGCAGTTACTTAATCTTTCTTTCATCTATTGATGAAGAAAGCTTCCCAAGGCCTCAGTAAGAAATGCTGTCCTTGGTGTAGATCTCTATTAATATATTTTTCAGGACAAAGACACAGTCCAGACCCATTCTGAGTTTCCTGCTGAGGTTGTCTTCCATTTTGCTTGAGTCAGAAGATTAATCCCAGATTAATATGTAATTATTTTCTAAGATACAGCCTCTCATGACTTTGTTGATGGGCAAGCTTTCAACTTTTTATGTTGATAGGCCAAGACGTTTAAAAAGTATCTCCCCTCTTCACAGTGGTGTCAGAAAGATGCTATAGATACACCAATATAAAAAAGTTAATTTTATTTTAGTACGCCTGTAACCATCAAGGTCTTTTCTGTTAGACTGAAAGTGACCATCACTGACTGCTCTGCAAATTATCTCCATCCCTGAGGTTTGTCTTCAGAAGACATTCTATTCAGCTTCAAAGTCCAGGATCATTCTTGAGGTCAAGGATAATTTTTTTAGGTGTCTTTCATAGAGTCACACAGTGAGAAAATACTTATAAACAAGTACTCATGGGAGAAAGATGGCCATCCACAGCTCTTCTTAAGATACTTTGTCTATATGTACATTCACAACCACCCTTCCACCCTTCTCCCTGGGATTATTTGGAAGTTTTGTAGTTCTGGGGCTGAGAAGCACAGTGGGCGTGGGATGTATCTCTTCCTTTTAGACCAGCTGGTGCAGGATGCTGGGAAGGTCAGGTTGTCTGCACACCTTATTAATAGTGTTGAGGGAAAAAAATGACCTTGGGAACAAATGTGTCTATTGGTATATAAATCTGTAACTAAGCATGGCATTTTTAAAAAGAATAGTTGCAATTCGATACCATGTCTATCACATTATCTAACTGTATGAACTCTGCCTCACCCATGGTATCATTCTTACCATGTCAGTTACAGAAAATTAAGTAGGAGTGTGAAAAACTAAGTGAAAAGACTCAAACAACATTATGTACACTTTTCAATTCAGTTGTTTACTTCAAAAGTGGTTACTCGTCTATTTTAAAACAAAATAAATCATATACACCTTCTTCCTACAACAAAATAATTATCTCCCAATACTGAAATGGTTGAAGAAATAAAATGTAAGCATTACGGCCAAAATTGCATGCTTTTATGATCTCAGCTAGAGAGGATTTTTGGACTAAAGGACTGACTTAACTTCTCATTTTCCAACTTTACTACATCAAAGTGAGTGACTAACAGTCAGAGATGACAATAAGCAGTTAGTCAAACCTAAATAGAAGTAGTTTAAGTTGTCAGCAAAGCACCAGAGAGTCATCTTCCTGTGTTTCTTATCCAATTAGTACATACTTAAATAAATTGGAAAAAATGATTGTAAAGCTATGAAGAGAGTGAAGACTTGTGCTTTTGACATAGTTTTCAGTTGTCATTTCAGGGCATGTTGATTTTCTATTTAATTGTGGGTTCAGTTAGAAGCTTTGGTTTCAAATTTCCCCCTTGGTCACTTAGTTCAGTTCCTATGAAGGCAGGCAGAAGGGAGTTCACACAGTAAATATTTTTGCAAACTCTCCTTTCCAAGTTTCTCTGACTGTCATAATGGCATACTTCAGGGCCCTTCTGCTATTTTTAAGGAGGCCTGACAGGATGGAATTTGGGAACCAGAGAAACTCTGGGATGACTGAATGAGGAGCAAAAGAGACCTGAGAACATGGGGAAGGCAAAACTCCTGACTCACTGTAGTGTTGGAGAGCAGAGGAGCCCCCAAGGGAAGTAGCTCCCAAGTGGATGAGGCGATGGTGCTCTTTGGTGCACAGATCCAGTGAGGTTACCGCTGCAGACCACTGCTCGTCCCTTCTGTGTTCTTCCCATCCGCCTTGTGCTGGAGTTGGGCACATGGGGAGTACAGTCTTCACACTATGGGCAAACTGCTCCTCATTGTTCCTTTGTTCCAGGTCCTTCCCTCCTACGCTGGAGCCAGCAGACCTTAAAGCCCAAGGTCTCTGCCACAGCCCTGAAACCACAGAGCTACTCCAGCTCAGTTTTCTGGCTCACTCGTACTCACCAGATCCTCAGTGTGCCTCTTCCAGCTGGTGTGGCGGACTCCACCAGCTGTATTAACACTTCACAATGTTTTTGGAAGCTCCCAGTTCCAGAGCTGAGGAGTCTCGATATAGACAGAGATGTGGAAATGTTTACAAAATATCTTGAATGAAATCAAAACTCCTTTGCTTCTCTCACCTATGCTTTAACAGGGATTACTAATTAAAAAAAAAAAAAAAGGCAAAACCAAAACGATGAAAATTGTCTCTAATATTTGCTTTTTGATTATACTTGTGAAAGAGTGAGTCATAGCAACCCTGCACGGAATCTGCTGTTTACTTCAAAATGCAGGTCAAACACAGCAAACCAAGCTGCCAAATGATACATTTCTCTTTGACACCACGTGTTCCAGCTCCTCTTGAGGCTCTCGGCATCCATACCCTCCAATCAGGACACTATATGTTGCTTTATGTTAACATTAACATAGGAGACGGGGGAAAAGAGGGAAGATCCTTAAGACGAGAATGCCCATGGTGTGTTTGGATAGATACGGAGGTCACATTTTTTACTTCACAGCGGCAATACTGTGCGCCCTCCCCCATGAAATTATACTCACTACTGTAGGAGTTAATCCCGCATTGTCGAATCTTTTGGGAAGTGACCATTCCTTCCATTTTCTGTGCAGGCAACAGCACCATTTCTGATTCTCCTTGTGGGGATCAAGACAAGAAAGAGAAGATGCAGATAAGCTGTTAGTGCGTTCTGCTGGAATGAACCATATACTTCCAAAAACAAGCTCTAGACTATACAGACCGGGACATGATTTTTTCTGGATCATTCCTGGACCCATTGCTTAAAAATTGGATTCTTGTTCTTTGTAAGGCTTTTTGCTTTGATGGGCCTTCCTGGACTTATTGTTTAATCTCTAGAACTTCAGCTCCTCCATCTAAAATATGGTATATTATCAGAGCAACCTGGGGGATAATCATTCTACTTTGCTCAAGAATTTGAGATTTCACAATCTGACTTCATTTCAAATTGGGCAACAGCCAGATATTTTGAAATTCTCAGAAAGAAAAGGAGAAATAAAACAGATTGATCAAAACATTTCAATGTAATGTTTATATTAAAAGATATTTTAATATCTTAACAAACATTTGATAAAATTTGGAATTTTTAAACAGAAAATCCATGTTTTATTTCAGGAACATCTTCATGGAATATTTTGAGGCTCTTGGAACTACTTTCATTGTTTCTTAAAGGAAGTTTGCATAAAGCAAACATGGTTTTGAAAAAAATTTATTTTCTCTTATGAAATCTCTTTGTTAAGATTATAGACATGTATTATCTTTGTTTATTGAGTAGATCTTCTATGAACTATCACAAAACTAGAAAGAATTGTAAGGTTTGGTTGTGGAAGCTTGGATGGAAAACGTGAAGCAGAACATCAGCTGAAGCAAAAGGTTATTAGTTTTACTGAAGTTTGCACTCAGAATTGTGGTAGTCCCAGCTCAGTGTTTTCAGCCATAAACATCTGGTATAACAAGAAGGCATCATGCACTACCTCTTACTCATTTCTGAAGTGCTCAGTTAGACAGGCATTTTCATTAGGCAGTTCTTTATGTGTGAACATGTGTTGTCTGATCATAGGCACAGGGTTTAAAATGTAATGTTGACTCCTGTATAAGCACCCTATAAACCCTGAATATATTTTAAAATACGTGTGTTTTAAGCAAAGCGTCTGGGTTATGTTGTGCTCAGTATTCCAAATGATCAGATTAGATGTTCAAGCTTAAATATTCAGGATTTGTTTTTTTAATTTCCAAGGAGCTAATTAAAGTCATAGCTAAAATAATTTACATCTCAAAGCAAAAAATTTCCCTGCACAACAAAGTGAATATGCAGTGGTTCAAGCTGCTTGCACTAAAAAACTTAGAGGAAGTGAAGAGATGTAAGATATCTTGGTTCCTAAAAATACAAACCCTTTAAAAAAGATATCTACAACTTTTTGGTACCCTTAAAAATATTTGGCATGCACTTTTTTTGAAGCCACATGGAAATTTTCCTTGTTATCTGAATTTAAAACTGGTTTGCATCAAACTGATAGTCTGCCTCTCTTAGCTGCCTCCAGTAATTTTTTAGTAGGCTTGTGTGTGGTGTGTGTGCTTAAGAAAACAACATTAGGTTGTGCTATCTGATCTTAACATGCTGTACTGTTGTGGTGAATTTCTTAATGCACCAGGGTGTCCATCAGGCCCCAGATACAACCACAAAGCCAAGCCAGTGACGCAAATCAGCAGCTGATATAAACAAGTTGACAAAAACCAGAAACTAAGCTAGGAGTGAACCTCCGGAGATGCTTCTTTTTTTCTCTTCCCTTCTCTTCTTTTTTTCTTCTTCTTCTTTTTTTTTTTTTTTTTTTTTTAATAAGGGAAACATTTCTCACGACTGAAATGCTTTTGCATTTGCCTCCAACTACACAATTAACCTAAATTTGGCTCTGTAATGTGCAAGTTTATGAGAGAGAATGTGATGCAGCCTGCTTGTAATTAGTTTTATAGACAGTGTGTCCTGACTTAGCATGTTTGTTGTTTTTTAAAAGTACCCTGATGACCTCTTTTCTTATTTATATGCCACTTAATAATCCGTAAGAATACTTACAGAAGAGACCATAGTGCTTTACTGAAGTCTGGTAATTTTGTCTTCATCTCTTTACTGTTAGGTGATTAAATGCGTATAATTACTTTCTTTACAGTTAGAAATCTCTCTCTCAGTTTCCTTCTTTCCAAACTGTACCCTTCTTTTAAGGGTATATGTAGCACTTTATTGTTACGATTTAGTTCACACTCCTTCTAAGCACAAGCGTCATCCCATCTGGATTTATATTGGGCATGCTTCGCTCGTTTATTTACTGCAGCTCCATATTGTTAGTAGTGCTAAGCATGAATGCTGCTTAGAGCAGCAGAACTGCTTTCTTCCACGTGGCACCCTGTCCTGTTTTCCTCCTCTTTCCAGGCAAGTAAGACCTTCGAGCCCCGGTCCAGGTTTGTCCCTGTAAGTGCATCTGCGGTGAGGCAGTTGCCTGGTGCGTTGCAAACTGCTCACTTGTCAGGTACAACCAGGCCAGCAGGAGCGCAGCGGAGACGTGGTGGCAACTATCCACCTCCTCTCTTTTCTCAGAATAGTTGCTGTTTATTCCACTGTGTATTTTTATGAAGTTGTTCACTTCCAAGTACCTTACTCTGTATAAATAAAACATTATTAAATGTGATTTTAACACTGTTTTCAACCAGCTTATGTCTTGTACTAAGTAAGTTCCCTCCTGGAAATGTGTGGTTTTTCTTCTACATATTTATGTCTGTCCTGGTTTGAGGTAAAACAGAACCAATTTTCTTTTCAGTAATTTCACTTTTCTGTTAATCCTCTTCTAACTCTCTGAAATTAACGGCGTATTTCATAGAGAGTCTGTCTGAAAGCACAGTATTCTGAACTTACTTTACTTTATTAATCTCCAGGTTTTGCTTTCTTTTGAAGAGTATGGCACGGGCAAAGCAGCAGATACAACCTGCTCCTAAAGGCTGACAGTGTTTCAAGGTACGGCAGCATGAGATACATCGAGACTCCCCAGTCTGTTTCAGACTGACGCTCTGCTTTAAAGGACCTCAGTTTCGTTGATTAACCTTCGTTTACAAACTAGAATAACGGTATTTACAAAACTTAACATGTGTTAAGTAGCTAACATTCATTAACACAAATTATTTTGAAGAATAAAAATGTTTGCTGTTGCATATGTAGCTGCAGTGGAAAATAGTATTTCTCTCCTGCTAGGGAAATGCATATATGACCATGCTAATAGGTCTCATCATGCTACAAATCTATTCCTATTAAAAAGATAATAAATAGGCTGTAAAAGCTCTGTTCCTCAGGGCTTTCATATCATGTATCCAGGCCTGCTGGAAAATACAAGAAAAGTTGTCAGTCGGGCCGCCTGGAAGTGAATGTCTTCTTTTTCGTAGTCCAGATAATACTGTAACAGGAAATGAGTTCCATATGTGGCATACACATGTGTTACGAAGAGCAGGACATTTTTTGTATCTATTAATAGAGAGATGTCATCTACTGGATATTATAATTTACTGAAGAGTCCCCAAGGTTAGTTAGGAAATGCTAGCAGTTGTTGCAATTGTGACCTTTTGCAAAATTGCTTTTATTGCACTTTCCACAAAATTTAGCCTTCTGACAGAAAGTGGGTTGATATACAAAAGGTAAGGAAACTGCAGTTCGTATGTCTTTTTTCTGATTGTCTTTTATCCACCAAATAATTTACAGATAATATTGCCTGCATTTTTCTAGTCTTCTGTCGTTATCATCCCTTGATCTCAATGTAATGTAGAAGATGATAAGTAGGTATTTTTAGAGGCAAACATGTGGAGAGTTGAAAGGGTCTGTAGAGTGAGACTGACATTTTTTCTTTGCCATCCACTTTTACTATTTTATTATCAACTTAAAAAAAAAAAAACAGTGCAAAAACCTAAAACCTAGGGCTGCTGTGCTTAGCTCTGTTCCATTTTAGGAAAAGGTTCCTGGGATTTAAATTCTGATTTAAAGATTATGTATTCAGGTTCCAAACTTACTTTTTCATGCCCAAGAACATATTCTTCCAACTGCTCAGTGCATTGCAGTATTAGTAATACACAGTATAGTGCCATATATGCACTGTATAAGATAATAAATAACATTATCCACTCTGTCTTGTTGCTTATATCTCTGGATTTTACATTTTATCTGTTGCAAGAAGTGCTGTTGCAGTTTGTGGAACTACCGTTTGTGAATCACTGTGTAAGGGAACAGTTCCATGTGTGTGGCGTTAGCCAGGTGCTGTCAGGCTCCTGTGGCAGATGTAGACAGTGCAGGGTCATTGGGCTTTGATCCCTCAGATGCAGATGGGAGGACGTTGAAGCTCTGTCTGGGTATAAGCGTGATCAAACTAAAGTTGGTATCTGCAGAGATAAACCAAAACGAGTGGACAAATCATGTCCTTAAATAAAAGTCTGAGAGGAATTCTCATCTTCTTGGGCTCCAGTTGCTGTTCAACTTTGAAACCGTGTTATTTTTAACTGGTAATGACAGCAGCAGAGCAGTTCTTGTAGATAAGGTTCTCACCGAGCAGCTCAAGCAAAATCCACGTTAACGGGTGCTGGTAGCCCTGTAACTTGTATGCTCAGCCCCATTCTGCATGGTCCCTATCTCCACTCCTGACAACTGAAAGGAGAGGTTGCGTTGCTAGTGGGCTACCAGAATGGTGACAGAGTGGGGTATGAAGCCTTGGGCGGTCGCTTTGCCTCCTCTGTGTTCAATTTTGCCTACAGTGATGAAAAAGCTTGAGTTGTCCTGACTTATAACAATGAGATAGCCACATTCTTCATGATGTCAGTCTTCTCCAACAGCTCTGCTGGGGATGGTGGTTTGAATGTGTAAATCCCCCAGAAAGGAAGACAAAGAAATGACAGTCTAATGCTGAGTTTTAAAAACCACACTGCTGGCAAACTCCAGTAGAGGGGTGGAGGGGAGCCTGAAAGGCCTTTTGACAGTTGCCCTCAAGACAGTATGTTTGGTCATTAAGGACAGCAGACCTCCAAATGGAATTCTGAATTCAGTGGGGGTACAGTCAGCTGTTAGATACCCCCCCATATTAACTGTCACGACCAACAGACCACCAGCAAACATCTGTGTAAGGAGAAGGCAGACGGCCTGCAGGGCATGTCAAGATTAAGGCCATAACTGCAGAAGGCTGTCACACCTTGTGTTGACTTATCCAGTGAAGATCCTGGGCAGGAAGCTTAGGAAAGGCAGAAAAACAAAGATAGTATTTTTATTATAATAGGGGCTCATCGCAGAGCCCACCAAGAAAGAGGAAAGCATGCCGCATGGAAGGCAGATCCTGCGATTTGGAGGAGAAGCCCTTGGCAGCATCCAGGATGGGTTTGGACTGGATTTCTAGTCTCCTGAGAGTCGTATGACCTCAACTGAAAGAATGCCCAAAATTTGCTGAAAAGTCATCTACAACGAGGAGACGCATACAGATAATGCCTTAACCTCACATGTTCTTGAAGTATTAATTTTAACCCGAGTCGCCCGATGGCGAAGGGAGGATGGGCCTACTGTCAGCCCTTGTCTAGAAGGCCTGGGAAGACTGGCCTGGGGGACGTATAGAAAAGGTATGTACAGGAAATATTCTATAGCAGGCAGGCTTCCCCAGCCGACCGGGGAAAATTGAAAGTATGCAGGCCTAGTGCGACTGTGTCTAAGTACAGTCTGAATAGTCTCCAGCTGAAAGGAGCTTATCAGGACTGTCTGACAGGATTTGTTACAGGCTGCGATACGCGCTGCTGCGGTCTTGCACCAGGGACATTATTAACATGACAGTTGATGCTGCTGAAATGGCAGTCTGTAACAGTGCTAGAAAAAGTTCTTTATCGATGTATTTTTGTCTAGTGCTTTTACAGAGTGACAGAAGAAAAAGTACATTGTAAAAATCTGAATGCATGCTTCTTGAGTGAAAACATCTAACATGAACAAGAGAGAAATGAAGGAAAAGGACCAGTGTGAGAGTAGAAGGAAGGGGAAAGGTGCTACATGGAAACAGAGGTGTGAACATTTGAGAAATCTACTCTGAAAATCATCATCCCGATCCTGTATTTTTCTAAATCTGGTCAAAAATATCTAAACTGTGGACCCTAAAACCTTGAGGTAGAAGTGTTTAGAGGCTTTCTTGTAATCTGTACTAATCCTGGGGAATACAAGTTGCTGTGGAACAACATTTCTGTTGTATTGACATGTCTCATTCTGACCAGAGCTAAAAAATTATCAGTAGAGTGAAATTAAAATTATATGAAATATGTAATTATTGATTGAAATTTAGCGTGCAGACTCATTAGATTTAAGACATTTTAGATAAAACTGGTCTGGTGAGATAGTGATATATTTGTATATCTTCTCTCATGATACAAACTCCAGGATATGCTAATGGCATTTTAAGGTAGTACATTTAAAATAGATCACAAATAATCACAGAATTGACATTTAGTAGAACGGACTTCCACAAGGCAGAATAGTCCAGAAATAATGAGGATTCAAGATGGTATAAAATGAGAATATAAAAAAAAACCTAGATGAGATTTAGAAAGTTAAGAAAAGATATAATTTTGCACTTTGCTATAGTCTTTAACCCTGAATCTGTAGGAGATCTACTGAGCACTGCTGCAAATAGGATAGTAATCACAGTTCCTAGTCTGATCTAGTATGTTAGTTCCTATGTTCTGAGTTCATCCTCCAAAACCTGTTTATGGCTGAAAAAATTTGTACCAAATTGTTTGAACATTAGCCACAATGACAAAGCTCTTAAAAATTTTAAGGAGCTGCCTGTAAAACTCTATTAATTCGGTGGTGCTGTCTATCCTTAGCGGTTCTTTCGCTTTCAGTGGTATGTGGACAGGATAGAAGCTTTTGCATGTACTCACAGCTTCGCTGCAGTTCTCCACAGCCTGTGCTAGCTCTTTTAGTCAGTGATTCAAGCTCAGCTTAGTCTTTCTCTTAAAGATAACTTAGTTCTCTTAAGACCTAGCCTAGCTACTTTTCTGAGGGATTGCATGTTCACATTTTACAGTCTTAGAAAACAGTTTTACTAAGCTACCCATACCAACTACAGTCCCTAGTGTGGGTGCCATCAAGAAGCCAGGGGAAGATGCAGTTCTGTGGAAGAACAGTACAGGTATCTATAGGATTACATGGGAAACCTGCAGGATATATTCCTTCATTTTTTTTATGCCAATCTATCACTGTATTTTAAAGTAAATTAAAATGTTTTGTAGAATGACAAATAAGAATAATCTGATTACCAGAGCCACCCTGAAGTCTTAAAAGAGCTCAGCTATGAAAATAGTGAACTAAGAAGCAATGTGTGTAACATGCCTTTTGTAGCAGTCACTGTATCTGAGGAGGTGAAGGAGGTAAATGTGATATCAAACTTTAGGTGTCCATGGGTACTCTGGCAACCTACAGACCAGAAGTCTGACTCCATTGCCAGACAAATCTTTATAAATTATAATAATGAACAGAACTAATAGCCAAATATATAGATGAAAAGTTAACATGGCTTTTGTAGAGGGAAGCCGCTCTCACTCATGTATTGCAGTTCTTAGAGTCAACAGCATGTGGATCAGCGTGGTCTAGTGAATCCAGCGTATTTGGATTTCCAAAAACTTTTCACAAAGTGCTTCACAATGGTTTGTGAAGAGGTGAAATTTTTCTAGGAGAAAAGAAAAAACATCCTTTCAAGGATAAATTACTGGTTAAAAGGTGAGTAAGATTTCAGACTGGTGGGAGGTTTCCATTGGAGCGTCAGGAGGGTATGCGCTGGGAAATGTGTTCAGCTATTCATAAAGAGACTGAAAAATATGGTGAAACAAGGATATGAAGAAATTTTCCAATAATCAAAAATTGTTCAGGATGGCCAAAACTACAGCTAGTTGCCAAAGGACTTTATAATCGTTAGTAAGGGGGTTTGAGTCTTAGTAACAATAATGTACAAGGAGGGGAAAAAACACCGTAATTACATCTGCAAAGCAATGGACTTTAAATGAGCTGTTACTTTTAAGGAAGGGCACCTTGGACTCCTTGTGCAGGCCTCTGAAAACATCAGCTTACGTATTACCAGCCAGAAACATGAAAAGAATGAGGAAAGGAACAGAGAGCAAAATAAACTGTCAGTACACCACTAAATAAATCCAAGATAGGCTTATATCTTGAACATTAAGTGCAGTTCTGGTTACCTCATCACAGCAAGTAAATATTAGGATATAAAGTACAAAAATGTTGCTTAGGAGTATGGAACAGAGGGAGTTAATAGATTCAGAGAGACCGCTTTGGTTTGGAAAGACCAGAGGTATGTTGAGAGGAAAACACATAATAAAATCATGGAGAAGGTGAGTAAGGAATGATTACGTACTTTGTAACAAATGAACTCTAAAAGCAAAACAAAGGAAGCACTTTTTCACACAATGCATAGTTAAGTTGTTGGATTCATCACCTCAAGATCTTGAGGCCAAAAATGTGATTGTTTTCAAAATGAAATTTAAAAATATACATAGGATAGGTTCATATATTGCCAGTAAACATAATGGCCCAAAGATGCCTTCTGTCTCAGAACGTCCCTTACCACATTGCCAAAATCCTTCTGAGAGAAAGGATCACTTTCTTTGTCTGTTTTTCACTCTTTCTCTGAGCATCTGCTATTGGCTGTTGCCGGCATTACTTTTGGCACCAGTGTAGCCACTCTGGTGATATATTCTCTTGTTGTTAACCAAAATTGAATACCTTTTCAGCTTTAAAGTTTTTAGTCAAGGATTTAAAAACTGCAGTACAGAGTTGTTGGGATTTTGTATACTTCATTAGAAAACTTGAAGGATTTTTGTTGTCAGAAAATCCGATCTTACAGCCTGTAAAAATGTAGTCCCTTTAAGCTATCGCAAAGTAAAGACATGAACCTGTTTGAAAATGTTTACTTTTATTTGTTTGTTAAAGCACGTTTTATATGTGGAGATCTGTATATAGAGTTGGAAAGGTTTCCATTCAATGTTTATCAATAGTGAATGCTTGTTGTGGCCATGTCAGACAAACAGTATTGTTTCACTTCTTATTTATGTGTGTCTTCAAGTGATGAAACTACTGAATTCTGCTAGGATTTTTTGTGTCCCACTTATAGGCCAATTTCAAAAGGTTTTCAGGCTCAGATGGGTTTGTGTAATGATCCCCATCTGAGGTGGAGATCTTCGGAGAACAGGCACTCTCATGAGACTGCTGGTATTTCCTGTTTCTCATCAGACCCGAAATACAGTAGCAGAGGAAGAGCTTTTCTCTTAGCACTGTATGATATTTGTGCTTCTGCCTGAATCTAGGAAGTGCCACAGTGCATAAAACTGAAAGAAAACAAACAAGCAATTTTAGTGTAACCTTTTCAAACCCCAGAAGAGGTTCATATTTGGCTTGTGTTTGGACAGCACCAGTTCACCCCTCCCTGCTCTTGTGATACGTTTTTGTACAGAATTAAAGACTAATATGCCTTTTTTTTGAAGTTAACTAGGTGTTTTTTGTAAATCTGTCTGTTGTAAAGCTCTGACATAAGTATTTTACATTGTGAAGGCATAGGTATTATACAGTGACACTCAAGACACTAATCATAATGTGGAAATCCTTTGTAGGACTAAAAATACTTGCATTAAATTAAAATAGGGTCTTATTGATTTTCTTGAGAGCTATCTAGTGATTTCTTTTATAAAATGTGCAGTTGTGGATATAAATTGATATATATGTAGATTTTAAATGCAAAAGGTCAAACATCAATTTCAGATGGTTCCAAAGTAGACAAATTAGAACCAGCACAGAAGATTTCTATTGATGTAGAATCATAGAATCATAGAATCATAGAATCATAGGGTTGGAAGGGACCTCTGGAGATCATCTAGTCCAACCCCCCTGCCAGAGCAGGGTCACCTAGAGCAGGTTACACAGGAACATGTCCAGGTGGGTTTTGAATGTCTCCAGAGTTGGAGACTCCACCACCTCTCTGGGCAGCCTGTTCCAGTGCTCTGACACCCTCAGGGTAAAGAAGTTCCTCCTCATGTTTAGGTGGAACTTCCTATGCTCAAGTTTGTGCCCATTGCCTCTTGTCCTGTCCCCGGGCACCACTGAGAAGAGCCTGGCCCCATCCTCCTGACACCCACCCTTTAAGTATTTATAAGTGTTGATAAGGTCACCCCTCAGACGTCTTTTTTCCAGACTGAAGAGACCCAAATCCCTCAGCCTTTCTTCATAAGAGAGGTGTTCCAGTCCCCTAATCATCTTTGTAGCCCTCTGCTGCACCCTCTCCAGCAGTTCCCTGTCCCTCTTGAACCGGGGAGCCCAGAACTGGACACTGTAGAGGATTATAATAATGTAGAGGATTATAATAACATAGAGTGACTAAGTGTGCTTTGTGTCCTTCCAGTATATACACATTTACATTTTAACAATTTTAAAAATTCACATTAAAATATTTGTATTTCTATTTGTACATTTTAACGGTGTGTTTGTGCGTGTAGGTTTTATTCATGCTTATAATACAATAAAATGTAACTATATGTATGTAAAAAATAATGCTGAGGAGTAGGAAGTTTTTTCTTTTTATATTTCAAATGTATTCCAGCTGCATCAGGCTTCGGCTGTTATTTTCACCTTGCTGACCACGTGATTTTGCTGTGGTGAATATGTGCGTAAGTGAGGTTTTTCTTGTGGATTTCCTGCAGATACTGGGGAGTTGCAGATTATGCAAAGGTAGCAAGACAGTTTATTATTCCGGATGTTAAGAGATGTAGAAGGCTTCTGAAATATTTTGTTTAAAATATTCCTCTTTTGCTATATTAGAGGAAAACCTACTGTGAGTGCCCAAAACACAGTACCTAATTATCCTATCTGTGGTGTGTTGCTATGCTGTAAAGCTATTTCCTGTGAATAAATCAGTAACAGAAGCAAACTGTTACTGCTGCCACTAACTTGAGAATTTTTAGAAACTCCACTCAAGATCTTTTCCTAAAGAAAACCTAGGAGATATATACATGTCCTCAAATTTCTAAATTTTTGTTTCACTAGTTTTACAAGATTGGAATTTTTATTTTTTTTCTCCTTACAATTTGTACTGGGAGATTTTCAAATTTGTGTGAAAAAGATGCTTCCTAATCACAGTTCAGTCGTCAGACAGCAAAAGTTTGCCATACTGAGCAAAGCTACTCTTGGTTGCCTCAACAGTAAAACATCGCTGGTTTGAAGAAGGTAATTCAATGCAGAAAGTAAGTTTACGGGAAATGACTAGTGAATCTACAAAGACTGAAGGTATTTCACCATCTGGAGGTGGTCTCACCCTTGCTTTGAGCTGCTTCTCTGGTGAATATAAGATCTGCTCTGGCCCAGGTTAGACTTACCTGTCACCAGATCCTTTTTCAGTCCATTTCTCCTGGTGAATTCAGAACACTGAATTAGCATCAGGGTTCCTTCTGCAGTGTTTCTGGGAATGGAGTTCATCAAAATGAGATTAAAAACTTGCAGTGCTTTGAGAATGCAATTGCCTAAAATCCACAGGCAGCTGCCTAAGACTAACAAAATGGTAGGAATGCTGGAAAAGGAACTACTGAGGGTAAACACCCATCTTGAATGTTTCCCCTTTCTGGACCCCAGAGATGATCTCCTCTGGGCTTTAAAAAGGATATCTTTATTCTGCAGAGATGCAAAACTCAGAGCACAGCTCTAAGCTCTTGCTTTAAATAACACCTAGGCAGGGTTCATTCTTTTAAGATATGGCCAGAGGCACAGCTGGTGGTGCCCGTCTTTTGTACCATAGGTCACTACTTAAAACCCTTATACAGGAAGTATGAGGTTTTGATCAGTGATTTTCTCTGCTTAAAGGCAGACAACTTTCACCACCTGTAGTAAAATCCTAATCAGAGACTAGTGAATAGTAAAGTAGAACATTTTTAATTTAATTTACTGAAAGTGTGCAGGAAAAAAATCGATAATCACTGAGTCAGGAACAAAATCTATGAGGAGTCAGGAATCTTTTTTAGTTTCCTACTTACTGCATTTCTCTAGGAGCAAAAACTCATGGTGTCTAATGCCTGTTCTAAGCAGGACTCTGGTGTTTCACATGGAAGAATCATTTAGTAAAATACTAAAGCTTATTTCTTCATTTCTAGTGTTCCTTACCGTGAGTTTTATGAGAAGAAATCTCACAATGATCCCCTGAAATGCTACCCCAGTGTTCTTCTGTCTGAACGTACGGATGGTGGTAGTTACGGTGGTCCCGAATAGAAGGCAATATGATGAGTGTCCTAGCTTATACGATATAATGTAGAGAGCATGGGCAGGAGCTCCTCTCCAGGTCCCCTTTTTGAATAGAAAGCAGCTTTGCTACCACATTTGTAGGGACCCAAGTGCTCCAGGTGTGTTTTGTGAATGGTTTAAGAATACCTATCAGACTGGGCACCTCACATATTTTAGCAGAAATACATGTCTTCTGGGTCCTGGAATCGATCAAGGCATTGAATTGCCAACTTCATTGAGACTTGGAAAATTCTCATCATCCTCAGAAGAATGCAGAGGACTCTAATGGAAAGCATGACGACTGGAGTGTGTCTGGGTTTGAGAATCAGATTTAAGTACACAATCACCATCTAAATCTTAGGGGCATGCTAGGGATCTAAGTAGTCTGTTGCATCTGGCCCACAAAGCCATTTTGACTTGCTGCTTTGCTTTTTTTCTTCAGTCTGTTCCACCTCTGTTCTTTCCATTTAGGATGGAATACTGCAAGGACTTAGGAAAATCCTTACATCTGTGCACACATGTTAAGTCACTGTTTGAAATCAAAGATGTCTGTATGTTCCTGCAGAGCTAGGTCTCTACATTGTATTGATTTTACTTCATCACTTCAAATTTATTAGTTGGAATACGAGTGCTGTAGGTTAAATTGCTATATCAACATATCACGAGTGCACTGCTGAACAGTAATTTCACTCTTAGTGATTTTAAGATGGTTTCATTTATTGCAATACCTCAGGAATGTAAGGCTTTCAGAGGGGGAATTCTCAACAGGTTTGAGCCATATGAAATTATAACCAGGTATCTAATCAAACTAACATTTAGACTTCTCTGTAAGTTTTCTCATGTGAATCCAGGTGCTCTAAAACAGATAATACATTGCTGATTACCTGACAATCCTTTCTAGACTTTTAGCTCTAACCTCAGTAACGCTGCATTTTGTGTCTTTAAACTGTATAATAGAACCTATTTTAGTGAAGTGTCTCAATTAGGATGTATAAAGAAGATGCAGCAGGTAGGCCATATGCAAGGACAACCTGTATTAATCGCTACATCACACATAATTCCTTTTTACTAAACTCTTAGATTGCCATGAAAATTAAACTTGCACATATCTGCCTTTGCAGAATATTCTCTTTGCTTACCTTCAGTTAAGTGTGATTCTTATTGCCATAATTCCTCTCAAGACATCGCTAGATGAAATTTTCAGCAGGATTAAAGATTTTGTTTCTGGCAACTATCCAGCAACACAAAGGACATTTAATATTTCTGAGTTACAAAAGTTTTTATTAAAGAAAACACCAATATTTCTTAAACAGCTCTAAGAGTTACACAGACGTGAACCTTGGAAGAGACTTTTAGTCAGTGCAGAGTATGGCAGGAGGTTAGGGAGTTCAGTTGTTTTTCTGTGTCAGCAGAACACTGCTTATTCAGGACGGAGTCCCAAAAAGGTGTCTGCTTTTTAAATGGAAGTATATCTCCCTGTGCTCCATGTTCCCGCCAATCCCATGGTCAATGTTTGTAAATAGGTGATTTCCTAAAGTGGGGGAGAGATGGGGATCCTCTGTGATGAAAAAATATGCCATAACCTGTGGGAAAATGAAAACTCCCTGTTTTGTTTTATTCTTTCTGATCCTATATTTTCTGTTCCTGGATAGAACTTTAAGTGCAGGTGAATGAAAAGGATTCAGCAAACTAAGCAATCTACCTTCATTTCTTGGCTTAACATTTGTAAAACACTGTCCATGTTCAATTCAAGATGAAAATTTTTAAAAGATTTTGCTTTAAAGTTTTCTCACCACTGATCAAGAATTCTAACCTAGAGAGACTATGTTTTTGAGCATTATATACGCTGGGATATGTGTATAGATAGCTTATTTCTTCATTCCTAGTGTTCCTTACCGTGAGTTTTATGAGAAGAAATCTCACAATGATCCCCTGAAATGCTACCCCAGTGTTCTTCCATCTGAATGTAGGGATGGCACTGGTGAGAAAGATTGTCGAGGCTGCATCAGCTATCCTTAAAACCTACACAGTGTGCAAAGATTTGCTTTTTACGTCCTGTCAGCTCTTCACCCCTCTGTGTACGCATCCAGAGAGAGAGAGAGAGAGAATGGCCTTCATGGGAAACAGTACCAAGGAGGTACTAATCTTAGGGTTTGGGCAGAGTGAAGTCAAATACGATTCCTGGAGTAAAATATTGTGGTGTTGAAGATAGAAGTAAGAAAAGATGGGATAAGGGAATGCTCCAAGTGTGGGTAGTGGTGTTTGTGCATTTATGTGTATATGTAGAAAGAAGATAAGAGAGAAAAAGACCAATGCAGAGAGAGAAGCAAGAACATCAAGTCACCAGTGAAGCTAAAATATTTTTAGAATTCTTAGAGGAGTTTTCTCCCAGATCATCAGTTTGCAGCATAAGCAAAACCTTGGTGAGATCAGCAAGCTGTACCCACACCCAGCTCATCCACCTCTGGAGACTGGGATTGAATAGAAGGATTTCCTGGAATGAAATGTGGAGAAGCGTTGACCAAAACATTAATAAATGACTGCCATGTAGTTATGAAACATACATCAGTTGTCAAAGTCATCATCAGCCCTGTAATCCAATTAAAATGGTTAGTATACATTTTCATTCTTTTTATGGTAAGTGAGGAGACAGTAATACAATAAAAGGAAGATGTGCCAGAATAAGGTCTAGAGTTCAAACAAAATACTTCAGTGTGCTCTGTTAGCCTCAGCTTCTTCTGCAATAGTGATGAAGATATTTCTAAAACAACAAATCCACCCACAACAAGATGAAAAAAAAGTAGTTAGAGAGGAGCAGGGGGGAGGTCCAGCATTGGACAGAGTCTAGGAGATCTGGTTTCTGTTCCCACCTCTCTCGTTGGCTTTTGGTTGACAATAACGACTAAGAAGTAAAAAGATTTTCCCACTTCCCCAGCTTATGTTTTTGACACATCTACTTATGATATCTTGTCTACAGTTCACGCTCATATAAACTATATCGTCACTGCTATTGCAGTGGTCAGCAAGCGCGTGTGCTCACCCTGACCCTGTTCAGCTGCAGGTGTGCGTGTAACCCCAGAAGCCGCCTTGCTTCAGGTTGCCCAGCAGTTCCTTTTGCCCCCCCCCAGCAGACCACCTTGTGGCCCTTCGAGGAGGGATCCTACGGCAACGTGGCATCTCTGCAGCGCAGATGAAATCCAAAGAGGCAGCAGGGCACGGCACAACACGGCACATCTGCCCAATCCATGCCTCAGATTGTGTGCCAAGGCCCTCACAAAGGGTGGTGTAACCCTGATTTCCCTACTTTGGGGATGTGCCCTGAAATAACCACAAGTTTGCTCAGCTGTTCATACTAAAAAATGTGCAAGGCAGCCTGTAAATGATCACAGACCCATATCTTTACTTGCTTTGCAGTTTAGATGTAGGTATACGGACTAGCAAAGCCAGGGCAAGTAGGCAGTATGACTCTGTATCTACTAAATAATCATACGCTGCGTAATAACATTTCCTTTAGTACACACATTTTTATTCTTTTCTTTTAAAGGAGTAAGGCAAAGAACTCTGCTTTCTACATTGTAATATTGCTTTTTAGATATTTATTTGAAAACATTTTTAAACTTCTAAATTTCCAGGAAATGGTTACTTCATTACTACAAACTTACTAGCTGCTATTGCACATCTTGGCCTGTTTCCACAAAAATAGGAAAATAACTTTACCAGATGCTGGTGAGTCTTTTTTTACAGTGGGAGCAAGTCTACCTGAAATAATGAAACAACATGAAGAATGATGCCATCAAAGACTATTTCCTTAAGAAAACACTGAGACGCTTCCTTAGGGTTCAAAACTTAAATACACATTTTTCCAGTTCACTACTAGGAAGGGAATCCTCTGTTCAAACAAGGTCTCTGTAATGTTTAAAGGTACAGTTACCAAATAGTTAAATACGAACTAAATTATTTTTGCTGTTGCTGACTACGAAATGGAAGCTTGCACCTTTCTTCTCTGCTTTCTTTCCTTTCCATCCCCAGTTTTTCAAAGCAAAATTAGCTTCTCATGATTTCTTTCTGGAAGAGGTAAAACGGCAACAACAGTGCCACTATTGGTACTGAAAGATTTTCAAAACACAGAATCATAGAAGAGTGGATTCAGAGGATTAAATCTTGAATTATCAATCAAGTGTATTCTATTTCAATCAATGGATGTAATAATTATCCAACATGACAGAATTTGACACACTTTGTGCAGCTACTGGTTTATTCTGCCTATGTAATTTCTGGTAATAAATTTGAATAAAAAGTAGTACATCAGGCATTGTAACTATTACCTCTACAAAGGAGATTTTTGTTTTTAATCTCCTGCTGTCATCATTTGAAAGTTCCCTTGATCTCTTACGAAAACTCCGTCTTGATTGTAATGGTTATGTCAAAAACTTTTCACATTAGTCTGTAAGCTGATGTCTGAAAAACCAAGAACTGTAATGATCCACAGAATTTTGTGACAGTGAGTCTGAATGGAATCATATAAGTGAATGTCAGAATTGTATTTTGAAAGACTGAAGAATGACTAGCAGTGGTAGTAATAGCGAGCAAAACACTGTTGCTATCCTACCGTGGAGCAACTAGGAAAATAGAGGAGAAGACAGACAATCACGTTGAAATTACATTGCATATGATCGTGACTTCTCTAGGTTACCTGAACTGGTGTCTGAACATCTCCTCTAAGGTTGCTAGTCTCTAGGCAGAGTGACATTACTATCCCAAGTCTGTCTTAAGCGTATGTGTGAGTGGTATGTAAGTATGTCGAGCTGAGCTCCTTGAGATAATTGGAGCCAGCTTGGAAAAAAACACTGTCAGTGGAAAAGGAAGTTATTCTAAAGCACATCTTAAGTGCCACTGCTACTTAATACACACATAATTAGAAACACTATAAATATACAAGTTAGTCTTCTGGTTGCTTCAGCTGCAGCAGAAACCTTTACAGTGCATGATTCTGTAAGGCTCTCGCACAGCCATATGACGAAGGAGAGGTTTGGACGTGACCTATTCATCAGCATGCTGACATTTGTATCACGGGGTTAGAGTAATGTGAGATAGATGAGAACTTACGTAATGAACTTTTGAAAACCTTTTTAGAAGCGATTCCAAGAGGTTGGCTTATTTGTTACAGAGAATCCGAGGCTGGGTCCGTCCGTTGGGGAATTTGAGCAGGGATCCCAAACATGTTCCTCAATCTTCTCGCAGAAAAGCACTTCAGAAAGAGCGTGGGAAGATAAGAGTGGGAAATCTTTGGAAGATGAATAACTGAGCATGGAAAAAGAGGCTTGGAGACTATCAGTTCTGCCCTCCTCCTGAAAAGTATTTCCCATTACCAGCAAAATTAAACATGAGCTGTGATTCCTCTGTGTTTCATCAAGTGCCTTCTTGGACATTTAGTTATAGGCTGAATTATTAGAAAGTAGATTACTTTGATTGTTTGGCAGATTCCTAGTACAGATAGAATAAAAAATCTAATCAATAACTCTTGGGAGATACCATGAAATAAACCCCCCTTCTGTTTCACTGCACAGGATTTTTTTGGGTTCTGCTTTTGCTGTCTTGTTTTAACCCATTTTGCCTTCCGATTTTTTGTACTGTGTAAAGCAGAATGTATTTCTGTTTACTTTTATCTGTCTCAGTGTAGTCACATACAAAGTCATAAACACTTATCATCTTCAAACCTGTTTGTTAAAACCTACTTGTTAAAACCTAGTTGTTACCAAGCTAGTTGTTAAAATACACTACATCGTTTCCTTTCTTTTAATGATCATTAGATAAATATAGCATAGTTACAACATCAAACATCTGAATAATAAACTGAGATCTAAATTAGTAAACTAAATTATACAAAAACATGGAAACATCTGTCTCCCATTGTATAAAGCATACTTACTTTGAAAAAGGAGACATCAAATCTTAAAGTTGTAGTTTGGGATACAGCTTGTTTATTTTTCACAGAATAGATCAGTTAATAAAAATATTTGCATATTTTTCTGAGTCAGAGTCTTGTTTGCTTTCAATTAAATCTGACTTTTAAAGTAATTTTAAATCTGAAATTACTGATCCTGTAATTATAGTTATGGCTTATTTACCTTTAAATTGCAGGATTTCCTGCAACGCTAAATATGCCATTCTTGCAAGACAGTGTTGGTTTTGAGCAACGGGTCCAAATTTTTCCAGCACTTATAGGCTCCAGCTTGAATAATACCATATTTGGAAAATAATATGAATTGATTCAAGGGATGTATTTATACAGAAAGAAGGTAAAGAAAATAATCAATGAACATGTACCAGATCCATTTTTTTTCCTTCTCATTCCGTAACTGATAGAAAGTTTGGTCTTGAACTGTTCTCAGTTGTTTTTAAATTCTTAAAACTCCTGCTGTGCTTGTCCTTGAAAATCACCTTCATAAGCCCTTCTGAAAATTTTCCCATGTTCTGAGTATTGAATAGACAAATTGATATCTTAAGGTGAGATTAGACTCATCTTTACAATAGGATTTAGTTTGTTCACTCTTATAATAGGATTTAAACTGTAATTAGTATGGAGCAGGAATGGGTGTAGAGAAAAGTAATGTCTCTCTAATGATAAGTCGTACAAGGCAAGGACTAGTCCTTGATCTTATGTCTCCAAAACGTAGGTTTCTACCACTCCAGGTAAATGTCATGCTTTGGTAAACTGTCAGTTTCAAAAGGACTTTTATGTATTCTGAAGGCTGAAGTCAACCAATAGTGAGAAACATGAAAAAATCCCCCAGCTGAAGTCCCATTAAAGTTAATACCACAAGAAGAGTACATTAAAATTAACAGAATCAGAATTTGAACTTAAAGGTGGAGGAGTCCTGAAGACAAAAGCTCTGTTTAATTGTTATGTATTTTCTTTACATAAAATGAGCATGTAATTGTTCAAGAAATTAAACTGTGTGGAAAGTTTGAAAGGTTAATAATTGAGTTTCAGCATCTCAAAAGAAGTCAGTGAAAGAGAAAAGAACAGAATCTTAATCTCTGAAGCAATAAACTATTGTGTTACCCAGGAAGTCTCAGTGCCTTCTTGCTAATTACTTTTAGCATCTATGCCCATGCTAATATAAAACTATGCTGAACATAATCTCTTTCCTAAAAGTACTTTAAGTCATACAACGTAAAATAGCTTTTTATGTGGAAAGAATTAACAAGCACAAGGGTTTTTAGATGTGGGGTTTCTCCTAAACACTCAGCAGTGTAACATTCAAGCATCAAAACCTCATTTTAATGAGTAGTCTCTGTGGAAATGTGTAAATTATTTTGGCCTGGCTTTTTTAGTCTGTTATTTTCTTTAAATGGTTTTGCAAATAAATGCTTTGATTGTGTTTGGTAACCTCAACTTTTTGTAGTGAATACTCTTTGTTAGGAAATAATGCCGTGTCTGATCTTATCATGTATTAAATTCGTTAATACAGATCAAGTTTTAACCCAAGATTTCATTTTTCGGATCTCTTATACTGTGAAAGGAAGGCCTAAAGCTCGGGTGAAAATGAGATTTACAAAGAAATGCTAAAATCTATGGCAACTACAGACAAGTCTGGTCCTTTTGAAGCTTTAATCTGCAAGTTGATCATTTTAGAACCGAGTCTTGTGACATCAGTAACAGTTTAGTGATGCATGTGAAGTGTAATAAAGTAACTGGAATGGGTAATTATCTAATCCTGGTAGTTTGCAGTCCCATGTAACACCTGAAAAGACACAGGCCAAACTCAACCAATTCCATTTCAGATCAGTAGGTACCTCAATTATCATTAGTCAGTTCACTAATAGTGTAAAATACTCAGCCAGCTAACACAGATAACAGTGATTTGTCATTACTGTAAATGGACAAAAAAAATATGAGTTTACATGCTGATAAGAAAGGACTTAGGAAAGCAACAAGGATTTAAAGCCAGTACCTTCTTCACTTGCATTTATTCCCTTTGTATTACTTGCAGGACCAAGGTCCACCCTAGAATAAGGAGGAGTCTCCTTTTCCTGTAAACCAACTTTATACTTACATTTTTAGATTCATTTATATTCCTATATTTCCTGGGGTATAATAAAATTGCTCTTTAGTTCTCTCCCTGAGGGGGAAGCAACAATGATTACAAGCTGTGGGAAGTATCCAGAGATATAATGGATTTACACCCATGACGTTGTTAGCAATTAAGAGGTCACCTTGGACTTTCTCCTGCTTTCAAGTAACCATCTGCAAGTAGTGATTAATACTGACAGTTATTTCATGACTTTTATTGGGGGTTTTTTTGGTAGTCTGTTCATAAGCAAGAAGTTGCCATCTACCATTTTAGGCACAGGCTTTTTCCCCAGCTTGCCGTGATTCTCCCTGTGATTGCAACATCAAGGTTTATATTACATCTGAAGATGAAGCAAAAATTTTACTGATGTAGCGTATGATGGTTGGCTTGCTAAGTCATACAGAAAATGTATTTTATTTTATCAATAGCGGCTGCATACCACGACAGCATATGACTTCATCCCTTCCATAGTAAATAGTAGTTTGCCATAATTTAAGAATAGGTTCACTTGGCAATTATGCTTTCACTTTCAAGGCAACGTTTTTCTTTACTTAAGTAATTATTGTCTTAAATCTGTACCCCTGTTAACATTAACTTCTAGCATTTCTGATCTGTTTATATTTCAAACATTGTTGCCCGAAAAAGTTTAAATAGCTTAGCTTCTGTCAGTTTCAGAGACCATCCTGTCCCTTGTAGTATAAGATAGTAATTATGATAAATGGAAGTACTTAAATGTACTCTTATTTAACAGATGGGCTTTCTACTCTCACTGTCTTCACATCAGCAATTTACTTATCGCTATCATTGTCAGGTTTATCTAACTGAGCTTTGATCTCTTCAATTCTAAGACTAGCTACAAAACTTATTTATGAATTTGTGGTGTGGCATTCAGAGATTCTTTTGTTAATAAAGAGCATTTTGTTTTCTAAAGGAATGGTAAATAATCTTGGGGGCAGCGGCCTCAAATAGGTCATTCTAAAGATGAATGTGACTTTGACTTTTGTAGCAGTTGAATTTCATCCGCGCTGAATATTAAGAATAGAAGTAAGAAAGACAATTTGATTCGGAGGGCATGTCAGATTTAGGAGTCTATCTATATAGCGCAGTGGAGCGTAGCACAGAGATGCCTCTACTTTCTCATGAATGCACTATTTCTGGAACGCAGTTTACCACTACCAGATTGTTTCAGGACCTCAGCTCTGCCTGGTTCTGTGTCACGTGGGTGATTTAGATCAGGTCAGCACCAGCATTGACAGGGCTGTGTCACATGGTAGAGATACTTTTTAAATCCTTTTACAATTGCTGTATCACTGAGCAAACCTTAGGTAACATACACATTTTACTGTCTTGCCACTTCTAAACTGAATGCATCTGGCACCTCTCTTTAAGTTGCCTGGGACTTTGATCAAAATTCCTTTGCACTGAGCAATCATATTTAAACACTGAACTGCAAGGCTGTAGTTACTGCCTGATAGGATGATAGACTAAACACTAATTTAAATAATAATTTAAATTTTACAAAAATACGGTAAGAGTGCCTGGTCTTCTATAAGAAACTTTAAGCATTAATAGTGATTACTCATTCCACATAATTAGATTTGGGCTGCACTGGAGCAATAGCTTTTAGGCTACAGAGTATTAAATGCTGGATTTCATTTGTATTCCAAACTTCTACAGTTTGAGGTATTGACATTCTTATTACCTTTGATGGGGAAACACCCATTGTCTGAAAGATATCCTGAAGATATACTGCCTGGCAGATATACTGCCAAGCATTTCATCTGGCTCTATCAGTAAATCTTCCTTTGCTTCATATCACAGTGTATTGACCGTCAAATGCCCTTCCTGCTGGAGAAAAAAAGAGCTGAGTATTGTGCGATATCATCCCTGGGAGGCAGCAGGAAAAAAGCAGGGTTAATAGAAACACTTATTTGGCCCCTGGATCATAAAAAACCCCTAACAGGTGCTGGGCTGGTTACCAGTTGATTAATCTGGTCAGCAGCTGATGCGCTCCTGTTTTAAGGTCACTCTCTGCTATTGACTTTTCAGCAAAGTCCTCCTGGTATGGTGTTTCTCAGGGAAATTGATTAAAGAGTTTTATAGGTTAACAATGGACTGAACTGGATCATCATTTACAGGTGTGTAAGGGCAATATGGCTGATCAGGCCACATGTCAGTGTCTCAACTATTTAGATAGGATACTGGGATCTTGTCAACAATTCTTTGCATTTTTAGTCTGTGAATGCTTTCTTTCTTATATTCTAGAAAGAAAAAATATCCACATTTCTGATGTGGAAATTTCTTCCTTGGTACTTACTTTTTCTTTGTATGCTAGGAGTTGCTTGTTTTCCTTAGAACCATAAAGAAAAGATATAGACCTGAAACATAGTGAAGCGTCTTGCATTACCCATGACCACTCTGTGTCAGCTTGCTCTTCTGAGCTGCAAAAAAGGCAAAGTTGTGGAAATATTTTAATTTGTAGAGTAACTTAAGCATTTTTTTAATACTGCATATAATTACAGCAGAAATAAAAATATCAAAAGATTCTTAGCATACACTAATTGATTTTAACAGTCATCAGGAGGTATCTGTAGTGTTTTGCTGTACACTTTATTTATATATCTGTTTTTACAATAAACCAATAGCTACTAGACCAGACTGGATCATTTTTGAAGGTAATTTTTGAGATATTTGTTTGGCGTTTTACCTTATAGCTAAAAAAGAAACCTCCCATAACATTATTAATTGAAGCAAAGTGACTAAAGCATTTTCTTGTGTTGCCAGTGAAATGATAATTCTTTAAATTTAAATGATATCTCCTTAGGGCATATTATGATCTGAATCCTTTTTCCCTTATAAAACTCTGGTATATAGTTTGCCACACAGTCTAGAAATCTTTGGAATGATTGATAATATCTTATCAGCTATTCTTTTTCAAGTACTGTATCAGAGCCTCTGTAGGGACGTCTTCAGTCCTATATCAAATAGCTGCCACTGGTAAGACGGTAGGCCAAAATCACCTCTTTATTTCTCAGGCATCATCTGACACAGTGGTACTAATTCTAAGTCACACCTCTGAAAGCTAACACCAGAATAATATATACTTTTGAATGAGGTTACTAACTGCTGGCTCTGAAGATATCTCTACAACTCCTGCTGTATTTGAGCATTTTTCTGGGATAATGCAGGAGAGCTTTTATGGCTCTTTGAAATATTATCTTTGCAATGTGCCACATGCATAGCTTTATACTGAAGAATAGATTATTAGAGCAAAGAAAATAAGAATAAAAACATATAAGTGTATGGCTTTTATTTTTAAAAAAGCTACACAACGTTTTCTATAATGTGAATTTCTTTTTTAGACTCTCCGTTCTGATACTTCATGGTAGTAGAAGTTGTATAACACTAGTTTTCTGTGTCTCCTTTTTTTCAGCATCTCCTGTAGCCTTTCTCACTTTCCTAACTTGTTAGTTCCACTGGGCATCTCAAACTTACACAATTCAACATGAAAGCGTTCAGTGAAAGATGTCCATCCTCTTTACTGCAAACTGCTAGGAGCACTGAGGGCTTTTAATTTATTGAGACAGTAATTGTAGTTAATACCTTTTATAATGTACCTAATGAGTGAATTAGTAGTTTGAGGAGTGGCTCTGTTGCTCTAGTGTCAGTCATTCTTATCAGTTTCATTTTGTGTACGTCATTGACTTTGAAAAGGCTGCCTCTTTCGGGTAAGCAAGAATCTGAAGGGAAAAACAAACAATTCTGTATCTTAGCTTGCAGTCTGACATAATCTTGATCTTGTGAGATGTGTTTATCCATGTTCTATCCACGTCTTAGTTACAAGAACCACAAAGCCCAAGTGAAAGAAATGGGAATCCATTTTTTATTTGTAGCATGAGATACTTAGTCCATCTTTTCTCCACCTTTACAGGCTAATCATCGCTTTTCAAATCAGAAAAAGCTTTCTGACTCTTTACATTTTTTACTCGCCCTTCTAAAGCAGGTATTTCAATTAAAATGCAGTTCTCTAACTTGTGTTCTTGTTTGTGTTTTGAGGGGCTCATAGGGAATACTTGACCTTGAAGGCTGCGTGGAGGAGTGAAGGGCCAGTATTTCTAAATAACTTCTTCATATCATAGTCTTCAAAATTAGATTTTCCATGTCTTATGAGTCTCTCTTAGCCTTTCATGACTTGCTACAGATGACAACCCCGTTGATGTGATAGTTCTTTAAACTATGTCATGTGGTCTCTCAGTATTTAGTCTTCTGTTAAGCTTACTTCCTTGCATGTTTGCTGCTGAAATATCCTTTTCACCTTTTTCTTAGGCTTTTTTAGTACAGCTCCTCATGATTGTTTCTCTGGATCCTTTTTTTATCTGGAAACTAAAACAGGTAAATTAATTCAAACAATAGCACTGCTTGATGCTCTTCTTCTCTTTGCAGAGAGACTTACACATAGTGTATTGCCTCTTACCAAGTCAATTTCAAACCTATTTCTGGGTACTTCTCTTTGAGAGAATCAACAAATCTGCTTCTTTTAGCTCTATCACCATCTGAAGGAAAATCCTATCTGTGCTAGTATTCTGAAGCAGTATGTTGTAAAACATTAGTGAGTGCCAGGAAAAGCTAGAGGTAGAGCAGGAGACATGAAAGATGCCCCTCTGGAGGGGAAGACTGTGATATTCTTTGCAAGGCCAGCCAGCTACCATCTGATAGAAGATGTGCCCCTATAACTGCATAGTAGGACCCTCTGAGCCTCAGGCAGTGGCTGGAGGTTTTGGAGGTTGTTGTCAGTGGGCTCAGTCTCACCGAATCTTGATTGTTCCAAGCAGGCATCATGGGCTTTGCTAGCATCACATATCACACTCCAAACATGCTGCTGATTACCAGTCATAGCTCACTGACACAGTAGTTCAGTATTGACAAGTCCATCTTAATGACTGTTTCTCTTACACTCCATTTCATGCTTATCCTCATCTGAAATATCTAAGACATGAGCATCATATGCCAGTGCCATGTCATAACACGCATCCCTGTTTGGATGGCAACAACCTAGTCATGAGGGTACCGTTCCATCAGACATCCTTGTAGGATACCGTACGGGGCCAAATTAGTCAGTGCCATCAAACTATGTAAGAAAAGGCAAGCTCCTCTTTTTGGGGACTAGATCAAATTTTATACCTATCACCAGGAGCTATAAAGCCTGATGGCAGGTGTGTGGTTTATGCTCAGGAAATTCTCTGATTGTGTCTGGTTTGACAGTAGAGCTTGTCTTGGCAATCATTAGCTTGCCTGCCAGAATAGGCTTTGACCTACAAGTGTCATCTTTTCTCTTTTGTTATTACCACTGCCAGTAGAGGAAGATGTATTTCTAAGGCAGAATACATACACAACCCAGTCATTTTACAGAACCAGTTGAAAATACTTTGACTAGATGATGTTTCATCATAAACAGCTAACTATTGAAACTTTTTGCAGGAATACCTTATGCCTGAATTAACCAATTTATCTGGGTTCAGGACTGTGAACACTTACTGTGTGGCAAGATGGCAAATAGAAAATGGTCTGTCTCCTCTCAGTTTCTGTCATCTGAAATCAGATAATGTTTTTGTTTATTGAAAGATTTCATTGTTTTTGCTGTAATGTGCACTGCAGCAGTATTTTATATCTTGGCTAGCATCCCCAAGAGTGAACAGTGTTCTGCAGTGAAACTGTAATTTTGTTTAGCTTTGGTGAGAAGTCAATCCCTACTTTGCTGAAAGATTTGTAAAAAAAATGCAGCAAATTTTCGCTCTGTTTGTGGCTAGATGTATGTCTGCACATATATAATAGTTCTTCACCTACTTGCAGATCTCAGTTATAATTTTGGGCAGTTTATCACTTCTTATATTCTGGCTACAGGCTTCTGCTTTGGAGATAATTTCATTCTCAATGCTCTGGGTCTTGAGTCTTTTTGCTTCTGGCAGTGCATATGCTTATCTCATCTTTGTAATTCCAGCGCTCTCACAAGGCCTGTGGCCATCTCAACAGAGACTATGCAGGTATCAGTTTCTGTGTGTATAATTGCTTTTGGATTCTTCCCAGTTCTGCTGCTAAAATGGGCTTGTAACTACCTTTGCTGATGCTTCCAAATGAGTTGACGACCATGTTAACTTGTCATATTTTCATGCTCAAAGATTGTCTTAGCTTAAAATTCAGCTGTGCGCACCAGTGACTTGTCTAAACTGCATCTGTGTAGTTTTGGTAATAAGATCAGAGTGCCTCAGAGTTCTGGTGTGTGGCTCTCAGTAATCTCAGTGGTCATGAATCACTAACGATCTCTTTTTCCTTGAGCATAATGCTTAAGTTTTTAACATATGTAATCACCATAGCACATATTTTTTTATATGAAAGGCCCTGGGAGTTTTCAAATTCTGGTAGGCTCTTCATTAATTAGTACCTGTAGGTCTGTACCTATGCTGGATTGCTTTTGCCTTTTGTTTACTGCCCTCTGTGAAGGGGTTGCAAGTATCATATCACAGTTTCCCTTCTTTAGTTGAAATTTATTTAGTATCCTCCTAATGGCAGGAATGAGATCTTTGTGTTCCTATACCAGAAAGTGAAAGGTAGCTCTGAAAATCCTTTTAGGATGTGTCTTACTGTCAGAAACAAGTAGCCACACTAATTGACACTAATGACACTAAACTAGTAGTCACAGGTAACAGCAACAATAAATAGTGTTATTCTTCCACTGTAGATTTCTAGAATCTTTATCTGTCTACTGAAATGAGATGAAGAATGATTTCCTCATCCATTAGTATTTGACAGGACAGTACTTGTCTATGACATTGGAAAATATTATTTTTACCATATCCGTAATACTCTTCAGTTGTGGGGATGTGATAGTCATATCTCTTTAGTACCTTTGTTTACATTATTTGGGCTTTGCCTCGCTTCACTGGATGACGAGCCATTTTGGAGGTTTGTTACTCTAAAGAGGTAAAGAGGAAGCATTTTTTCATGTGCTTAACTATTATTATATTCATTAACTACTCCTATTATATACGTATTCCAGAAGTTCATTTACTTAGGAAATAGTACGGAAGGCAGATAATGTTGTGAGTCGGTCAGTTTATTCAGTTTGAGATGCACTGTACCTGGGGATTGAGTCCTTCAAAAACGTCTTGGCAATTTTTAGCCATTTTGCTGCAGCTATGTCAGACTGTATTGTTCTCATGGGTAGTTTTTTGTTTTGCTTGCATATATATTACACTAAGCATTTCTATGAGATTTAATCTAGTTACATTTCCTTTCTTTTTTCTTCAAACAGTGACTGTTGTAGTTTTTGCACAATTTCCATATTCTTACATTCTTCTGCTTGTGATTAATGTTGCTGCTATGGTCTTCTTAAATTTCATTTGCAATTACTATACATACATATGTCATCAGGCTAGAATGCCCTCTTTTGGGAAGACCTCTACCACAGTACTGTGAATGGAATACAGGTCATATGAGGTCCTGATATGGCTTCAGGAAATGGAAGGGGAATTACTTTTTAAAGCTTTACCCAGGATGATTTTGAACCATGTTTGTGTTTAAATGTTGACCATGAGATCAGCATAAATATTCATATTTAAATATAAAATACTTTTATATACTTTTATATAAAATCGGTAATCTTCTGAATTTCTGCCTCCCCTCCCACCACAGTAATTCCAAAACATTATTGCTTTCCAGTTTTTAGGTGAAATTGCTAGATGTAAATTGCTGTTCATTGTCAAAATATAGATAGGTGCTACCAGGGTATTCTAAACACGTAGCTGCTGGGTTAACAGAAAATCACTGCGACTTCTGACTGTAACTATCCTTTAAGTTATTAGCTTTAAACTTGGACTTTTGGAGTATATACTTGCAGATAGTGAATTAAGCATGTTTCAAGTGGTTTAAATAGAATAACCAAGGAATGATGTTAAGGGACGTTTTGGTATCTAAAATAAGAAAACACATATTAAGTAGTAGTTTTAATATTTAATTATTGGCCATAGGGTACTGAAAGAGAAAAAATGCTGTTGTGAATACAAAAACCTCTTTGGATGCTGACAATTTCTATATGGCATCATTAAGTTAATGCCAGATATAAGGATTTTATCTGTCTGGAGTGTCAGTGTGGTTCATATACATATATAGACTTTATGTAGGAACCAATGATACTTATTTTGGGCTTCAGTTTAGTAAACCTTTCTCTGGATAACACTTAAGCATATGCTGTCTTGAAGAGGAAAACACTTTAACAGGTGTTTTGGTGGTTTATTCATTCAAAAATAGGTTTTGGGAGAAGTCTTCAAAAAGTCTTCAAAAGACTTGCATGTTCTCACAGACAAGAAGTGGTTAAACTGGTTACGGAAAACAAAGAAAGAACCACAAAATTCCTCCCCAGGCTCAAAAGGTTTTCAACTTTTGCAAAGATAGTGAGGAGGGTATTTTTACCTCTGTTTCCAGTGCAAGGTTTACGTCCATGTAGCTTGGCAGCTCTGTTAACAGCCTTGCTATGTGAAAGGTGTTTATTTTGCTGATGTTGAGTTCCATTCTTTTATATTTGTTTTCTTTTTCTTTCCTAGGGTGACAGGGTTGAAGCAACAGGATGAGAGATCTCAAGCATGCTGCTAAATGTTGTGGTCTGACAAAACTACATGGCTTCCTTTATCGAGACAGCTGTGTTTTTACATAAATAATCTTAATTTGGCCTGCAGAAGGATTATGCCTCATACTCAAATGTACTACCTTAAAAGGTCGCCTTGACTTCCCCAAGGAGTTTACTTCAAGGCATTCAGGATGCCAGACCAGAAAGCCTCACAGACTGAGGTATGTTATTGTTTAATACTTAAGAAAATAATACTGGAATGAAAAGGACACCTTCCAAAATAACAAAGAAAGTTATCACTATTCACAAGATCACTCCAAAATAAAGATTGCTGCTTCATTTTGACAGTCATACTTAGTACAGATCACAGGCAATTGTTAAACTGTGTTAAATTAGGCTCCTGTTAAATAGATTTTTATTTCTGTTAACTGGTCTCCCATAGATGTCATTAGGTTTGTTCATAGAAGCAAGACAAGACTGGGATGAAGAGTAATTCACAGCAGTTATAGAAGCAACTCTGCAATTTGCAGCAATTAAAGAAATTGGTCTTTTATTTTAATAACTACTGATGATAGATAATTTGGCCAATGCTCAGAAAAACTCATTATAAAGAATGTCAAAAATGAGCTCAAAGATGCCACCCAGTTTATTAAAAATCAGTTACATGAAGAATCATTATTTTACACTTTCTTATCGAGGTGTATGTTCATCACATAATGTGAAAAGGGGAGATTTAAGAGATAAATGGACCTATTGCTCTCTATGGAAATATTATGTGATTTTCTTTGTACTTCTACGCTGATCAATATGTATAAATGACCTTTTATGTCATGAAAATTTTGAAGATGTTTTCATAGGTCTAAACCCTAAAAATTAGTTAAATACGTTCCTGTCTCCTGTAGTTACAGACTTCCATACCCTGTCAATTGGCTAGGTAAGATGCACACAAATCCTATGCTTTAGTGGCAGAACTCATAGCTGATTATGAGATGAGTAATATTGAGGCTCGGGCTTTTATCTGATTTGAAATCTGTCTGAGGCTGAGGCTATAATTTCAGAGTGCCAGAACATAAAGTAAGACATGATTTTAGTTGAGCGACCTTATGCAGAATGGAGAGGCTCACAGTAACCCATTCAAGCTTTTCCATTTGCAAGTTCAGATTGGATACGGGTGCAGTGAATTAAACAAACAACAGTTGTGTCCCGCTTTTGTTATTTCCAGTTGTTTGACTTGGTTTTTTTCCACTGCCCAAATGTTAACATACAAAGAAAACAGCAATCTCTATAAACAGTAATTGGACACTAAAGCAGTAGTTCTGAAACCTTCTAGTCTGTGTTTTCTTCTCGATGTACGCACCACCTATAAGAAACAACCCATGTTTTTACATTCAGATGGACACTTATTATTTGGGCCAAATTGCTGATCCACTTGATGAAAGAGTCTTTTTTTCAGCCTCATTGTTTCACATTTCCTCAAATACAGTTTCTGTGTGGCAAGAAGCAGAAGGGAAGCTGTTTTGTGATGTAACATATAAACTTTTCAGTGTCTTATCTATTTTCTGTGCACAACTAAACACAAAAAAAAAGTCCTGAAAGAATTTTATGAAGTCATGGTTAGTATCTCAGGTACAAAATGCCGAAATTAAGATGTCCATAGCATCTAGTATGGTATTCTGTAATATTTCCAAAATTTTAAGCAGAGTCAGATACATCAGGGTAGACATAGGGGTTTGTAGAAAGCTCTTTAGTGATGATTTGTTTCGTGCACCATTGCTTATGTCACCTCTGCAGCCCACCTGTGTGGGTAAGGGTTTTTTTGCCTGTATCCGTACAGACATAGAGGGTTTTGTCTGTGTCTCTGCAACCAGGAACCCCTGAAAGAAAGCCTTGCTGATCTTGGCTGTGTATCTGCCTAGACTGCCGAGCATTGTGTAGAATCAGATACATAATAACAAAACTGAAGATTTTGTGGTATTAATCTATGCCTAAAAGAAGAAGTAACTTAGCATATCCAGTATTATATAGAATCATAGAATCATAGGGTTGGAAGGGACCTCTGGAGATCATCTAGTCCAACCCCCCTGCCAGAGCAGGGTCACCCAGAGCAGGTTGCACAGGAACGCGTCCAGGTGGGTTTTGAATGTCTCCAGAGTTGGAGACTCCACCACCTCTCTGGGCAGCCTGTTCCAGTGCTCTGCCACCCTCAAAGGAAAGATGTTCCTCCTCATGTTCAGGTGGAACTTCCTATGCTTAAGTTTGTGCCTATTACCTCTTGTCCTGTCCCTGGGCACCACTGAAAAGAGGCTGGCCCCATCCTCCTGACACCCACCCTTTAAGTATTTATAAGTGTTGATAAGATCCCCCCTCAGCCATCTTTTTTCCAGACTGAAGAGACCCAAATCCCTCAGCCTTTCTTCATAAGAGAGGTGTTCCAGTCCCCTCATCATCTTGGTAGCTCTCTGCTGCACCCTCTCCAGCAGTTCCCTGTCCCTCTTGAGTCAGGGAGCCCAGAACTGGACACAGTACTCCAGGTGCGGCCTCACCAAGGCAGAGCAGAGGGGGAGGATGACCTCTCTCGACCTGCTGGCCACACTCTTCTTGATACACCCCAGGATGCCATTGGCCTTTTTGGCCACAAGGGCACATTGCTGGCTCATGGTCATCCTGTTGTCCACCAGGACTCCCAGGTCTCTTTCCACCGAGCTGCTCTTCTGCAGGTCAGCCCCCAACCTGTACTGGTGCATGGGGTTATTCCTCCCCAGGTGCAGCACCCTACACTTGCCTGTATTGAATTTCATAAGGTTCCTCTTTGCCCAACTCTCCAGCCTGTCCAGGTCTCTCTGTATGGTGGCACAGCCTTCTGGTGTGTCAGCCACCCTCCCCCAGCTTTGTGTCATCAGCAAACTTGCTGAGGGTGCACTCTATCCCCTCATCCAGGTCATTGATGAATATATTGAAGAGGACTGGACCCAGTACTGACCCCTGGGGAGCACCACTCGTCACTGACCTCCAACTAGACTCTGTGCCCCTAATCACTACCCTCTGAGCTCTGTCTTTCAAGCAGTTATCTATCCACCTTACTTTCCATTCATCAAGCCCGCTCTTCCTAAGCTTCCCTATGAGGATGCTGTGGGAGACGGTGTCAAACGCCTTGCTTAAGTCAAGGTAGACCACATCTACTGCCCTCCCCTCATCTATCCATCTAGTCATGCCATCATAGATGGCTATCAGATTAGTCAGACATGATTTCCCCTTGGTGAATCCATGTTGAGTACTTCTGATAGCTTTTTTTTCCTCCACATGCCTTGAGACAATGCCCAGAACAAGCTGTTCCATCATCTTTCCAGGGATGGAGGTGAGGCTGACCGGCCTGTAGTTCCCCGGCTCCTCCTTCTTGCCTTTTTTGAAGACTGGAGTGACGTTGGCTTTCCTCCAGTCCTCAGGCACCTCGCCTGTTCTCCAGGACCTTTCAAAGATGATGGAGAGTGGCCCAGCAATGACTTCCGCCAGCTCCCTCAGCACTCTCGAGTGCATCCCATCGGGGCCCATGGACTTGTGAATATCTAATTGATTTAATTGATCCCTCACTCGATCCTCCTCAACCCAAGGGAAGTCGTCTTCTTTCCCTGTTACTTCCCTCAATGCCTGGGACTCCTGAGGGCTGGACCGAGCCGTAAAGACCGAAGCAAAGAAGGCATTCAGTAACTCCGCCTTCTCCGCATCCTCCGTCACCATGGCTCCTGTTTCATTCAACAGTGGGCCCACAACTTCTCCGGTCTTCCTTTTGCTTCCAATATACTTGTAGAAGCCCCTCCTGTTGAGCTTGACATCCCTGGTCAGGTTTAATTCCAAGGCGGCCTTGGCTTTCCTTGTCTCATCCCTGCACACTCTGGCAGCATTCTTGTAATCCTCCCAAGGGGGTCAGTCCCTTCTTCCACTTATTGTAGACTTCCTTCTTCCACTTGAGCTTTTTCAGAAGCTCACTGCTCAACCATGCGGGTCTCCTGCGTCCCTTGGCCGATTTCTTTCTCTTAGGGATGCACTGATCCTGAGCTTGGAGGAAGTGGTCTTTGAATACCAACCAGCGTTGGTATGTTTTATTACTGTTTCTTATTAGTAAATATTCAACAGCACAGAGCAGGGATCTCTTTCTGTAGCACCCAAAGACTGACCGAAATGAAATCTAAAACATTTGCAGAGACCCAGAGAAGGGCTCTCCAATGAGATGATATCTTATTATAATGAGTGTTTGTTTCTGAAAAAGAGGGAGTGATTTGAGACTGAACTGAAGCTTGTGATGAAACCTACATCATTTAGTAGAAATTATTAATATACTTTTGACCGTATGGCTTATTTATTCTTCACATGCACAATGAGCAATCTATCTTTTTTGTTCTTCAAAATAGTGTCCCAAATTTTTAGGAGTATGATTATTATTGTAATATTTGTCATAAAGTCTCGCGTCAATTTTCAAAATCTCGCAGCTAGGTGAAATTGAAAAAGTGTTCTCTTGAATATTCAAAGGTATACCTGTATGCCAAGTTTTAATTTTTCAGTCTTCAGACACAGGGCTTTTATTCCTAAGATCAAAAGAATTACCTTAAGTGTAACTATCTCCTTGTCCATGAGAAGAGAAAAAGATGAACCATCTGTTCTCAGACTTTCAAGTATTTCTATTTGTCCTGGAAGGAGAAATCATGGATGGATAATCCCAGCTCAAGAACTGAAATTTTCAGAGAGTTATAAACGATTGACAGAATAATTTAAAATGGAAATACTTAATCTGTTTTAGTTATATCTGTCAGTAGTACTTCAGCTAGAGCTACAATCAGTTCAATGCTTTTCTGTAACACCTTCTACCACACTATCTAGGTATTGTATAATACCTACATATGCCCTAAGTATTATGTAATTTGTAGATTATATTGAATGGTTGCTTTTAAAATTAGCATGAAATTCATCAATGTAACATAATAACATAACATATTGTTTCAAATATATGGACTATATTATGCATTCTTCATGATGAATATATTAAACAATTAGGATAGACAGTAACTACATCAGAAAAATGGGTAGATAGAAGCCAAGGAAGAGAACAGTGAAGAAAAGATTGTTTTTATGTACCTATACAAACTAAATTAATTTTTAAATATAATTTGTGTGTTCTTTTTTAGCCAATTTAAAAATGGTTTTACCAGGAAAGATACTGAACAGTGAATGAGGAGATGGTAGCTAATTAAGTGGCTCAAGAGGCTTTGGCTTTTTATTGGTATATATATTTGATAGCATAGTGTTTCTATAACAGATAAACAAGATGCAATTCTAGAATGCTTAATTTTGCTGTGAGTTGCTGGTAATACAAAATAATTAATTAAATTGGAAACATTTTAGACATAGTGTCATTTAAATCACAAAACTAGCATATAAAATATCTTCACCGAAGAGACAGAAATAGAGATCCACTGTAACTGTTCAACATTCTGGACTTACTCATGTAAAATTAAGTCTTCATTATACTGAATACTAAACGACAATTAAGTGACATGAAGACTATTTTTCAATCTTCTCATGTTACATCTACTTCCGTTAGAATATAATGGAATATAAATTGTTACTAATCAACCATCAGATTGTCTTGTCAATGGAAACAGATGTGATTCTCACCTAAACAAGAAAATTATAAGTAATGATGACCTCTGTTCTTTCATGAAATTGGTAATTTTTTTAACCTTACACCATACAGCAGCAAGCAGCACCAAGTCCCATCATAGTGAGCAGAAAATATAACAATAGCCCAACAATTTTCCTCTATATTTTGCATTCTTCCTTAGGAAGACTGGACTATGAAACTACAGGCCATTTAAAGTCTTTTGTAGCACTCCCTTCCTAGAATTGGCCCCTGAAGGACTTACTTAACATTGATCTTCCTCAGCGCATCAATGACCAAATGATCTGTAAACTAAAACTTTCATCTTATGTTAACTACGATGATATCAACTGTCACCCTGATTAGGCTGTAAATTTGGGCACTTGCCTTCATATTCACATTTGAGACTAATGTGCAGCAGTCTTCTGAAGCATTTTCACTGAAAAGCAGAAGGCTTCTTAATGTCCTGTTTCTTTAAAGCACACCTACCACACCTACCATATACATTAAAATGTTGACAGCAAGTGACTGGTGAAGTTTCAATTTATCTTTCATGGGAAAACCTCTGCTTCTTCAGATGTGACTGAATCTTAAAATACTAGAAATTAAGAACTCATCTCAATGGTGAGCTTCTAAGAGGTGGTTAGTATACCTTTTAATTTAGGTAATTGCAGCAGAGATATTTGAAGTGCTTCTAATACTCTACTGTCATATTAGATGTAGATAAAAATAAATGTTGTCCTTATCTTTGTCATCTGATGGAACATCTTTGAACTAGTTGCTTTTTTCCTACAACTGCATTGAGAAATTCTTTTCATCTGGACTGCCAGAATCTGCTTGAGTCAGTATCACAAATTTTACACACATAAACTGGTAATTCTGCCTGCTGGTTTCCATCATCAGCTCTCTAATGTTTCTTCTAAATAATAATGGAAGAGAGCTGGTGATGGTATGCAATTAGATCTAACACCTTTCTTCAAGTTAGTTATTACGAGGTGTGAGTCCACATTACAAAAATGCCATCATAGTTAATGCAAGTCAACCACGGCAAATGCAAAAGCATATGAGCTCTGAATTGCTGTACTGCTGGACAGTGTTAAAATAGTCACAGGGTTGGATTCACACACTGTGTAGATATTTCTTTGGCAAATATCTGGGTTTATGTAATAGAAAAGGAAATTGGAATATGAATAGGTGAATTCATTTCTTATGATTTACCTCTCTAGTACTGGACAGCTCAAAATATTTCAGATATTTATCTGGGATTTAGAAGGAGATAAACAATAATTCACATAAAAGAAATAGTTACTGCAAGTCAGTACCTCAGGGCAGGTATTTGTTAATATGACACTTTAACAATACACATAAGTGTATTTTTGAAAACTGGAATAGCTTCTGAGTGCTTCATACAATGATAGAACTGAATGTCAAATATAACTACTTCCATCCTCAGTAGTCACGATATAATGTAATTTTTGCCAAACGGAAAGTAATTAATTGACACTAATCCATGATTGTTCTGTTTTTAAGGGCTGTCAGCTCTGTTGGGAATGGTTTAGCAACATGGAAAGGCATAAATAGTTGTGATGTGGCTAAATAGAGGCTACTTATTTCCCAGTACTTACATTTCAGTTCTTACCTGTTCAGCAAGTTGATTTGGTTTGGTTTTGGTTTGTTTTTTTTGTTTGTTTGTTTTTTTTAAATTAAGGAAAAAAACTGCTCTAAAGCCCATTCTTGTATTCTGCTGTGGCTTGCGTTATACTGATGAGTCTCTGCTGCTAGTGATGTCTGTGGAAATTTATTTTTCAGCAATTAAAAGGCACATGCAAAGAGATAAGGTCATGGTACAGCATAACTGATAGCCTTCTTGTCCTGACCATAGATAGAAAGACTGCTTCATTATACACCCAAAATATAGATATCCATACTGGGGGAGAATGGGCAGCCACTTGTTTATTGGTCTACACAAAGCTAGAGACCAGCTACTTAGAGGCAAACCAGATTATGTGCGATCTCACTAACAGTCATGAAGGCTGAAACAAAGCAGAACCCAGCACAAAGTGTAACGAAGGCAGACAGTGTGAATGGCGAAGAAGTTAACAGAGTCAGAAGTGGAAAAGTCAGTCAAGCTTTAAAACAGAATTTCAGCAGGATCTCCGCACAGTGCTCAGTCTTCCAACCACCTTGACAGACATCAGGCTAAACTGGATGCTCATGCAGGACTATCTTATTTGTAATACTCAATGCAGAGTCCAGGAATTTAAAAAACAAAACTGAAAATATATACTAGCAAATAAGTACATGAATAAACTGATTAAGTACCTAAACCAGATGGACCTATTTCCATCCATAGGGCAAGAGGAGGAAATTTAGGGTGCAAAAAGAAATGTTTTCTCATTTCTAATTATTTCAATACGTAACTGTTTTTGCTTTCTGTGCTATCAAGACCAGATGCCCTTTTCAACAACATATAATCTACAGTGTCAGTAAAAGAATCCTCTGATAAGAATTCTTTGCCTGTGTTTTATAGGATCATATGAAATGGTCTACTAATCTCTTCTGTCCTTAACTTAAGAGTGTCATAAATTTCATTAGCTATAATATCTCCCATTTTGTTTGGCTCATGGTTTGTTTCTTTATCCCTTTTGCTCTTAATATTTCATGAATTTATTTATATATATATGTTATTTCACAGAATCATAGAATCGTAGGGTTGGAAGGGCCCTCTGGAGATCATCTAGTCCAACCAACCTGCCAGAGCAGGGTCACCTAGAGACCTAGAGATTTCAGTGTTATCCAGTGAATACACAAATGGCAATAGGCACAGATAGGCATAAACCAAAACACAAGAAATTCCATTTAAACACAAGAAAAAACTTTTTTACAGCAAGGGTGGTCAGACACTGAAAGAGGTTGCACAGAGAGCCTGTGGAGTCTCTATCTTTGGAGATATTCAAAACTCATCAGGACATGCCTCTGAGCAACCTGCTCTAGTTGTCCTTACTTTGAATAGGGGGGTTGTACTACATGATCTCTACAGGTGCCTTCCAGTCTCAGCTGATCTGTGAACCATCTGTGATCATGTTTGCTTGATATTAGTATTAATATTATGGGGGAGTTGTATTTGCATCTATAGATCTGCTTAGAATTAATTGCAAGAAAGGTGGAAACTCAAGATAATGCAATTTCCTGTTAGAGTCCAGAAATATCCCATATTGCAGTACTTGCAGTAGGTCATTCTGAATTTGAATGTATTACAGATTTATACATCAATGAGACCAGGCTTATTTTGTACCTTGATAAGAAACTTCTCCCTTGTATTGATGTAGCAAGAAAGCAAAATCAAATTTCAAATGTAACTGGAGATGGCTACACAATGAAAATGCAGTATGTACTGGCACCAAAAAAATATCGTAGAACAAAGGGGACAGCAGGCACCTAGTCTAGAGCAAGGATGGTTCTTGGCATAGTGGGTGTCTGGATAATATGAACAACTGATTTTTCTCAAGCTGTATTTCCAGACTAATTAGTCTCATTTCCGGCATTTGTACCCGAGGTCAACATTTCTAATCTTTCAAGAATGCTCAGTTTTGGGTAGGATGCGAGAGTGTGTATGCGATCTCCGTGGCCTGGCAGTCGGAAGTTGCTGCGGTGTCGGAGAGCCCATCAGTTCCTCTCGTGCTTTTCCACCGTGGCTCTTGGCTGTCTGTTCACGGCTGTCGAAGAGTCAAACATTTCCTGCTCAGCAGCCGGATGGAAAGGAAGTCCCATCTGCTTCCTGGTGCTGGAGGTGGCACGAAGAGCAGCGTGGCCAGTAAAAGCAAAGGCTCAAAGTGAGACAGGATTTGTTGACCTCTCGGAGCAAAGCTTTTTTGTCATCCTGCTGGAAAGCAATCACCATTCCTGTGTGTAATTAATTGCATGTCTAAAACCATATCCACAGCCCCAAAACAAAGAGGATTAGAGGGTTTAAAGGTTTCGAGATTCTTGATTCTTGTTTCCGCTTCTTTCTTAAGTGTATCTTATGATATGTTTCTGGACTTAGATCAATCAGGGTTGGATCACTCACGTATCACCTCAGAAAAAGAAGGCTTTTATGCATTGTTTAAGATAATTTAATGCTTATGAAAAGTGCCAGACAAGTTGATAGCCTTAAAGCCTTCCTCTTCTGGAATGATTCTTCTCTGAATTATATACAGTGTCCAGACACTGCTTGAAACCTGTTTCCTGCATCTTAAATCTTTCTCTTTATTTTCTGACTGGTCTTGGACCCTATACCAGTTGGTGTAAATCATCAAAATATTGTAAAATTAATTTATACTGTGCTGGCTTGTAGGATGTAAGGCTTTTCCCAGAAAGTCTAGGAATGTGGAATGCCTCTCTGTATTGGGTACAGAAACAGCAGATCTTTTTAAACTAACTTAGAGGTGGCGCATTCAAGAAGAGCCATTCCTACTATTTAAATATTTCCTCAGACACTTTATACTGTCAGCATACAGCTTTTCAGTTAGCCTAGGTAGCTTAGCAAAGAGCCTTATCAAGCCAGATCCACGTGACCACATCCATATGGGTGCTGTACTGGTCTGCAGTTTTGCAGCCTTGGCACTACTCTTTGTGTCAATGACATGAAAAGATTGTTTTTTATATAAACAATTTTGAAGTGGAGTTACTCATCACTAATGGAGGCAGATCTGAGAATAAAATAATAAAAAAAAGCTCCACTAAATTGACAGCAAGAGCTTTTAATACAAATTTTCTTTAGGAATTGAGGCTATAAACTATGGATTGATCTGTAGTGCAAATAATAAATGTGTCTGTCTTTCCATTGTTTATTTTGGGTTTTCTGCATTAGCCCCAATTTCATGGACTTTGCTGAGATTCCACTACAGAATTTATGAGAAACTGGTTGCAATATCAATACCTGGATATCTGAAAAACATAAACGTGGAGAATTTTTTGGATTACATCTTGGCTAACGTACTATGAAAGAGCAGGATAAGCAGATTGATTTTTGGCAATCTTCAGGTAGGTCACCTGCTTCAATGCTCTGCATTTCCAGTTAACTTCAGTTCATTCCTTTTAAATGATAGACATTTGATTTGCTTTTGACGTGGGGTTTTTTCAGTAGCCTTATCACTCCTTTTTATGTTTGAAGACAGTTTTTCACCATTATCTTTGGCTTCACTTTTATTCTCAGCAGTACAGTCAATAAAGCATACAGAACACGCTACCAATGGCAAGTTATCTTATAGCTATATTAGGGAGCTCTCTTTTTCCTTTTCCTAGAAAAAAGAAACAGCTGAGTTGGTACTATGAATAGCCTTTAAACTAGAAATTTTAGGGGTTTAGTATTTTTACTCTTTCATGAAAAATGAATCACAGACAAAACCATTGCTCTCAGTCTCTTTAAAGCTAGATCACGTAAACGCTATCATATCCATTACTTTTCCATAACAAGCAGATTATCTTAAGATAATGTTTAACTTATCTGGTGCCACTGTAGCAGATGCCATCGCCACTCACCCCCTGGCACTATCCCGTTTTGCAAATGGTACTCCTACGGTCATCCACCTTGGTAGGTGGCACTGGTGCCAGGCATGATGTCTCTGATTTATGCTAACCATGGTTTTGCAGACATAGCAAGGAGTGAAGAGAGTGCTCACCAGATTGTGTAACTAGTTCATTGTTATTCAATGCTTTTATAATTTTCCTCAAATGTTGCTGAGTTTCCATTCAAAAATACTGAAAAGCAAGATTATTTACTTTTCCTTGTCCTCCAGTTGTCTTACGTGATACACATTGGGAAGAAAAATAAATCTTCATTTAATAATAAAGAAACACAGTTTATTGAACTAGGCTATTAGTACTTTTGCTTACGCAGAATTTTTCTTTTTAACATCTGATTCTTTGACCTATCCAGAAGGGGACACAGCAAGATACAGTGGGATATTTGTCTGGCCCAATATTCATGTCTGAGTCCATCACATAGAGAAAAATGAAGGCATGAGGTCTGCAAACTTCAAGTCCCATTAAATATTATTTTGAAATTGAAATAAGTCTGGTTTTCATTTGAAATTTTTCAGTATTTGAAATTCTGCCATAAGTTTCATCAGAATTGCCTGTAGAAGATAAAATACAGTTTTACTGGCTCTACTCAAGACACAATAGTCTAGTTCCAGCAGAAAATATCTTGTTTCAGTATGCCTGATCCTTTTTCTCCAGTGTTTCTGTTCTCAACACAGCAGCAGGACAATTCATCTGCTTCATCTGCTAGGACACTGGCAGTAGTAATAGGAGAGAATTTGGGAGAGGACAAGGTTGCAGAGAAAGTTATGTGACCCAGATATTTTGCACTGCAGTGTTTAAAAGCACAAGACATAAGCAGTGGGAAAAAAAGTATGGATTTAGCTGCAATGCTCTGTATTTCTGCAAATAGAATTTCTGCAAATAGAAGTATTTCTGCAGGACAACTTAGTACAAAAGGAAACCCAGAAACGTCTACCAATAGGGCATAGGTGAGCATGAGCAATATTCTAAAGGGACAAGACACCGTATAATCTCTATACCTTAGGGAGGACTTGGAGTGGAAGGCATGGTCCAATACCACTTAAATCTTTCTTTAGTGTACATAATGATATGGCATCCTCCAAGGACATATCCTGGGCCTCCAGGAGATATTCAGGAGGTCAGGGATGTTAATAAGAAAAGGAAGGCATCTACGTTCTTCTGTAGTTCTAGCAACCACTTTATTAACAACATGTGTTATTTAATATCAAAGTACTCGGTGGTATCATACTTTTTTGGTATCAGTGTTGTGAAAGACTGAGATGATACTGCCCATCATTTGATGAGGCAATCACTGAACATGTCCAATAGCAGTTTCTGAAGCTGTGTGTGGGAAAATATAATCATGGCCAAATTGCTTGGCAGGTCACACTCAGTTAGTCTCCAAAAACTGATCTTGCTGAGGTCAAGATCAGAGAAGAGAAACGATTAGCAAGATAGGATTTAAAGGTGTCTCTGAGAACAGAAGGGATGATTGGCGTGGGGATGACTGATAGACTGACCTTTGTCCTCAGAGCTGGTGCCAGTTTGAATACTCGAACCGGTTTTGGCACTGTGTCATGAGCATCTGAGGACCAAACAGCCACGGAGATTTTAAATCGGAGGCATGCAGTTCCTTTTTACTGAGGTATGGGGTATTTCTTCATGAGGTCACTGTCTGAGCCTGAATCCATTTGAATCGTGCTGCCCTAGGCTTCTTGATCTGAAAAGGCTTACAAAGCATTGAAGTTTTTCCATTCTTTAAACCTGAAGTTCTCAGGTTTAAAAGTCATTTATATTATTCACAATACTTTCTCTTTTACAATAATTGAAATAAAGTAATTTACAATGATTCTGAGTGTTTGGACATTTGTTTACAAAGTAATATTTCTTGTAGTTCCTGAGAGAGAGAAACTTCTCTTAGGAGTTAACTGGAACTTATTCACATTTCTTATCAACATTTGCTTCAGCAGATAATTAAATTGAGGTTTAGGATGAAGGAGAGTGAAACAGAGCTATATATAATATTTTCTCATCTCTACAAGCAATTATATACAACAAAGATATATTAAAAAATGAAAACTATGAGAAGAGGCTATGAAATGTTAAAATTTAAGATAGCAGTTGGTCTTACCTCAAATCTCTCACGCCCCTTGTCCAAGCCTGTTTTTACTTCATCAGTTATGGTTACACTGACAAACCTTATCCTTCCCCTCTGTATCCTATCTGTCTCATCTCTTATTTCCATCCCACTCAGTAGCATTCTGTGACTTACTCCCATCACAATTTACTCCCTTCCCTCTCCCCAGGTTCTTTCCCCTTCCACTTTATCTCCCTAAATCAGAGAAAGAAGTATCATTGTGAGACCCTGACCTCAGTTTAGGTGCTCAGACTCAGCACTCAGAGCACAAGTCATGAGAACATCATGTCCAGTCCCTCGGGGATGACATCTTTGGGGAATTAAATGGTTAAAATGTGAATCTATTGAACACCTGTGAGCTTCCTTCCCCACCCTCCCCCAACAGTATGAAATTTAATCAGCTAGGGTCAGATTTCAGAGGGATGGCAAAAGGCACATCCTCGATACAAAGTGTGCTTACTCCTCCCTCCCTCTATCCCAGGTTTTTTATCTGAAACTTGAAACACTCAGTTTAAGGTCATTGGAGCTAGTTCACATGGACAAAACTTATTTTTCCATAGCCTTGTCCTTGAAAGCAGCTGAGATATTTTTGCTGTAATATTCCCCAAACAAACAAACAAAAAAATCAAAACTGCTCAATGGAGACACCTAAGGTAGAAAATTTTATCCCAAATGATTGAAGCTTGGCGATGCTACAAGTACCTGAAAAAGGGCCATTAAACAGGACGTGTCAGGGAATCTAAATAGGTTTTACTCTTAGCTTTGGCTTTAAAATATGTATTAAAACCATTATTTTACAGTTGCCAAAGTGTTAATCAAGTACATTCGTTTTCCTCCCCAGCTGTATGCAGATATAGTAACCTAGGTAGCAGCTCTGTAACAGGTAATGGTGATTAAATATAGGTGCTAAAACAGAGCGTGTGCTTTGGTCTTCTAGTTCTCTGTAAGAAGCCCGGCACTATTCATACACATGACCCATATGATCCATATGAGTCTTGGAAGTATATGGTGAACTGAACTTTTACTGTTCAAATGCTTAGTTAGCTTGTTAAGTTGGCCACATGATGGAGAAGTAGAAGGCATAGACAGAGCAATGAAAAGTGCCTGTTGTCACTGAAGTTCACTAATGGGAAGAGATCCTTTGTGCTACTGATAATGATCTTGAACAGATTCATAACTGTGGAGGTGGGTTTTTCGGACATCCCTTGGTACAACATATGTCATGAAGAGTTAAATTCCAATAAGATCAGTGGAGCTGATCTGTTTAAACCTCAGTGCTGATTTTAAACCACTGAATTTTAACTTACTATTGCTCATGTTAATTGTAACAGTTTTGCAGCTATTGCCTAACTTCAGATCTCTCAGGCATTGAGCACCTTTTGAATGGTTCTTTCCAAAATGTTTCCAAAAAACACTGAATGGATCATTTTTCATTCCAAAGTTTAAAAAAAAAAAAAAGAGAGAGAGAATAAACAAAACAATTATTTCAAATAAAAAAAAAATCATATTCTGGTCTAAGTTACTTTGGTAGAAGGGGAGCTGCATCAGTGTATAAGGAGCAGAACTTGATCCACCCTTTGAAATAAAATGACAATATTTTTGTAGTGCTAAATTTTATTTCCTTTTTCTTTGCTTTTTTTTTTGAGAAACTCATGACATGGAAATTATCATTTGCTCGTGGGACCCCAGCATGTGCTATTCCAATTAAACCAGAGTATCCAGATGTAAATGAACGGCTCCTTCAGAGTTCACAGGATGTTCATATTGGCTGAATTTTTTTAAGACAGGATCCATACCAGTTTTTGATTTGTCTTAGTTAGCACAGTTGGTATCTCAGAAGTACTGCACAGGATTAATTTTTGTCAGTTTTGGGTTTTTTCCCTGTAGAATGGCCATCTGTACATATATCATGGTTACATTACTTTTTTTGAGAAATGAAACAAAGATACTGAAGTTTAAACACTATTCTGTTTCCTCTGTTAGCAAAACAAACAAAAGCGGCCCAAGTAAAAGATTTTCTTAACTCTGAAGGAACATTGTCTGCCTTTGCAAAAAAGTGTTGAAAAATCAGCTGCTGTGACTCAGTACTGACATTTCCTGTGTCACCTCTCCCCATGAAGTGCTGGACAGAAATGGTCCCTGAAGTGTGTAAATAGAGGCAAAGATTTCTGACATCAGCACAGAATTTATTTGCATCCCAAGAGAATTTGCCAGAACTGCAGAAAAATGAGCATACTACCTGAATTATGCCATTCTTAAACCATTTAAAACCAGTTTAACTGTCAGCTAAACTAGCGTTGGGAACAACAAAGAGTTTGTATACTTTGTGTACCAAAGCTTTAGGCCCTGATGGTGTCAGGTTGTTGGAAGGGTCCTGTTTGCCCAGTGCTTGTGATTTTGCTTTCCATCAATATTCCATCACAGAGGTCCCAAAACCATTTGGGTAGACTGCACTCAACCCAGAGGCAGACAGTGCCTCGTGATCACTGCAACCATTTCACACACCCTGTCATCATATAACGTTCCTCTGGCAGTAATGAAATTGTTTACATCGGAAACATCTCATATACTTTAAGATTTTTTTCATGTGTTATAGCAGGGGAAAACAAAGAAAAGAGTCAATTTGCAAAGAGAAATACTAACATTCACCAAGTAGCCCTTTAGAAATCCTTTTCCTAGCTTCATTACCATCAGAAATATTTACTTTGGATTTTGGGACATTTGAAAACAGATCTCCTCTTTGCAGCAAGAAATCTGAGAGTGGCATATACAATCTTGCCAATAGCCGGTAGTACAGCATGCTGTCTCTGACAGGGACCTCTGTCAGCTGCTTCAGAAAATGTTACAGAATCAACTGGCCACAGAAATATTCTTCTTAACCCATGTTTGTTAGATGTAGATATTGCCTTGAAGCCCAACTCCCTCCACTAACCCTTGTGGGCTTTCAGAAATGCTTATTTTGGATGTTCTTTTTATCCACACACATCTAAGATTTTTTGAGTTATGCTGGACTCTTGACCCAAATGATAATTCATGGCATGAATCCCAGGCTGATTGCATGTTCTGGGTAATTATTTCATTCATATTCCATTCCCCACACCACAACTGGGAAGAAAAATTTAGGTTAAGCAGCTAGCTATGTATGCCAGCTCTACACTGATTCGTGTTTTTTTTAAAAAGAGAATCACCAAGGTCAGCAGTACAAAGAAGATTAACTTAATAAAGAAGAGATCTCATTCAATGGTGAATAAAACTAGCAATATTTCTTTTTTTTGAATGAAAGCATACCTTGGACAACAACCATTCTGACAGTAGCAAAAGAAACATCAAGCCAAATACAGAAAGTGATGTGTTTTGGTTATTAATGTGATACAGAAGCAAAATATAGCATCTCTTTGTTGCTTGTTTTACACTAGCAGTGCTAGTATCTAATATTTAATGTTTGTTTTATGTCACTTGATTTAAAAGGAAAAAGGTCCTTACCATCACTGCACAAATCCACTCCATTCTGGAAGCTCAGAAACTTTCTTGCACAAGTCTGATCCTTTACACCCACATTGAGTCTCTTGAAGTCTTAGGAACTGAAGCATTGTACCAAGCTATAAATGAAATAACTAGTGGCAAATATGTACGGCATAGTTAATCAATATAAATATAAGATTTGATGTGTCTTTAGCCTGAAGATTTTAGTTCTGAATCTTTCTGCTTAGCAAGCATTGAATATGACTGAATCAGAATGGTAGTATTTTACACTACGTCTGCGTTCCTTGGTGTAACACAAATATAATACAGAGCACAGCAGAACTGCATTTACTATAGTGATCTTTTATATCTACATATTTATTTCCTATTTGATTCGGAGACCGATCATGCCTCAACATTGACAGGAGGGTGCTCATATGGTTACTGCTGTACTAAGGCTGGGGGCTGGGGCATTTGCACTAGAGACATTAAGGCCTGTCTGGCATTTCCTCAGTGCTGCGCAAACAGGTAGATTTTTCATGGGGAAAAAATGCAGTTGGAACCTACCGACAACTCAGTGTGGCCAAGCAGCTGCAGAAAATACTGCTTTCTGGAGCACTCTTCTGACAGGGCTTGTCTTCTCTGACGCCTGACTGCTCGTTCCAGCTCCTGCACCTGCTTATCCACTGCTCCCACCTTTCCTGGCTCTCCTTTCCCTTATGTTTTTCAAACTTATTCCCTTCTAAAATAACCCAATTGAAAACATTTTGTAAAGCCAGAGATGGCTGAGTTAACTTGAATTTTGCAAGGAATCAAGCATTCTCTCTCTTATTTGTTCCGTTTCGTTTTTTCTGTTTTTCATTTTTCATAAGGGTTTCAGGATGAGAGCTGTATTATTTCAGTGTTTGCAAATTATCTTGCATAACACGATACAGTCCACATTTTTGTCAGTCTTAAAAAGCAAGGTATTGTTCAAACACTGCAATTCACCACCTTTGTCTGTGGCTACTGAAACATGGGATAGGACACATTAGCTGCTCAAAAATGCAGAACAGCAGCATGTATCCCTAAGATTCTGTTAATTATTCATCTGGATTGTAATGCCATTAAAAATTGCGTATAGAAATGCTGTCATATCTTCACTAACTAGTGTTAATCAGGGTAGTGCATTTAATTTAATCAGGTAAGCATTTAATCAGGTATGCATTTAATCAGGTGAGCATTTAATATACGGTCTTATTTTGTTGGCTGGGTGTTATAACCTGACATTCATCTGGGGCAGAGCAGAGTATTGTTCCTCAGTCGGCAGCTGCACCAATATGAGAAAGCTGGCCGTACAACTGAGGGTTTCCATTCTGTTAGTCTGAGTTCTCACCGTGTACTGTTCTCTTGAGACATTTCAGAGAGACAAGGAAAACACCAGCTCAAGAAGCAATACAGGTCACACAGACGGTACCCAGAGCATCCCAGAGAAATGGTCCTCAAACACAGAGGGCACCTTCAAAGTAGAAGGGAAGAATGAAAGACCTGGCAGAGAGGAGGAACCACTGTGTTCACACCAACACAAAGCCCATCTTTCCTTTCACATATCAGGGGCTGAAAGCAGGCTGTGAATCGTAGCAGATGCTGCCTCCAGCCATCTCTAGAGTTGACCTGAAGTCTGCAAGCACTGGGGCTTGGATGTGGAAAATACTGACCTGGAAGAGTCTATCCTCTACCCTGACCCTCACCAAGACTAATAATCTTGAATTTCTTAGCTGCTTCCTTTTCCCCCACAAGTTCTTAGTTTGTGGGTTCTTTTTTCACTAAGTCTGTGTGTCACCTTTGGTGCAGGGAGAGAGAAAGTATGGGAGCCATGGGCATGACTAGACAGATAAGGGGGCAGCCAAACATCCCCCTGAAGACTGGGGGCTGGCTCCTGGGCTGCCAGCCTGTCTGGAAACCCATGGCTGCATGTGGAGGGAGAGGAGGGGGTTGGCGGTTGGAACTAGATGATTTTTCAGGTCCCTTCCAACCTCAACCATTCTGTGATTCTATGATTTCTGTGTGAGAGAAAGAAGGAGGAACAGTAGGATCAGAGAGCTCTTCCTTCACTGTGTTGGGACAGGAACCTCGGGTCCAGGTGGGAAGGAGGAAGGGGAGTGGTAATGCAACTACAAAACTGAAAGGGAATAGTGTCCTAATAAGAAAAGAGATGGAGTGCTCCAGGGGTGTGATTCTTAGCGTACATATTGGGTGGAAGCAATGGACGTCTAAAGTATTAAGCATGATCTTTAAGGCAGTGGAAACTAAAAGTGCCCCCAAAAATTGTTAATGCTGCCTGAGATTCTGCCCCTGTTCAGTTTTGCATTGCTCACCCCTGGAATGCAGACAATTGAGCCTCAAAAGAGGCTCAATAAAGGCTCTTGTAAAGAACCAAGCTTGGAAAAAAGTGATGGTGCATCTCAAACAATCTCAGATAATTCAGTTTCAAAGCACCTAACAACTATGTTAACAGTGGGCAGCGCTCTCCCAACTAGGATAACAGTGTAGGGCTGGGCAGTAGAAGGAGGAGAGTGAATTTAGGGTGAGCTAAATGCTAGGCTAAATACATAATAAGAGAGTGAAAGTCTGATTCAAATCACTGGACATTTTTTTCCAGTCATCTCAATAGGGACAACATTTCCCATAATTTGTTTTGTTTAATTATTTATTTTTCCTTGAAAATGTTTGTATTAGTATAGCATTTGGGAAATATGCTGGTTTGACCTCCAGGGTGCTAAAGAAGTCTACTCCCAGAACAGATACCTCAAGGGCAGCAAGAGATCAAAATGCTTCGTAGCGCCCTACTTATGGTCTATAGAGTCAGTGTCTGTTGTCCTTCTTTTGACAAATATTCTGTTTTTCACGTAATCCTTTTGAAGTCATGGGTCTACCCATTGTTTGAGGGATTCCAAATCTGACAACGGAGGAGTCCATTCTAAGGGGGAAAATGCTGATTCTTTGTTCTGCCCTTGGTGTTTTGGATAGCGTACCTCACAGCCGTGCTAACTGTGATGACTGTTGTTTTCATGATGTTGAAATTGTTGGCTAAAGCCTTCATCTGCGTAATTCAGTATTTGATTTTTCATCTGGAGGAAGGAGAGGAAGGAAGAAAGGGCAGTCTGATTTTTTTCTTCAGTTGAAGTTTTGTTTTCACAAATAATAACAAGCACATTAGCTAAAGATGTTAAAAAAAATAGAGATTAAGCTTACTTTCAGAGTTCTTTAACAGTGTGGTGTCATTAAAAGCAAGGAAGATTTGATACAGCCAATGCACAAAATTAGTCCAGTCTGTGCTTGATATAAACATACATGATATCAGTAGGAATTCTTTTTATATATGAAAGGAAAAGCAAATCTCTCAGTTTATATATCCTAGGAAAATATTTGTTTGCTGAGTACACGCTGAGCATCTTTCCTGCCCTTTCTCAAAATAGGCCCTTGTCTCTCTGTGGTTAGCCAAACTGGATACGTGGTTCATGTAGTTTAAGGATTACTTAATTTAACAAACTTCTGTCCTTTGTACTTTTCATTTATGCTGCTGGCACATTATGCCAATGGCCGGGTGTGTGTTACTAATACAGTGTTTTTCATTTTGATTTTGATTCATCTGAATCATATGTGCAGCACTGGATTGTTACTAAGTCTGTAGAGTTAGGATGTTTAGAAGGAAAGCTTCTTCCTTCCGTTCCTTTTAGTGAAGAGAGTACCGGTGAAAATAGTGCCAAAGTAGTTTAGCAGAGACAGGAATGTGGTAGAGTCTGGTCATTGTTCTGTCTTTTCAGTCTAGCGCCAGGTGGTGGAACTGAGCTGGCTGACAGGAACTGCAAAACTTGGCCAACAAGTTCCTCTCTCCTAAGGCACATGGCAAGGCAAGATCTACACAGCTAAAGGTGGCAGAACGGAATAAGTGGTTAAAGTTGTTTTTTTGCTTACTCTGGCCATTTCCATGATGCAATTTATGGATTGACATCAAAACAAGTTGTGTATCAGTACTATTTCAGTAGTTATGAATTGCTATGCAAAGGAAGGAACAAGCAGGCTGGGATAATAGCAGTAGATAGCCTCTTAATATAGCTTCATTATCAGAAAAAGTGTACTTGGAATCAAATCCTAAATTGCACAGATTCATCTTTCTTTGCCTTACTCCTCACCCTTGACTCCCTTGCCCGCAAACAACTAAATTATATATATATGTATGTATATATATATATATATACATATATGGCCTTTGGCACAGAAAAATGTTTATGACACAGCTGTTTACGTTACCCCTCTTGTATATGTGCTGTACACATGTTGAATCCACTTCGCTATCTCTGTTCATGTTTCGGTTCTTACCCAGCAAATTCATAATCCACAACTGAGACACCTGAGGAGCCATTCTTTACAGTTTACAGACCCAGTTAAGCCGTGCACACAAATTGAAAGTGAGATTCATTTAGGAACAAGAACAAAGACTCATCCATCAATATAAAAGCCACAGGGCTTCCATTTATTCAGCTCTTAACTTTCTTGTTAGCCAGGTAGAGAATGAGCCAAGAGGCAGACACAGTAGAAAAACTACTTACTCAAAGCAACTGGAATTAGATTAGCTGTTAGGAGTCATTGAACTGGGACAACAGCAGGTTTAATGAAAGTGCTATGGGAACATAAGTACATTGATAGGGGCATGCGGGGGGAGTAAGAAAAGACTTCTTAAAAGATGTGAAAATGGTTAGATGAACAGGAAAGATTGTTGCAGGCATTCAGAGTGAATTGTTCTGCTAACTGGGTTTGACAGGAGCCACGTCTTCATACCCTACTGTTTGGAAAGGTAGGTACAGGAAAAGGCTGCCAGGTCCCTGAGCATGAACTGGCTTTATACATCTCCTTTGTGAGATCTTTCTAAGCAACATTTCTTCCATAAAAGGACTCACCACATAACCTTTTGGCAATTTCTTCCCTGAATGTGTCATGCCGGTGATCACATCCTGTGATCAACCCTCTGAATTCAGGGTAGTTTCAGAATGAGTCTGAGCCTTCACAGGCGGTCACCAGCCCTCGCCCTCCAGAAACCCGAGGAAGTTGCTGGGGACGTGTTGCTTATCCACCTCCCTGGTTATCGAGTTGCTTGAGGGCATGGGGGTTCAGAGGAGGACTATACGTGGACCAGCATTCTTGGGACACTAGGGAACAAGAAGAGAATATTAATATCAGGAAACCCAATACTGATTTGCAGATAATCAGCTGCCATGTACCTATGCATGAACTCACATGATGGCATCTGTGATGCTAATCCTAAAAGTTACAGATATCTGACCTAATTTTCTAAGACTGGTCTTCATTATCACTGTCTGACTAAATCTCGGGAGAATGCTGTAACCTTCAGGAAAGATAAACCGCAGGGTCGGGAAGGGGAATGGAAAAGGGAGAGCTGCCTGCAGTGAAAAATGAAGGGGGCAATTAAGAGGCCTTCTCCACTAAGGGGGTAGGATGCAGCTGAGACTAGTCCTGATCAGTCTAAGGAAACAAATCCAGGAACACGCTGCACAGGAGACGTTATGGTTGAATAGGAGGAACAGCCTCTACGTGCTGGCTGCCTGCTGTACAAGAAGTCGATGAGAATAACTTTCCAAGGAAAAAGGAAAAGGTTTACCAGGTGAATAAAAGACCGACAAACTGGTAAGTATATTTAGAAAAGAAACACTGACATATTATGAAAATAAATATTTAAGTGGGATGAAGATTAATATCAAGGTTGCCCTAAAACCACCTGAGAGGAAGCTCTGATCATCAAAATAAATTGTTAATGCTTGCTACTTTTGCTACCTTCAACACTGACCAATTTACTTCGAAATTACTGACACCCGTCCCACCAGATTTTTACATTAGCAGAACTCAAGAGGCAAAGTTAGTCGCCTTCATTACTAGAATCAAAGCTGCTGTGGCACTAGCATTGCAGTAGCCAGGATGGTGCAGGGATATGCGAGAGGCCAAGCGAATAGGGAAAGACACGTAGTTTCCTTGGATAGCTGAGAAAAACAGTCAAGCTTTACAGTTCACATGCCTTTCCCAGTCAGCACTCCAATAGTCAAGCTGGGTGAGGGTGGCTCAAGCATTCAGTTCATATCGATGCCTGAAATTGCTAAGCAGAATTCGAGAGCCTGGTTGCTCGCAGTGCTGGCTCCCTCCACCTGCTGTTTGCTCTGTCTCCTGCAATGACAAGATAAGCCACCACTGAAGTGTATATGCACATGAGCAGGGGGCAAATTTGGCAGCTAGTGCTTGTCTTTCATTGCAGGATGCTTTCAAATCCGTGAAAGAAGATCACTATAAAAGATGTTGGTATTTGTTTTATGGTATTACTAGTACAGCAGCTGCTAGACGGTATGTGGCATCATTTGAAATGTTCTCAGTGAAATTTGCTGTTTGTTCTAGGCACTGATTGCTTGGGTAAACCTTGTGAAAAGTTGGTGTATGCAGTATGATCCCAGGCAAAAATACTTGTTTTATGAAAAAAGGCCATTAGTTTGAATAGAGCTATTAAATGTGTTAAAATATTTTGTTAAAGATTTCAGGTCTAATAAATTGGCCAGGCTCTTAGCCTTGCAATTAAACCTAAGTGAACAATACATTGTGAATAATTTGAATGTTACTTCTTTTTCTTTGCACAGGATAACTAAATCATATCCCGCTTTCCTCACTTGCTTTTCAGAAGTACTCAGACATTCTATGATACAATTCAACTCTAAATGTTATGTGAGCATTTGATATTTATTTCAGTAAGTTGTTTCATTGTTAATGTCATATGGATTAATTTTCACTTTCAAACAGGTTAAGTATAAAAATGATTTATTGAAAAAATAATGTGCCATATGATTGTAAAACCCAACAGCTTTCAACACTAGAACATTTAATGTAATATTTTCAAAGAATGTTTAAACCACTTCATCCTGACTCTGATATCCATGGATAGCATCCAAAGCAAGGGGTCCAACCATGAATAAAGCTTGTAATGGGAATTATGGCAGAACCTGTGTCAGTGAATTATTGCAGACTTTTTTTGAATATTCAGTCTTCTCTGCTGGATTGTTTGATTTAATCTTTTGTCCATCATTTTAGCAAAAAATACCACTACAGTCTTGGTCTGTGTGAAAACTTCTGTGATAATTGGAATTTAGATTTTGTGTCCTTCTTGCTCTGCCTGCTTTTCTCCCAGAAGGTTCTACCAGAAGGGGAGAATTTAGGAAAAGCAGGTCCTAACTTGAAGTTTGCAGGTTTTCCCAGGTAGTGTCTCTTACATACTTTTAGATAGCAATCTGTAATCCCACGAGATATTTCATTTGTGTCCTTTGGAGTATCCTTTCTCAAATCTCATGAAGCTGCAAGTCTGTAAAATTCCCCATTTCTATGGGTCAGTTGAGGAATTTTATTTTCACAGTGCTTCATGAGAGTATTTTGTACACAAACTGTCAGATTCTGCCACCATTGATTTTGTCATTAACCAAAGGCTGTGTTAGAGCAGTGTTTGCAAATCTCATTCACTACAAGTTGCGACATTAAGTTCTGCGTAGCTGCAGACTTGCAGGGCAAGATTTGTCCTGCCCCATACAGTCCTCCTCTGGGAGAAAAATTGTGTGTATGTTTTAATTCTTATGTATTTCCCTGTACTGGGATCAACTGAAGAAGAGGGCTAGCTATTAAGAGTTAAATACTGCACAGTTGAACAACCTGCACACAGATGGTAGATATAAGGTGCAGCTTTCAAACTTCTTATAAGACTGGATGGGTCAGCATTGACTTTCTGCCGGTTTGTACCCATTTGCCTTAATACACTCAATGAGAACAGCACAATTCATGGTGAAGCAGATGTACTGCACACTCCATAAACTGAGGTGAAATAAGGTAAAATAATGGCATCCCTACTTTGAGTTATTGGCTATGTCTAGTACCCATTCAAAATCCCTTTGGGAGGGTGCTTTTTAGAAATTAGGACCTGAAAAAATGCACTTATTTTATCAGTATATTTTATGAGCTCATTTTATAAACCTATCCCAGAAGCAGATTTGTATAAGAGCTCCAGGAGGCTATCTTCTTTGCCTGGTATAGGCATATAATTGCTTTCTGAGCTCCCATGCTAGGCACCGGCAGCACGCATGAGGGCAGGGGCCTTGGGACCTACTGTAGGTTACACTGCTGTCGGCTCAGAAGCGCAAATTGGGGCTACAGTCTCTTCAGTTTTCCAAAAAATCTGTGAGTGCTTGGGGAAGGATAGTGAACTTTAAAGGGTGCCTGTTAATGCTGTCTAATTCCAGAGCTGGCTTTAGGCAGGAGCCTCTGCTGTTTCAAAGCGTTCCTGTGTTTTACAGCTGGCCTTATAGCAGCTGAGCTGAGACATGCAGAGGTTCGAACAAGTGAACCATGGAAGAGAGAAGTTGTGGGACAGCAAACCTGGTCAGGAGAACAGGGGTGATAGGGCTGTGGGTAAGGTCAGAAAGTGGCCTCCAGAAAAGAAGTATAAATGTAGCTATTGAAATCACTGTGCTGGTGTTTATTCCTATCAAAACCCTAGCCCAAAATCACAGTTTCTAAATTTCTGTAAAGACTGTAGAATATGACCCAAATGTTTGGAAGGTAGAGGTGGTAGCAAGTGTTGATACTTCATCAGACAAAATCTGTAAATCCCTGCTATCGTGTGAGATGTCTTTTTAGGCAATCACAAAAACTTGCAAAAAGATGCTGACTAACTTCTGCTTGTTCATTCTGGCAGATGTGTCTCTTCAGTTCCTACAGGACCCAGGAGAGGTGGCAGCTTTCCTCTAGAGTGAGGAAGTTATTCCTGAATAGGCTCTCCAGGGACATTACAAGAAAAGTAGGCAGCTTTCACGGGTGTGTGTTTGAGTTCTATCCAATGTGAATTCAGCAAAATAATAAAGTTAGATTTAGGTTTTGTAATAAGGGTCCGAGTGCTTTTTTGGAGGAGGCAAATTCCGTTTGTCATGAACCGATATAACAAGTGGAGCTTTGCCTTTGTAAATCCTGCTCAAAGCATGACGGAAACTCCACAAGCCCAAAGTACGTGTGCCTGAACCCAATAGGTGCTCTGCCAGTGGGAGGGCATGCTGCGCTGGACTCTGGCCATCACTGTCAGTCTGTGGGTGTCATCACTAATTGCTAACCTTCATAAAACCGAAAATATATTCTCACTCTCCTTTTCTTAGAAACCCAAATACGAGCGGGACTGACTTTCATAAAGTGCTTTGGCGATACGCATTCCCTAGTTTATCCCATCAGATTGGACTACAGCTGCACAGGACATGCTGTACTTCCTCAAGGGCACTCTCTTAAACGAGCCAACAATATCAAAACAACATGGGCAGCGCGAGCCAGGCCTGCACATGCTTTTAGAGTGCGCATCCATTTAATCAGCAATTGCCACAGTATCTCCCACTAAAAATGAAAACTAAAAAGCCTCTTCTGACTGGCTTTTTTAATGCAGAAGCTTTGATTTCATGAACTTCGTGTCAGGCCCCTCCCTGAGTGCGCTAAGGGCCTTGCTGGCCCAGACAAGCTGCACAGAGGACTCCACCCCACCCCGGCCTGTGGTCCCTGGAGCTCCATTTCGGGTCACCCCTGGACCTTCAGTCCTACAGCCACTGTGCTATAGGACCAGTCTCCAGCTCAGCCATGGACCCTGTTGGTCTGGTCCCTGACCTGTGGACTGGCCTTGGACCTGTCTTGTCACTATTGACCTGCCCAGTGATCCCACAACGGTGTCCCACCCAGGCTCCCCTCACCAAACCTGGCCCTGACCAGTGGGACTGACCATCCAGCTTGACCTTGGACCTGCCCCTCCACCATGAACTGGCCTAATGAGCAGCAGCCCCAGCTGAAGCTGGCCCAGGTGTCTCTCTCAGGCATCGTGGGCCTGGTGAGGCCCGTAGCTTCTGGCCATCATACTGTGCTCAGGTCCTGCCTCCCCATCCCCTAGGCAGCCCAGGCCCTCGCTGCGCCATGGTGTTTCACTGAAGAATGCTTATAGGTAATTTTAGGTTTTTTTGATCTAGATAAAAAGAGTGTCACAATTGTAAGCCAGAATCTCAAAAGTTAAGAACCAGTAGGATCAAGTTTGCTAGAACGGGGTCCCTTCTGAAATGCAGATTGTCTCCCACGGGCACACTCTGTGGGGAGGTGGGGCCGTATTAGCAGTGGCTCTGAACTAGCGTGAGTACCCAAAGCGGTGCAGCTGTGATGGCACGAGGTGCCCTAGCAGGTTAATATATTTTGATGAAGGCTATTATAAAAATAGCCTAACTGACTTGCTGAAACGCTATAGCGGGAAATTTGAGACACAAATAAGGACAGAATTCACTTTTCCAAGGCAGCCTTCTTTCGTTACAGTTGCTTTTTCTTCTTGCACTGACTCATTTATTTTGTGTTCTTCCCTTAGCAATGAACAAAAGGGAGATATACTCAGTACACCTTATTAAGAGCACAAGTTCTTTTTACTCCAACAAGAAAACTCATGTTCTAATACTATACGGTAACGGCAATAAACTGTTGTATTCATACCCACAGAAAAACCAAAAGCCATCTGACTTGTGAGTGCTATACTTTGTGACCTTAATTAGAAGAATATTAATATAATGTGAGAGTCCAAATGTGAATACAAGCTTACAGTGTTTGAAAGTCATATGTAGGCATGTATGTATACCTCTGTGTGTGAGTGCATGTGTTTTTGTGTATGTATCATCAGCAGTGAGTGCATAGACGCGCTGCAGCAGCAGTACAAAGTTGTTACAGCTGTGAAATCAGATAGATATAATATCTTATGAGATATTTAAGTTCCATTTTATATGGGTGTGTTCCAGGTAACTAGCTACCATACTAAAAAAAAAGCAAGCCACTAAAATGGCACTAAAACACACTTAGCTGGAGGGTTTAGGATTGGAGATAGTAGAATGGGGAGTGGGGAGAGAGTTGTCAGACTAAAGCAAACATATGTGGAAAGGTGTACAGATCATTATTTCACATTCCTAAACATACTTTACCCTTTGTCACTACTTTCCCTTACTATCTCATGATTTTCAGTCATTCTCCTTTTCCTGCCTTTTCATCATCTCTGTACAGGCTTTTTTCTTCTTCCCGAAGCCTGGACACTAGTAGGAAAGAGATTAGCACCTAACTCCACAGGATTCTTCATTAGCTAGAAAGAGCTGTGGCAGGATCAGCCCAAATTGTGTGAGAATCTTTAGATATCTTTTTCTTCTGAAGTCTAGAAGTGTTTTACCAAGCATTTTCTGGCTAGGAGATCTAACTGAATTACAGTTTGGATAATTTTGATGATGGAACCAACATGTGACTACCTGACTCCTGGCAGACGCTTCTGCCAAATTTTAGGTTTGTGTTCCAAAGTTTGGAGACACTAGAATTCATCAGTGAAACATTTGCAAGAGTTTAGTAAGGTAAAAAAGTTATATTTCTTCAACCATGCTGAAAGAAGGAGCTAAATTTTCTTTTTTTTTTTTTTTTTTCAAATGGGAGAAAAGTCAAGGCTGACAGAGTAAGAAAAAGAAAACCAACTTGAATGGCTACAGATGACAAAATTGAAAGAAAATGAAAACTTAAAATCATGTGCCTATCAATAAGGTCATCAGTTCTGGGTAAATTTATATGTAACTTGATCTGTTCTGTTGTGACAATCAATTGGTGCTTTGTTAGTGTCAGTCTCTATATAAAAAAATAGAAAATTCCCACTGCATTTGACATGGACACTGCGCTTAAGCAAACAAGGTAGCTCTCCAGGCAATTCCCACAAATCTGTTTATCAGCAATAATAGCCTCTGTGTAATCTCACACATAGGATCATGATTTGCTTTATTTCTATAAACGCTGCTGTCTGGGAAGAATATCTTCCTTGTTTAGGCAGCAGTCCTGAAATCTGAACAGCCTGAGGAAAATCAAGATTACTGGTTAATCTGCTAATCTTCCTCCCTGAAGGCACTCTTCAATACTGATTCAGGAAGCACAGGTATTTCAGCACAAAGTCAGTAAATATTAAAGTAGCATCTTTGAGATCTTTGCAAGGAAGTTATTCTCTATGATAGACAAACCTAAGAGGTGTTTAAGACTTTCAGCTCTTGAGCAATCTTGATGGCGGTTGCTGACCTCAGAACAGCAGTACCCCTTTGGACTACTGAATTTTACACATTTACAAGTACTCTTGCCTTACTATCCCAGTCTTCTACTTCTTTTATTTGATAAATATGACATTAAAAGAAAGCCGTTTCAGCACCAGAGCCACATTAATAAATTGCTTTTTTTAAGAAAAAGATTAGAAATTTCTAATTCAGACTTCACAGCTGTTTAAAAAATGCACAATAACTTGTTCATCAGAAAGCTATTTACTTTCCTGTCAGATGGAAAGCTGATAAAATGCATTCACAGTACAGAAAGAAAGTGGCAAGCTACAGATTAACATGCTGTAGGATGCATAACATATTGCGAGTTATACAAGCAGTAAGTGGGAAAATACCAAGCTTTCATATGACATGTTCCAAGAGGGATATAACTCACAAAGAAACAGATTAAACATATAATTGAGTTGACATAATACACTGAATAAATTTACCAAATGGTATCATATGCAGTAGAACAAAGACAACATAATATAATGGGTGCCAGGCATACTGAACAGGGTAAAATTCTTCACGAAACTGATATATAACTCACTGCACCAATTAAAGCTAATGAGTCGATAAAATAAAGAAAGCAATTGAATGACACTTGAAAAAATGTGAAATATACTGAGTCAGGGGGACCACAGGAACAGATGAACTGTGGAGTAACAGATTTTACCTTGCAAACTCTATAGGTACCAACACATGAGCAGAGGTAAAGGTATCAAACAGAAGTCTAACTATCAATGCAGCAGTAGAGGAATAAATTAGATTTCTTTGCCATAGAATGAAAAGAGATGGGAAATTATAACAGTAAAATTACGTCGGAACACATCATCATTATCACATTTTGTTTTAACCACTAAATATCCTTCCTTAATTACTTTATAGATTGTCTTGCTTGATGTATGAGTTGCAATTTTCTGTAGCTTTTCTAAATACAAGGAGGCTAAGAGATGAAGTAAAGTTCTAATTTAGATTCATCATCATCATAGGAATATACTAGATTCCTCTGCCATAGAATGCAAAGAGATGGAAAATTATAAAAGTAAAGTTATAGATTGTTTTGCTTTATGTATGAATTGCAGTTTTTGGTAGCTTTTTTTAAATAGAAAGAGGCTAAGAGATGAAATTAAGTTCTAATTTAGATCCTGAAGTTTAAAAATTCTATTTTTTGAGTATGGGTAAAGGATGGTGATCTGGTGCCAATGAGGACAGAGGTTGGATTTTGAAGTCTAAATCATTTTGTCATGTCTAAAATTAGCATATTTGAATATATTTACAGTTGGATGGTACTACATAATATGTTTGGATGGGATTTACAGCGCTTTTGCTACTTTTGTTCACTAGTTTACACTGTAATCAGGAGGAAACTATCTTATCTTTAGTGAGTAGTGATGTTGAGAATGATCTCACTTTATGAGAAATTATCTGAAAGTTAGGCACGTAGTCTAAACTAGGTTCCCTTCATATGGCTTAGTGGTTTAGGGATGGGTTTTGTCAGTGTTAGGTTGATGGTTGGCCTAGATTATCTGAAAGGTCCCTTCCAACCTAGACAATTCTATGATTCTGTGATTCTATAATCAATGGAGAGCAAGGAGCTCTTCCAAAGGGCACTTCTGCCTATTTTAAAGATGAAGAAATGGAACCTTGTTAAGTCAGATGAGGATCCTAATGGAGTTAAGATTAATTAAAATCTAAGCCTTTTCAATTGAGAACCTAATGCAAAGAAGCTCATGTGCTGTAAATTCTCAAACTATCTTACTATGCAGGAATTTCTCCACGCAGACAAGTCTACAAATAGTCCTCTTGACTTCCTTGTGAGGTTAACAGGGTATGTTCCTTTCAAGGAATGCTAGTGTCCATTATATCCTTACATCACAAGATATAGCCAAGAGAGAATAGTGCAGTTAATTTATATTAAAATCTATTGATTACTTTATTCAACCGTTTCCATAATCTGGACAGTTTTCCCTTGCCTAAAATGTCTGTAACTGCAGTTTCTTCACAACCTTCCTTCCTCTGCCACACCTTCATTACTCTGCTATGGCAATAAAAGATGTGGCTGTTGCTACAGTTATAGATGAGGATTCTTACAAGCTAGGGTGGTGACAATTTTGAAGAGGAGTTTATCCCCTACACAGTCTTGCCTGGGAGTCTGAGTCTGAAGGGAGACGTGTATTCAAAGTTCACAGAACTTAAAAGTAATTTAATGATCATTTTTCTTTCCATCTCATTACACTGTTAATCTTGCAGCAATTTCTTTTTGTTCAGATTACCCGCAGGTTTTCCTTTCTGTCCACAGTTTATATTTTTACTCATTGTAGGTTATTTATCATTACAACATTCAAACAAGAATATGTGACAGAAAAATTTCTGGTCAGGGCTGGTATTCATTTCCTGAAGAGGGTCAAAAGATGTGCCTCTGTTACACAGGCAATTTTTTCCCCATTCATTTTAGAGCTATTGTTACATTACTTCTTAGTTTATCTATCTAGATCTTATGAATAATTTTGAACAAACCTTATCAATGTACAGCCTTTGGTAACAAGGCAGGATTCTGGAGGGTAGAATTTGGCTCTGGTAAACAGGCTGGATCTCTGTCTTCGGCACTGACTCTTGTGAACCTGGGGAGAAGGTTTAATTGTTCTGTGCCTCAGTTTCCCTGCCTTTAAAATGGAAAAATCAAACTATCAATAGTTGTCTTAACATTTGACATACACAGATAAAAAATGCTGGAGACAGAGATGAAGTTGTTCAATTATACTGCAACAGTATAATTCCAGTATGTTGGGTAGACTGGGTTTTTTAAACATCCTTAAAAATTCTGAATAATTTTATAGAGGGAGGCTGTGTGACACATGGAAACTGATTGTTCAAAATCATTTTATTTTTTTCTCTGTGCTTTCATCCTTTGTCAACACAGTTCATTGTATTTGATGTAAAGACAACTTCATTGTCAACACTGTACAGTATACTATATAGTGTCCTGGCATATAATCATTATTGAAAATAAGCTAGAGGAAAGATTTTGCTACATTAATTGTTTGTTTTACACCTTGGTGTGCATTTTAAAATGTGCATAAATCATGAAAGGTTTCTGAAACTTGAAAAAAAATTTCCTAAGGACAATATACTACAGTGTGGACTCATGGAGAAGAATTAAACTTCTGAAATGGCTCAGAATTAATATAGTCCTTAAATCGTTATGGGAAGGGCCACTACCAAAACCAGAACACTTTCATATCAGTGATATATGACTGTTATCTTGTTTACTGTAGAAGAAGCTTAGAGTGAGAAGGTTGGCTGAATAAGTGAGAAGTGCTTTTGCTACAGTTATACAATTAAATTTCAGGTCACAGCAGACCTAGATCTAGAATTTCTGGCACAGCGTCTTACAGGCTAGAAAGCTGCTAAAAGCTTAAGACCTCCTACCATGATCTGATTTCAGAAAGCTGTGTTAGTTTAACACTTCATTATTTTTTGTTGTGGAATGTGATAAAAGAGAGGTGATGTTTTGAATTTTCTCCTTACAAGAACTTTGTACCACAGAAAACTGACACAAGTTTAGTTATTTGCAGATAAAACCAATATACTATATGTGAAAAAACAGTTACACATTTAAGCACTTGTCTCTTCATTTCTGTTCACTGTATTTGCACATAATCTTTGCTCTAGAATGTTTAAACCTTACAGAGTGTTAATCTTCACTAGGATTCATGTTTGAAGTCATTAATAAATATTTGAGTGTTCGTAACAGTAAGAACTCTGTCTTGATAGAAGATTTTTCTTTTGTCTCATGATTAAATCCATGAGATTCCTCCATGTGACAGTGAAAATTAAAGAGGAAAAGACTTACTTTTATAAAAATCACTTCTCTCCTCCCACAGAGACCCTGAAGCTAAAATGTTTGTCAGGTTTAAAACTCAGGATCTGGAGCAGGTCTGGAGCACATTAGGAAGAGTGACGAAGAGGAACAGAAACAAACACAATTGCTTCTTGTTTGAAGAATGGTAGCTCTTTAGCTGAAGTTTCTATATAGTTCCTGACAGTTTGTGTACGACAAAACATTTTGCAAATAAACAAATTATACTAAGAAATTACTTACGATACCTCTAGAGTGATTTCTTCCCCAAATGCAAAATGGGCATGTTTCTTTTTCAAAGTAGCCGTGCTATTATTGCAAGCTTTCTTGCTTCCCTGTTCATTACTGCTTACTTTCTCTCCTCATTAGAGTCACGTACTTTCAACTGATCATCCACTGCGAAAGTAGAAGCCTGGTCTTCCTTGCAGCTTCTTCTCGTAAAGCACTAAAAGATGAGTTGTCTTTCCTTCTCCTTTTTATTTCAATTGTTAATTAATGTATTGAGGAAGCAGAAGGAAAAAGAATAGTGTCTTAGCTCTATTGATGAGATGGAAAAATAGATTTTAACTGATAATTACAAATCTATAATACATTACAATTAATGGATTACTTTTTTACTATATTTAAGTGAGGTTAATTTTCTACTTTGCTTTCTAAAGGAGCTGAAGTAACTTTGGAATAAAAACTGTAATATGTGAAGTTAAATAAAAACTGGTCTCATAATAACTTTTAAATAATTTCTCATTTCATAATGTTCTTTCTAGTGATAAGGGCTCTTGTCTGCTTTCATGTGCAATGAGAAAACAAAAAAGAGAGAGTATATGGTAGGATCTGCTGCAGCCCATACTGGAGTCTGCAATGAATCCTTCCACTGACAGGCAAGAAAAAGGCCATGTGGGGAGCTGCACCTTTTGAGGCTCCAGCAGAAGCTGATCAGATACGGTTGTCTTGTGGAAGCTCATGTTAAACACCACTGATTCCTTAAAAGTCAAACAGTGAATAAGACATAGCCTTGTCCATGTCTTTGACTCGAGGTCCCTGCCTTCAGGTCACTTCTCGACTGCATAGGCTAGAGTGCAAGGCAGATAAAAAGTTTTCTAGAAATGTAGAGGACAACTACAGAAAATTTAAGTATAACTTCACTCTTCATATAGGAAACATTACAAAATGAAAACAGCAATAAAATAGTCTTACTTTTTATACTAGTCTGTTCTTGATGTGCTCATTCAGTCACTCAAGAGGGAAACCCGGGGACTACTGCACTTCATAAACTTGAAACATGCTAATACTGTATTCGTAACATAAGCACTGGTGAAAGAATAAAGAGTTTCACCTAATGACAAAAATCATGCGCAATATTGCTATTAGGAGAAGTTGTAAGTTAACTTATGACACATGAAAGTAAAGGTACTCTTGGACTAGTAGATATCAATGAGAATATTACTGGAGAATTCTCAACAAAAAAAGATAGAAATATGCTTAGGTAAAGAAGTCATCATGTTTGGAATAAAAGTGAATAAAGATTAAACATGATGGACAGTGCTTGATGTGTTATGGAAAATGCAAAATGCTGCAAGTACGGAGTACTTGGTCAGAACGGCATAGTGAGCTCCACGTCCCAGTCCACAAGATGTAGCTGTGTGTATTTTCTGCAGGCCAACACTCGTCAGCCTACCACAGGAGCTCTGCTAGTGGTCAATGGCCAACATTGAAGCAGAAGATGAATATGCTATCAGCCTAAACAACTGGGAAACAGGAATTTTAAACCTGAGACAACATCATGTATGGAACAAAGATTTATCAAGGAAAATAAAGCAACGGGTTGCAGAAGCTAAATGGTTAAAACCTAGGTCACTGTCCTGATTTGAGGCCAAAACCACAACAGTCACACAGATAGAGCAGTTTCCATTAAGGGTTTATTTGTACTAAATATATAGGTAAATAGTAAACTGGAATAGATTCAGTACAACAAGGGCAAAATATAAATTTTATTGGGTTAAAATGTCTTGTTTACATGAAGAGTCAACTGTCTCAAACACATCCCCCTGGAAAGTTCTTGTTGTATGTAACAAAGTGCTGGAAATGCTGAACTTTATGTGAACAAAAATTATTTAACTTGCTTTGTAAAAAATTTCCTCCATCTACAAAAAGAGAAATTTTATACAGATAGATAAGTGTTTTACAATTTATCATCAAGACTCAGGAATATGCCCTTAAAAGTAACAAACACAATGCATGTTTATGTACAACTAACAACCTTTCCAGGGAGATAATGTTTCATCTTATTATGATTTAATTTTTTTTCAAGGCCCTAGGGTTTCCACAGGAAAATGCAACAAATTTTAGGAGTTCTTAGTAGTTCCTGGAATTTCATTAAAGGCTCTCATGCAATTACACGTGGCCTACAAAATAAGAACATAAGAAAAGCATATGTGAGGATTTTTCTAAGAATTAGGAATCCATTATAGGGACAAGAAATATTTTCTAGAGGGCTCAAACAGCAATATTGCAGAAGCTTGACTGGCCATACATGCAGAATGAATAATCAGGAGACATCTCCTGTTGGGGGCACGGGAAAAAGTGGCCCTCTTGCAATTTAGACATAGATTTGTTCATGCTTACTGAAAATATGAGCTAGAGAGAATGTGTTCAACGCTATCCACACTCCCTCAAGGATGTTCTAACATGCACAGTGGCTTGTACTGAAAAAAAAACCTTTTTTTTTTTTTGGATATCCACAACTGGCATAGTAAAGACTGGCAGACATCTGTGGAGTTCATAGTGAAATTAAATGGCTCGTAGTCAAGTAGAGGCTTCTACATGTAACCACTGGATTCTGCTGTCCCTTCATCTAAACAACAGAAAAAACCTGTCAAAGTAACATAGAGCTTTCAGAAGAAGGACACAAAGTTTAATATCGACCTGTGTTTAGCATGATTATTTTCTAGAATAGCAGCAATGAATCATGAATTGTAAGCAGACATGATTTTCAATTCAGAATAAGGATACTTTCACTTACAGAAAATAATATCAGAGTGACCAGTGCAAGATGTTGATGTAAACCCCTCATCCAATGTGGTTTGGTTTATATATTTCATGCTCAATGATATGAACAAAAGCCTATCTGCAATATCTAGTAAACATAAAAGTAGAGGAAAAAAAAAAAGATTAAAAAAAGGATATTAAAAATGTTCCTTTTCCCCAAACTTTAATCCCTCGAATCAGTCTTCTTACTAAGATAGACCAACACGCTGCTCAACGTTCTTTTCAGATCTCACAGCCAGAAGTGCAGTAACTCATTATAGAATAATGTCCTAGGACATCTTGCAGCAATTCTCAGTCACTAACTACTTTGTTACTTAAAGCCATTTGACTTCCATGGGTTTTGGGTTATGCACATATTTAGATGGGAGTAGAAAGGAAAGAAAAAGTTCTATAGATTTCCACATTTTAATGTAGGAACTAGAGAAATGAGACCACAATTCCCCCTCCTGTCTAGCTTTATGAAGAATATTCTCTGTCAGGCACGTAATTTAAAAATTTGAATATATGAAAAATACAAAAAGAATATGATTTAAGTACCAGAAACAGCAAGTTTTAAATCCTGAATCATCTTTCTAATGCTATCTTTGATGTCAAGTCACTCAACTTCCCTACCTCATTTTCTCTATAAACTTAGAGAGTCTTTTTAATTCATGTGGGGTTTTTGAGGAACTGTTAAGGAAGAATTGTATTAATTTAAAACGAAATGAAATTTAGTAGTAGAAATTGCTAATCTTGTTAATAATGAGAATTTCCTCTCTAGGATGGATATTCAGTATCCAGTAATCACAGAATCACAGAATCACAGGATGGTTCGGGTTGGAAGGGACCTTAAAGATCATCCAGTTCCAAGCCCCCTGCCATAGGCAGGGACACCTCCCACCAGACCAGGTTGCTCAAAGCCCCATCCAGCCTGGCCTGGAACACTTCCAGGGATGGGGCATCCACAACTTCCCTGGGCAACCTGTTCCAGTGCCTCACCACCCTTACAGTAAAGAATTTCTTCCTTATATCCAATCTAAATCTACCCTCTTTCAGTTTGAGGCCGTTACCCTGTGTCCTATCATTACGATCCCTGATAAAGAGTCCCTCCTCATCCTTCCTGTAGGCCCCTTTTAGGTACTGGAAAGCTGCTATAAGGTCTCCTCGGAGCCTTCTCTTCTGCAGGCTGATAAGAAGTGAGACAAAAAAATTAGCATAGGTTGGTTAACCAGAAAATGGCCACAAGTCCTCTACTTGTTGTGGCTGTGAAAAAAAGGCAACCACAATCCCAAGCTGTATCTGGAGAGGTATTTTCTAGAAAAGATCAGGTAGCTTGTGAAAGCCTTCATCTACAAAAATGTATGCAGTTCACTTGCTTATTTTTTAGGTGCATTTGTTGAAATGAAATACGGATCTAAAGGAGGCCCGCAGTGGAGAGACTGTTATACTAAATGAGAAAAAAGAGCTTGGTTTGTTTACCCTAGCAAAGTGAAGGCTGAGAAGAAATAACATTTGTTCTCTATAAATGCACTGAGGAGGTGCATTTATAGCAGAAAAAGAGAATAACTATTAAACTTGTCACAAATAAATTTAGGCGGGAGATTAGAATAAAGTTTCTAACCACCAAAGGTACGAGACTCTAAAAGAGGATTCCAGTAGGAGCAGTGTAGGTAGGCATCTGAGACACTTTTTGATTCCTTCATGAAAAGGATTATATGACATGGAACAGCAAGAGATTGATAGGCTTTTATGTTGTCAGATATGTAAATTCGACATTATAATTCCACCTAAGCTTCAGTTATAAAAATGACTTTTTAGTGAAAGACAAGAATATCCATGCTTGGGTAATGGAGGAAAATTCGAGAATGCACAGGGATTAAGGGGGAAATATGCAGCTTGTTGCTTTTATATATTTTCAGTGAGAAAGACATTATGAAGCAATGAAATGGCTGAAGACCACGATTACTGTTTTATCTAGGATTTGTCTGGAATTGAATTTAACGTAGCAAAAAATTAGTTCAATGCCACTATTTGTTTGTAATATTTGAGAGTGATGGTGTCTGTCCTTGAAAACAAATTGTGCATGGATATTAACGAACCGACTAGCATTCAGTCCAGTAAACCTGAGAAAATCTTGGTAAACTATAGAAGGTAAGTGGACATATGTAGAGACTGTACCTGTTCCTCTTAATGAATGGTCCTGTTTTTCATAACTCATGTTTACCAAGTACTGTAGTGCTGATGCCAGGCTGCTGTAAAATAATCCCATTCCAGTATTGGTGAGGAAAGCTATTCCCCATCTTTGGTTTGCAAATGGTTTTGGTCTGCTTTGAACACAGACCACAGTTTTTTCCATTTTGAGATTTGATCGTTTGCACGTATTATGAGGGACTGAACTTTAAATCAATCCAGAAACCATAGCTTGTACACACTGTGACACCTGACACTTAAATGCTGACTCTTGGCAGGATACAGGCAGGCCAAACTGAATTCTCACAAACGTCTGTGCGAATTTCCAGATGCAGTTGAAGATACAGATTATTTTGCAAGAATGATTTAGAACCGACGTGTTTCCGAAACAGTTTTATTCCCTGTATTGTTCTGCCACAGCTCTCTTCAGTGGCAGCATTTGAACTGGATCAGGAAATAAGAAGAAATGAGTAAAAAAGTAAGAGAAAGAATAGCTGAAGATAAGGAATTTCTTTTCTTTTAGGGACCTTCAGCTTTGAATCTAGTTTTTTCTGTCTCTTGTTTGGTCTTATATTACCGAAGTTTAATCTTCTTGTGTGCCCAAGAGACCATTAACCTCTTTAGCCAGACTGTGAAAAAAAAGAAACAAAACAGAAGAAAATGGCATTTGTAAGAGAGGACAATGTTGTCGGATCTTATTTTTATTGTAGAGTTGTTTTGTTGGTATGAGAGTACAGAAGCAACCTTTAAAGATCAGGTTAAAGATTGGGACATATACTCTCCTTTTTTATGTTAGATTTTACAACATAAAAACATGTAGTTGCTTGCATTTCATTAGGTAATGCATGACTGAATCCCTGGAGACACCAAGTATCACTTCTGTTCTCCAGAAGATATGACTTCAGTCATGACTTCCTTTCCTCAAGCTCCCAGCCATCAGTACTTTAAACATCTATTTATTACACTCAGGATATGAAAGATATGTACAAAAATCAAATGTCAAGGTTTCTTCTGTTTGTTTTTAATTCCAAAGAAAGGCTCTCATTCTTTCTTGCGTGGGGATTTTGAGGAAGATGACAAATAAATTACAAAGCTTGAGAAAATTGCTTCCAGACAACACTAGAAAAGAACAAAAAGCCACTGAAACCATTTGACTCAGCCTTGGTTTCTTCCAATGAAAAAAAAAAAGATCCAGCTGGTCTCGGATGCAGAAGGATTACACTTTAGACTGAACTGCGATTGTGATGAGTGAAATACAGGTTAAATGAAAAAGCTTTGTGTGTTTTCACAGACAGAGATGTTCCCATGGAATATTTCTACATTGGGAAGCAAAAAAGTGTGTTTGTTGGGTTTTTTTTGAAGTTTTTATAATCAGCTCTTATAAGAAAAATATATAGAAAAAATATAAAAATGCCATGGTGGTACACTCTTCTGTATGTGGAGAGCTCTGCTGGTATCTCCCACAACTGTGTCTTCGTATGATGTGTGTTGGCAGCTCTGTGTTGCAAAACGTATGAAGTGCATCAGGGCATCATTAGATCATTTAATGAATGCACCAAAACAAGTAATAGAGGAAGAAGGGCTGCACATCTCCCTGCTGCATTACCGTCCCTTGTTTTCTTCCTGTTGTGGCCTAAAATGCTAGATGCATCTGGTTAACAGTTTGCTTGGCCAACTGTTTCTAGCAGATGTGAGTCACAACACTCCAGAGATGCTTCAGAACTGCACAACATTATGGTAACATATAGATCTGGTTGGGAGAGTATTCGTGGGAGACTGTTGTGAGAGTCCCATACCCCATGCACAAGACCTGACATGAGGCTTCCACTAAAGGGGCTTCTTTGTGATTGGGTGGTCATATGAAGAAAGATATTAGTATGCTCAATATTTCAGCCTCTTCAGAGAAATGATACCATTATTTAGTACAAAAATATCGATCTGTTTTAACTATAACCATACGGAACACAGTACAAAATGTAGATGTAGGAGAAAGTGCCCACCCTGCCCAATCCACTGTATAGCTTCAGACAGAAATGTGTTCTTCTTGGAAGATGGATGCAGAATGAAGTGAGAGGACTTGCCCAAGCAGTTGGTCAGTGATACTGCCAGGAATAAAACTGCTTAATGCAACTATCTAATGCCCCATCTACTGAGATATTGGACCAATAGTAGAGCTAAAACATGTTCTTACTAACTAATGAAACTGTAAGAAGCTGTCTTATGCAGAACATGTGCCAGTTTATGAAAGCATTGATTTGGCTTGGGGGATTTAACTGTGATTTTCAAGCATAAAATTCAAACTATTGCTATATTTAAAATAAATGAGGTTGCAAATGAAAAATACACGTTGCCTCCTCACTAAGCTACAAAGGCAACTGCAAAGTGGAAGGTTTTCCTTTTAGCCAAGTCTTCTCAAACCAGGAATAAGTCCCAAAGAGAAACATCAGGGTTGGCTCCTTCAAAAGCAAGGGCCTGAGGCAAAGCGAGATCCTGGTAGAGCTGCTTTCATCTGGTTCAGCTCAAGCAAACAGATGCAGTTCTCAGCTGAGGAATGCGAGGCCATTGCCACGGGGTCAAGTCCTGGGAGGGGAGCGTGGGCAGTGCCCTTTCCCTCCACTTTCACAATGCAGTGGAAAAAAAAAGACGTCCACCCATGTACTCGCATGCACGTGCCCGCTCACACACATGCACAAACAGTATGTGCATGCACACGTTCTTTTCAGTGTCTGCCAAGCTACCTTGCCCGCTTCACTTTCTTCAGCCACTTTCTTCAGCTGTTTTTTTTTTTTTTGTAATCCAGCTAAGGGAGACTTCTCTGAGCTGGAAAGGAAATATCAATAACAAGAGTTTCTGTCTCACTGGAACAACACCTGACTGCTCTGTATGCGTTGCCTGTGCTGCTGGGTAGCCACTCCTACTTCACAAGCACATTCTTCTGGCATTATGTCCATTGTTATGAATTTTTACCATCCTTCATCACTATCTGAAATGAACTGACATTAGTTTTGGCAGAAACAAAAAAAAAAAGGCAGAAAAAAGCAGTTCAAATAAACCTATCTGACCCTTCAGAAATATTTGACGCATTATCAAAATAGAAAAACAGCTGTAAGAAGGTGTTTTATAGCTTACTGTGTAATCATAGAGACACATATTCTATAAATCACTGAAACTGCAATGGGAATGTGGCAAGGGCAGTGCCAAATGACACCGGGATGCTGTTAATCACAGTTCTCATCAAAGCTTATGGTTATTTTGGAGCCATGTGATTTACCCTGAAAGAGTCCTTAAATCAGGTTATTTTTCTGAATTCACTGAGGTGAGCTACTGCAATGGGGTGCTTAGAAACATGGTCCTACATTTTGCTGCAAAGTCTCATTGCTCTCTGACAAGAATTCTTAGGGGAAAACCCTGAAGGTGCAGATGAGGGGTCTCTTTCTGGTTATCTCTGGAAGTAAACCAGCAAATGAAAGGTCAGGAAGAAGAGATTTGGACTGGGTGAGTTTCATAGTTGATTCTGTGAAATCTTCTTGTTTCCCAAACCAAATACACACAGTTACTTCCTCAGATAGAAGAGTCGTACCCTCTCAGCCCACCTCCTTTATTTCATCAGCTGTTCTCAGCTTGTGTGGTCTAGCAATGCATACTATATCCTGCCGTACTCTGACTCTCTCTAAACCATGAAAACTCTTCCTTATTTTGGTTATTAAACTCCTGAAAGGCAGCAAAATACAAAACTGATGCTATCTGACAGTGCTTTGGTTTGCCACTCCATTCAGAGTCTGCACCAGACCAACTGTGCTAGAATGCAACACTCACTCCCACCGCAGCTCATTAGAGCTGGAAGCAAATTGATGGTCACACTTACCCTTTTTTCCCCTTCATCACTCAATCTATGCTTTGGTATCAGCACAGCAGCCGGTTTTACTGAAGGAGAGATGGAGTCACCATTAACAATGTTCTCAAGAGGATATTGCTGGGGACTTCCCGGGACTCCTGGTGTTTGGTGTCACTTTCCCTTTGGCTGTGTTTGTGGAGTTCTCATTGATTTCAGGTGAGTGGGTAATCGCACCTAAAAAGCAGTATTGAATCCAGAATGGTATACACCATTCCAAAAAATAAAAAAAAAAAGAGACATATGTCTGCAATTAATTATGTTAGGATGATGGAGAAGTGAATAGATTTTTCGAAGTAGCTGAATTTAGGTTTTGTATATAGTCACTGGTTTATCAAAAAGACTCCCACAAAGCATGAGAGCATTTTCCAGGCTCTGCACCACAAAGCTGTTTTTCCTGTCATCACGTTGTAGGAGCCAGCACAGTGATTACTACCTTCTGATAAAATGTAGCCCATTGGTATCTTTTATTTCTGACTTGCATTTGACAAATTTTTAAACCAGCTGGTGCCATTAAGTCATCTTGCTTGACTTCCTGCATAAGCCATACAGTTTCATTCTCTCACTCCAGTACTGACTTGGTGTTACGGTACAGCATATGTTCTTAAAAAGACACTCAGATATGATCTGAAGATATTCAAGAGAGCTATTCAATTACTTTCAGTTGTAGTTTGTTGCAGAATCATTCTGTAATTGTAAATCTTTATTCTTTGGGTTACTGTAATACCTATGAATTTTTGGCCTGGGCTCAGACCTCAGTATGCCAAGTTTCACAGGCACGCAGAACAAAAAGACAGGATGAGTTGCCAGTCTACGTGATTGTTCAAAGAAGTGCTAATCCCTTTCTTTTGGCCAGACTCCTATCCAAATCAACTCTGAATTCACTTGCAGGCTGTTTTGCTGGGCTTACGTATTTCTGTTGATTTAGTCCACAAATTCGAGGTTTAATGATTTTTTAATTTGTTGCCAAATTGGTGTGGAAGAACTCTGATTAACCACACCGGTATAGTAAGTTTTGTCCAGAGTTACTGATTACATTTTGGGTAAACCAAAATGTAATATGGGGATACCTTTCTGTAGATGAACTTTCACATCTGCGTGTGCAGAGCCTGGTATTTTAGAGGATTCAGAAAAATAGATATAAATGGTTGTGTTGCTGATGAATAAAAGCTAATGAGTTTAGTGTGTAATTCAACCAGACAGTGCCAATAGTAACACCTAAAAATCACTTTCAAGTTCTTTGGGATAGAATGTGTCTGTGTTTGGCTCTGTGTGTAGGAGGGGGATATAAGTGGAAAAAAAGAGAAAATCAAACAAAGCAGCAATGGACGTATCCTTTGTTCACGTTTCAACACGCAAACATTGTACACTAAAAGCACTTTTACCTCTTCTCCACAACCAACTCTTTGTATTTTGAATATATTGTCAGCCACAGCCCACTCATCTGCTGTTGATATTTCTCAGGTCTGACTTCATTGATACATATGTGAGTTATTTGATGACTCTTATACTAGCTTTTGTAAATGAAGATAAGACTACAGTGAAAAGTGGAGTTTGTAGGAATGATAGATTTTCTTTATAACTTTAAAAAATACTGAGAAGATTTTCTTAGGAAAAAAAGATTGGTATAATTTTGAATGTGGCAAAAAGACTAATTTGCTCTTGGGAGAATTAAAAATTTAAATATTTAGACTACACTGTGTTATTAAAGTTTTAAAGAGAAATGTATGTATTATGCAGGTAAAATGAGAGCTTGATGTGAATTGGGAACAAACCAGATTTTTAGCAGATTTTTCCCAAGTTCAATATTTTCTGTTACAATACAGAATGAAATATTAAAAATTCAGAATTTCCTCTGAAGAAAAATTGTAAAAAAGGTATAATTGATTAGGGCATTTCCTTTAGATAAAACTGAAATTTTCTGATTTCAGTTTGCATGGTTTTGTATAAAAACTGCTAAAAATAAAACAAGAGAACTTGAAAAGATTTCTGGAAAGGAGCAACCATTTTATTTTTCTACTTCTGGGATTTTTATCTTTGCATGAAGCACCTCCCTTGTAATAAATTTGCCAAACAGAAAAAAAAAATCCTTATAAGATTTCTAGTGAGCATGAGATACTAGAAAAATGTGTTAGAAGTGAAGCCTATGAAATACTAAGTTTTAAAAGAATGTCAACCTCCAGCTCAGCTCTACCTGACAGAGTAGGTTAGCGGCAGCTGACCAGAGAACAGCACAACTTTAGGAGCAAGTTCCAGTGACAGACAGACTTAAATTGATATGATCGATAATGTGACATGGCACAAGCATAAGATCAGTATTTTGAAATATCTCCTGCCTCCTTAATGGGAGTGTAGGAAGGGAGAAGGTTCCAGGACTATCAGTGGCACAGAGAGGAGTTTTACTGTGCTGTTAACTAACTAACTAAGATTTATTACTGCGTAACCTCACACTGAAATGACATGACATTATGCATTTGCCAGAAATGGTGTGGACCAGTTTGTTCTCCAGGTGATTTCCTTAAGATACAATGATGCGTTTTTAGTTAAACATTTGCAAATAGCTGGGTGTATAATGGTAGTATTTAATTATAACCGAATTCTTGTAAACAGTTCGGAGTAAAACTCTCTGTCCTAGTCATTCCGTAATCATGGGGCCATGAAAGCACAAAGCTGGAAAGGACATCAAGAGGTCATCCATTCCAACATCCTACACTGAGCAGCATCCAGTATTCATAGCCAAATATACAAATACAAGCATCTATAGGCAAGCAAGACCAGAACATTGCACTTATTCTCTGGAGTTACTGTTTGACTTTCAGGCATGATAGACTTGCACGTCTGCAGAACTTCCAGAATTTGAGTCCTCTCCTACTGTTTGGTGAACAGGTCTGTTTTACTATTTTTATTTTTATTTTCTGATTTCTGGGTTTCAAATGTACACGATCAAAGAAAATTACATTTTGGATACAGTGAAGGGCAATTGCAATGGAAACCTCTGAACAAAAGAAGTTTTGCTCTTCATCTCCTATCTGGAACTTAGAGGTCTTCCAGCTTTGCCTTTCAGCATTGGTCCTATTAAATATTGGCCCAAAATGATTGAACAAACCTGTTTGAAGACCTGTTCCTAGTTTTGAATAACCTAGATTTCAAACCCTCTGAATGTTTGGTGTAAAAATGAAATCAAGTTTCTGTGTGGGTTATTGTGAAAGAAAAATTTTGCCAAATGCCTCCTCTTTTTCTCATTCAGTTACTTAATTTGTGGTTTTTCCATCAGTGCCGTGGGCTGCCCTCTTTGCTTTGAATTTTCAAAAGAAGAATGGATTTAGTTGTGTGGTAATGCCTGCTGAGTGGGAAGCAATTACTGCTGGAGATCTGAATTAGCAAAGCTTTAAATCCTATTGGAGCAAGACGATAGCCAACAACATTTGCATTAAGAAATAGTTACTAAGACTCTTTTTTAAGTATAAATGTCATTTTTAGAACAGACTTTAGCACTTAAAAGTCTAAGTCGTGCTGAAAGTTAGGCTTAGATGGACATATTTTGTCAGTCAAGTTGGAAATGTTCCATAAGCCTCCTCAGCTGAGACATGCAAAGTAAAGCACTTCTCTTTCGAGTGTTGTGTACATGCATATTCACATTCTGAAGTGATTTTTATGTTGCAGATGCTTAAGTCAGACTGTGTTTTGCCTCAGATACACCTGGAAGCTGTTCTTCCTCCAGATTGCCATGTCCTTTACATTGTCTCAGCTACTCAGCTGAATCAAAACACTTAACCAGTGAAATGAAACAATTTTCCCCAAACAAAACTCTTTGTATATTATTTTATTCGCAGCCTTTGGGGGAGAGTTCCTTTGTTTTGTTCTGTTTCATATTCATTTCTCCAGCTCTGTAAAACAATATGAAGGTTGCACTCAGCTCTGACTACATAGTAGCTTTTGTGCCCTTTCTCCCCATGTTACCTGGGAATTTCCATTCCAGTTAACTAATATTTTACCTTCATATTTCTGTCATGAGCTTGCCATTTTCTGCAGGTAGTTTCATAGCCTATCGATCTTCCAGCAAGCATATTTTTGCCATAGACACCTATGGTTAAATTTTGAACAGATATTGAAGTTGCTGATTTTTTAATTTCTGGGCACAAGCAGAGTGTGAATTGTACCTGCATAAGTATTTCTTGCCTAGACAGTGGCTTATTTTTGAATCCAGGTAGTCAAGAGTCTTTCAAACAGTCAAGAGGAGTTGGCACTCATACTGACTACTAATCCGCCTTTATTGTCAATGCTGGAGGATGATGAACCCAGCTCTGAGGGGGTCAGGTCTTCTAAACTGACATGGAAAATGCTCTTGCACCTTCACTGTGTTAAGTTGGAAACGTTGAGATCTTTGGTCCCTGGTAGTCACTAGCTGACCCAATAAAGCCAGGATTCTCAAGTTCTAGTTTGGTTTAATCATGGAACAAGTCCACTTTGATATTTTCTAATATCTGTGTGTTTCAACTGCCAGAAAACTAAATGGCAATACCCATCTCTATGAAGAGATTGCCTAGATGGATAGTATGTTATGTTAGGAATAGTTACGAGACCACCAAAGTATTTTCTTTCTCTAGGAGATAAAGATATGCACCACCAGAGTTAAAGCATCTACAGTGCATGTACAGTGAAGGTGTCTAGAAACCAGGCTTATATTAATGTTGTTGCACACATGATGAAATAAGAATATAAGAGAGAAAATTTTTGTAGTGAGTGATAATACATTTTATTAAAGCAGTACACACTTTTTGCCCTCACAGTGCTGGAAGGGCACACATATTCCCTCTCCTGTTTGCCAGGCAGATAAGAGGGCAGTTGCCTTTGACCACAGGAGCACCTGCAGGAGAGGCTTGGACAGAGTGCAGAAGAAGAATGCAGAAAAACTAAAGTCATTGTAAGTAAGTTTTCTTTCTCTTTCAATACTCATCCATATGCATTAACACTGTGGGTGATCCCATGCACTTCATATACTTACCAATTACCTAAAGTTAAAACTCCTGTTATAGCTTCTGAAAGACAGGGTGGGAGGAGTGGAGTCAACACAGTCATTATTGTGTAGATCCAGAAGCAGTTCCTACGCAATAACAATGTCAGAGAAGAGAAAGAGGGGCAAGATACTGTTCTGAGTAAAGGGAGAAAATAAATCACAAAAATCTTCGATGAACTCTGGCAGTGTGGGAACTGTTCAGATCTTCAAACTATTGCTAATGCATACAATGAGCAGTAGCAAGGATGGGCATGGAGTGGTACGAAGCTGTTCCTTCAGTAAGAATGATATCATCCCTCAAGGCACAAGGTATAATACTGTCAAATATAATTTGTAATTCTGTATTTTTGGTTTCCTTCACTTTTGTAACTTTTACAGTCTTGAAATTAAGAACTTAGGCTTTTGCTTCCCTTGATTAAACTTCTGTTTTCACTTTTAAGCTTCTCTGGTGGAAAGAGTGAATCTGGATAAAGAAGATTCCAAAAAAAGGACTTGTCTGGAGAGTAACTAATCCAGTAAAAGTGTTTGTGCAGGGAACAACCTTCCTCCCTGCTAGAAGCTGAGATATGTCTTTTGCCAGGTATAAGAACTAGTTTGAAGGTGTTATAAGCAAGTATTAGGATTTGGCGACAGAAAGATTATTTATAACAGCATGTACACCTCAGATTATCAACATGCTAATTTTGAAAATTAAATAACTTAGATGCTGTTGATAACTTCACCCCAAATCTTCGTTAACTCTAAAAAAAATAGTCCGTTAAATCTCATGGTTTTGGAAAACAGAAACAAACTTTAGAACCAGACGATGATTTACCTGAAAGATTACGTAATTATTCTTCTGGAAAATGCCCTGATAACAAATTCTGGTCTTGTTTTTCAATTGTTGAATGGTTTGTTTTCCTTCACAACTCCAGTATCATCTCACTACCACTCTTCCTAAAATCATCTGTCATCAGGAATGCAAATGAGCTGAATCATGGATTTTAATCTCTTCTTAGGTTCTATGGTCCTTCAAGACAGAATTTAGTAGAACATATAGCTGTGAACGTATTACCACTCCGATTAGGATTTATTCCTACACTCTTATTAGGATGAAACATTTTGCTAGTCTGAGACCACAAGTGATCTGATTCCTATGACTACCAAATTAAAGGTCAACTTGAAGGGCAAGGTTCAAATCTGTTTCCTCATAGGCTACTTCAGAAATCTATGGAAGTGTTGTGCATGTTCATTAACGTCTGTTGCACAGGATTTTTTATTTTGCTTGATAATGCAGACCTAATGTCTAATATTTTTTTTTCTTGGTTGACACAAACAGATTAATTTAAATTCAGCAAATCATACTGAAAATCCTTAATTTAGTATTTTTGTCTGTGGCCTGATTGGAATAAAAAACAAACAAAAAAGGAGTAGTTGGTGAAAATAAAAAAAGAGCTAATAAAAAATAATCAGTCTTTTCTCGTTTACCTCTTTCCACAAGGAAACAAATGTAAATCTGGCATCTTTTAAAATTTAGGCTAATGATCCATAGGAATGGAATGCTTGTGAAACCTAATGGCTTGATCATGAACAGACACTAAATATTGGGCAACCCAGAAATTCTAGTGGAAAATATTCTATTTTCAAGAACTCTTTCCAAAGCCCAGTCAGCCCCTACAACATTGTTATTTGTGACGCTGAATACATCAAAAATGGCTTTGAGCGCTCTACAGATGAGTTAGCCACAAGAATTTCATATTTCAAGCCTTTCAATGATAGACTGTCTTCAGCAGAGTCTGTGATACCTGCTGTTTGATGCAGCTGCCCTTTGAACTGCTTAGTGTCATCATTTCCTATCCCTCGAATCCTATAATCCTTGTCAGGTGAAGAGCAGCTTAATAACAAATGCCTTAGCAGAACACAGTGGATAACTGGGTCCTGACATTCCAGCCTGGGGTTACTTGTTACTGTATGCTGAATTTGCCAAAATCTTGAAGCAGAACCACTCTGCTCTCTTCCTGTCACACTGTTATGTAAGCTACAAAAGACTCCGAACTAATGCTACTTGTGATGTTATCATAGAAGCAAACACAGTTGAAGGTGATAACTGAGGAAGTAGCGAACATCAGACCTAGTGGATGAGGGAAGCATGAAGAAAATCAATCCCAACCAGTGTTTCTTGCAGGATGGGTGTCCTTCCTTCAAGGCTAGCTGCTGGCAGTGACTTTGTGGGTTGAAATAAACATTGAAGTCTTCTCTGCATTCTTAGGGATGGTTCTCTCTTCTGTTTCCTCCAGAGTTCAGCTTTGAGTCAGCACTGCACTGTAGGCAAGCAAGCAGCTTGGTCCTCTCAGGAACATCCCAGTCTGTACTCATGCTGCTTACTGTTTCTCTCACTGCCTTCTCCACTCAGCATTCAAAAAGCTCTGCAGAGATGAGCTTGCCCTTGGAGGAAAGGAGCAATTACCCCCTTTCTTCTCCTTTCCAGAAGTTTCAATCTGACTCAGAGTACAGGAGGCAGAGTGAGGAAAAAAACATACGATGTTCTTGGTTGCCACCCATCCAACCTCTTTAACATAACAGGAAATACACACTGGATTTATCCAACATGCTGGAAACAATCTATTATTTGTAACCACGACGCTATAGAAGCAAAGTGCTCCAAAGTAAGGCACTTTATTTAGTAACAACTGGATTTAAGAAGCCTCTATTGCATTATACAGAAGTTGAGTTTTGTCCACTACTATTTCACCTGTTCTGGGAAAGATTGCTGTGTGCGTTTCAGCATGCAGGACATATTCTCATATCTAAATACTTTCTTCTCAGGTTTTATAACAGACAGAGCTTACTATCAAATAAAAGCCCTTCCATTTAAATTCGGTACAGCACCACTGGTCTTCAACAAGGTGCTATGAGTCATATAGGCTTATTTTATATGGGTTGGGCTAAATCTGTTTTCTCATGTGGGCCACTCTTTCAACACAGAACTAGCAATATACATCTGAACAATTTTTCTTTAATAATACTTTTCTAATTCTTTTAAATCACTTGGGGATTATAAAGCCTAAGGAATTCTTATTCCTGCCATTGAACAAATAAGATATTAGGGAAATAGTTCTTCCAGCCTTTGCCAGTGACACTCTCCACTAGTCTGTAAGCACTTCGACTCAGATGCTGTCACTTTGCACGTGCTTCTACAGTGTCTGGCTCCTGCTTTCATTAGGGTTTTTAAATACCAAGATAATAGAACAAAAATTAATATAGTTTGAAGTACCTTATTCTGCAACTGCAGGATTTTGACAGAAGGACTATGATTTCTTTTGTTTGCAAATCTGGATTTTAGGGAGCAGGAAATAATGTTTTTCCCAAACAACCTGGGAAGCAGGAAAGTGTGTGCAGCCGTTATTAATTTTAACTTTAGTAGCCAGTTGTAAGAAATTTGTGTCTCCCACATTTAGGCAGAATCTTATTTATCTCTGTAAAGAAGTGAATAAATTGAACTATTCACACCTATTTCTGTAATGGATATATTAATATGTCTACTAGTAGGTTCCAATATGAAATCAGTGCTCACAAAATCTCTTAGAGCAGCCATGTTATAATCCCACAATGACAGTAATTTTTGGAACTAAATACAAAATTAATTTCTTCAAATTAACTTCCCCTCAAGAAGCGTTTTAGCAAAAGTCCTGATTTAACTTCAAAACTGATGAGACAACATTGGTGGTAAAAGCAAGTACTTTCCCAATACACAAACATGTTTCCCAATATACAAACACATCTGCATATTTTCGTGTGAAATGCGAAACAAAAAAGAAAAATCCATTTCAATGCCATTAATTTATTAAATCGCATTGAAATTATTAAATGAAATAGAAATTATTAGTATGCTAGGGTTATTTCTTTTTTTATTTAATAGGAAATCCATTAATATAACCTACAAAACTCTACATCTCCTTTCAACCAAATGTGAGAAGAATGGCCTTTTCAATACCCTGTCATAATGTACAGCTGAAATGGGAAAAGTTAGACAAAATTGAATCAGGGTAAGAGAGGCAGAATGCTTTAGAAAAATTGTTTTGTCATGAACACTCCTGGTCATCCAGCGTACCTGAAAATTAAGGATAGGCAAGAACACTAGCTAGCCAACACTAGGTTGCAGCTATTCTGTCACGGTCAGCCCAACCTCTCTTTACTTGCTAGGTGAGGAAAGAGGCATGTTCATGGATCAGAGCTATGAATCCTCACTGGACAGCTGGTTGCTGCCTGGCAGCTGATGACTGGCCACACAAATGAGTCTGGAGAAGTGTACAACCTTCAGGAAGTATTTTGTATGGGCCTGGCTCAGATTAAGCCTGTTCTTATCTTTAGAATCTTTTGGCTTGTCCGATACTGTTGATTACCCAAACAGTGTGAAAGCAAGAATCATAGAATCATAGAATTCAATCTATGATAAAATTTGATCAAGAATAAATAAATATAAAAAAATGAAAAATACCCGTAAAGTTGTCTCAAATATTTCTCCATTTATTCTACCAGGTAGAATCAATTTTTTGGGAGTGGAAAAACCAGCTTCTCAAATATATCCAATACATGTTACTGCAGAAATCTGTACACTTGTGGCACTGAAACCTGCAACTCGTTGTTATATAAATGTACTTACACTGCTCTCCAAAATCAGCTCCTGGTCTCCTTAGCAACACAGACTGCAAAGAGCTCACCAGCCTGGTGTTCTGCTGCATGTACAAGCTTCCAAGGCAATTGGAAGATTTTCGGGTTGGGATTCAGAACTTAGACCAGTTCAAGGTACTGGTGAGGGAGATTCTTCTTTTGAAGACAGTCTCCCAAAAGCTCATTGAAATAGTTCATTGAAATATATAATCAATGAACCAACAGGTGCTTCTGAGAAAAAGAGGATTTTCATGGCAGAAGGCTGCTCTCTATTCTGTGCCTCATGACCCTGGAACAAAGTATTTTAATACCAAATCTCATTTCTTTAACATAGCTCCCCTTAATAATTTATTCACATAAGGATGCAAGAATGTATACAAGAATAATCCCATGTCTTTCCCAAAGCTTCTAGAAATTAATGCATTTTTCTTGTATTGTAAGACAGAAGTGTGAGAAATCTTATTTATTATTACACCTGTCAGTGCTTGTAAGGTGCTATTGTAAGACTAATGGTTGCCTAATACTATCGTGCCTGGTTTTAGCCATTGAGGATTTAAATTGGTTCTGGAAATGAAAATCTCCTTTTAAATTATTCATTCCCCAGTCCCTTCTAGTTAGATTGAGGTTTTGTTTGGGTTTTTTGTCTTGTTTTTAAACTTAGTTTTTATGCTAGATCTGTACACGTACATGTAACTTCATTTAGATTTAAGACCGAGATTGTTCCGTTTCATCAGTTTTCACTGCACTCCACTGCATTCCCTGATGTCACCAAGTTGTCGAGGAAATCACTAATTAAGGCAACATCACATGTGTTGACATTCAAATACTATGTTACTCAAAACATTTACAGGCTTCTTGGTTCGTTTTCACTGTGCTGAGAACCCAGAGAGGGAACACAAGGATATTCAGTCTCTTAGGTCGAGAGGCATTGAGCTGCAAGGCCCAGGATCCTGCCTTTGCCTCCAAAATAGGCTGGTGGGAAAAGTGATACAGCAATGAGATCACCCTGTACTTCTAGACAATTTCCTTTTTCCTATGTATTTAAAAACACAGGGAATAATCCCTCTATTAAAGTGAGGCCCACAACGTGAAGATGGGCAAAGGTTCAACTGAAGGGAAAGAAAAATATGTTCTCGTACCAGGAGATTTTCCTGCCTGAACAAGCAGGGAACAGCTTTGCGGCTCGTTTGCTGGAAAGCTCTGGGACCTGGAGGAACGGGTAAGCACGTGTCAAACAGACGTACCCAAATCACAAATTTCCCTCAGCAAAGGAAGTCGTGATGGTTTTGGTTTCCTTCATGGGTTTAAATTATAGGAACAAACCTTAAAGGTCTGTGATTGAAGCCTTTGAGCGGAGAAGTTACGCTGCCCGACTGTGCTGGTAACGCCGGGTCACACACGTCTCCCCGTCCGAGGTCTGGGAGCATGTTGTGTTTGTACTCTCTGTACTCTGACTCCTCGCAGCAAAACACGGCTGGGTCTATCACTGCTTTATTAGCATTTCTGCTCCAGAGCAATGCAAAAACCACCGGCTCCAGAAAAAAAAGAATCCATTCAATTAGATTTTCCCTCCACATCCACTTGGATCCAAGGGACATTGTGCTGCCTCCAGGTAATATAGGAGAAAGGCTTCTCCAGTCTGTAACAAACTCCTGCCCGGAGGAGATTACTCATGTTACTGTAGTGCTCTGTAAAATAAAATTTAGTCTGACAAAAAGCAGCTGCAAGTGAACAACAATACCGGTTTCTGACGATTTTATAGCTCTGTCACTTACAGGTTATGTACTACCTTGAACCTAGCAGCACACATATAATTTTTATTGTTAATCTGTAAATACATCTTAATTAGTGAGAAACTAGTGAGAAAACTCAAATTGAAACAAGTAAGATCTTTGATTCTCATTCTCCCCTCTGTTTGTCAGAATGAAAACAGAATAAGAGAAGTGGTTTCCAGATCTGTCATTGCAAGCTAAATAAAAAACAGAAGTAAGAAATATAGGAAGATTTTCCTTTCTGTTTGCTGTTTGTTTCCCAGTCTCTTTTGACAGCCTCTTGACCTGAAAGTAATTTAGTTTTCAGTGAGAAGTTGCACCAGTCAAAAAAATGGAAAAATTTTGAAATGCAGCAGGATAAATGTTTCATCAGTATTGCCTTATTGATTATTTTTTTTACAATGATAGTGCATTAGAGAGATCTGCTTGTTTTCATTTAATGTTTTGTGTTTGTATGAGTGATTGTAATTCATCCTTCATTCACTTCAGGCAGTTATGTGGTTACGGAGTGAGGCAAGTCCTGATTTAATTGTCCTTTGCTTATGCAAAATACTAGTTACGAATAGTTATTTGGCTTGGTACTAAGTGGTGACTAAATGTATTATTCTACAAAATAATTTGTTAATTAAAGATCAGAGTGTTCAAACAATTCAAATTGACTTTGTGTGTTCAGTCTGTTTATGAATTAATTTAACTTGCATCTTATGTTTATAGATGGGCTGGTTCCAATAACTAAGAGCAGAAAAGCACCTGAAATTATTTTGGAGAGTTTAGTACAGAGAATAGTTTCAGACAAATCCTTACCTATGGCTAACCATGCTGAAAACTACCTGAATTGAGAGCACCCCTAAACCCTGCAGAAAAATAACAAGGTTTTCCTCCATGTAATTAAAATCTGCACTGCAAATACATATGCGCATGGGATTAGAGACACCTTTCCAGGTGAAACTTCACCTCTGGCATTTCTGACTTTTGGGTACTTAGCTGTGCAGTCTTCGTGTTTTCTTACCTTGGTGTTTTTACTTTTTTGAATGGAATGTTTATTTGTGCTGGAGAGAGATAACGATCAAACATCTGCCTGTGGATACACACAACATGTACCAGCCAACTGCTTGCAGGCTTCGCCAGGGGAGGAACACCCAGTTTTTGGGTCCAGAAACACCAACCCTACTCAACCACACGGTCTACTTTTTCATAAATAGGCTATAGGATATATTCCTTCCAGCAGAGGGCAGTGGAATGGTAGAGGTAGGCATATAAAACAGTATTTTAATGTAATTTAAGAGAGAAAATTCAAATATTCATTGAAAAAAATTGAAATGGAATAGATGATAAGCAAGAGAGATCATTTGCATTGCCCTTCAGGCATAATGTGATTTTGCTTTGGCTTTATTCCAAGAAATACAGAGGAGACCTTTTGATTAACAATGGTATGGCATTACGAAAAACACTCTAGTGCTTAAGAATTACTAAAATGTGAATTTCTGAGATAGAAAAAAATGTATTATGAATGCCTTAATCACAAAAAGAATCATTTTTGCATCGGCCAGTTTAAGGTGTATCTTTTTGACAATCATTTTTTCTCCTGAGGGAAAGATTAGATCAGTATTTTCTGTAAAAAGAATAGAACCCATTAAGATCTTGGCCACAGTGTTGTTTCTAATAAAAAACTATGCAGACACATAATGGAGGCACGTTTTTAAATACTTATTGTGAGATATGGTGTTCCATTTCAGATTTCTGACCTTGAAAAGCTGAAAATGCTCTCAAAATTCTAAGACCTTGTGGCAGGTTGGAAATCACATGGCTTGAGACTGCAACTGCATGGTTGTGAATAAGTAAGACCCAAAGCTGTTATTGGTAGCTATGTATTAGCTTTTTTCATTGCATTTTCATGTGGAATATTCACTCTGAATATTTGATGCTCAACATCTGAAGCTTAGCAGCTTTGGTAGTATATGCCTAAAGCCAGAGGCAAATGCTACACGAACATGCTGCTTACTCTCATGCAGGCCTAACTTCTGTTCTCTTAGAGCTTCCTCTAGAAATCTGTTAAATGAAACTGCTCCTTCTCGTAGCTACCGTCATTAAAGCAAAAGAACAGCAGAATTTTCAGTGCGATTGAGAGCAGCATTCAAGAAAAACAGTGCCACAGCCAATAACAGTATTTGATGGGAATACTTGAAAAGAAATGTAATAGCTGGTTGAATCCTCATTTTCTGGTCTCTCTTCTAGATTACAGTTGCCTGATTTAATGTCCATTTTACATGGTTTCTAAAAACAGAATCTACTTTTCTTAAACACTTTTTATTGACTAAATTTAATCCAGGCCATTTGTGAAGTAAAATCTTCCAGATAATGCAATCATTCTGAAATAAAAAACCAACCTGAAGACGGAAGAGGGGTATCAAAAAAATGAGAACTTTCAATCTATCTGATGTAAAAAGATATATTGGCATGACATTGAATTGTCTGTTTTTCCCTAGGTCAGTATCATACAGGATAACTGTATTCCACATCCTCTTTACTGCTCAGTTGAATCAGTTGCTAGTTTAGGGTGATATACAGTGTTGGTCTGTCCCTAAAACAGTATCACACCAACGACTACTTTCTAAAGATGCTATGATGTCATTTCATACTATAATTTCCTCTAAAATTAATGAAGATTAAACTGGTTTTCATGGTTTTGCATGGTTGTCTCTTGCACTGTTTCTAAAGTGTGTAAAAGCATTTTACATTTTCATAATATTTTATATCCTTTTTCTGTTTCCTTTACATTTGCATGAAAGAGATGGATGGCAATGAATAATAAGGGTCAGGAGGAAAACACTACATGAGCTCTAGATGTGAATGTAAAATTCTAGCTGTGTATAAGGCAGGTTCTGATCTAAACCCATGAAATGCATTTCAAATTTGAGATATTACCGGTAAGCGAAGAATCAAACTTCCAGTTCCAGCTATTTACTTTATATAAACATCCTGGCTGCAAATTAACCACAAAAATGTTGGATGAAATCATGTTCTTCATCTAAATCTACAGTGAATATCTAGCAAAAAGAAGTATGTTTTTCCTTACCGATACATCTCAAAACTCCCGGTAAGTTTTCAGTCTGCTTTGTTTTGCTTGCCTTGTATTTTCAGCTATCCATAAACATCGGCCTTTGATCAGTCTTTCTACTAAGGTAGCTCTGGAGCAATAGATTGAGCCTCCTATTAAGTAAATAAATCTGCTCTTAACTTCCACAATTATAAATAACATGAGGAATGTCAGGGCAACCTTGGGGGTAAGCCAAATCTCAGCACAGCTGCTATGACTTTGCGTGTCAGCATCTTAGCCTTTATCAGTGTTTGATTTGTGAAAAAATGGAATTTCTTGGGTTTTACATTAATGTAATTTTAATTCTTTTTGCTACATATTAGGAAAATTTAAAAAATAGCAAATATTTCCAGGCTGCATAAAGTTTCCTAGGAGGTTTTCTTGGTAGGTCTCTGACAGATAATTCATGATGAAAGGAATTACACCAATTTACTCTGGTACAAGGTAAACTCTGTAGCCATATTGTGAGCTGAAGCCACCGTGCTCCCTGTAAAAGTTTATCTTCTCTGACCTACCACATAGGACACAGAGCCAGAAAAGAAGCTTTGCTTATATGCAGAGGAGTGAATAATGACACTTTTGTAGGAACTAATCCTCTTCCCACTGCAGTTCTGTACTTCAATTAAGTGTTCTTTAATGAATATCTAATTTTAAACATACAATTAGTCAGAATGAGAACAATAGACTTACCTGTGCTTCATTTCCTTCACGTGTCAAAGCTGTACTGACTTCAGCAGAAGTACAATCAAGTTTCTACAGTTCAGTAGTTAAAAGTAGTTAAAAGCTAACTTAGGTCCTCAATGAAAGATTGAGTTCAACTTTTCTTTTACAGTTCACTAAGGTTTTCTGAATACCTTTTATTAGGTGCGTGTTCACTCACATTGCCGTTGGACTTTCTTAAAAACTCAGCCAGCAGCACAGAGATGCTTCTCCCAATATCTACTGGGTCCAATTGTCTCAAGTAGTATAAATCACACTGCTTTAATTTTACAGCTCTTGAGGTTTTCCTGAATCAAGGCACTAATTTTTGAGGCAAGTATATCAGTGGCATTTAAAAAACCCACAGCTAAGAACTATGTAACATCATTCTGTCTTTGATTTTTATTGTTGCTGATCTAATTTCTGACACTTCTGATAGGATATAAGGTTTTTTACGTACTGTTTCCCCTTTGTGATTACAACACAAGTGCTCTTTCTGGGAAAAAACATCTAGCTGTTAAGTAAGGACTGGAAATACTGCCCAGTCATCAAGTTCTTGTGTGTCAACAGCAATATGAATCCAAGGTGACATCCAGAGAAGCTCAAGAAGCTATTCAGAGAAAACTTTGGTTTCCATGTCAAAATTCTGTCTTGTGAAGAGGATAATTTTTCCTACAGTTACTTTAAGTAGCAGTATCTGCTTCACATACTGCATTTCTGTCTAGAGCTCTGGTTGTACCATGTTTGCCAAAATTCACAATCTGAGTCTCAAGTTTAGATTTCTAAATCCTAATAAGGGTACTTACATAAATAACCTATGGATGCCAAGAAGTTATGGACACGTATAAACCTGATTTTTAATAAACTTCCCTCTCATGACTGCTGAAGGACTCATTAAAGAAAGAGAAGTCGTAATTCAACATGATTGACATGCCTATAATGTGATAGATCCTGAAGTAAGATCTATAGAACAAATTTCTATAGATGATTCTGTAAAGATACATTAGCCAATGAAAATTTAGCCATGCAATGGCTCTGCTGTTGTTTCCTGGGAGCACAGTGATGCTATTTACCGAAGTATTCTCTGACACTATGTGCATAAGCTAAAGAATCTACTTATGTTTTGAATTATATGCATGTGGTTCAGCTTTACCTTTGGTTTTTCTGATTGTCACAGGTCCAATTAACAGAAGGGAAAATGCTGCTTTTATTCTTTCCAATATATTGCACTTTCTACCATTTTAGCTCAAATGGGAACCAGAGGAAATATTACATTCCATTATCTTTTAATTCTATGCAAATTCAATGAGGTTAAAATTGTAGGAGACTTCATTACAGTGCACACTTTTCCAGTACTTTCTCCGTATTTCCTTTTCTCAGGCTCTGCCTGAAGGTGAATTTGTGAAGAATCCATTCAGCTATACACACTCTGAGTTATCAAAATGCAATGTTTCCTTCCATGAGAGAAGTTTTCCTTTGCTTTTGTTTCTGTCGCTCCTTCCCCCATCCCTTATTCCTTCAACACACATATTCAGGGAGTAACTTGAAATGTTTGTGCGTCCTATACACAATATTTACTGAGAAATACATGCTTTCAGCTGTGTCAAAGGGAAAAGGTGGAAAACCTTGGAAGTTATCAGGAGTAAGAATGTATCAAATGGTGTTCATGTCTCTGCGGGTAAGCAACCACAAGAAGATGTATTTTCTGTGAATATTTGTACTAGAAGAACTTAGACGAGCAACGGTTTGCCTAAAGGTATGCTTAAAAAGTGCATTCCTATGAATGAAGTAAATGTAGTTAACATTTCAGGCTGTTCTTTTAGCCTGTTCCCCAAAGAGTATGTGGCTCTCTCTTAGTTTGCTCTTGGCTCCCAGCAATAGCACTGCTCAAGGAAGATGCCAAGATAGACATTAGACTGAGTGGCAAATATTTTTACCGTTTGTCTGAGGATCTTGGTCCCATTCAAATAGAGATGCCTGAGCTTTCCTCCTGAAGGAAACAATACTGCTAAAGACAGTTGCTGAATACCTCACTATCGCACCACTCTGGGATCAGGGTAGGAACTAGGGCATACACCAAGATCTGAGACCTTCTCAGCTGTGCAGCACAGGCTACACTCAGGCCTCCATTCGCATTTCTGCCCTGGCTTTGGCACTCACTCTCTGATAGTGCATGTCCAGTAAAGCACAGGTTTCTAAATTGACCTCAGCATACTTGGCTTCCCAAAGCAGTACTAGGCTTTCTCAGTCTCCAACAAGATGTACGTGAATGAAGAAAGCACGCTGCTTTGCATTGTAGTTGGTTGTTGAGATACAAGTAAAGCAAGGGTGACATTCGATCAGATCAGAAATACTGCATTTTATGCTAGTTTGACACGTACTTGGTCATGCCAGGCAGCCATTTATTCGCTTAATCTGGTTATGTTTTTCCCTACGTTTTGATTTTCATAGAATCATAGAATCATAGAATCTGTTGGGTTGGAAGGGACCTTTAAAGGTAAGCATGGACATCTACACCTAGATCAGGTTGCTCAGAGCCTCATCAAGCCTGGCCTTGAATGTCTACAGGGATGGGGCCTCCACCACCTCTCTGGGTAACCTGTTCAGAGTCTCACCACCCTCATTGTAAAGACCTTCTTCCTAATGTCTAATCTAAACCTACCCTGCTCCAGTTTAAAGCCCCTCGTCCTATCGCTACATGCTACATTTTGCCACCTAGCTTAGCAGAAAGGAGGTATTTGACCATAGAGCAACCCATGCAAAGCCAAAAACGACAAAGAAAGAAGAAAGGGAAAGCAATGCAGCAAAGTGTTACTTTGCAACATGCCCTTTCCCTGGGAAGATGAGAAGCTGCATTTCAGGCATTGTTTGCTGTGGAGAAAGTGCAAGCAGCGTGCAGAAGTTCAGTGCCGGCACAACGACTAACAGGGCAAATGTGCACAATAGGTCTCAAATCCCGGAAGTGCAATCGATCGTGTGTGCTGTTGCCGCGCGTGTTGAAGAGGGGATGACATTCATTCTGCTTCGGTTGGATGCTTCAATCAATGGAGAGCACAGTCAGAGCAGCTGAACATGAAGCAACATCATTAGTGCATTGTGGCAGAGTAGATTAACTGTACAGCAAACTAGGTTATTTGCCCACCTAATTTTCCTGCCTATTAAATGGAGGATAATGAGTAATTAGTTGTGGTCTGTTTGGAAAAAAATGAGTTGTTTGTTCAGCACTTTGAAATCATAAATCAATATATGCTGCAAATGTGATGTGCCACCTACAGCTTCATTCAACAGAGAGCAGCATTGGACAGGGAAAAAAAGGTGTCTCTCCATGGCTCTTACACGCTGCCCTCTGCAGAAGGTGGTAATGGGGGTGATTCCTTGGTCTTTGTTTTGAGAATAAATATGACGCAAGGGGGCTTATTCACCACCTTCTGTGGACTAAGTGAGCAAAAACCAAATGAAGCAAAAGGAGGTCAGAAATTATGGTTGCCTGGATAGCTTTGACTTCCGTGGAGGTGACTATTCAGTTAGCAATCAGGTGACACAAGTATTTTCTTTGGCATTTCAAGATTTGCTCCAGGCACATCAAGCTGATATTTTCAGACAAGCCTTTAAAAACAAAATTAATCTCTTTATGGAGCTCTTTCATCAGGTTTCTTTCAATGCTGGCTTTCGAATCCAAGGCTGAGGACTCCAAGTGAAATTCATCCTCTAGGTTACACTAATGGACTAAATAAGTCAGTGTATTCCCTGATGTAGCTTACAGCAGCTTTCAGGGCTCTCTGATTCAGTGGTTTCCTTGAGTTTTTTTAGAGGTACAGCATTTCTGAGCTCTTTTCAGCCCGCACTGCTCCCTGTTTCTAGTGGTGTCCTTTTCCTCCCCTCTAGGGATCTTCCCAGGGATGCTCTGGAAACAGAGAAGATTTACAACTTGCAGGGTAGCAGCTTCCAAAAGGCTGCAGAAAAAAGAGCTGAATTAGGTTCCCTGCATTTACTATTTGCCATCACTGTTTAACTGTTTATACCAGTGTAAAATACTCTGTTCAACAACTGGTAAATCCTAATGAATCTATGCATCGGTATTTTTAAGATATAGTCACAAGGAGCTGTGGTTAGGTTTCCATTTTCAGGATTAACTCTGCCTTTTTGTTTTCTGCCTATGCCATAAGCATAACACTCCAACTCAAGGAATAAAACCATCCTTACGTGAATCTAGCGCATACACTGAACTATGTGATTTTGTCATTATATATCTGAACTATCGGTTTTTTTCTTTTTGGCTCGCAATAATGTGTGTGCATGGAGGGAGGGTGACAGAGGTGGAAATCCTCTTACATTCTGTCCACCACACCTTGCCCAAAATAATACAGGGGTGACTGTTAGAATACTGTAGTTATCCATAACAGCAACAGAAAGAGGGAGAAAGAGCGAGAGTGCTCTTTTCTTGTGATGAATATTAGGCGTTTTACTTCCAAAAATTCCTTGTGCGTTCAGTAGACACGGTTTTATTTATAGTTTATTCTAGCTTTATCTTCTATGCCATGTGACCTACACTGAGGGGACACCAGCAATCTTCACAGCAAAAATGGAAGGAATAAGGAGAGACTGGTTTTGCAGGAACAGCTGCTTGTTTTCAGCAGCATCACTTGAGAGTTTTTCACATTCTCCTTCTCCGCCTCTCCCCAAATGTTCAGCCTGCTGTGTGCAAGCTGGGTGTTTACAGTTCAGGACTATGGAGGAGGAGGAAATATTTTGCCTATTGTTCAGTGACGTCAATGGCTTCGCTCCCAGTCACTTGAGGGACGCTGGTGCTTAGCAAATGTCAGTACACTGCTGCTACTGCATGTGCCGTACAGCCTGCTCGCAGGAATTTAAGGTCTCTCCTTCGAGATAGATCCAGTTGGTAGATGAGGCGGGTGTGAAAGGCAAAGAGCAATAGCCATGGAAAGCCGGTCTGCTGCTTTTTGCATGGGAAAGCGTTACATGCTATTTATTTTTTTTTATCGTGGCCTTAATATGGCATATTTATTAGCATTTAATGCTGAACTTAGTATAAAACTGTCTTTTATCCTGCATCAAGTTCTCTCCTCCCACACTCTCTTCCTCTGTATTAAATCAAGGTTCTAAAAATAACACACAAGGCACTGACAATTTTATAATTAATCAGCATAAATAGTTAACTCAACATCTGACCATATTCAGTGTTTTCCTGATGTGCTTTCATCACGTATTTTGTTACCCGATATCAATAACTGAATTGCAAATGTACTTTGCTGCAGAATTTTTAAGCTCAGGGCTGATTTATATTTTTTTTTAGTACACATTGCGAAAGTATGCTACAGTTCATATTCCTAAAGGGGCTGCAAGGGCTTCAACCGCTTCATTTTCATTAGAACGCATTTGAAATTATTTTTTGCAAATTTTGCTGCCTATATTTGTGGTTGAAAAAATGGATATATGCAGCTTTTGTGTGTGTGTGTACAGGAAACTGGGTTTTTAGAAAACAATGAGAAATTGTTCTTTGGTGTCAGTGCTTTATGTTAAGTTTTTGTAGTTGAAACTGAAGAGGTTGGTTTCGAAAAAATCATCCATAATATGTCTGAACAGAGCTGTGACTTTGGACAGAACCAAAAGTTTAGTCTACTAATTACCTTGATGTGAGACCCTGGATTTGTTCATATTAATGAAATAAGCTCCGTGAAAACTTCAAGTATTTTGACGGTTCATTAAAGCTTATAGAGCAGAGTAGCACTAAGGATACTTTCAGATACAGGGAGAACATAAATAGATGCTGCCATTTTGTAGGGCAAAAATGGGAAAGCTATGAGCAAACGACAGCGAATACAGAGAGTAGCACTGGGGTTATAGTGGGAAATAATGAGACAAACTAGTATCAGTGCCTTTGTGGTCTTGACTTAGCCACCAATCATCGGACATTGGCTGTGGGCATATACAGAATCACAGAAAAGATGCCATAGGTAGCCCGGCTTTCTGTGCTGAGAAATAACTTGTAGGTGGTTTGAGCTGATATGCACTAAAATCTATATAAATTACTTCTTAAGTTGCTCATATGTATGAATCATTCAACGATTAACAGAAGAAGGCCTTACGCCACAATGCTTCCACACTGAAACTACTAAGAATTTTGCTGGTAGACGACTGAAGAGTGAAAATAAATCTCATCAATAACATCTATTCCAAAAATGTGCGAAGAACATAAAATTTCAGAAAAGATGACCAAAGCTAGGGAACACTAAAGTAGAGATTTCCAATAAGTTGGCTTACTTCTGCCTATGATTTACAGTAAGTCTTTAATTATAGGTTCACATGATTCCTCTTTTTTTCTTCTCCTCCAAAATGGTTAATTTTTCCTCCAACCTGCCTGGACCTCAGCAAGGGAAACAGTTTCAGAAGGCGGCTATTTTCCCTGATCTCAGTCCTACAGTCTGGCCCTACAACAGTCTGCAGGAAAGTCTGTGTTGCTTTGAGTAAGCTCAACACAGGCAGAAGTTTTAGAAAATCAAGCTAAAGAACTCTGTCAAGTCTATGTTAAACATACTTGAATTGTGATTTTTTCGATTTTTACAGCTTGTCCAGCTGAAGTGGTCTTTCTTGAGGAATAAAAAGACACTGAGAGAAATAATCACCACCTTCATCTCAAAGCATAGAGGCCAAAAAGATTCTGAAAAAAACTGTTGTAATAAGTTTTAAATACAGGAAATAATAGACCATTTGGTTTCCCACATGATTTTATTACTTAAAAACTCAGCCCAGGGATGATACTTAGCACGGAATATTTCAGCCCAAACACTTAAAGCTGGAGAGATTATGACAAAGTGAGCGTTAAAAAGCCAGACTGCATACTGTATTACCAAAGTGAGGGTTTAGGAGGCTGAGATACGAGCACAGATGATGTAGGGTAAGGGAAAAGAGTTTGAAGTCTCTCTTTAGAGTTTAGATATAAATCAGGACAGAATGTAAGGAAGCTTTTTTTCCTGTGCTCTTGGTTAGAATAATAATTTCAAAATGGTAAATGATGGAATAACTAAGAACAAGTGTTTGGACAAGTTTTCTTCTCAGTTTCTGGATGTACAAATATTGCTCAAAGCATCACTCCTAAAAAAAATAGTCTCCTGAGGTCTTTATTATCTGGGCAGAGAGTTTAACTGTATTTTTGTTCAGCTGTAGGTGTCATATTTTATTTATATAAAAACTTTGTGCTCAAGATAGCAGGAAAAAAAGGCGGGGGGAGGGGGCTCGGTTGTTTAATTTTTATGCCAGAATCCTTGCAAAAGACCAGGATAGCAATATTGTTTTCTTTTGTCAAACAACATCTTTTCCCATAGGATTTACAGCTCCAGTTACATGTAGTAGGTAATATGAATGGGGCTTTTTTACACACACTAAATTAGAGGAGCAAATATTTTCTGGAAAAAAAATATACCTGCTATATTTGTTTGCTTGCACAATGTAAGTCACCACACTTTTGACTTTCTCAGATCCCAGGTGTTTTGGATTTCCTTCATTGATGTAGGTTGTGTTTTTAAGTAGCACACAACTCCAGAACTGTCAGGAAAGGGGGTGTGAAGCCACCCAGACCAGATACCTTCTTCAAGGGGAGGATAATCAAAAGTTCAAATACAATTTCTTTTTTCTGATTTACTATACTGGGAGTGGCCAAGATGATAAATGCCTGGCAAGATTTCCAAGTATTCTGGGAAATCTGTTTCGAATCAGTGTTGAATGTTGGCTTCACCAGCCGAATACAGAGTAAGGAAAGCCTGTTGTAGTTTTGCTGCTGTTGTTCCAATCACTCTGTAATCTTTCAAAATGAAAACAACTGTAAAAGGCGGATTTGTCAGCGTCTATCGAGGTGGTGTCACCACCACCTCTCTTTCAAGGAGGAAGCTACTGAATTCAATGAGTAGATTATTCCTGATGAAGAATATTTGGTATATCTTCTGCAAAGTATTGCCAAATTATTTGTGAATCCTTCATCAGCTTTTGCACCAAAGGCAGTTAAGTCCTAGAATTCTGCTTTATCTGTTAATTAAAGAACACCTTGGCACATCACTTAAGAAGCCTTTTTTATAACACTAACTCAAACCAAATAACCTTTTTGTAGACTGAAGACTAACCCTTCTTTTTTCTATGTATTCATTTTACCTCATGGATAGTTCTCAGTTTTGGACAGAAATTGGAGATCAAAAGCTTTTCTGAATTTGAATCACAACTGAATAACCATTACAGCTGTCCCCCAGTAATTGTCTCCTGATTTTTCAATGTTTTCAAGAACAACTCATCATCTAATGAGAAGGAATGTAATGTTAAAGATCATGAGACATACTATGGAGCACGAAATGTAATACTAGTCTTCCCTAGAGGCTTTTACATAGATGCATATATATATATATATGAAATTAATGTAAAATGTACCATATCAAATTAACATAAAATACTGCTATGATATATGTAGTTATAACTATCTTCTTCTTGCACACAGGGTCTATAAGTCCCAAGAGACAAAATCCCAAACTATGCTTCACGTTTAGAAATCTTTTCGTAACAGGCATGTACAAAGACATGTCCAAAATTATTAGTATAAATAGGAAACAGGTGATTGTTGAAATACTCTTCACTTAACCTTGATTTGTTGTCCCCTGCTAAACCGTAAACAGACATCTTTCTGCCTTTCACCTTCTAAAGGGTTCCTAAATCAGGCTTACATTTCCTGTACTTGTCTTAGAGATTTTTTTCTAACAGCATCAAATAACTTCTTGCCAGATATCAACTGCAACAGGGAGGAGACCTGTCATCACCCATAGGAAAACAATGAATTGTGTCTAGCCAGAAAATAAAGCGAGCACTTTCTTCACATAATAAACTAGTTCTTGGCACAGCTAGTTTTTCAAATAGACAATATGGAAAGAAGAGTATGTCATGAATTCTGTTGTTATGATAACACTGTCCCCTGTATATCAGGTATACAAGGTTTTGGAAGCAAAATCTATTGCAAGCCTTTTGAAAAAAAGGGAAAAAAAGAGAAGTATTACATCACTTTCTGCTTCAGTGGGGGTGGGTAGAGACAGAAATGAAGAGAGGGAGTTTTGTTTCCTCCCCCCCTTCCCTTATAAATACTTACAGTATTTATCTATATCCACCTCGTGACCAATTGTAATGGCCTGGGCTTTACTCTTCAGGCCCCTTGAGAATTACTTTAGGGTAGTTGTTTCCAAGAAGAATTTTTGCGAGCTCCACTGCACTACGTGTAGCGATGGCTCACAGGTTGGACTTGCTGAGAAAGTGGAGGACCATTCTAAGGTGGGCATTCCTCTCACTTGGACTGGGACTGAAGACAGCTTTTGCCTTTCAGCCATAAAGCATGTTGTTACACAACAATTTCTTCAGTAACAGAGTGGTCGCTAAGGAATGAGCTGCTAGCTGTTTTCATGAAAATTGAATGGAAATGAAATAAAAAAAGTGAGCTTTTTCAGATAAAGGAGGAGAGTACAGTCCTTGTGGGGAGCAATAATGCCACTATTTAATGTCATATATGATTCCTAAATAAACATTATCATAAGATATTAACATTACATATATTTATAATAGTGTCTCAGATCTTCTGGGAGACCCACTGTATTTTACAGACTATTTCTCAATCACAACTGCAATGCAGTGGGTGGAACATTACAGCTTTCTGCATCCAAAAAGGTACACAGAAGCTTTCAGCAGAATGCTGTGTGCAAGAAGGACAAAAAACCCAAGCTAGCAATCAAATTGGAAGCTGGCAAGGAAATACGGAGGGGGAAGGGAATAAAATATGCTTTTAAAATTCTAAACAGTAAAATGTAGTTTCACTTCTCCTCTACAAGGTAGCAGCATGTCAGCATGACATGTGAGTTTCATGTCAGCATACAAGCCAGGGGATCTTCAAGTAGCTGGGTTATTTGAGGGGGAAGAAAAGGGAAAGAGATAAAAGGAGACTGGAGGAGGGGAAATTTGGCATATTGTTAATCCAGAAGAAACTTTGGGGTAATGGTGCATGTTGGAAAGTACCTCTCCCCCTTTCCAGGATAGCGGGGGAATGGAATAAACACCAGATGCAACACAGAGGAGGGAAACCAGTGCCTGGAGGGAATGGTGTCACTTGATACTTAGAGGGGGTAACTGGTCCAGAAGGGCGAGAGCAGGGAGGAATAAGACACGATGCCACACACAAGAGAGAAGCTGTCTGGGTCTAGCACTTGGAAAGAAGGTTTGCTAGAGCATAGCGACAGGGGAGGATCTCATGCCTCAGGAAGGGGAGTTTATGACAAGAAAAGCTGTGACTCCAGACCTGGAAATGTCCCCTAATACAGAAATGGCTGCTGACTTCTGTGTCCAGGCACAGCCGGGTTTGAATGATGAGACCACTGTCAGCATGATGGAAACTCAACTTTGGAGGGACAAAAAATTACCCCAATTTAGTGACTGGTTGGGAGTCTGCTCTGTCACTTATGGCATGTGTGATCAATGACAGGCCGCAAGCTGAGCCACTTGGAGATGCTGGAAACCCAAGAAGCAGAATGATGCCATGTTCAAGAGCAAACATCCATATAATCCCACAGCTGGGGCACCTTTTTCCGTCACACTCCCATGGCTGCATGCAAGGTTAAGGTTGGACTGCACTGGGAATTGTGAGATAGCTATGCCATCTGTGTCAGATGGAGCATGTTAGCCTGGGCTGAATAGATCTCTACTGGCCACCATTTAACCTCTATCCATAAGAAAAGAGATGATGCAGCTCTCATGTTAACAGGATCAAAATTTTATGCTAGTCCCCTTATCTCACTTAGCTTGCTTAATTCCGTAATGGCCCAAAGGAGAGAGGAAGCATAAATGGCCAAGTGATGTAATCTCAGTATATCCCAATGAATTTACAGACATTTTTAAATTTTAGTTTTCTTTAAAGAAGATTTTAATGAGTTTTAAGTTTCTTATAAATGTTTCTGTAGCATTCACTACAATAGAAGTAATATTAGCAGCAATACTATTTGTATTATACTAGTGCCCAGAAACTCCAGTGGGTGTTGGGATCTATGTAAATACAAAAAAAAAAAAAAAAAAAATTCGTGTGATCTCTGCCTTGAGGAATTTACATACTGAATCTTGTGGCAGCTAGATTATATTTCATCCATTCTCCTAAATCAAAATGCTTTATAATGAGTACAGGAGTTATCCTGTAATTACAAGAGGATTCCTGCAGTGCATCACTCTCTTTTTCAACTCTTTTTCTCCAGTTCATTTATTGTCTGCCATTGAATTACGTTGCTTTTTCACTCCTTCTGAAGAACAGGTAGGATTCTCTTGCCACATATAATCAGATCAGCACAGAAAAGCATTTTTTTTCTATGTTAAAGCTCTTTTTCATGAGTGGTAAATGAAGAAAATACTTACATTCAAAGAGCAGTTTTAATTTCTTTCCTACACGTATGACACACTGCTGTATCTTGATAGCCTAACATGGGAATTGGCACAGAAATACTTTGTTCTATTCCCTTTGGCAAGTCAGCGTCTTTGAATACTATCTTATTTTCCTACGGAAGCACGGCTAGGTATGATGAACCCCAAAACAGCAACCCTGTAACAAAACATTATTTCACACAGGATCTTTATGCAGTTTTCCACGTGGGAAGCCTGTCAGGCTCTCACTGAGGATTAGCATGGCTGTCACACTGTGTAGAAAAGATCGCTGAACTATGTCAACATGAACAGCAGTACATCAGTCCTCCTGCCTCCTAAATGGCCACATTATCAATATTCTCTTAGTCCTCTCTTTTCTGACGGCCATTTAAGGCAGCACTGTCTGCTCAGCTAAGATGTCTGCTGCTTCCCTTTGGTGACTTTAACAAGGTGCATCGGGATGATTTTCTCTGGGTAATTGGACTTTTATCTTACTGTATCTACTTGTGGTGAATGTGTGAGTGGCACACTATTTCTACATCTCCCATCAGTATTTGTGACTGAAGAAACAACAAGAATAAGGCAGGGTAAAGGTGAAAATTCATGGACCTGTAATGAGTAAAGGAGTGTTCACAAAAGGGAGAAAAATCTCTGCCATTTCACTTCATTTCTCTTGCTGCTCTGAAGAGCCAACACAGGTGAATGATTCCAGTGGGCAAATATCCATCCGAGTGCATCCACATGCAGGAACTTCTTAAAATATGTCCATTGAAACAGTGACCAAATATAATCACCCTGAACACAGGACTAGCATCAGTTCACAAAGGGATTGAAAGATGAGAAGGAACCGCTATTAAGGATGGAGGGCAACACAGAGGAGCAAAGAGAAGCTGTGAGGTGAGGCTCAGAACAGAGCAGCAGAGTTGACTGGGCTAATGAGGTGTTTCTTTTGCAAATCAACTGTTTTACTTAAACATAAAAACAAGGAAGGAAGATGTATTCAAGACCAGTCACACCTCAGCAAACATATGTCTGCTGTTAATGATAATGGCATAACTGTTGGGCTGAAAAGGTTGGGCTCGGCGTCCTGGTGAGCCTGATGAACTGGTTTGGACAAACAGAGGCAAAACCTGAGAATGAACCAGAGTAGAGGAACTTTGGCTGGGCAAATGTAATCTCTTTTACTGAGGAGCTGTTCAAAGAAATCTAACAAATAAATTTAAGCAAAGTGTTTGTAGATGGAATAAAAAGATCTTGTTACTAGTTTATTGTCTTCCTGTAAATACTGTTTTTAATTTTAGAAATTAACCATATTTGAGCAACATTGAACAATAAGACTGTCAAATTGCCACGTTCACCTCTTTCACACCACCAAAACCAGACGGAAAAGCAGAACCCAGCAGGCGTGCTAGTTAAGCGTAGTGGACAGGTGCTGTGGTCTAACCTTAAGCTGCACGAGAACCACACTATTCCAGCGCCAGGAGAGGCATAAGGCTGGAAAGCAGAGAGGTACTTGTAGTGAGACCAGCCAAAGGAGGGAGGAAAAGCTGCACCTAGAGCAGATGAACTAAATGTATGAGTTCTATAGCCGTTATGTGTTAAAGAGGATCATGTACTTGAATTTTATTTGAATGTCCATCCGATAGTCAGCATGCCCCTGGTGGTGCCTTGTGGCAGGATTTGTTTCTGAAAACACCCTTAATCCTTAGTGCACTTGATTTGACTTTGAGTTAAATATATAGGGTCCTAGGTTCATACAGAATACTTTGCCTGTTGAATAAAATTAGGATTCTTTGTGCTGTTTCAGCTGGATATGTTTTTCTGTATTTTTTATTTTACTGGTGCGTAAGTGGTAGGTAGATTTTCTGACACCATTACTTCAATAGCTTTCTCTAATCCTACAGGTTACATTTCCAAAACAAGTAAAGTATTTCTGTGTGCATGCACTAATAGTGATTTTTTTGAAGTTTCTCTCTGAAATATCTGTGGATAGACTATAGTCATAGCTGTCTTTATTACGAATCTTTTCTGACAGCAGGATTCTGAAGTATGACTGGACAACACTTTGTCTTGTTAGGCATGTACAAATTTGTTTGGTTGCTATGACGAATGCTCCAAAGCCATATGCGACACCGAGCTCTCCTAGTACAAATGATAGAGGGCAAGGTTGAGTAAAATGAAGGAAGTGTTTATTGGTCTTCAGTGTCTTCCCAAAGCAGCCTATCCTCACTTTGCCTGTTTTCTCCATCCTCTAAGATTTCTTCATCTGACCACTGTGGAACAAAACTGGAAAATGTCTGGTCTGTAACGCAGAATGAGCCAATATAAATTGAAGTTAATGCATAAAACCAGGCGTGCTGTCCTTTCTCTCCTCACAACTTGCTGCTTTTTCTTTCCAGTACTGCTGGAGGAAGAATATTTTATGTTCGTCTGAGACACTTTTTGGGCCATGCCCATTTCAAAGTACTGAGTGTATCTTTTCTAATAGTCAAGAGAGTCAACTTGTACAGATAGTTAACCGTTTTCTTATGCTCTAAGAAATTTTGGAAAGAGACTGAAGAACAATTTACATATCCACATACTCAATAAACACAAGGCTGTTATATTAACAGAAGCTGGAGAAAAAATCCAGTAGCTTCATTTAGAAAGAAGGTGGCCCACGACTTTAAATGAAAGTAAGTTGAGGAAAATTGGCTTTCTAGGAGGCAAAGTTAAGTACGCAATAGAAATTCTTCACAGTGAGCAGATATTCGTAGCATTAGTGTGTAAAAAGCATGGTGCTAAGGAAAACAAATCAAAAAACCAACAAGTCATCAGGTCTATATAGGGTTCAAATATCCCAAAACTTGCAGACCGAGTTGGCAGTTGCTGCTCATAAGGTAATTCAAGAGTGGAATATCATATGGTGTTAGCTGTCAGGACTGAAGTGCTTTGGTAGCACTGTGTGTGGGAAGCCTGCACAGAGCCTGCTTGCAATGTGCCTAACAACCAAAATTGTTTTGCATTACATTCACCCGCAAATTGAAAATATATGCAATATTTATTCTAGTATAGTTTTTGGCATAGTTTACACCTCTAACACTCTGAACAATTTAAGCAAGCCTGGGGATCTTATCGAGGGCAGTAAATTAGAACATTTTGTTTGTAGAAAAAGGATTTGCTGTACTCCACTGCAAAAGCCAAGCCAAAGTTGAACTATGTCCTTTAAAAAACAAAATAAAACCTTTTCATAAGATAAACTGTCTCCATCTAGAAAATAGTTAAATAATGACCTTATTGACAGCAGCTGAACAAACTTGCCATAGAAAAATGCGTGATTTTCAATGCGTTTGGATGAAGGATTTTTCCCCCATTTTATTACATTATATAAATATATTTCTATAATGTATACAGACCCTCACTGGCATTTGAAAAAACAAACACAAATCTTGGAAACATTTTTATAATGATTTCAAGTTTTTCAAAGGTTTACTTTTACAAAATCCTGAAGTATATATGAACCTTTCTGTCCTTTTAAAATAATATGTATATGGAGGTACAGACTACATTGTAGACTGTGAAAATAAAGAAGATGTTTGCATGACTAAAACCTGCTTGCAGTTTGGGTGAACACGGCCACTTGAAACTATTGACAACAAGCACTGCAACCTACAGAAATCCTCAGCGAGGTTTTTAAAACAAGGAAATCAAGTTCAACCTCCTCCTGAATAAAATTCACTGAGGCCCTTTGGCGCTATCACAGAAATAACTTTTTTATCCTCCACTTTTTGTCCAAGCTGTTGTCTGTCTTCTCTCTACTGTAATTTACATTACTCCCATTCTTTGATGTGTTGATTTTTATGAAGCCCCTGTGAGATAGAGAAATACTTTTATAATCTCATTGTAAGGGAACAGAAGCATTGTAGAGCCAAGCTTCTTGCTGAGTTTTTACAATATGTTTTGTAGTAGATCAGCAAGTTCACTCGGCCTCAACTAAATCCCAAATGGAATAAGTAAAACATTGCACCATTTAGTGTCATTTGAGGAAAAAGCCCTGTTTTTCCAGGAACATACAAGACTTTCTCATTCAAAACCTTGTTGGGCAGAAGCTACTATGATTCTGTAGTAAAAAAAAAAAAAAAAAAGGAAAAAGAAAAAAAACACAACTATAAACTACAGCTCAAACGTAAGTCACCCCTTTTGCAGTATAAATTGGTCATCCATAATGTTACAATTCAGAGCAGAGTCTTGAGTAGTTCCCAGAACTCATTGTCAGTACTTGTTCCTGGCAAAGAAGTCTTCTCAAATGGAAGCAGACACCCAACAGAAGATGCAGTCTTCAATATTTTTATCCTGACCTAAGGCTGTGTTACGCTTACATTCCATGAAAGGAAAAGTTAAGTAATGTAAGAGAAAAGGGCTACTAAGTTCTGGCTTCATATTCAATTTAAGGAAACATTATCCACAGAGTTTAGTTCCTATCTCTGCTTCACGGGGTTCTAGATATTAATATAAAGATTTCTGTTTTCTGCACTTGCCTTGTGTTAAACATCTGCTGATACCCAGTGGCAGAAATCGACAGGGGTGGTGCTTTCTGTAGCACCCAGCAAGAGCCTTCATTTTCTATAGATGTTGCTTCCTCTTTTAAATTAAGTTCAGTCAGAAGAAGCAAATGGCTGTGTTTCCTTCCAATAATATGGAAATCAGGCTGAATATTTCAAATGTATTTGGATTTATTAGACTGTATTTGATTTGGTTGAACAGCAATTCCATGTAGAAAGCCCAGCAGGACACACACAGCTCAAAACTGTGGTACTTCCTTCTGAAGCTAGTTTGTACTACCACCATTCAGCCATAGGGAAACCTAGGCAGAACAAGAATAGAAAAATGGAGAAATTGCTGGCAGCAAATTAAACCTGATCTTTCTTTGCATGTTTCAAACAAGAGTACCACAGGGAAAAAATAACTCACACATTCTTGTTTAGTTGTTCTTTTTCTGTGTTTTCAAACATTTGTAAAACAATGTTCATCTCTGTGTTATTACTCTATGATTGAACGTGTTAATTAAAAAATAAGTTTAAAGTTCATAGTAAGGAGCGACAGACATTTGGAAACCGCTGGAGTCACTATCTATCATTAAACTGACATGTTCTGAGATTTAGAATTGTTTGAATCATTTCTTGTAAATGGTTTATTTAGACAAGACAGCAGCGACTTGGAGAAGTACCCAGGCTAGCCTGATGTGACGTGGACAGAGGACCAGTGGCAGCTCAGCTGTGGCACTACCGCGCTCTGCATGGGATAATTTATCTTGTCCTTGGCTGCTTCTTTCTTTGCCGTCTTCTGCAATGATCCAGATTTTGTTTCAATGTTCTTGTTAGTCATAATTATTCACCAAATAATTTATGCAAACACATTTCAGCTTTTGGATAGCTTTTTCCATGCTCACTTACATGAAATATGGTATCACTCACTGAGTCACGTTATTGTTTTTGTCCTCTGAGTCGATACATGACATTGCTACAAGAAAGCCTTAATAAATAATGAATAACAAGACAAAATGCAACCAATGCTCATTTCTGTAAACTTTTGAATTCGTTTTGGGACTCACAACTCTTCTATGAATAAACTACCAAGCCTCTGAATAGCACTACACTATAAATAAATAATAAATACTAAATAAATAACAACAAAATATTCTGCTTCAGTGAAACCTTGTCACATTGAATGGTAAAACTCTCACTGATTTCATGGAGGTCAGGCTTCTAGTGTTATTCATAAAATATTCACTAGGGCTTTTTGTACCATTCTGCCAATTTATTGGCATCATGATTCACTGGATTTTTATGGTTTGATGGTATAGCACAACAGTGTTAGCTGGAATACTTTTGCTTAAAATTAAGAACATGCTAAGAGTGCTTATTTTTCCAAACATTTCAGTTGTTGCTAATAATATATAGGACTGGGTCCTCTAAAAGTTGACCTGGAGCTGTGGCTTTGTAGGTTTGTTTCCTTGCTTAACTATCTTTTATTAACAACAATGACAAAATCTCAATGTAAAGAAAGACCTAACCTAAGACTGTCTTTCAAAATCCCAGCAAACCCTGTGAGGAGTGCTCAGCTGTTCTGTTATATGTTATTGCAGATATAGGAGTAACACAGCTAAGCAGTAGTTATCAGAGCCTGAAGAAAAGCTCACTTCTTTTTGCATTTTAAAAGGTTCCCATTTGAGCTGTAAAATCATAAGCCAAAGTGAGAACCTTCTATTAAGAAACATACGACAAATTACCAAAAGGCTAGGCCTTAGCTAACATTTAAGCTAAATCAAAACACCAGGGCTCTCCTATCAGCAACGCAAAGCCGAAGCTGGAAAAGTGGCTCATATTGGAGTGGGATGTCAAGTTCTGCTTTACAGTCAAGCTCAGTCATCTTGAATACTGTAAGTGCTGACAGTTCTGCCCCTTTCCATCTTGTGGTTTGGAGACAGCCATCCCTCTGCAGAAACAAACACTTCATATAAAGACAGGAGTCACTGTGTCCTTGCTCCCTCGCATCAGGAGCCAGTTTTGTCTTTGAGTGTTATGTCTCCACTTAATTAGCAAAGTCAGAAAGGCCCAGTGATATCTGTATCACCACAGACTTTCAGGTGAAAATCCAGAAGATGTGGCTATCCGATGAAGCATAATCCCCTTTATTTTCCAGTGCTCTGTCGGGAGGATATCTAAATAGTCCCGAGTCTAAACAAGATGACTGAGCAGCAGGTACTTGCCAGGAGGTGTTCTGCCCACCTCTCCACAAAATGAAAGGTTTACACATAGTGGAAGAGATCTCTGAAGGTACAGATATGTCTCCGAAAGTCTAAATCAGTGGTCTTAATTAGATGGATACACAAAACTTCTTTATGCTTTTTAAGTTTTCCAGAGTTAAGATTATCCAAAGTAAGAGAACCACAGAATATGGCAAAATATTAATTTTTTCTCAATGGTAAATACCATTCATGTACTTGCATTTTCTTAAATTATGGAAAAACCTCTGTAGATATAATCCATCTGTGACACCAGGGGTTATCTATGTATTCTGAGTATTAGGTTTCAGTGACACCAACTGAAATGGTTGGTTTACGACAATGGAAGGCTAATTCCTGGTGCAAACAGAAGCATTCCAATTTCTGTGTAATAAGCAGCAACTAGAGACAGCTGGATTCTGCCCGAATCTCGGTCTTTGTGGTCCTAACTCACAGATCCTACTTTCCAGGAGAACACCTTTTTACCCAGGCTGTGAGGTAGCTTGCTACTCCTTCGGAATGGTGCCGTGGTGCAGCCAGAATGTGAAAGTGATGGGTCTGGTAGGGAAGCAGCCAGTGTCAAAGGCTGACACCAGTCTTGCAGTCTGAGCACACAGCTGGCAAGGAAAGAGTCCTGGGCTTCTCATCCCTCCTCTAGTATGTGGAAGACCATCACAGTCATCATACATTTTTAACTGAATTCAGTGCTAGGCTGAGGCACATTCTGAGCATAGTCAGCAAATTGAAATCTTCAGGAAACTTGGGCAGAGAGATGCCTGGGGTTTTTTGTTTTACCAGATATTTTTGCCTGAAATCACCTAAGGCATTTTTTCTGACTCGCTCCTCTGAACAACGCTCTTAGTCATGGGGTTTAGTTTTAGGTAGCCCTGCAAGGAGCAGTAAGTTGGACTCAATGATCCTTATGGGTCCCTTCCAACTCAAGATATTCTATGATTCTATGACTTCAGATGCCTAAAATGGCATTTTAACTCCAACTCACTGTCAGATCTGTCCCTAATGTCTAACTTGACAATACAACACTAGGTTCTCACATCTAAGATTGCAATATACTTAACATGTTGGCTTGACAATAGGTCAAGAAGACGTAACTTCTGTAAGAAGCTTGGGGAAAGAGGAAATAACCGAAAAATCCCTTAGGCAATTTGGCTTCAGCATAACTTATTGATTATAGCCAAATAAGCAAGAAGTTAACTTATTATTATTGTAATATAGTAACAGATAATGAAGTTATAAACAACCCACAAATATTCTTAAACAAAAATTGTTTGGAAAGTGCTTGGAAAGTCTCTAATTTTACAAGTTAATTACTCATTTCTTATTAAAATATGCAAATTAAATGTTAAAATAATTATTTTAAATCACATGTTAGGAACAGAAGGTGAAGCTACAGACAATATTTCATCCGCAGAGCCTCTTCAAAGGATGCAAAATATTGCAGTAAGGCTTACTCACTGTCTAAAAATCACTATGAGAGAAATAAACTGACAACTATGTGAAATTAAAATCTTCTCAAGTTGACTTGAGGCAGATCTACCAGCTCAGTCCAGACCAAGGGTAGCACTAGTCCTCTTCTCTCCAGCTCTGTAGACATCACCATAGCGAGCCTGGCTCCTGCCAAGTCTGTGGTGCAGAAACGACACTTGGAGCTTGAAAATGTTCCCTTACTGGTTCAAGCCAAAAGTGCCTCCGGAGCCACTGTGACATTCAGAGTAAAGCATCTAGCCTGCGCACAAGTTTGGCTGCACAAGCTGTGAGTCAGGCATAACCAGTTTTTAATGGTATAACTTGCATTTTGCCCCAGGGACCTGAAAAAACCCTTGAAGCTCACACTGTCAAGGTCAAACCTGTAAGTCTGGAAAGTATTTTTCACCTGTGTGAACTGTTAGCAATAGTGATGGTATAAATACTTTTCATTGGGGAAAATATCTGGCAAGAAATCATTTTAATGAGGGAGCTTGAAAAGAGTACTGCTGCTTTTGAGGACTTTGATCTACTCCTCTTATTAGATTACTAATAGATTACTCGAGGACAAAGAAAGTGACTGTAGAAATTATGGTTGATTAAATGTGATAGATATAATTTGCTATAAATTGTGAACCCACATAATTTAAAGTTTCGGTGTTTTATTAGGTAACACAGTTTATTCCCATTTTCACTGCAGAATTAGCATAATACTCATGGTTTTTAGTGCTTTGTCCAGCCCACTTTTCTTAAGTGTGCAATGACATACTATGAACTGGATAGAGTGCTCCAGAGTAAAATAAAAGAGGTTTATCATGATGTTCAGCAGACGCCTGTCTTTTTTTTTAAGTGAAAGCTTCATTCTCTCCTTTTATCTCTAAACAGTTCCTCTTGTTGATGGTCTCTATGCCCTTCTATTGCTTTTATTAAATAATGCTTCCAAAGACTTGGCACTCAGCCTTATTATCTGCCCTAAGTCCTATATCTTCTTTATTGTCTCTGCTTATAGTTTCTAAGTTCTTCCCATAGCAGACTTCATCGTTTTCTCGAAGACTAGAAAGCTTCTGATTGTAGCAATATAAATCCAGGACAACATCACTAACGTTATGTGTAGTCTAAATTTTCACCCAAGAGGAGGCCAACCTGATGCACACCGCTGTCAGGAAGGCTGATGGGACTGAGGAGATGCATCAGGTCCTGCAGAGCTTCCCTTCTCATCCTGTTATGCGTGCCATGAAATTTCGGGGGACGGTTGGCATTTGCATTCATCCTTTGCATGTAAAAGCTATAGGATTTCTTTCCAAAGGGTGGAGATGGGCTGTAGACACACACAGACATGTTTTCTTGTTTGGAAATTTGCTGGCTGGATATGTAATTTGACTAGCATTTTTGTATTAGAGCAAACTTGGAAGGAGAGAAAAGTATTTGCTTGGTTTTTAGAGCAAAAACATTCAGTGACTTTGTCCAGTTATATCCTGTATTAACCTAAGTCTTCTTTTAGCTTTTTGTACTGAAACACATGCTTTTCTGTCTGTCTCACCCCAGAGCCCAGTGACATCAGTAGAATTGTTCTGGATTTACAGCAGTATAACTGAGAACAGAACTTGGATCTGTATCGAGTTCATTCAGTCTTTCATTATAACAAACTTCCAAGTTCATAAATAATCACTGTTCTTCAAATCCTCTTTTGCTAATCCTCACTGCTCTGCTTATTGAAGTATCCAGAACTATACTTAAAGCAAAATTAATGGGTGGAATATTACTGACTTTAAATGCAACTGAATGAATCAAACTGTGTGGAGTTATTCAGATACTTAAAATAAAGCAGTGTTTAAGTAGCTCGGTGTGTTAGATCATTTGACTTTGCATGCGTGACTATTATAAAGGAATGTTGAGTATTAATACTATCAAAGTTATTGGAAAGTAAGATCCTCAACACTGCTAGCTATTGGAGCACTGGATTCGGATACTTTGTTTTATCTTTGACCCCAGTACCTAGCATACAAAGTCAAGATTGAGATTTTTAGTAAGACCAGTTTCATTTTATCTGTGGATTAATCTGGATCATCTGGTCATTTATGGTTAATAGTGGCACAGAAATCTGAAGTCATGCTGTCCTTGTTCATTTCTATATTAATTTCTAATGTACTGTTGGTTACTATTCTCAACAGTTGTATTTCATGTTTCTCCCTCTGCTCTATGTGGCCAGTTGCTTTTTTCTTCTCAAAATTTTATTCTATTCTCTTCTTTGCATTTATGTATTTCTAATTACTCTGCCTATATATAGTATTTATCTGTCCTTCTAATAATCATAGTAGTTGGGTGTCCACCGTAAGAAATTTTGCTTTATATTCTCTGTTACCAAGATCACTTTTGTCTTATTTTTGCACTAATTTTATTTTAAGGTCCCTTATCCATTTCAAACATCCTTATTTGAGTTTAGATAAATAAGAACAATTGCCCTACGGGGTCAGATCAATGATCTCTCCTAATACTGTAATGGCAGTAGGAGATGCTGCTTAGGGAGAACACCTGAGCCTGGCCGCTTTCAGGCATCCACTCCCCTTCTATTCCACCATTACCCTCAGTTGTTGTATTAGGGATGTCAGAGGGCACAGCTTTGCCTCTTCCTGGTATTGTTTACAGACCTGTTGTCCATGAATTTGTCTTATCCTTTCTGCTATATCTGCTGAAAGCGTCTGCCCCTGCAACCTGATTATGTGGCATCTTGAAATAAATCTTTTTTACTACTTGATCTTGTAAGGAAAGCATAAATCGGTCTTTTACTGTTGGTCTCAATCTTGCTGATTTAATCAGAAGAGGCATTGCTCCACTTTAAGCGGGATCCAAACGTGTAACAAGTAATATTTGGTCCTTACATATGAAAGTTATCTTGACATTAATTACAAAAATGGAGACAAACAGTGATGTTAAACATGTGAAGCATGATTTCACAAAAGGAGAAACATAGCGAGTTTGAAGAGTGATTATGTGAGCATGAGACTCTAAGTAATACCAGCGTGACTAGCCAAAGTATATTATTAATAACAATCTTGCCTTGTTTCAAGACTTGTTCTATTGTGAAAGCCTCAATCTAATTAGATTATTAACCAGTAAATTTTAAAATCATCAGCATATGTTTATTCCTTCTCCAGTCTTTAAAAATTATCCAGCCTTTACACTCATGTAACAAATTCAAATGGCAAAGGGGATGAAAATCTCACAGCGCATAGGACAGGAAAAAAGGCAACTATTGTGTATATTTCTGACATTTAACTTCTCTTCTGCAGTCCTCCCAGTATAGATTCTTCCACTATATGCTCATTTAATCTGGTGTTGTGTCAAAACTAATCAGGATTTCATGTATATGACAGAATAATCCTGTCACCTCTTGATAGTTCATTAATGGGAGTTTATTTACAAAGCCCAACATTTATAGTTCATAAACCAGTTTTACAGACACTCTAGGATTCCTTATGCATTCCTAATCATTACAGACACTCTACGATTCCATATGCATTCCTAATCATTACTATTACACTTTGTTTGGTGTATGTTGTAAACATAGTGGCCTATCAACCCCTTGGTAATTGCATAGCCCGTAGGCATTTCCACTGCAAACAAACACTTGTAGCTTTTTGTTATACTGCCTTTTTAATAGTTTTGGAAATGTACCTTTATGATTTTCAATTACAATGAAGATAAGGTCCTTGCTCCATATTCTATGAACACTTCGTTCGGAGGCCATAATTATATTCATTGAATAACTACTTAAACACAAAGTAGAGAGTTAAAGGCAAGCAAGGTACATTCACCAAAAATACCAAAAAAAAATAAAAAATAAAAGAGTCATTATAGACAGAAGCAGAAGGGAGTAGCATGAATTCAAACATCAAAGCAACATTGTAAAAATTTCTATAGAAGTATTTGTGCTTCTCCAGCCACAATAAATGATTACTGCAACCAAAATGAACTGCAATCTCTTCCTCCAACATTTGACATCATTTATTTTTATTATTCATTTTATTAAGCATCTCCTCATAGTGCATGATTCACACATATTCTGCCAGTCAGCCCTTAGAGCTAATAGGACATTGCAGGATCTGAGCCCCTTCAAAAAGAAGAGTTTGGTAGACATGGCTCAAGGGCCTACCTGAGATGAACGGTTCGTAGGAGTGGAGTGTTAGCTTAACCTCTTCTTTGTGTTTAAAGTACTGTGATCATTAATGACACCGTGAGAGTAAGTCTGAAGGGGGACAAGAAACAAAGTTATCCAGCACATATATTTTTTTCTGTCTAGTTTTACCTCAGAGACAAAAAAAACATTTGCACGTTACACTGAAAAAATATCACTTTCATAGAACCTTCTGATTTCCAAGAACAGCAGCTGCTGCGTTTCCTTCCCTGAGGTGTTTACTAAATGTTTGGATGTGTGGACCAATACCTGATTCCTAGAATATCCAGAGCAACTTCTGTTTTCAGTGTTAGAATAAAAGGCAGGGACCGGGGCAGTGACTCATTTCTGTACTTATGGGAGCTGATATCAATGGGAGTAGAGGAAAAAGAAAGAAGTGTTAAGGAAAGGAATATTATTTTCATCAGCAAGGAAGGGAGCCTGAACCTTATACATCACTTTGCACTGCTGGTAGAATGGAGATGTCCAACTTTTTCATTACTGTTTTTGATGGTAATTTCCAGCTGTCTCTGCTAGCGTCCTGACAGAGAGAGAATAATCAGAAAAAAACGGTCATAGACTGCAAGAGGCCCTTGCAGGCATCAACACAGGGGATCTAGAACTTGTCTTGGAACGCTACAGAACCCCAACAAGGCAGGATGCAAAAATACTAATTCAGGCGATAATAGGTCTGGCAGACTAACATCAACCCTGGGAAAAACAGTGGAAAAGCTGATGCAAAACTCAACTATAAGAGGCTAATATAAATGATGTTAATTTATATAAAATGATATAAAATTTATAAATTATATAAACAATATAAAAATTTATAAAAAGAGTATGTGGACAATAGCACTTGTCAAATTATGTCTTTTAATGAATGACTTAAGTTTAGCTCATAAAAGTAATGCTGTTCATTGAGTACGCTTTGGTTTCTGTGAAACACGAGACCTGATGCAGAATAGCACTTTCTGCTAAAAAATTAGGATGATAAAAAATTAATGTTTTACATGTGAAATTCATTGAAACTGAATAGTAGGTGTGTGTTAAAATAGAGTTGTAGAACTTGTCTTTTTCATACACCAATTAAAAAAAAAATTCCGATTCAAAAACCATGCATGAATTTAAAGAGCCAAAAGACCTTAAGTCGAAATCACCACAGATATGTGGCCTGGAGTTTCTGCTTTTGATTATATGTCTATAACAGTACATCAGGCATCCTTCCAATCAGATGTATGTCAGATGCGTCCAAAACATACATCTAAAGCCATGCAGCTCTGTGTAACGGAAGAAAAAGAAATGACCAAATTTTAGTTAATGCATGCAAGGAGTGCTGCAAAATAGTTTAGTTCCAGTCCTGATGTTGCTCATCCCTGTGTTTTTCTGTTTCAGAGAAGAGAGACACCATAGTTACTGCTCGAGATGGCAGCTAAATGCTTATACTGAAAATGGCCTTGTCTCTTAGTCGTTGTGAACTTTCCTGCAATTGTATTACAGGCTGATGAATATATAATATGGTTTTAAGGAGATATGGTTAAATAAGTTAAAGAGATGGGGCTGGAGCAGAAAGCCCTCCTCGTAGCGCTCATTTACTTCAACTTATTGAAGTACTATTTTTTCTCAAACCACAGCATAAAAAAGACGAAACTCCAGAATGCAATTCCAAGAAGTACAAGCTAGGCAAGCACAAACTTGGTCTTGGAAAATTTGCAAATCATCCTTTTTCAGTGAGAGCAAAAGGCTGCAACTGTCTTTTAGCAGTAACAGAACTCACAATAGATGGTAGGAAATACAAACGTAAAATCAGTTTTAAGATGCCTGTGTGCAAGTGCATCAGTATAGCTGTTTCTGTATTCCACAGTGAGATTGACTTGTCTGCATCTTATGTAGCATAATATTCAAAAAGATTTACGCATTGCACAGCACAGAATGCAGCAATTACTGATATTTAGCCAGTGACAGCAGTGAAGCCAAAGGTAAATCATTCCAGATCTAAGCCAGGCTTTGCGCGGTGCCTGGCTTTGCATTAAACCTGTGTTTGTGAAGCAGGAAGATGGTTCTGGCATTACTGCTTGGCAGTTGCAGTAACTTTATGTATCACATTATGTATTTTCTTTTTCTTATATGTGCTGTTAGTTCCATTGGGCTGTATTTGCCTTTTTCATCCCTTACTGTTCAGCCAAGCCAGACCCTTGCTTTAGCTCACTCTTTAGTTTATTTTGGCTACAGAGGTTTTTTATCACCCTGCTCAGGTAGCCGGCTTGCATTACCTAAAGAAACAGCAACTTCTAAAGTAACAGCCTGTAACCGTTGCTGGGACAAACCTGAAAGAAGCCACCCAAGCCGCAGTAAGGGCACAAGAATTGGCTGTGATTCTGTCACCTCATGTACATGGCTGACCTGTGAAGATCATATAGCAGTGAACATCGGCGTTCTAGTACTTAGATGGAAGAACAGTTTCCATTTTGTGTATAAACCAAATTATAGATCAACTGGAAAGTTTAGGGTCTTCTGTTATCGTGGTTCTTTGTGGTGTTGGTGTTTTTTTAAATAGAAAAAAAGGTCCACTTTATGTATAGAGAAGGGTGATTAACATCCATATTCTAACTGTTATAGATGTTTGTGTTTATGCAAACAAGACCCATTGAAATGCTACAGATAAAACTAAACTATGAGGTAGAAGTCACACTAGAGAATTTGAGGCCCATCAAATTATAAATACTAGAAAAAAAATAACAGCCCTAATGTTAATAATTATATTGCTGATTCATTTTGAACAAGAAGATAATGCCCACCACAGACTGCCAGGTATTATCTGAAGAGCTGCCAGTTAAGGACTTTAAAATGCAGCTTCCCAGTCAGAAAGGCCCAAATTTATGAAGGGTAGAGAAGTTCAAATACAAAGAGATGAAATACATTCCTTTGTTCTGAATTGCTTAAATAGAAGGGACTGCAAAATTCTCAGCTTCCCTTCAGTCCATACCTAAAGCCTTCAATACATTAGCATGTCACCTAGCACGTAAGTAAGGGAAGGAAGCCTGTATTTCTCCCAAGATAAAGAGGTTTTTCTTGTTCTAGACTCATCCGCACCGAGGCTCGATTTGGCTGGCACAGGTTGCCCAGAGAGGTGGTGGAGGCCCCATCCCTGGAGACATTCAAGGCCAGGCTTGATGAGGCTCTGAGCAACCTGATCTAGTTGAAGAATTCCCTGCTTACTGCACGGGGTTTGGACTAGATGACCTGTAAAGGTCCCTTCCAACCCAACACATTCTGTGATTCTAAAAGGTATTGGACAGGAAAAGCACTTGAGGTGGAGAATTTAGCTGTTAGGGCAGTGATGGACTCCCTCTTCTTTTGGTCTGGCTGAGACAGTTCCAGGTCTGGGACTGAGTAATCCCCTATTATTCCTATGTCAGCTTTGCAACGCTATGTCTGTCACAGCCCTTACCCAAGAGGATGGGAAGGGGTAGCTGGTGCAGTATTGTCAGCCATCCAGGCGGGCCTGGCTGCTCCGTTCAGGTAACACAGGAGTTGGGAAGGCACCCGGTTCCCTTTGCAGAGCTGCAAGTGGGCACAGCACCTCCCATGGTGACTGGAACCCTAACAGCCCGAGCTCCTGAGAAGGTGGCAGAGGGAACTTGCGTCCAGTCTGCTTTGGCCGTCTGTGGAAAAATCAACAAGACACCAGCAACGGTTAGCACATTTTGAAAGCTGGATCTTGTTTCTTTAGAAGAACTTTAAAAAAAAATAATAATTAAAAATTAAAAAACCCTCTCCTTTTACTGTGTGTTGTTAAAAGCCTCTCTCAAATGAGCAGTTCTCAGAGGACATTGCATAAGTCTTCGTTTTGTACTTCATGTCTGTTCTTACATGCTTTCTGTAACAAAATAGTTAAGAGCGCTCATATTTTAAAATACTATTTACATGAGGTAACAGTCTTGCAATGAATGGGGCTGTTCACGCCTCAGACCGTGGTTTCTTTTTTAATCTTGCTGCATATTCAAGGAATTAGTTATGTTGGATACACTTGGATCACACTGGAAGTATTTCATTTGAAAACCCAAGAGGTGCAAACCTTTCTTTATTACTAAAAGCTGAGACAACAGAGAATAACAAAGAGGCTGGTATATATAATCATTCCCTCCTTTGCCAAACAACCTTCCTTACGCCTTAAATGGGGTACTGGGAAAATACTGCTAGTTGAGAAAAGTCTGTCAAAAAACCAAAACCAAAACCAAACCCAAACCAAACACCAAATGAAGTGAAGGCTATCTATACACTTCTCTGATACAGAGATATATTCTTAGATGCCAGGAGGTCATCTGCAAATTGTTAACCAGCCGTCTTATGTGCTTGATTTCTACCAATTACATTTAGCAACTAATCCAAAAGTCATCATTCTCAGCTACAGTTCAGGAAGAGCTGAAGAGCAATCCTATCTGCCAAATCAAAGCAACAGGAACGCTAAATCCTTACCTCTCCTCCAGGAAGCAAAGCAGCGCTCATGCAGAGCTCTGAGGCTCAGCCAAGTTACTTATATCGAGATTTTATCTGGTAGACAGGCAATGGAGGAATGTTCAGATGTAATCAAAGACATTTGCTGCAGTCATACGCCTGTCTTAGTTCTGCTGATTCCACTCTTAAGTAAGCAAGGTTAATCTTCAGTTCAGAAAACAGTTTTTTTTCCTCCATTAGAAAGACTTAACACTATTGACAGTATTTATAGCCGTAGTTGCCAGACTGAACAGAAAGATAAAACCAGTACTGGGATAACCCTGTTGGTTATGTTGGAAAACATCACCTAGAGACACTGACCTGTGAAAAAGTATCATGAACTTCATATTGAAGACGTGGTGTTTGAAACTAGAGTTATTCTGAAATGTTTGTCAGAATAGATTTCAAGCTAACATAAAGCAGGAAAAAATGCTTCAAAAATAGAGTAGTACTGTACCGTTACTGAAAGATCGTGGTCTTAAGCAGTATGAATGATTAGGCAGTCAGCTGGGAAAAAATAATTACTTTTTTGGTGCAAATCTTTTCTAGAGATAAGCACATAGCCCATAAATTTTGTTTAAACCTGAACCTGTGGCTGAAGTGATACGTGTGCCATGGAACAGCACATTAGAGCTATTACTTCTAGTAGGACATCTTTCAAAACAATTAACATTATATGTATTGCCAAAATATTATATCCTTTATCAATCACAATTTGTTTACAGAAGTAAATAATGGAAAACATATCTTTTGTCTGTAAAGAGAATAAGAAGAATAAGGTAGGCTTGTTTGCTGATAAGGTGTTATCAGGCACGTGATGACTGAAAGTTTCTGGATCTTACAGAGTTATTAAAACAAGCAATAATGGCAGAATTTGACTTTCCCCTGCGAAATAACAGTATCTAGCACTATGATATAATGGGAGTAGAGGGGGAGGGTTTAGGGAGAGAAATAGTATTATGCAGTCAGAAAGTAGCCTTGTTATTTCTCCTGTGAGACCGCACGTCTGGAATGTTGATATCTGAATAGAAATATTCAAAACAAAGAATTAAGCAAGATAACTGGTAACTTCATGCTGCACAAGTAGCAATTTACGCTACACAAAAGCATAATATAAAAATCATCCTACAGAAGTTTTCTTTAAAAAATTGTTTGTGGCAGATCAATATAATTCAAAGCTGCATTAAGCCGTATAAAGCAGTCCAACAATTCCTTATTATAAACAGCTTTATATTCCTACTAGTCCCCAGAATAACAGATTATTCTCAGTCTCTGTGCTAAGTAATCTATTTATGTTCCATTTAGTTAATTAACATACAAAGCACCTAGGTTGAAGTCAGAATTGAGACTGCAGTTCTGCTTATATTGTGATTTACTAGATATTTGACAATATACTAAAGTACACAAAGTTAAGCAAAAAAAGTCTGGTTTAATTTTAAGATGATACATTTTGTTTCATTTAATATGCAAATAGCAGACATAAGGAAAAGTTTCTTGTTTTGTTTTGTTTTTTTTTTACTAAGGACAGCTGTTCTAGCCTAGACCAAAAGGCCATCTATATAAACTAGTATTTTGAAATATGGCAAAATAGTAGCCTGTTGAAACAATGGAGAAACAATTACCAAGTTACGCAGTGGGTCTGTAGACATGAAGGGACACAGAAGTTCTCCATCACTTGAGCAGCAGTATACATTTTGCCCAGTCAAAATCACTTTTGTTAAGAAAACAAAATCCAAAACCAATACCCAGCAGCACACATTCCTGCAAGTATCAAGCTACTTTTAAAATCTTTAAAATAATGCCTATTGATTTGCCCAACACAGACATGAATTTACTAATTTGTAAACTTACCCCAAACTACCCCTAAACCCACTTTCATTAAACAGCTGCCATGCTGGTTTCCTTCCAGTCATCAGGCACAAAGCAGTTCTAAGCAGGAGGTTACACATCACAGTTAGTTTCAGCCGTCTCCTGAGTTTCTCTAAAACTCTCAAGGAGTACCACCTGGGCCTCGTGATTCAACAAAATAAACATTAATAGTTTTTTTCTGTAATCCCCTTTAATGAGTTTGCAATTTGCATCAGATAATCTGATGTGTCTGCCACGTAGGAGCAGCATGGGAACTCTCTCAAGCTCCTCAATAGTGGACCCAGAAGCAAAAATTTACTTAAGCTTTCTTTGCTATGGCTTCATTTCCTGTGAGCATTTTAGGAAGCTTTACAAAAAGTTCTTTTTATTAACTGTCTTTTGCAACTGCTTATTGGCTTGATCATCTCACAGCTGAACATGATATAGTCATTACCAGAACCACACAGGTATGTGGTCTTTTCAACAAATAGCATGTTCATCTAAAACTGCTTGGATGTTTATAAAACTGTTGTTTAAGTGCCGTATGTGAATACATGTTAAGGGTTTCATGCACCAGCAAGAAGAGGAGTTTTTCCAGGGCATATGCCCATTTATTAAACATTGGAAAAAATTAAAAACTGAATTCTGATGGTACAGAGAACTGTTACTATAGCTTTTGATGTTCCAATCTCTTCAGAAAATGATACCTGGCTGAAAACAAGGTTAACTTACAAGCTAAAACACTCGAACATTGATGGACTCCCTGACTGCCCTAGGTTATTTTTTTGTGCAGACTGAATATTGTTCCGAGCTGGACTCCTACTAATCAGTGACCAGCCAGGATGCATCTTGTCTGACCTTGTGTCAGAGCATGGCTGGGGGCCAGTATAGGGCCCCATAAGCCTCAATCAAAAAAGCCAACAGGAAGCCAAGACTTCTTCCTTTTCTTTGTTTTTGTTTTGGTTTTGTTTTGTGGTTTGGGTTTTCTGGTGGGGCTTGTTTTTTAAGAACAAAGCCTAGCTAGTTCCTCTTCCCTGGAACTTCTCCATTGTTGCTTTTCTGATGAATAAGAATGGTCCATCCCTGTTTGAGGTCACCAGCATTGTCCAATGAGCACCACTTAAATCACTTCTGTGTGTGTGAAAAAAAAATCACAGCTTTCCTCTGTCCAAAATTCTCGTAATCTGGGGGAAAGAAAGTATGTATATCCCAAAATATATCCAGATAGTGAGGCAGCATATCTGTAAGAATTTGAGACATTTGGAAGGTCATGAGGAGGAGCATCACTGATGTTCTTCCAGACAGCATTAAGTCCCTCCTAAAGAAGTTTTAAATAATGCAAGGCTAGCAAATATTAACCCTGCAATAAGAAGCAAAGGCCAGTCCTATATTCATTTCAAAATAGGCACAAACCTAGTTCCCTACTCTTCAGTTTTGTCCATAGATACATTCAGAGGCTCCATTTGTTCAGAAAAACATTTTACTGGAGACATGTTAGATTTTTAACTCTGAAGAGGGAAATAAATACTTTCTTCCTGAAATCAGTTTGGTGTTGGCATTGTGTCCTATAAAGGCCAATATGTGACCACTTTAACAGTTAAAAAGGTCTTCCCAAGTGAAACTAGTAGAGAGATAAGGGGAAACTCTCAAAGATGAGCATGATACAGAGCATGGAGTAGACTATTCTAACCCTTGCTATTAAACCTACCTTAAAATCACCGTGTCTTGATCCTATCAGCCACAAAAGAAGTTTTCATTTAAGAGTATTTTTCACTGGTTCATATTATTACTTGTATTGTTAAAGAACGCGGGGCTACAGCTGTTCTAATAAATTTAACAGGGGAGGGGGCTCAAGCCCAGGAATATCTGTGCCTTTTACCTGAGCACGTGCTGCCCTGTGTGATTCGCCCCACAACAGCTGCTGCTCTCATTGACAATAGGCAGACACAGGTAAGGTGACAGCACAGACCACAGCTTGTTTCCACAAAGCAAGCATACTACCACGTTCTGGTATTTCACAGGGCAAAGAAGGGGGGAGAGTGCTGCTGTCAGCAGATGCTGTGATGGCTGCCTGCACCGGGGAATGGCCTCTGCTGGCCTTGCTTGAACTACAAGCATGCTAGTAGCCCAGGGGCCTTAATCTCAAACCAGTATCTTTATATGCTGAATGTAAAGCATCACAGAGCTACATTTTAGCGTTGTGCTCACGACCTACTAAGAACAGAAGTTGAAGTACCACTCATCCATCACTTCTGTCTGACCTATGGTATTTCTTTGAGAATAGCCATCTAATACCTATTTGAAGACTCCATACGATAGGGAACCTTATATGTACCTATTCCACATCCAGATTGGAAGCTGAATGCAGATAACCGCTAAATTTAATTTTCTCTGAAGCAGTTCAGGCATTTACTTTCAGAAATGTCTCTCCTGTCAAGGTACTTACCAATCAAGAGCAAACTGTATCTTAACCCACTTGGTTGGTATAGGGAGGACTGGGCTTTTTGAGCCATGACTTCTAGATCTGAAATAATTCCTCTAGAACTATTCTGAATTCTTTTCAATTTGTGAGCCTTTTATTTCACTTAAAGGCTGAAAGCCTTTTCATAATACAAAATAACAAGACAAACCAAGAGATTAAATGCCTTCTCAAAATACCTGAGTAAATCAGAGCAGTTTGAACAGTATATGCTACTTCAGCTATTACAAATAATTTGTATTTCTATTCATCTGGTAGTGTTATTGGTGAAATGGTTGAAAGTTGATAAATTTCTTTTTACTTCATTTGAACTAGTTTTTCCCCAGTCTCCCCATAGATTCCTATTTAGCAAAACACTTATACTATATTTAGGGATAGGCCTTGTAGTCAGATGCTTTGGGGAGTTTGTTCATTTCCACGTCTGTTAGTCTGGGTTTTTTTTAAATAATGGTGTTTTGGCTTTGTATCCGTATTTTATAGACAGATTTATTTCTGATTTCAGTATTTCTTTGTTTGTGATTTGTGTCACTTTGTGCCTGTGTGTTGCAAACAACGTAATTTCCTGGACAGAATGCTCCTCTGTATGTCTCACTTCACTCACCATTTTGGATAAATCACTGTAGCGCTGTGCCTCTTTCCGAATCTGTAAAACACAAAGACAGTACAAAAGATAGTGCTTAGATACAGGCATCTCTGAGTAGCTGGGAATAAAAGCAGCACATAAAAGCTGGATATGATATGCCGTGGGGAAAAGAACGTATTTAAGAACAGGGAATTAAAACAGGACCGTGGTAGTCAAAGCACCACAGAGACCTCAAATTTAGGGATGATCTATGAACATCCATGAGTTCCTAGTTGAACCGGTTTTCTTTCTATAACAAAGTGGAAACTGGTACTGTTGGCACTAAGAATCCATTCTTTTTGTGGTTAGCTCTCTAATATGCTAGTTGTTTTTCACTAGGAGCTTTGCTGATTTAATGAAAATGGATTAACTATTTCTCATTGTAAAGATCAGCTCAGTTCAGCATCTGATAAATCTAATTTCTACAGAAGAGCATGTCTCATCATCAGGAGCCATAACCTGATGAATTGCAGGCTGACTAGATGGCTTAGGCTGTCAGATAAAGAAAGGAAAAATTTCCCTCGTGATTTTCCTCAGAGACAGGATAAAATCACAAGGTTTGCAGCTGTATTCTACAAGCTATGTTCAGAGTTGCTAATTACAAGGAAGGATTCCTCTGGTGCTGTGCGGATATTCACAAATGCAGCTCTAAATTAAAAACACTTGTATAAAAAACTCTAGACTTGGTTTTGGCGAGCCAGGGGTGTTTGCTATACGTTGGGGCAGCCGGCACATTAGATATAAACGGTTTATGCACTTTGCCTTGAGGGGAGTTGGTTTTCCTTTTTTCTTTTCTTTTCAGAGGTTTTACTGAGTGTTTGGCTTAGTTACGCATATTACCTATTGACCAGCACTTAGGCAATGCCATTCTGCCCTGCCCGATGTATGTTACGTATGGTATTACGTTCAGAGAGAGTGTTATATGCAAAGGCAACAAGCTTTCCGCTGCCTCATTTGAAAAAAATGTCATTTAAATTCTCAGCCATGCCAGGGTCTTCCTGCTTCGTTGCTGCTTTCTTGAAAATGACTATTCAGGATGTTCACAGAAAACAGATTTCGTGGGAAGATCACCCTGTCCTCTCTGGTTTGCTCACCTGTGCAAGGGAGGAATTTGTTTTGCACATGTGCAACTATTAGATCTAGCCAGATACGTCATAAAGAAGAGACAGAAAGAAAAGCTGTGGTTATTATCTGACTTTGTTGATTGATCTACCTAGAGCTTTCTGTTGCGTTCCTGACATGTGATATGTGCTTTTGTGAAGAAAGGTACATGATTTGGGTACAAAGCACAGTGAAAATAGATCTGTTTCCAGTCAACTTGAAAATCCTGCCTTTAGTGTAAAAAATGGGGTTTAGTGTATATAGTAATTAACAAGTCCATCTCAGAAATTTGATTGCATTTCTTGGAGAAAAACAGCTGCTCTAATCAAATAGCGTCAAAAAAAAACCCCAAAACAACAGGAAGGAAGGTTGTTGACTGTACTCCTTGCTCTGTCTAGAGGCTGCCAAGTGTGAGTCATGGCACCCATGAAGTTGGGTGCATTGCATTTTAAAACTAAGCCGCTATCAGGCAAATCATGCACTAGCTTGGTACTAACAAACTTCTGCTAAGCGTTCGAACAACGCTCGATTTAAAAACGGACAGTCTCTCAGGACATAATAGTACCTACGGTGTAAGCTCACTCACACTCAATGCGAGCTCTGTGAACATACTGCAGTCACACATAGAAAAGGGAGAGAGAAAGGACACCATTTCACTATCTGTGTTTCTTCCCTTACAAAACATGTTTGGAATCTGCATCTTGCAGTTTCCCCTGGCAACTCTCTACTAGCACAGAATACAATGTCCCAAGGCTACACTCCATTACACTGCACCATCTTTTCCTTTTCTCTTGCTCCGCAAGCTATAATGATGCCCATAAAATTTGCACAAGTGCCCTATTTACTGTACAGAAATTACGTCAAAAGAAACGATGTTGGCTTCCTATTAATGCTTTAAGATTGGCAAACGATCATGAAAGTCAATCGCTGTTCAGCTTGCTAAGTGATGGCATGTACTGCTGCCTTGCCTAATTACAGCAAATCAGATGTTTCCTGTTGTGGAAAACGATACTAACAAATTACTAACTCTTGGTGTTTTAAGGGGAATAGTAAATCTTGAGAATCAATTGAAACAGAGCATTGGAACATGAATTTCTGTCGATCTTTTATCATCAGTTATTTTAATGTGTATTTATGGATTGGTAAGGCAGAATTCAGGTGAAACATTCAATCTTTTAAATATACATTACTGATCATTGCACAGTAGTAGCTTTTCTCAACTGATTCAGGGCAGAACTATATTCAGAGCTGAATGTATGCGCTTTTCTTCTCATGAGCTTTTCTCCAAGAATGGTCTGTTGATGAGTTACAAGGAAAACGGAACATGTGGTAAGCACTGCAGTAAGCACTAGTGTGCAGAATGGTAGAGATAATATGCAAATACTTTGCTGGGTGCACACAGATAAAAGGAACTGGCATTACCACAAGAAAACCAACATGAACTTATCTCTACCTGAGATCTTAGTGCTCCCATTGAAGACAGTGAGAATACAGCCATTTCTGTGCACATGCATGTTCTCTCTATTTCTGAGCCAGTGGTTCCCCAAGACAGGTTCTTATACTGAGGGATTATTAGGACATCATGGTAACTCCTACACACACTGTTTGCCTAACTTCTGCACATAATTTAAATGACGCTAGCTTTACATCTAACAAACCCCTGGTTACTGTGACAGCCTTTGGCTCTTTGTAAAGGATGTCGCTGATTTCCCTCATTTGTCATTTAACTAAGGGGAAGGCTGGATCAATCAATCAAATCTTTACAGAGTAACATTAAAGAAAATAACTGTTGTTTAAGCCTCATTTACAGTGTAGAATTCAGTCTGAAGAGGTTCCTTCTAACAAAAATCTAACTGGAAAAGAGAAAAGAAATAAAAATGAAACCCTCCTGCATTTTATTTTCCTGAGACTGCACTGAATTGAATATGTGAAATAAAAATCATGCTTGTGACTGCATGCTTGAGAAATTGCCTATTAAATCATGACTTTGCCCACACAGCTCTGATTTTGCTCTTGCAGCTCAGGGAAGGAAACAGGATGCCATGAAGAAAACTTCAAGGAAGTTTCTTTAATACATGTACCAGCAGCAAATCATTGCTACAGATGAATATAGTGAATATTGTTTTCAGGGTGTATCAAAATACATATCCGCTCCTGCTGGAAGCTTCTAGGCAGAGGCCTCCCCCGGCCTCTCCGGAAATTTGCAGAGTTGAGTTGAGGGTGAGTTGAGGAGAACTTCAGTATATTGGGCTCAATGCTGTACTGAGCTTCTGCTGTGCTCTGCTCACCAGAAACTGATCAGGAGCTGTAGGAGAAGGGAGAACTTCAGGCCTTTTGGGGGAACTGCAAAAGACAAGGATTCCCTTTGAGCCCACGGGGAGGACTGAGTACAGTTTTGTTGGAGCAAATCAAGGAAGATTCCTCTCACTGCTGAACTCACTGCTGGCTCATTTATAGCCAGACTGATGCAAAGTCCCTGAAAGGACTGAAAGATGTAATGTGCATATCCATTCAGAGGGATTTGCAATGACAAAATCAGATCTGTTCATTTCATTTTGTTCCCATCAGTTTTCTATTCTGTCATCTTCTTCCTGATCAAGTCCTATGTGTTTGATCTCAAACATCTGTGGTTTACTCTAAAACCAAATGATTGCAAGAGTCTCCACAACTTTCATACGTAAAGTCTGAAATATCTTCCTGGCTGCTCTTACTTAGGGCAGTTTTGACGTAAATGATATCGACTTGCCTTCTTTTCACTCTGTCTCAGGTTTCCTTCCTTTGCACTCCCCTTTAACATTTTCTCCCGCCTCTTTCCCTGTCCTCTGTCTGGAGATCAGAGTGTCTCATATCCTGTTCTCTGAACGATGTTCATTTGCATGACCTCTACCACTCTTGATTACTGTAATGAGTGTCTTTAGTAATTATCATCATCCTGTTCTATTTTTCCAGGGCAATGCCCACTTTAGTGAGTTTCAGATTTATAAAACATGTGTTATACTAGCAAAAGCTTAAATACTTCCTCTCTTCCCAAGTAGTGCTTGTACACATCTCCTAATGAATCAGTAGCTTGCTCCAATGGTCCTAAATAAACGTACAGCTGACCTGATGGAAGGGACTCAGCTGAACTGAGCAGATCAGCCAAAGTGAAGCATGTCTTACCATCAGAGGGGTTCACACTTTCGTTGAGCTGATGTATAAGGAATTTCTCTGTGCCTTGCAGCCACTTAATTTCATCAGCACCTCTGCTTTACTTAATAGATATATTCAGTAAAATGTTCAAGGGCAAAAGAATTAATAAAGTGTTGAATGTGCATGCCTATTACACTTTCAAATGCTAACTACTAATTGTGGAAGAAATCCTCATCTTCTCAGAAGCTCATTGTGTAAGAAAAGAATGTGGTAGGGAAGTGTAAGAAGAAATGTCTGCTTGTTACTGCTGCTGTTTCGTGTGTCATGGACCAGGATTTAACAATGATAGGTGCTGAGCAAACACAAGTAAGATATGTGACCCTACTTTTGAGACAGCGAACAGTTTCATGTTGTTGGTAGAGCTAATGGGACATACTTTTGTTTTAAAACTATTTCTTAGTATTTTAGTACATTACAGACAAAAAATTGCATCTCAGTTCTAACCTTTTGCCATTACTAGTACACACCGAGTGTAGTTATTGCTGGGTCCAACAGTTCTTTCTGGAAAGCATTTGTCTACAGCAGTGTGGATGCATTGTCAGCAAGAACTTCAAAGGAGCCCCTGATTCCCCATTTGAATCCCGCCTCTCTGGAAGACGGCAGCTCCTGATGAGCTGTGACTAGTGCCATCATTCAGAAAAACAGCCACTCACTCTATAAGCAGCTGTATGGCGCTGTTCAAAGATCTGAGAGGCTCTATGACTTACCACAATAAGTCGTAAAGTCCCACTTCAGGTGTTGCATATAGATCTTGTCTACCTGTGATTGCATTCCGTGCCTCCCATGCCTAAGCTGGTTCACTCATCAGCAGCACAAAACATGGGCAAAACTGTTGTGGGTGGTCTGGATCTGTCTCTGTTGAGGTGGCCTAGCACACATCACAGCATTCCCTTTCCAAACTGTGGGGACTTGTAAATTCCTTTTTTCTCTACAGTGGGAGTCAGGGAGAACCAGAAAATATTATGTCTCTGTTGGAGGACGAGAGCTCCATGTTTGGCAAATCGGTGATTTGGAAACATTGCCTCTGGTTCCTGAAAGACCTCCAGGAGCTATTTGTATTTCAGATAGCAGAGGATAGCTCTAATTTCTGACTTATACAAAAACCAGGGAGAGCTAACTGTCCAATTCTTCCCATCATACTTTACCATCTGTCCTAGAGTTCCTTTCCACCCAAATCTATTTCCTATAGAGCTCTGGATCTGAAGGTGGAAAGGCAATTAGGAAGTGATGCAGACAAGTGTGAACAGCAGGCCCTCAAGGCCTTGGGAGGTGTCCCACCAGTTGTTCTACAATGTGTGAGAAGCCTGGTAAAGCACCATAGCATCCGAACAAAGAAAGCCAAGCAGTGGTATGAATAGATACAGCTGGTAGGAGAAGGAGAAAAGCGGCACAATGAGCCAGCAAAGTGGGATCTTCCTGTAGTCATGTAATGGACAAATTCGAGTCCTAGGCTGAATCCAACACACGAACCAGATTTCGCCTCGTCTGCCTACTGATTGCTCTTACTGCTCCTCTCCTTTGTCTATTTACTACAACAAGCAAAGACTTTTATTCTCCCAGAACAGCAACTATATAAGAGATTCATAGTATGCAGTGCAACCAAAAAGTTCAAGTGCAATATACAAGCACAACTTCTGATACAGGAATGGTGGCAAATGCTGGGCAGGTTCTTTAGCTCCTATAGCTCTTTAGTGGGGTAGAGAGGAATGACATGCAGAAAACCTCCGAATTTAGCATTGTTTCTTGGACACATTCTCATTATTTATAATGCTATATCCAAGTTCAGCAAGGCAGGTCTCTTGGGCTCTTCGTGTTTGGGCAGAAGATGCTTTCTCAGGAGATTTCTAGTGCTTCCGCACGCAGTCACAGTGGAAAATCTTTCTCATAACTTTTCAGTCCCAACAAATAATAAACACGAACTGTCTGGTTTTGCTACACAGTGTGACTAAAATGTAAGGCCCTGAGTCAGTATTCCTGTTTTTTATACCAACCCATTCTTCAGCTGCCTTCTCTAATGTCAGCGTTTCATCCAGTAACACTTCTATTCCTTAATACTAGTTCAGATAATAACTGCAATTGCTTATTGCCTCTGTCAATGTTTATCTGGTAATTACAAATGAATCTAAGCAAGACAGCAGTGGAAACAGAAGGTGCAGACAAAGACACGTCAAACAAAGTACAAGTGTCTCGTTTTAAAGAATTGCTCTTTCACTTAAAGTCAGATATTTCTAAAGGAAGTTTAATTTTGAACTAATTCCCTTTAAACATGTGCTAACTTTGTAAGAAATTATCCTGCCTATCTGACCTTGAAATTCCAGGGATGGGATGGTGTAACCGACTGGAAACTAAACAAGGAGATTTTCATAAAACAATGTTTCCACAGGGTGGCTAACCAATGTAAAAACGAATAAGTACTTCTATCTGTGCCTAACATATTGTATATCATATCTTTGAAATATGTAAAGATAATTTTGAACAAGCGTAAGACATACATGGATGTATGTGTTTGCATGCCTGTGAGTATACAGAGCTGCAGTCCAGAAAGGATTTTGTGGGTAGGTAGGGAAGTCTAAATTGAGACTTCAGAAATAAAAATCCGAGTTCATGTTAAAAGATCAGCCAGCTTGATTAGACCAGAGTGCGTTTCACAATCCTAATCAGACAACTGGATATCTCAGTGTGAGAGTGGTCTGTGTTGCTGCTGTTGTTTTAACAAGGCATCAGCTATCAAATCTCTCCTGATCCTCGTTGTGTAGCTCAGTTAATCTCTGAGCATCATTGAGCTCGTCCCCATCTGTGTGCCAGCGCAGGCCACGTGCTCGCTTTTGCCCTTAATCTGGGTCATGTTTATGTACCTCATGGGTGAGACATTCTGCCTTTAGGATTTAGTTAGGCACACCGGAAAGATTTAGGACTCTGTAAAAATATGTCTCTCTTCTCCTTAATGCTTGTTGTTGGTAAAATTTTCTCCGTTTTCTGCTCATTTTTGTCCTTTAGTAATTTCCATTTATGTCAGGTTTGCCCTTATTAGAGATTGGTTTGTTTTGTGGTACTGAGTGATCTTAGTCATCACAGAAAAATATCACTTAGAAAAATATCTTAGATAAAGGGCAATTGCACTTCAGTGCGAGTGGCTGGGGTTCTTTATGCATGACAGCTGCAATTCCTGGCATTTTGACTCTGTGTTTTCTCTTCGCTAAACAATAACCCGGAGTTTCAGATGCAAACCAAACAGTAAAAGCACAGGATGTGTAGCTGAACCGACAATTGCACAGAACAGATATTACTTTTAATAGTCTTTATTTAGCTACTATTTTAATATGTATTTATTGACCTTCGGCAGATGGATTCAATCCCCTAGCTTGGCTTGACCTTGATTCCTAATAGTTACTCCTAGATAATACTCAGAAAAACGTATTTCCATATATTTAGCAAACCTTGTGACTCTGAAAGTGAAATGCAGACAGAAGGACCGTGAGGGTCCTTGGTAGCTATGTCCTATCTTTAATGTAGTTCGGTGGGTGGATGCCACAGTAACTTTGTAATTATCGCTGTGCTAAAAATGCCTCTAATGCTAGTTAACAGAATTATTCATATTGTCAGATCAGTGTGTTACTGTAGTAATTGTTATTCTACCCTCTTTGGGACCACATTTGTGTCATCTGAAGTTTATACTGAATGCATAGTGTACCACATATACATATAGTCCCGAAGAAAGTATACTTATTATTTCTTACATCTAATGCTATGTACTGCCTTTAAATTATTGGAGTTCACTTTTCCAATGTTCTAGCAGAATTATTTGCTGATATCATTTCTACATGAAAAAAAAATGGAAAAGCAGGGTCCTAAGATTGACAGCATTTTATAGGAAAGGAACCAACTTTTCAAATCATCATTTACATGTGTTTGCAAGTCTGAAATATATGCATAAAGATGATAGCATTAAATATGATTAAGCATAAAATAGGTACATAAACTAATCTGTGCCTACAAAAGACCACTGACACATTAAAACTAGTATTTTTATATGCAATAATATATGCTGTCCTCCATAATTTCCAGTAACCTAGGTTCTTATATATCCTGAGTTTTAAATCAACATAATGCATTGATGCATGGGATAGATGAAGTCAGATTGATGGAAGAGATGCTTCTTCTGGAGGTCACTGCTGTCACATCAAAAGCAACAGAATTGTAGATGAAAGCATCTCCAAAAGGCACATCCGTGCAAGGGAGGCAGCCGCCGGGAGACAGGTAAACCGAGGAGCTAAGGGAATAATGACTTCCATCACCCAACTGCACCTTCTGCCTACGAAGCCAGGGGGAAGCTATGGTCTTGGTTAAGGTCTGTGAAGCTGTGGATCACGGACTCTTGGAATTTGAGGACTGAAAGAGGACAAAGGCAGATGACAGAAAATCAATGGTTTGTTCTCTGTCGGTGTTGCCAAGGCAAGTTGTCTCAAAATGTTACTGTATTCTGTAATTTACAAAATTGCAGATGCTTGGCACAACATCGAAGCAACCTGTATTTGTCCTTAATGGGTCTGCCTTCACAAGAGGAGCTGAGCATGTAGATGTTTTGTGTCGTATGTAACTATTTTTCCTCTTTATCAAGATCCTGAATCTATGAAAAGAAAATGTGAAGATTAGCATGACTGAAGTATCTTTATATATTCAGTTGAGACTGAATACGTTCTCCACAATATATCATCGTAAAGTATAACAGGTATAATCCATTAAAGTGAATGGCAAACTCCCATTGACTTCAATCAAAGTTTTTATCCATTTCATTATGTATCTTCAATACATTTCAATTATTTTCATGACTCTTACCTACCTTACCTAGCATTCACATCTGTAGCATTTGAATGAATGAATACCAATTTCAGCTTCCTCTTTTAAAAAGTTTATAATTAGGATTCCTTTAAAGGTTCAAACTGCATAGAAAAGCACTGAAAATCACTACTGTTCTTTTAAAGATACCAATCTATTACTGAATAAGTATTATTGATTGTACGTTGCTATATATGCTTTAACTTTGCAGATTGTGTTACATGTATGTGATGGTAGAGTAATTAGGGATGTTTGGGTGTTTTTGTGTAAAATGCTAAGGAAATGGAATTTTGTGAGCCCCAACAACGTCCTTCCTTCTCTGTGGAAAGAAGTTGTACTTTGGCTTGCATTTCAGTCAGTATAGCACTGAGAGCACAGGGGTACTGGCCATGGCAATGGCACTTTACATTGTACGCTTGCTCTTCTTTCACTTTTTCTGATAAGCACATAAAACAGAGGAATGATATGTGTTCAGTTCTGTGTATTAAAGACATAACATATCATGAAATAAGTACAACTTTGCGGGGTACACAGGTTGTTTGAAGAGAGCCCATTTAACCTTTGCAGACTCTATGGGAATCCCAAAACACAGGGGTGATGCAGGCTGTGGAGCAAGGATGTGAGGAGGAAGAAAAAAAGGTGGACAGCTATACAACTGATGGGCCAAATCATCATTCACGTGCAAGTACTAGTTGCTGAGCAAAACCAAATTATTTTCACTAATTTGCATTTGCACGTCTCAGCGTACTTTTCATCTTAAAGGCATACACTTGCTAGCTCACCCTAACATTTCAATTCAACAGAGTAAGAAAGTATATCATTAGTAGTTCAAGTGAAAGCTAAAATTCCATTTGATGTTAATTGAATAATCCATAAATTTTTTGATAAATTAAATAATCTGCTTGCAAAAATGTTGTCTTCAATTTCATTTCAAGTAATGCCTATTTCACAGAAAATAAAATGGAAATAAGAAAAAAATGTTCAAATTCTGAAAAGCATAGCGAAATGTCTAAATAGTTGAATCGTTAAAATAGATTGAAATTCACTTTATGCTCCAAAATCCACTCTACGATCTAATTCCAACTTTTGCTCAAAGATTTTCTTAAGCAACAATCAAGTCCTTTTGCACAAAAACTTTTATAGATGGTGGGAAAAAACAAAGAAAAAGCAAGAATGAAGCTCTTTGTAGTTTACGTATGTTGAAAAGAAGATCTAGGAATTGTGCACTGTTTTCCTCAGTATTTTTCAAGAAAACATTTACCTGTGTGTTTATCTGTGTAAAAGAGTGATGCAGTACAAATATTTAAATATTAAAAAAGAGGGTTTGAATTTGAAACCACCATATCATTATTTTTCCTACCTCTCCCTACTTGCTGGCCATAGAATATAAGATACTCAGTTGAACAAACAAGGATGATTTCTTTTTTCTTGCAACACTTTTTTATTTCTACATTTTCACGGGTTGATATACTAACCTTTCTGACACTGCTTTTAACCCTTCAATGCAGAATTGCAGCTGGTTTGCTTTTCTGTTGTTTCAACTTACTTTGTGGCATAGAAGAACATTGCTTTTGGTTTATCTCTTCCTTTTTAACTGTCTGAAAAACCTGGAGCCTCATAAAGGAATCCACTGGCTGCAAAGAAGCAGATAAACATAAAAATCACTTGCACAAATTAGGGCTAGATGGATTTGGAGATATATTAGCGACAGTAGTATTACAAAGATAAAGTTTTCGATTTGCTGATCTCGCTGCTTATTATAAACGAAATTTTTTCTCTGAACACATTTGTATTTTAGAGGGGAGTTGTGCCACCTGCCTATGGGTGATTAGAGTGAAGACAAAAGTACTCAGCATTTATGAAAATAAAAGAAAGTTTGTCATCTTTCAGGTGAGGGAAAACACTAAACTTTTCACCTTTCTGCTCAGGATTTTCATGAGTTTGAAATCAAATGTCGTATTAGGAAGCAAACAAATGTTTTTTGCATATGGTTTGATCACTAAAACAAATATGAGTCATGTGCAATGATGTTTTCTCACCCTTCTTTTTCCGTGCCTGGGAACTGTGCGTCAGCTTTTTCATTCCAGGTAGTGAAGTCCTTTGTGCCTATATACAGCATTTGCAGTAGCAGCACAAACTACGTTTCTGCCAACATGGCTCTACTCTGGCTTTGGGAGATTTCCCACTGCTCTGGGCTCTACTGGCCAGGAAGCCTGACTCTTAGAGCAAGCCGTGCTGTGGTCCTTTTCACTAGTAATCCAACCAACACCTTTTGAAACTCATGTAGGCTCTGTAAAACAGAAACCAGACTATGACTGGACCCTAAATTAGTTCATAATATTCATGTATGCAGTTATGTTTTCATTAATTCAGGAGTCATGTCTGCTGAAAACCAAGATCCACACTATATTCTGCGTCAGTGCCCCAAGTTAATGAGCATTTGAAACTCTTTCTGATGCTTTCATCATCCTACATGATGCTTATTGATCTTATCCAATGCTGTTTAATAAACTACCTAATCCATAGATAAGAAATTATTTCTCTTATGAAAGAAATAATTCTTTCTCTTATAATTTCTCTTAGGATTGCTGTTATGATGGAATAAAATTAGGGATCTTTCCCATCACTAAAATCTATGAATAGATATACAGAAGTACAGATGTTTTCTAAAAATCTAGTCACATTATTTAACTCCAAATGTTCTTAGGTTAAACCAAACCAAGTTAAAGTTCTGGAACTTTACTGCTTTTCTATAGATTTTAATATACTGGCTAATATAAATTTTATAGAGCAGTAATGGGATGTATTAAATCTTTATAAAGCACACCAGTAGCTTTCTGTCTAGGTACTTTCTCCCTGGCCTTGATAGAAAAAGTATCACCAGTAATACATAGATAGTCATATCTAATTGATCTGCTGTTACTTAAGGACTTTCATGCCCCCAGATCAGAAAGCCCTCTTCACCTCCCTTACTGTGTAAATTTCCTTTTTCCTTTAGTACACTACTTGCCTAAATCTTGAGGGTACCTATACATAGGCACATAATGCTCTGTACATGCCTAGTTTTCCCTTTCTGCCCTATGAAATAGGACACTGTTCACAAATCCACAGTGAAGACCCTCCGCCCAAATGCCTTTGTGTTCTCCCCTGCCAGGGACATGTCTAAGGTCTTTCCCAACTTGCCTGGGAACCCACTATTATAGCTGGGCTCAGATCACAACAGTTGTCCACAACCAGTTCCAAGCTGAGGTTCCTGTACTGTATTTGAGTTGCAGCAAGTTTTTTAAGAGAGGAACCTTTCTCCCTTGCATATGTCCTTGGCTTTGCACTGTCCAGGGAGAGAGAAAGCTGAAAGAAATAAAGTAATATACAGAAAGACTTTTTTTTTTCTCTTTTTTTTTTTTTAACTCAGCATTTCAGATTAGAGCAGATAATGAATGGAAAGGAGATTGGGAACTGGGCATAGGGCACTATTAGAGGAAAGTTATTTGCCAGAAACAGCTGCATTTCTTCATCATATTGGAAAAGATATCTGAGAGTAGGTAGCTATGTTCAAGGCTAGAAAGCCAGATAGAATATGCATGGATAAGTTTGTGGCAACTGGAGACTGTCCCTGTGTTGCAGACACCTTTATAGGAATAGTGTAATTTTGTTGTGACAGCAGTTTGTCAGATGAAGTCAAGCCCAGAAGTGTAAAACAGGCACCAACACACCAGCCTTATGGGTTGGATCAATGAGGTCTACAGTCACACCAGCAATCTGGTTCCTCCTTTGGGCACCACCTCGCTCTGAACAACACCTTGCCTTTACCTACCTCCATGCTTGTCTGAGTTATACTGCCCTCTCCATCCTGGCCTTGGGTCATTCCAGATAACCCTGAACATCAGCTAATCACCAGGCAACAGCATCTCCTGACAGTTCACGCAGGCTGTTTGTAAATACACTGAAAACTTTGCACAGATCCCAGGTGAACAAGAGAACTGTAAGGCAGTCTGTTCCACAGATGGTGCACCAAGGGTGCTTCCAGCCATTCATTGCATCTGTAACAAGATTTAAAAGCTAACTGAGGGCATTAATTTGTAAATAAACCAGCAGAGGACAGCCACATCTAGTCATTATCCAGCCATCTCACATGATTCAGCCTCTAGAGATCTGCCTTAAATAGTTTCCCAACAGCAATATATCCAGTGTAACATACAAACTCACCTGCAAGAGTAGTATATCTGTTGTCCTGGGGTGGGATAAACATAAACTTCCTTGACACTACACTTCTTTGACTATGGCTGTCCACCCTCTTGTTCCTTTCTTTTCATCATTACAGAAGACTGTGCCTCTGTGCTAGTTCTTCACCTTTATTGTCCCCCAACAAAGAAAACTGCAACAGACTTATCAAAGGACAAGTTTCATCACGGTCTTCAGCATCCTCAGACTTACGTGTTCACGCCCTAAGGAAAAGTAGCAATACCCTTGGGAATTTCTATAACATCTACAACTTTACATTTCAGAGCAACTTCAGGGGGAAGCTGAGGGATATGGAAAGGAAGAGTCAGGCATGAACTCACGCAGCAGTGGCAGCTCCTTGAAAAGGATACATCTTTTTTCACTGCTCATTCCCACACCCTAAAACTATTACACTGCCTCAGATGTCATTGACAGCAATATGAAGAACAATATGCGGTCCCATACTGGAGCCCTTCCCAAAGATGGCTGGGGTAGAAATAAAGCAGTGGGAGGAAAGTGGAAGGTATTTTAGGAAGGAGGAATCTTTTTGCCTGTCCATGCACAGTGCCCTCCATTCCATCATGTGCAAGAGATTTCCAAGAGCTGCATGATTAAAATCTCCCATTATGGCCAAGTTCTGTGCTTTCAGACAATCCTGCTAATTGCTAACAAAAAGATTTATCCACTTGATCTAACCGGATCTGCAGCAGATCCCCCAACAATGCCTATATGTTTTTTCCTTTGTATTATCATTCAGACTTCAATACGTGTTTCCTGCTGCATTCTGAATATCTGAGTGAGATATGTGGTGTAATCTCCTTCACCTTGTTCCCTCCTGTTGTTCCTGAACAAGCTGTGCTCTTCAATATTAGTATTCCAGTCACATATTCACATGACCGTACCCTACCAAGTTTGTGTTATGTTAATTAACTTGTAATTTTAATCTTGCATTAAGTTTTCCAGTTTCTTCTATTATTTTCAATGTATTTTACATCAGTATAGAGACATCTAGGCTGGACATCAGTTGGTTTGCTTCCTCCTTCTTCCTACAATGACATTTTCTAAGGAATCATGGAATTTTACTTTTTTCAGCCTTTTTGTCTAGGCCACTGTGGTCACATTTATTTGGATACTCATGACACCAGCCTGACAGCGTATTTTAGCGCGTATCTGATCAGATTAGCAAATCTATGCTAAAGCTTTTCCTTCTGTCTTTGTTAGATGGAGCCCATTTCTTCTCAGTAGTCCTTTCCACCCCATCACGGAAGTACGTGATTATGCTGAGGAAACCAAGGTCTTCCTTGTAACGCTCTTCACAGCCACGCATTCTCTTTCCCATCCTTACATGCATGTACTCATTTGAGATTATCTTTGTCTAAATAGAAACTGCTTCTAAATAGAAAGTGCTTCTAGGCCTCTCCATCTTTTCACCCAAGAGGCATCTACGTCACAAAAACCACAGTGACCACTTATTGTCAGAAGGCCACATGATTCCCGGTGGCTGAAGTAACGTCTAGCTTCTTTAGGTGCCAGACAATACCTATCTAAGACTTTGTGCAGAACCTGAATGCACCAGGACCCTAATTCATGAAACACGGTGTCATATTATCAATAAGATTAATGCTAAAATGCAGAAAACATGAGAAATGGGATTGGAATAGACATTCAGAAATCTCCTGCTCTTACCTCTGTACTCCAAAGTAGGATTACCTATATCAAAACTGCTCATAAAAGATGGTTGCCTAGCCATACTTTTAAAAATAGCCAGTAATAGGACACTGCAAAGTATCACAGCCTATCTTTTGCAGCACTCCACTCTCCTACCTTTAGATTTTTCTATGTCAAACAACTTTCCTCTGCTGCAGTTTACTTGTTCTAGCCACAATGAATATGGAGAAAAAGTTATTTCCTTCTTCCTTGCAAACTGTAAAATAAACAAATGCAGAACACAGGCCCGAACAGTGGACCCTGGTTACCTACAATGTCATGTTCTTAAGAACAGGCCCTAACAGAGTTTGAGCATTGCCCTAGTCACTTCCCCAAACACAGTTGGAGACTTGCTACCAAGTCAGATGCAGCTATGTTGTCATGAAGGCTGTAAAAGAGTTTAAAGGCCAGATAATGTCTCTAAGCCAAAGAATAAACTCTAGTATTGGCGGTTTTTGCGGGGGGGGTTAGGTAAATGTACCTTTTATATTGTTAATAATTCTTACCAACTCTCCTTTTTTGGGCTAAACAATGTCAGTCTCAGCCTTTTATCACAGACTCCAGATCATTCTCAGTGGAACCTATATCATTTTGAACTGACATTCCCAAAAACTGGTCCCCGAACTGCAATTCCACAAGTGCAATACTCAGCTGCCTCCTCACCAATGCTGAGTGAAGGTCAACGTGATGGTTTTCTGTGTACTACAAATAATATTCCTATTTATGCATTCCAGATTGCTTCATAGAGTTCTCTAAGTACAGTCAGATGAACTTAATGAGCTCTAATTGATTTTGTAAATCTCTAACTTATTTAATACTTTTTAATATGTTATTCCAGCATTTACAGCACCATAACCCCTTGCATTTGTTGCTGAAGCTGATTACATTAGCAGTGATAGCACAGGCTGACTTTCCAGTGAGAAAAAAATCATTAACTATTTTGGCCTCTCTGGAGTAACATTACGGTAACATCGGTTGGTGGTCGTGGAGAAGCTCCTATTACTTCTACTACTTCTGTACCTGTTCCGTGGATCATTGAGAAATTTCTTTCTCAATAGCTGCCAGCCTATCCACTTTCAAAAGCGCTCATATGCGTTTTAAAATTAAATGTTAGGCTGTTAAGGCTTTTTAGGAATGAACTGTGCCTCGTAAACCAATCTCTTTGAAAGGTATCCCTAGAAGACCAAATCAATAAAATTAAAATTATGAGGATAACTATAAACAGTTATCGTTGTCAACTTAACTCCTATCAGTTATCTTGTGCTGTTGTGGCCTCTGTCGCCCATGCTAATTGACCTTGACATAGGTTACTTGTTTTTTGAAGCTTCAGCTGCATAGCTTCTCTGTTGATAAAGATGCCGTGCTACAGGAAGCCAGGCTTTACTATTGCCTCTTCCCTTTTGATGTGGACTTTGGTGTGAAATAAAGCCCTGTGTGGTGGTCGACAGCAGAGCTCGTAGGTGAGCACGGCTGGGCTGTGATCTGCTGGTGGAACGGGTGTTTGCCCGGAGCAGCAGACCTTAAGGGTGACTGCATGGGTGACTGACACGGTAATGAAAGAAGTTTGCTAATTTGCAGTCTAGCTAGTGCTGACTGATAAAGGGATGTGTACAGTAGTCTCAGTCTTATCTCTTTCGCCAGGTTTACACTGGTGTGACACCACTGAGTTTAGAGAAGCAGTTCCTGATTTACTTCAGAGCAAGGGCAGACTCAGGTCTGATTTTGCACCACAACCCATATAGATAACAGTGCTCACTGGAAATATATTTGGTATATTTAAGAACACGTCAATACGTATAAGCATATTTATAGCCTTTCCCCATTTTGTGAGGAGATTTGGGATCTTTCTGGTACCTCTCATTATAAAATATTCCTAAACTACATCCAGGACAGATAAATTATGACTCTGGTTTCTTTCGAGTAGGGGAGCCTGCCTAAATCACTGCCACATTCTTCCCATAGCAGTCCCTTAAAATTAATAGCACATGCAGAGGAAAAACTAAACCCTTTGACGTCACTCCCGAAATGAGGAAACACAAACAGCAAAGGCTTCGCTCGGCGGAGCTGCGAGTGCGGCCGCGGATTGGTCTGCTCTCCCGCGCCCGTGGCGGGTGACAGCACCTCCCAGCCCGGCACGGCCTTCGGCTGGCGAACGCAGGCAGGCAGGCAGGCAGACTGCAGCAAGCTCAGCTCTACCCCAGCCCTCACACTCACACTGGCAGAAAAGTGCACTCTCTTCCCGAGTCTTTTCGCTTCTTAAGGTGGTTTTGTTGGCTGGGTTGGGGGACTTGGGGAGGTTTCCTTTTTTGCTTTTCTTTTTTTTTTTTTTTTTTTTTTTTAATTTTATTTTTATTTTTGTTTGCTGTTGTTACTTAATTCTATTCCTAATCCTGGATGCAGTTGCTGGATTCTGCAGTACAAGTCTTCATGAACAAGCTGCACCGCTTAGAGATTTCACGGCATTCAAAGGTCACAGAACTGCCACTATGGTTAAATGTCTTGTTTAATGGTTGAGGTATGTACAGCAAATCTAAAAGAGGCAGCATGATTATTTTTGAAGGGGAACTAAAATTGTGAGGGGGAGAGGGAGATAATACTATTATTTGGTGGAAAAGATTTTTACTGGTGATTGTTACTACAGCAACCGGTTTTTGAATTTCCTCCCTTTTTCTCTTTATTCAAACTAGATGAGAATTTTAACTTATGTTGATTTAACCATTTGATGGCAAAAGGAGATTGCAGAAAGAAGCTGTTCTTGTAATCCTTTCTGACCCCACTGAGGAAAATGTGATTGCTTTTCCTATATCTTTTCCTACTGCTCTGTGGCAGGAGAGGAGACCTGGGACTTGGCTGGCTTAGATGAAGGGAGAAGAAAGCAGAAACTCGTCCTTATCCTGAGGGGGCTGCGAGTTTGTCTGAGAGTTAGAGCTGAGAGAGAAAGACTTGGAAATAAACAGATCAAGCAGAACACAACATCAGCCTCATTTTTAGGTCTGCATGTACCACATCTTTTTTTATTATTATTATTTTTTTTTCTACATGCTAAGATTGCTTTATTTCATTTGGGTTCAGAAGTTCAAAATTAAGAAGCAGCCTGCAATTTGACTTATAAGCAGATCCTCAGCGGGAAGGGTGGGAGCTGATCGTCTTATATCAACACCAGTTTTCGGATAGCTTTTGCTACTTAAACAGAAAAAAGTGGAAATTTGCTTGGAAGCTGAAGTCATGTAGCCTGACGTCTGTTTGACGGCATATAGGTTCAGTTCGTATTTGAGCTAGTGATCTGACTTGAATGAGTATTGCAGCATTACAGTGAGCAGTGTGTGCTGCAGGAAACGAAAGCAACTGCTAGCATAAAACTAACATTGTTTTCAGGAGTGTGATTCTAAAATACAAGAGGAGGAGCCACTTGTCAGAGTTTGTGTGTGTGTGTTCGAGTGATCTTAATAATTTCAGCTAACACAGACAATTTCTATTGTTAATTGGATTAATATACAGGTATGCTCAACGGCCGGCAATCTTCATTTTTTCCCAATTTGTGAAACGAGACTTTTTACAGCTCTGTTTGAGATGTTGCTGTAGATAAAAACCCTCTGCAATTTGAGAATCTTTCAGTTTAACTTTAAAAATGATACCTGAAAAAACAATTCATATAACAAATTGCAGAACACGAGCACACCTACCTCATGCAAGGCACCTCAAAGGGTTACAAAAATTAACTCCGCTAGACTGAAGCATGCCAGCTTAAGGACTGCAAAAATATTAGCTCTGAAATGCAGAGGATGTGATATGTGCTGTGAATGGACAATTGCTAGTCTGCAGTGCCTGGTGGGAAAACAAGGACTTTGTGTATTGCAAATGCATAACTGCAGCTCCTCCATTTCCTTTGCTGTATCTTCACTGACGGCTGCAGAAACAAAGAGGCTTGTCACAGATAAACTCTTTAGTGCCCCGTCTCTTTGGAGGTACTTGAGGCGATATTTTTTTTCATGTCAGCCAACTACCCAAAGTCAAGCTTCGTTAGTTGAACTGTTATTCTGTAATCTCCATGCCATTCGGTCCTGCCCATTCCCCCCCTCAAAGTCTCATTACATGAACTGCCAGCTGTTTTCCAAAACTAAATCACTCCTTCCCGAGCCCCAAGTTTACAAATGTTAGTATAGTTTTTGTTAGATGATTAATTAGTAAATTTGACTAAGGGGAAGCCTCAGTCTAGAGGGGCTATAGCCTGTTCTGTAAGGAACAACCCTGTAACTACATGAAGATAACGAAGTTTCCAAAAGACAATCTGTAAGACATTTGTTTGCAATAATTTCCTAGAATTAAATTATTCACTTCTTTTGATAGACATTTTTTAGAGAAGCTTAGTTTTTAAGCTCTGTAATCTACATTTTGATGTATCTGTGGTTTGTAGCAACTACTACTGTTGATACTAATAGTAAATATGCTAAGTGGACTTCAGATGAGGAAATGACACCGTTTTTCTACTTTAGTAATGGAAGTTTATCTGCAATGCTTTCTCTGAACATTCTCAATTCAGCATCAAGAACAAAATACAATTTAAGGTTGGCCTCTGCAGTGGATGAAAAGTTTACTGATATTTGCAGTCACATTATCTCCAAAAAAAGTCTGTATTGCAGAAGTTTCATGGGATATGAATGGCTGCTCATACAGAGCTTATTTCCGTAGGGTTCCGTAGGGACAAGGGTGGTCACCGGTAAAGTTGTAGTGATTCCAGCAGAGTAAGGCATACTCTGCTGAGTCTGATCCAATGTGTTGCAGATCACTTTTTTAAATTGTGAAATGTTTAATTCTGTAAACTAGTATGTAAATATACCATTATAACAGCAGCTGTTTCCTCCCCTTCCCCCCTTTTCCCTTCTGAAACCCAGCCCTCTGCTTGCCCTTACCAGACCTCTAGGTAGGTCATTGAAGTGGACTGGTTTTCCAGTGTCTTCGTTGCTATTAGGAAGTATAATTGAGACATTCAATCATATGTAATTCCTTTTCACTCACCCCATGATTTTTCTACCAATAGTTAAAGCATATTTTAATGGGAAACAGTCTGAAAATCGATATTTTGTGACGTATATATGGTTTTCTTGCAATTTTTCAGTGTCATGGGGAAAAACCATTTCTTGTACTGGTAATTTCCTTTACAGAAGCTGTATGAAGCAGAAATGCTCACTAACCAAACCGTTACTGTCAACAGACTAAAATCTGATACCTCTTTATTTAATCATAAGAAATATTTAAGACCTCATCTGTCCTGTAATCAAGCCAAAAGCTCTTGATGCAGTTGGGCTAACAGAGAAACAAGCCATTTGGGGCAGCCAGGAAGACATCCCACATAAATGAGCACTCTTAGCAACTCACTATTGTTCATCTTTTCTTCATTTTCGTGCTTGAAACTATTACAGTGCTCCATGTGTTTGTCACGGGGTGAAAGTGAAAGGGACAGCTGGGGTCCTACCAGCTGCCAGAACAAAATTAAGTGTTTTGTAACGAGATGATGGCTCAGTATTTCTCTTCCCACATCCGTGTTGGGTGGAAGATGGGACGCTCTGTGTTGGAATTATAGCATTCATTTTTCTTGTTCCTCGGCCAGAAAACACGCTTACCCTTGCAGGGGCATCAGTTTTTATACATTCAGTGAAACATTGGCTTTACATCTAGTGTGAAAATTGCACTTTTCAGTCACAAGCTTCGGGATGTGGAACTGATGTTATTTAGCATTTATACCCTGAGGGCACTGGGACACATAGACGTGCAGCCTAAATGTCCAAAAGCAGTTCTGAAGTTCTGATGCTTTTTCTTTCTCTGGCCAACATAAGGTGCGTCAATTTAGGCAGCTAAAGATGAACAATGGTAGCTGAAAAGCTGGGCCACAAAGCTGGGCACCATATATGCAATCAGACAAGGGTGGCTGGTAACCTTTTTCTGTGGTTTCACAGTAAATGAGAGGAAATCAAATAATGCGTCTTCTGATAGTAGCAGGAATTTGTCAGGTCTGAAGTATTAGCTTTGCGTAAATACTAGAGAGATAAAATGTATTTGTTGTATTGAAGACAATTTATTTAATTAATTCATAGGCATTTAAAATGCAAAGTCAACTTCTGAAAGATTTTTTAGCAAAAAGAATTCTTCTGGATCTTCCTGAAAATTGTTTAGAGCGCTTTTTAGTTTTATTTTTACTATTATTCTTACTACAGTACCATTCCAAGAAAATTGCATTAGAAAACAGCATTTGAAGCTCCGAACTTATCATTTCTGTTTTCCTGTAACAGACTGTGGTTCAGAGTGCTCAGATCTGGGCTGGCGATATCTATCTATCTGTTGTAAAGCCTCCAGTTCTGAAGTAGAAAATTAACAAATCAGAGCCAGATCTGATAGAGCAGAGAGCAGTTCCAGAAGCTAGACTTCAGTGGCAAAACAGTAAGTGAAAAGTTTGGGGCAGACACAATTCTTAAAAAACAGCAGCCAAATGATTTACACATTTCTTTTGCATACATTTAATAGTGTGGTGTCTGCAGACCACTGGTGCTGTAATTGTGATATACTTTTTTCACTTGCTCTGTTCTTAGAAAGTGAAAAATCTATAGCTATCAGTTTATCATGTAAACAGTGTTGAACTACAGAAATTAAACTAATGAAAGGGCCCTATTTAGTTTGATTTTCTTCCTCCCTGTGGGAGCTGTGAGTGAGGATGGATGAGAACTCAGTTTAGTTACTTATTTAAGCCACATAGTCTTATGGTGGTATATGATATGCTCCTGCTAGCTCACTATCCAGCCAAATAAGACATCCAGTTTGCCTGGATGGATAAACATAGATGATGATCTCTCCCTCTTAATAGGTGGGAATGAGCAGTTAGGGTTCTCCCAGTTGCACACAGAGGCGAATTTGTTATAGTTTAGCTAAAGAAGAATTGCACGCAGACACAAACAGCAAGATTTATTTTTCTTCGAGTAGGTTATTTTAAAAATAAGAAACAAATATTTAGAAGAAGATAGTTGCAGAGGTATTTTTTTTCTGTAGCTGGTAGGTTTATAGTAGTTACCCACAAAAATTTCTGGTATGAGAAAACTCACCAACTAATATCTCACTATGGCGTGTGTTTATACCGGCAGTGTAAGGTTTTTAAAATTAGGGCACAAAATCTCCCATCAAAACAAGTTTAGCTAATTGTCACAGAGGCAAAAAACCACATGTGTGGGGCAACTGCTCTCAGGACCTGTATGCTCTCAGGACCTCTATATGGTTTTTCATAGCAGTCTATGATACTAACCCATCTGGATGTAGGAAAGATGTTTTGGAAAGGACGATCATTATCTGTCAAGAATAAAGCGGGAGGTAGGCATGTTTTGACTGAATATGCAGCAACTCGGAGATGGCTCAGAGAAATATACATCTGTAAAAGTGAAATTAAGAAACCTCAACTTCAACTAGACAACTCCTGGAGGATGATATTGAGCTACCATGTAATCACTTCTATTCCCTTTGGAAATTACCCTTTATTCCTTCTGAAAGGAAGGGTCTGTGGTCTCTACGTTCTTATTCCCTTTCTTTCCCCCTACCCAACCTTTTTGCCATAGCACACTTCCTACAGTGCTTGTGAGGACTGGCTAAGCTCTGGGGCTTGTCTGGGGTGGCAGAGCTACCATCTCTGTGCACAGACTCATCCCTTGGAAAGAGGGGTGACAATTCCCAGGTGCTTTAGAAATGAAATGCCGTAGGACTTTCCCAAGCATTCAGCAGTCATCCAAAGGCTGTAGCTATTTTTCCCTTTATATGTGATGATCCTAGTTTAGAACAAGAACTAGGACCTCTGCTTAGGCAGCCCCAGAGGACAGCATCTGCTTAATATTTCTGTAGTTTCCAGTTCACCAGTTTCCACCATAAACCGAGGGTGTAGCAGTGATGTGAGCTTCCCCTGTCTATGCGGCTGCACGCTAAAGTGCACTAAATATGGGCAGCACCTGAGGTTTGGGTTTGCCCTTTCCCTCAACTTGCCACTTACACTTGGCTTTAAACCTCCAAGAAGGTTAGGTAGAATGAGGGCTTGCTGCGTACCAGGCTCCTGGGAAGGAGAAGAAGATCTCACATAGACACCCAGCGAGAGAGAAAAGCAGATGCACGCAGTCTTCATGGAGAAAAGTATGCTTCTGGCTTTGTGTTAACTGACAACCATGTTGAAACAGGCTACTGCCCCTTTCTGTTTTCAGTGTTGGGGTATGACTTGGCTCTGTTTTACTTATTCATAGGCATTTCTGTTTTGCACACTGCCATAATATCTGAGTCTCTATTAATAACAATGTTCAAGTGGCATCAGAACGGCCATCATAAATTTAATTAGGCAGGGTATCTCCAGTTTAATCAATATGGTCATTAGAAGGCTGTAAGACAGCCAGGAAAATAATAATTAGTCCTGATTAATAAAGGAGAACTTGCACACATCAGCAAAAGAGCAGAAGGAGCTTTGCCTGTTCAAGGCTTGGGAGGACAGTGAGTTGCTTTCTGCTTTAGCAGATCTGAGGACACTGTTATTAAAAAAACACTCTTGAAAATGCCCTTACAAAACTAAATAAAGTGGAAAATACTATACTGTAGAGAGACAACTGCTATACTGAAAGTATACTTTCCAAATTCTAAAATGCTGTTATTAAAAAAAGCTTCATTTTCTTGAAGAACTGTAAGTGCCAGCTAGAAAGATAAAACTGGAATGTATTTCCTCACCAAGAAAATTCCTCAGGTGCGCTGTTGCTTTGTTTTTGTAGGACTGCTTTAAAAAGCAGAACGACTGAAAGATAAAAAGAAGACTCAAAGCTGGATTGGTGTGTGAGTGCAAAATGGCATGGTTCCACGCAGATTAATAGGATGCCATCAATTTATATCTGTGAAAAATCAGATACACTGAGCTTTCAGGTCTTGTAAACACTCCTCCTCTTCACGAGTTAGACCAAATTTTAGGCTCATTAGCATTTCACCATACTTCTTTCATACCAGTTTTCCACAACTTCCTCAGCATTGCAGTACCATCAGGCTGCTTTTGATGCCTCTGCAGAAGCTGCGATGCATTCTTTCCCTTCCACCACCTTCTAAACCTCCTTTCTCTCCTTCCTTTTCTCACGGAGAAAAAAAAAAATACCAGATTTTATTTGAAATCACAACCTCACAGTTAATTTTTAGATTATGTGCTAACATCTGCAAAAGTATATGTATTTGTAATACAGAGGGGGCAGATCTCACTTGTTTTCAGTATAGACCGTGATCTGCTTCAATGACACAGCTGTAAGTAATAATTGTAAAAGCTGAGGAATAACAGGGAAACGGTAATTTTGTTTAGAGACTAACATGTACTGCCTTGTATCACAAGATATTTTTCATGTAGTAAGGCTGTAACATCCTGTCACCTTGAACCACAAAACTATATCTATAATAATAATAACCGCCACCAAAATATAACCTCTGTAATAGTATGGTAACAAAAAACAGTGAACATGAGGACGTTGAATGAAGCTCGTGCTATATATCATCATCAAAGCTGATAGAATTGGTCAAGCTTTCAAAAAAGCTCGAATTCACTTTAGTCTCTAAGTGAAATGGCCAGATCTGAAAAATTGCAGTGGACGAGAGCTTGCCTGGGAAACGTTTTCCCATTCTACCTCAGACAGGAGTAGCCAGCAGCCTGTGGTTAGTGCTCTCAAGAGGGTATGGGAGAAAAACGTTCGAGTTCCCTCTCTGCTTGTGTTGGTTTTCTTCGGGTGGATTACCACTGCAGTGTCCCCCAGGGGTTGAACTCTGTCTTCGCAGGGCCTGGGGGACGGACCCCACAGCCCGCTGCCCCATGCTGAGCCCCAGCGTGCAACCAGAGCTCCTCCACTGCTGAAGTGGACCACAAAGGTTATTTCAGGCAGATCTCCACCTGCAGCTCCAGGAGTTCTGTCCCGAACCTGAAAAACCTTTCTAATGGATGTTTTGTCCTAATGCATACCTTCTCCCAAACAACTTTTTTGTTCCAAAAAATTGTTGATTTTAAGAGGAAAACCCACGTATGTTTTGAGGGAAAAAAAATCTCACCGCTAGTACAGAATTCCCAACTTGCCTGTGAGAACTGAAACACGGTTGCTTGCTTTGGGTGCCTGCTAGCAGGCAGAGGTGACTGAAAATCTGGTTCCAATCCAGTGACCTTTTTGAAAAGTCTGCTTAGATCTTTTTATTTTATAGCACCTGAATTGAAAGCTCAAAGGCTGCTGAAGCCTTGAATTCCAAATTTTTCAGCAATTCTCTTCTCACCCTCCTCCCCAATAGGCCTAGTACTACCCTTGTTTCTTATTGTGGAAATAAGTGAAAAAAATAACAGCACTCCATACTTCATTTATGTGATAACTATATAATGCTAAAGAGATTATTTCTTTGTGTTAAGAATTTCTTGTAGTGGTTTCTTGTCGTGGTTGCAGTTTTTCATCTGCGAAATACACTTGCTTTAAAAAGAGGCTTGCACGTGCGCCACAGATGTATTCTTCTTCCCTTTAGGGAGCAGAGTAAAGGCGTGTGGGATTCTGTTTGGTTTTTTTTTTATTTATTTTTTGCTTAAACACCATAGCAAGCGTTATTTTAAATCAAATAATGTGAGAAAGGGAGGATTATGATGCTTAGACATGTCAGATGATCAGAAAGCCTCTTGAGGGACAGCCTTACATTCATCTGGACCTCCTAATATGTGACTGCAGCTTGGTCTCACTATATTAGAACCTTTAAACTGGTATTCACAATTTAGTTTAAAAACATGCAAAGCTTCACTTGGCTAATCCTGTTTACTGCTAATGTGAACAAGCCTGAGCTGACTTCTGTTGCTTTCTAAGTATTAGTAAAAACTATTTCACATTTCACAAAAGAATAAGGCAAAAAGCATTTAATGTCGATCTGTGTTTGGCATTGCAGCTTCTATGATAGCTGATGAAAATTAGTTTGCAAATAAACAAACTATTCTCTAAAAAAGTCTCCCAAAGTGCTGATGTTTAAAATGTAGAAAACAATTAGCAGAGAGGTCTCAGAGCTGTGGAGCCACCCTTTAACTGTCATCTGTTGACAGTACTTTGACAGTTGACCTTCAGCTCTGTTTTTAGGAGAACTTCAAAAGCCTCTGAGCTACTCAATTTCTAGAGACATTTTCTGAAAGATTTTATTAAAGGGGCATTTCCCCTTTTTGACTCTCTGTGATCCTCGTTTTCTCCTCAGAACACTTGTCTAAAAATTACCTTTTCACCACACTGATTTATAGGTTCTGGCACAGGAACTGATGCTGTTTCGCCTCGTAGCAGGCAGAAAATTAGTCACAATGTGATGTTAACAACTTCTTCATTACCTAAACTGTTTTACACTTTATTAAGTTCAACATGAGCAAATCTAATGCCTCTGAACAAACCAGGGAGTTCTTGACCATGTTGCAAATATGGGAGACAATAATTAATTTATAAAGTCACTACTGTAAGCCAGCCTCTGTGGCAAACTGGGATCTCAGTCGTGATACCACTGAATTCTGCAGACAAGTGCCACTTGAGTGCAGCAGAGGGAAAAAATTGTTTCAGCTGATTTACATTAAAAAGTCAAATATGACTGACACTGCCAACACAGTTGCGCTTGTGGTTCTTGTTGGGAGATGAGACTCAACATATTCTACCCTCACATTTGTCACCCTACAGATTTGTCTGTGCTGGCCACAAATATTCTGCACTGTAGAAAGCGACAGGGTGGTTCTGAGGCATAGGATACCTGTAGATTTCAGCAGCAAGGAGATCAGGGAAGCTTTTACGAAGAGTCAGTCCACCACTAGATATTTCTACCAAAATCACCAGTGGTAGTGTAATTTTCAGCTGGTCCCATAAATTGCCCTCACTGTCTTTCAGAGTCAAGTACTTGCTGAGCACAAAGGTGGTGTACTAATTAATGTTCCTCTGCGTCTTGCCCATGAACCGCCGGTAGTGTTCCTGCAGTCCCCCTGGGCTGGAAGAGGAACTCATTGGAAAGTCAGTCATGTAAAAGGGAATGGCCTCGTTCTTAGCCCAGGCAGACATGAGGCTGAGTCAACCTAAGTTGGGCGTTATCGTGTATGGTATAAGAAATGGTAAGACATTTTTCATGCTTCGTTCATGCAATGGCATCCACTGTTCTAGAAGAGCCTGGTATAAAAGGATACATTAATGAAAACTATAATTTAGAAAGGGAATGTTTCTGAATATGTTGATGACTAAAGAAAAAGTTGGGGGGTTTTAAAAGAGGCTTTGCAATTATTATTTTTACAAATAGAGGCATAGAAACAAAGTTTTAGTTTGACTTTGTCACTCCAAAACTTTTCCTCTAAATGAAGATTCTTTTAAGGACCATATTCAGAATTTGCAAAATTATCCACTTCTTTAGAATGTTTTGGGGAGCTCATTTTCAAATCTGTGCCTTGCTGGAGTACCCCACATTGGCTTCACTGCGTGAGATTCTCAGAACTTTTAAAAATCAAAACGTCAAATATGTCACATCAGCTGTGCAATGGTAGATTTCAACAAAAGGGTAGGCCAGAGTTTTCAAAAGGGTTGTGCATTGTAATGCTAGAAATAGCCAAACAGTTACTGATTATAATTTTATTATAATGTTAATTTCTATTAAAAATAAAATTAATGCTATTTGCAGTTCGCTAAGAGAGGCAGAGTTATCTTCAGCCCACCCTCTGCTCTGTAGAAGAACTGGAGGATGCATGCTAGGGCAAACATTTTACATCTGCCACTGTTCAGAAATACAAAATTATTTTCTCAAACTCATAGACGTAAGTGTTTTCTTTTTCCTTAAACTCTTGAGCTTTTGCTTAATGCAGTATTTACTCTCCTGTCCATATTTTATATTACATTCACAGCAGCTGCTTGCTATTTCTAAAAATTTCCTATTTTTTTCTTTCCTCACTTTTTTTTTAAATTCTCCTTTTTTCTTTAGAGAGTAGAAAAACCAAAGACCAGAAAATTGACTTATCTTATTACTACGTTTAGGGATAACGAATTTTATAGCTAACTAATTTCAAAAAAAGTGAAATATGAAAGGAAAGAGAATCTTTTGTCTTATGATTTTGGACCGTTACAACTCCACTGTCCTTCTGAACTCTGAGTAGATCATCACAGGAAGTCGATGCATCATCTTAAGGGAGGCATGAAGGGAAGGTATATCCTCGACTATCACAAAACTTCAGAAACATTTCTGGTTATGATTGATAACAGACTGAAAGGGAGAAAGGCAACAGAGATGGTCTTGGAGACTTTGGATCCCAGATAGGAACATGATATCATGTTCAGACTCATACCAAATGAAATGCTAACCTAGGAAAAATTGTATTGAGCTAAGAGATTATTTAAGGCTATTGCTCTATGTTGCAAAGTGTGCCACAGTACCAGCAGAGGATGAAAGTGTAGTATGTAACACATTAGTCAGATTAGAAAGACTCATTTAAGTAAGACATCTCTATTCCCCACAGATAGAAACTCAGGAAACATAAATGTATGAAAGGCTAGTTTTTGGAAATGGCTTCTCTTATCTGTGCATATATATCTTTTAAAAGTTGGAGATTCAAGCTTCTGTCACTCCAGATTTTCTAACTCAGAAAATTATTTTTTTATTAACTCAGAAATTATTTACTGTTTAATATTTAGGTGTTCTGTTTTCTGTGCATGAATCTGGTTATTTGACTGCAGAAGAACCAAACATTTGTACAAGCAGTTTATGTTGACAGAGTCTTCTACTATGGAAATTTGCCATTTCATAAAAGAAACAGTTTGTTATGGAAAATTGCTCTGTATCTTAGGGATTTGGAGTTCTTCCTAAACTGAGAATAGAATGACTTCAAGCACCTATTTGGTTTTTTAAAAAAAAAAAAAACAATAAAAATTAGGGGGTCAGTTCACCTACCATGTGCACACTGAGTGCAAACTATACCCGCCTCCTGCTGAACCCAAAGCACAGGCTCCTTGCAGCAGGCAGGGGTGGAAAATTTACATACCCCGCAGCTATGTTCCCTATAGGCACTCCCATCGTCTGATCCCATTGCTCTGCTAAAGGGGCACCTTTCCTCAGTGTCGCTGGCCACATCCAAGGCTGTGTGGCTCCAACCAGAATTTCCCCCTGAGAATTTGTCGTCCGTGACCCAAAAGCCTCATCTCTGCTTTGCATTGTGTGTGGGCAGGGTGTGGGCTGAGAGTGAGCGAAAGGGCGGAGGAGGAAGAAACGGGAAAGGGTGGATACAGAGAATGACAGGGAGAAATTGCACTGTATCTTGCCACCTTAAATGTCTGCAATAATGCACCTTCCTCCATCCAACATTTATCCTCAAACCAGGACAAACACTGGCTATAAAATTAGTAATACTAGGTCTGTTTCATCTCTATTTTTCCTTGTTTCCATCAAGTCTTGGTCTTTTGACCTCCAGCATTTCTACGATGGATGCCCATAGAAATATTTAATCTGTCCAACAGCAGTGGTACTCAAGGGCTTGGGTCCAGCTTTGCACAGATTTCTTTGCAATGGTTGACCACATGATTCTGGTGACGTACAGGCTGTCTCCAGCATCAGGGTAAAGATTGTTTGTATAGGAGACATCTCTGCAAAATTTCAGACTGAGCTGCTAAGAAACTGAGGATTATCATCCTCCTCAACACTTCCCTTTCCAAGTACAAGATATATTTCTTCCAATTTTTCAAAGAAATCATTCCATGTTTAAAAGAGAATAATTGAGACAAGTCACATATAATAGATACTATAGACCTAGTTTATGCAGTGCTAGAAAGTATTCCCTCTTGAGGATGTGGGAGTAAAAAAAACCCGAGAGGAGTGTTGGAAACTTAAAGATTTGACCTTTAGAATCAAGAAGCAATGAGGATTATTATTTATTTACTCCAGAACACTTATTAACCTTCCTCATTCACCCTGTGACGTCTCACTACATACGAATATCTGGACCATTCACACATTCTTTGAGAATTTATTTATTCCAGAATAATAATAATAGAACAATAATATGGCCATGAATTCTTTTTCATATGGAGAATGGTGATTTTAAATACTCTGAATGTTTTAGATGTCTAACAATGTATTTAATCATGTGAGTAGTTTTGCATATCGGAGTGTGTGAATACTGACCGAATTCCAATGTTTCTGCAGGTCTTGACAATACCAGTTCAGAGTACCAGCAATTGATTACTCAATTATTATAAAATTTTGGGAAATTCTATAAAATATTTATTCAATGGTTGTTTTGGAAAACTGACAGAATATATGTGTGGATTTTAAATATTTGTATATCCTTCTGAATTGTATAACGGTATAAAAAATTCTAATTATTAATTGTTTGTGAGTTATTACACACAGACATGGAAAAAAAATTAGGGTCTAACAGAAACTCACAAGATGAGAGATCAGATTTATGACTGGACGTTTAGCCTGTCAAGGGGTCCTAAAAAACTGCACGGTACAGAAAATGTAGATATAATCCAAATTCCCTTCTTATGCATGCAAGGAGAAGTCTGCTAGGCTTTGTGGTAATCTTTCATACATGGAAGAGGGTTGTACATGTTACATAAAGAAAGTAGTATTGTTTCCAAATTTTGTATTCAGTTTATATCTGAGTCTGATAAGAAAAATCCCGCTCTCCTCTTTTATCAACCTGGCCTTGCTGGTTTATGTGTTTTACGTAAGTTCTATGTTAACATTCTGGCAACTAATCTCTATTGCATTTTATTTTGAAGACCCAAACCATCTAACAGTTCAAGTCCTTCTGGGACCTGTCTCATTCTTAATGTCTTCCTTTGCTATCTCTAATTCTGACATAACAAGTTTAACACTGCAGCTATGTAGCCTTCACCGTATCTTGCAAAAAACATTTGCTCATAAAGAAATGAGTTTGGCAAAATTATCTCATTTTCTTGTCTCTAGCACATCAGCAAGTCAGGCTACATCTCTGTCTAGACTCCAACTTCTTAATCATTCTGAAGAAATTTAAAATAAATTTGCCTACGGGCACCTGAAATTATTGTAACTAACAAAATAAATTCTGGAAACTGCAGCGGTTGCTTTGCACTTGTCACTTAGCTCTCGCTTGAAATACATATATTCCTCTCCCACCGCTGCTGTAGCCTTTTTGCGCTTGTGCTAAAGCCTCTGGTGGCGTCTTTCCCTTTAAGTGATTGCCCTTTGCATCTTCTTGGCACCAAGTTATTTTCAGCAAGCTGTACTCACAGTGCTGGCAGCCGTCCCAGGGAAGCTGCTCTGCCTCGGTGGCATTTGGTACATGGGAATTCCAGAGTGAGGACTGGGCAAAAGTTACCCTGTGTTTTACATCACTCTCAGAAACATCAAACTAGATTATTAGTGTTTGACAACAAACAATGCGTGAGGCCTCTAGTCTCTGCGGTCTGTCTCACTCTTTATTTTCCCTGTTCTTGTACCTCCACTTATACCAGCCACGTTGAAATATTATCTGTGCGTTATCCTCGTGATATCAACATACGATGTAGAAAGCCTTGATAAAAAATGCAGTTTGACACAGAATAGTTTAAATGCTAGGAAGTAGTTTAACTGCTAGGAAACAAACCAAATGCTCGATAAGATTTGGATATTTTTATTCTCAGATTTTTCAGGTCTTTGCTGTTCTAACACCTTAAGAGACTGATTTCAGCCTGGAAGTTACTCTCACTGTCTGTTCCAACAGCAGACAAGCAGCAGCTTTTTTTTTTGCACAGCAAAACTTGTCAATCTTCATAAACAGAAACATCCTATCAAGAAGCAACAAATACACAGAATAAATATATGTATGTATCTCTTGCTAAAAAAAAAGGAAGGCAACTCAGTTTCCACAATTTCATTTGTAAAGTGATTGTACTTCTGCCTGCTGGAAGTTTGGTCTACAGACCTGTTTAGCTATGTCTTCCGCAGATTTCTGAAGGCTGTTTGTGAATCCAGTGTGCTCCCTGATTTGCCCACCTTCAGTCCGTTACTTGCTGAGAACTTTGCCTGGCTGTGCCTCACAGCACAGCTAACAAGTCACCAAGCATGCCAAGTGGTGCCAGTGGTGGCCTTTGCTAGCCCTTGCTGGCTATCCCTGGGGACTGTTCCGCCCATGGTATGGATGACTGAGGCCATCTGATGTATCAGGGTACATCACTGCGATTTATTAGTAGTGTCTAGCTAATATTATTGCGAGGGGTGTTTTTTTTCCTGATGGGGCAGGTCCTGTGCTAGTGAGTTATGATGGTCAGCTGAAGAACGTTGTTTGCTGAGTAACCTCAGAGGTTAACATTCACTAAAATGAGGATTAAGAAAGGAATCAATAAATCAGCTGCCAGGGGTGAATACAGAAAAACTGAAGCGGTGCCATTAAGGCAGACCGCACTGGTGAACCATCTTAGTACAATTTCAGCAGACTTTGACTCATACTTGATCCTTCCGTATTGATCTTTACTACTAACATGTTGAAAATCACAGTCTCAATTTTCTCTATTTTAAAGGAGGAAAAAAATTATGCTCCTCTCATTTCATGATAATACCTGGAAAGGAGTTTTTTCCCTAAAATATAAGGTTTTTGAAAAATTGTACAAAACTATCTGTAAGAAATAAAGATTTAGAGCAAGTATATTAATATAAAAACACTGTCATTTAAAAAAAATATATATATTCAAGTCAATAGTACTAGCTAGGTTAGCCTTCCAGACCTACTTAGAGATCTTCTTATTAAATCTTTATAAATGGATTTGTTACTTACAATAGAAAGATAATTTAGCATGCAAATGGGAATTTTTACATGAATGAACTAAGCAGAACTCTTGTAAAAACAAGTATCACTAGGCATACGTTCAATACTACAAGAAAAAATTCCCTGATCCATAACATCCTTTTCCCGTACAACATGTAGGAAGCCTAAAGTGCTGATTCTCAAGTACAGAGTAAAAACAGCTTACAAAATGAGATGTATCCATCATATCTTATTATCTTTGGTTTTCTGTATACATCATAATCATGCCAAATTAGCATTCCTCATAGCTATTAGGGAACGCTGTTTCTCTTAATTTGAATAGAAATGTCAGATGGCCAGTTCACAGGAGCCATCTACTTCAAAGCTGCAATGCTTCCCTGTAGTATCTGCGTTCTGCGGAGAGCATTTTTGTCTTACTTCATTCGCTTCATTATATTTAAGGTGAGGGAGTTCATCTTACTGTGAACAAACTATTTTTTTTAATATAGCGTTCTTTCCGGTGAAGGATGGACTTGAGAACTAGCAGAAAAGGGTATAAATTCCAACTAATTATCATCTGAAGGCATATTTGCCACTGGAAATCAGTGAGAAGGAAGCTGTGATAACATTTGTGATGTTTGCAAAAGGTAAGGGTAGCATACTCACATTTGAAAGCACAAATTTGTGTTCCGCAGGATCAGAAGAAATTTTCCATCACCAGCACCAACATGTACGGCATCAAGATATAAACAGATGTTTTATATCTTTATGTGAATAAGTCAAAATTACCTATTCCTGGCAATCAGATATCTGATTTGGTGTTTTTCTCATCTGGTATGGCTTCTCTTAAAGCAACGTTATTTCTCTACTGGACAGCTTAATTCTGACATACAGAACTATTTGTCAGGAAAACTGATTCTACTCCTATATTCTTCAGGAAAAAGCAAATAACAGAAATAATCTGATCTACACTTTTGTAAACCAGTGAACCTTTCTATTGTGACAAAACGTGTTTTCCTTTTTTTACACCAAACTTTGCCAAAGATGATCTCTAAATTGTTGACAATGAAAGACAAAGGAATAATTGTTTTCATTAGACATTTTTTCCTATGTTTTCACTCTCTATGTATTTACTTGCATTACAGTCATACCTAAGCTTTTCCCTCTGCCGTCTCCATTGTGCTGGCTGCTGTGTAATCAAGGTGCCACACAAACAGAGAAAGACACCGGTTTGGTCATTTAATTTGAAACAACAGTCAAGTGTAGCAAATGAAAGAGGAGACGCAAAGTAAGCATACAAAAATAAGATGAGATATTTGCATTGGTTAACTGTTGCATAAGCTGATATCTCAATTTTTGTATGTTAAAATGAGCTAATGAATTGAGGAACGTTTTCAGGTGTCACGTTTTTGTCAGCGATTTAGATGTTATCCTTTATATTTAGTTCATAGCAGAAATATAACCGAAATTATTTGCCTCTTTGAGGAATTCAAACTGTACCTTCCTTAGAAGTTACTCTTTTTGGTACATACTTGCTGAGTTAGCTCAAGTTGTGAGCCCACCTTTGAATCAGTCTTGATTTGATTTAACAAAAACTTTGTAGACCTTCTAAATTCACAGTCCTTAATGACAACTTCTACTGAGATCATTAGAGGTTAATAGTTTATTAATGATCCATGTTATGAAGCCACATCTGGAGCACTGCATCCAGTTCTCAGCTCCCAACTACGAGAAAGACATGGAGTTACTGGAGTGGGTCCAGTGAAGCACAGCAACAAAGATTAATAAGGACTTGGAGGATCTGTCGTGCAGGGAGAAGTTGAGAGAGCTGGGATTATCCAGCCTGGAGGAGAAGAGGCTCAGCAAAGATCTTTATCACTGTGTATAAATAGCTGATGGAGGATGTCAGGAAGACAGAGCCAGACTATGGACCAGGTGACCTCAAGAGGTCCCTTCCAACCTCAACCATCCTGTGACTCTGAGCAGTAGGCATGACACACATAAGATCAGTAGAGTGCCAAGCCCCACAGATGTGAAAGGACCACCAGCAGGGACCAGCTGTAAACGTAAGTGCCAATAACATCAATTAGGAAGAGGACAGGAGGAAAATCCCCCTGTTAACAAGTTTTCTGTAACAGAGAGGGCCAAGCTGACAAATTATTTCAATGAAATGTAGAAATTAATATCTTTAGTTCTTTAGCAAAACAATGCAGATAATTTAAACTTTGTTTCCGTTATGTTTCGGGATATTTTGAGGATATTCTGTGATATGGCTGTTGCTGCTTTTATTAGTCAGATCAAATTCTGTTTCAGTGCATCTTATGCATTAATTCACATTGAATAAGGTACCCTTTTGCTAGTGGGCATTCCAGGTTGTCTGTGCTTTGATATTTTTCTGTCACATCCATTAGTATACTTTTAGAGCTCAAAAGGAAGACGACAGTAAATGTTTCAAATCTAACATATGCTTTCACTCAGTATTTATGCTTTTAGAAGATGAATTGGAGCTCCATTGCTTATGATGTTCCAAATAATTTCTACTACAGGTAATTTGAAGGCCTGATTTTGTTTATGTGTATGTATGTGTGTGCACATGCCCAGGCATTGCTACTTGTACCTCTTCCAAAGATAGTGAAATCCACAGAAAAGCCACATTGTAATTTCCACGTCATTTACTTTTACAACTTCTAATTTTTTCGAGCACATCTGCTGCTTGTGTTTGCTAGGTTTGTTCACAAGGGAGAATATTTCTGAACCCCTTGATTAATAGCTTGTATTGGGGGGACAGGGTTATATAAAAGAGAGGTAAAGAAGCATCAGCTGCGTGTGCTCTTCTCTAATAGCCTATTGCTGCAAAATGTTTTACAACTAATAATTAATCATAACTTCTAATTCAGAGATTTATATCCCTGAAAACTTCTAGGGCTCAACCAATACGATTTGAAATTTACTACAAGTAAGGCAAAAAGCCCAAATAGTTCTCAGTTTAGGAACAACCTTGGAAAACCCAGTATGTTGTCTCCATCAACAGATAAAGTAGAAAGCCTATTTTTGTGTCGTAGCCTTGCTTTAAAGTCTACATTTAAAGATGAGAAGCAACATGTCATTTTGTGAAACTGATCTCACACAACACATTCCAGGTCCCTTGTTACAGTTGTCTTTAATTAATATTTTAATTAAAGTCTAGCAAATTAATGTAATGAGCTCTGCAATAAATCTCCTGTGGACTACAACAGAGCCAGAACATCACAATAACCGTGAGGAACCAGCACAAAAACAGGAACCAAAACTCTGCAGAACTTGTTAACTCTCCTGACGTGTCCCAGTCTGCCCTGTTTGATTAATGTAGTGGCCCATGTGATGTATCTTGATCAAGAAAGAGCAAGGAATTTTTCAACACGATTATTTTACACTCCAGTAATGCGGAGCTCTGCATCTATTATCTCAAGGTATCTGAATGGGACTTTTTCTATTGGGAAGTAAAAATTATTTTTCTATTCAGACAGTTTCACTTTTCTAAGCTGATTGCTATACTGTGCTTATTCCCATTGTTAGGAACCTCTTCATTTGACTTCAGTGTGGATAGTTAGACAAGAAAATTCTTACCAGCATAAGACATTGAAAACCTGGATGCAGGGCTACAAATAGATCTGTGGAAATTGTCAAAATGCAGCATTCTGCCACTTAATGTCCCTTCCAACCCAAAGCATTCTATGGTTCTATGTTGTGGCATAGTCATTTTTGGTAGCTATACACTAAATATATACCCACCTGAAACATCTGAATGAAATTACACACCAAGGTGATGAACTGACTGGTTAACTTACTTCTTAAACTTCATTACAAGACATAGATCAATTGCATTTGCCAATTCTTGGCCACCTGCTGGCAATAATTATCTTGGGTTTGGTGTAGAACTTAAGGAGTATTTTTTGTTTGTAACACTGTTAGGGGATGGAGCTGACAAGAAGGTGTAAACATGTTTCTTTTCTGTTTAGCAGCAAAAATTGGTTCAGCATTCAATACGGTGGCAATGAATGAGTATGTTTCCGTTCATATGTTGTCTGTATGTATGTAGTCTGCTGAAATTTTAATTTAACACAGGCATACGTTGGAACCTCATCACGTTAATATCAGCAACAATCAAGATTTTGTTATAAAGTTACATGGCTTGCTTACATTTTCTGTCCAAGTTTTTATAGTGTTTTTTTAGCAATAGAATATTTGAACCTTCCAACTGTGACTGCATATTCTAGTTATAAAATAATTCATAAATTGCAAGGCTGTGTTCTTTGTACAAGGTTCTGTGTAAATAATGTTTTCTTAAATAGTCACCAGATTGCAGTTTTTGTGAAGTGTTTCAGTTGTGACAAACTCAAAATACTCTAAATGTGGTGATCAAGCCTCTCAGTACATGTGTAAGAGAATTTTTTTTCTTCATTTTTCTAGCGCAATTATTACTTGTTGTAATAACACAGTAGGCAACAGGCCTGTAGTTATACTGGGTTGGGAAAAGAGAATTCAGTGAATATTTGATGTCAGACTTGACACGAACAGTGATAGACTTACTAGTTCTTAATGAGCCAGACTTTTAATGCTAGAGCTTTAAAAAGCTTTTAAGTCCTACATATCATATTTGTGGTCCTTGCACAGCTGTGTTTGTCATCTTGAAGAATCTCTAATTATACTACACTTGTAAACTCGTATTTGGTTCCTGGTTAGTTCATTGACATAGAGAAATCTGCTGTGATGAATACACAGTATAGCGGTATCTGCTTTGTTCGCCAGTAATGCTACAAAATAGACAAAAACATTCCGAAATAAGAAAATACGCTTCATCATTTTCAAGTTAGTAATTTTTAGTGCATTACTCTACGAACTCTTCTTATTTCTTTAAGGTAAGGTTATTATTGTCAGCTGCAATGTTATTTGTAATTTAAGAGCAAATCCAAAGCCCATTAAAATACAAAGGAAGTATCTCTTCGACTTCAGTAAACTTCCAATTAAGTCTCTGGTCTGAGCATTTCTCACAGGTTCCTGGTAGGAAAAAAGTACCTGCTCAGTGTTTATATTGCTTCTTATTAATACTTGTCATTTGTAAATGCCATGTAAATATTGTCTTTTACCATATTTGCACAACCTAGTAATAACATTTTATGCTAGGCACACCCGTTTCACTTGCCACATGTGGCTGCATTACCACTGATGGTTGCCACGTAACATTTTTATATTTCCGTGTAAGAAGTGTAAAGAGGGCCCACGCGAAAGCGAATGGGCCCTTTACCTATTGTTTGGGCGCCCATAAGGTTTTACTGGCTTTGTTGCATTTTCTTCCTTCAGTCACATTTCAATATCACTGTTTATTTGAAGTAAGACTTGCAGAAGGGCAGAAGGAAGTATCTCTATTGCTATATCATAAGTGCTTGGCAGTGTTTGAAGTTTTGCATGTGTGTTTATACACCTTGCCTTAAACAGGAACAAGAACTTCGTCTGGTAGGGGTTCAAGGTCTCACATCTTATCAGAATTCATTATTTCAGCCTCTTGTATTTCTCTGTTTCTGTGTGCTTGAGAGTTCTTTAAGAACGTGCGTATTTTATATACATTTACCAGCTACTTAATGCTAACAGCACAGCTGTTACCCTGATATATGCCCAGACACATTCAGATATGAGTTAGTACTGTGGATTCTTGTCCTGTATAACAAAGACTTCTACCTGGCAATCAGTACACGTCAGCTGTCCATGCCTGCTTCTCCTTCATGCTTTTTATAGCTATAACCTTTAATAATTTGTCCCTGTTTGGGATTTTAGGAAAGCATTCTCCCATATTTTCTCTGAGATTTCAATTTGTTGTTCAGTATTGTTACCATCATATTTTGTTTGCTGGGCAGGCAAAATTCCGTTGTCTTCTTGGTTTTTATTGTGAAATTATTATTCTACTTCCTCCCCCATTTCTTCGTTATGAAAGTAGTCAGTTTTTACTTGCCTAACCTGGCTTGTAGCTTCCCGAGACCGGTTAGGTTCAAGGGTAAACAGATCAGCTAATCAGTAGTATGATTTCATTTGTGAAATCTGAATCAGAGCTGAATCCTTCTAAGGTTCAAGAGGCATAAACTTTAGAGATGACAAATAATCACATTCCCTAAATTTGAGCATCTTCTAGTCTGGTTTCCCCAATTTTAAATGCCTGGAACTTAAATTTACAAATTACTCTTATTATTTATTAATTTTTCTGTTAAAAAAACGACCCACGTCAATTTCTGCTCTAGAAGAAAATATTTAGATTTCTTACATGTGGGCCCATCAGCTGAATCTAGGCCCTGAGGAAGTAACGGACATAAACTTATAACCAGCTTTAAAAAATATGTTTGAGGCATTTGTAAAGCTAATGTATAGCTCATCCTGAAATCCCTGTTGGTGCCTGTTTGCATATTTATGAAGCAAAGGAACAATCTGTCCCTAAATTAGGAAGCATAACCCAGGAACACTGTGGGAGCAGTGGGGACCAAATGATGGTTAATCCTCAGCGCCGTCACTCACCTGATAAATCAGGCAGAGGTCCGGTGGGAAAAAGACAGGAGGTTGTGAAGCTAGACTTTTTCTCAGAATACAGGCTCACAAGAGGGTGGGGTTTTTTTATTTTTGCTTTAACTGACATAAGCCGACCATTGTTTTTTTCTCTTTTAAATACTTGGTAGCACAGTCTTAATGGTGGGTTTTTTAACAGAAAAAAGGAGGACAGATTCCTGCATTTTTAGAGGAAAAATAACCAAACCCGAACTTAAGAAAGAGTATTTCTGTCCGTTATGTTATTCAGCAAGACAGCAGCATCCAGGTTTCCAATACAGCCAATAGAATAGCTTCTCATCTTGCATGGAAATCACCTCCAGACAAAAACAGAAGTAAATTTCGGAAGGCTTCGAAGATATTTGTTGACAGCAGGATCAAAAATGTGAGGGGGCCTTGTAATTCCACAAGGGGAACCTGAAAGTGGACACCTTCAGCTCATAATTCTAGTTTTACTAGCTGCAGCTCACAAAGCAACAGCTGCATCTACATTGCAAAATACCTCCCACACATACATACACACACAGTGTTTGCACACAATACTTATTTTTTTTCTTTAATGTGTGGGAATAAATTAGAATCTAAGATCTTACTGTAGAGAAAGTGTGTACTGTTTAGTTTGAAGGGGTAAAGATAATACAGCTCCCATAATTTGATCATGCATGTTGCAAATGGAAGGGGGAGTCGTGCAAAAACAGCCATTCCAGCAAATCCAGGTAGAGTTTTACTGAAATCGTTGGGTCTACATGATTCTCTTCATAAGATTATCTTCTTCGTATGTTGCCATTAATTAGGAAAGAGACTGCATAATCAGAACTGGATGCTATGAGTGAGTACAAATGCTTATATGTTATCATAAAAAAATTGTACGCAAAAAAGCAGAACCTGAAAATGCTTGTAGCTAAGCTTTGTTATGAGTTCAGAAGCATGGGATCTTGTTTGCTCTCTTTGCTGTCTGAAGAACTGGTCTAGAAATTTCTCAAGGGAATAGGATGTATTAATAGTACCTGTTTTTTGAAGCTGGAAACACTTTGAAAATGTATGTTGACATTTTCTCATCGAAGTCATTAGCCAAGTATTTTTCCAAGAATGGCTCCAGTCTAATTCACTTTTATTTAATTAGTTCATCCATTGCTGCTGTCTAAACACGTAATGACTCTAGAGGATGGTTGGACTTTTCACTCTTTCTAGCTATGGTACGCATTACTGTAGTGTGCTTACAAATCCAGTGCAAAATCATGTCTCATAGACTAGTGTGCTTCTATTTCAACTAAAGAAATTGTTTGCTTCCTCGGGTTTTTTTCTTTACAGATTTTTGTGGTAGCGATGGCACAAAGTATGTGCAGTCTGCAATGCTTGTTGGAGAACTCTGTTAATAATATTTTATTAAAACAGTTTCGGTGCTGGTAGGATGTTCCCTAAAGGTCTTCCAGTATGAAATTTCTGAAGAAGTAAAGAAACCCTTTAGAATGAGCTTCTTCAGATGCCAGGGAAAATGTTTCCTTCTTGATTTTATTAATGCTGCATGGCTGTTTTAAGTAGCCTCTAAACAATGTCCGTTGTGGGTTTAGACAGAGTACAGCTTTATGAACTCACCTAGTTCAAAGTAGCAGATCAGAGAAGGTTACTATCGATTTGCAGGATCCTGGCAAGCATAAATGATACATGTTCAGCGGTACTTGTCCCACTGTAGGTTCAACAAACAGAATGAAATGTACACCTTCTTAAAGGTATCAGTCAATGTTCTGGCAGCCTGCTGTGTCGATCAAAGTGACTGGCAACCTTAAATATACATTAAAGGTACTTTGCTTTTGCCTGTTGAAGCAAACGTTGTCACCTTCATTGTTTGTGACAGGGCGAAGAGACGGGTACTCGGACACAGGAAAGGAAAGTCAGGTACTGCAGTTTAACCGCATCTCTAACTGACACAAAGAGACTTAGTAATGAGGTAGATGTAGCTCTGTAGAAACAAGAAAAAATCCTACTCTTTTAGGGGTTAGAAATAACACAGAACAAGGTGGAATAATCTGGGAACACATGCATTATTCATTGTTCAACTGGGGACAAAGACGTCTTTTCCTTTGGAAATCAACTAGAGAACTGGAAACAAATTCCTCTGAAAAGGTTCTCTGTTACTTATCACCACATTCTTAATCGGAAGGCAAACTTAATTGGAAGAGGCATTGGGGAATTCGTTTTGTTTCCTAACACCTTAGACTATAACAATTGCTACGGTGAAGAGCAATTCTGTTCTGCCAGCTCAGCCTTAGCCACGCTGAAGTTGACTGCCATTAACCATGCAGAAGCGTGTCTACTCAAAGACAGAGCATCCGTACTGCTCTTCATGGTGGCCTCAGCTGCCTGTGCCATTAGTAGGTACTCAACATTTTTTGGCCATTAAGAGGTACTCAGCATTTTTTGGCTAAAAGCTTGGAGGTCTTCGCAACATCATATCATAAATACACTTCTCTCCTCACCAAAAAAAAAAAAAAATTAACACCAAAAAATTGCTTAATTATCGTGCTCTTCTCCATTTATCCACTGAGATCCTGATGCACTGTTTCAAGAGAACAGTCAGGCTATAAATAAAAGAAAATGTCCTACATGCCACTCAGTCATTTCAAATTAGAAAGAACTATAATACAGCACAATCCTTGCTTACTTTAAGACTGAAATGATATGTGGTGGGAAATACAGTAGCATGAAGGATTTGAAGAGCCTCTGTGTTCAATGTAATTTTGCATCTCCATCATTTAGAAATGATCTGGCATTGAATGAGGCAGCAAAGATGATAGCAAGTGAACAGGTAGCTGAAATGTCAACTTCTTGCAGCATACAAAAGTTTTATGCTCATTTTTGGAACTGAAATGGCATTTACTGCATTAGCAGATAAGGTTCTCCTAGCAATGATGAAAACTGCATCTCATTTCCTAAAGTGATTTGACAGAAGCTCTAAATGTCTTTGATTATGATCAGTTTCTCTATGAGAAAAGGAATGTTTCTTCTTGACAAAATACCTCAGAGAGTCAAAGGGGGATTTTTTCTTCTGAGTGGGTCATTTACATTTACACTAATGTGAAGTTATTCAAGGCCCATCTTCTCATCCTTTCTGTTCAGCATGTGCTGGGATCCTTAAGGGGGTGGTTTGAGAAGCGTGAAGTGTGAGTGATATCCCACACTGTATTTCTATTTTGTCTTCTCATCCAGTTTACATCTTGATTGTCTAGCCTAGTGCCTAAGGTCTTCATAAGAACTAGCTGACTGAAGGCTGACGGGCTGCTGGTGCAGTATATAGGGGACAGATGCAGGTGATAAGGTGAAGCTGACATTTTCTGACTCAGGCAGGGCATTTAGTTGTTAGTCACATATTCACAGATCGGGGATATTGGGCCCTCGCTTGCTGCTGTGGGCTGAAAGAAACCTCTTGCCATCTGGGTACAACCAGATATTTATGACATAGCTCTTGATGTGTTGATCTGATTCCTATGACTGATATTTTGCCACTCCAAGGGTACACTTTAAGGTCAATTTAAATAGTGAAAGTAGTGTAGAAGGGTATGAATTTATGCTCTGCCATAAATTTGCTTTGAAGTTGACGTAACTTCAAATTATTTTAGCTATATTGAATTCCTAGGTGTTAATTTCGATCTTTTTTCATGTAAACATATTGCCTCCACTGTCTGTAGAATTTAAACATGAAAACAACTCTGATTTGCACCAAGGAATTATTTTTATTCTGGTTTAAGTATGAGATTCGTCTTTGGATGTCTGAAGCTTATCTGATTTTTCCAGTGATTAAGTTTGAACTTTGGGAGTTATTTCTATTGCTTTTTTTATTATTATTTTTCAACAGAGACAAACAATTCTTTCAACATAGCATGAACATTCACATCCACTGAATTTAAGGAATTGCACCACGTATTTTATGATTGAAACTGATGTTCAACAGTGTCTGTGCTACATCTTCAGATACATTTAAATTAGAATTTCCAAACCTCAAATGGCAAATTTCATCACACAATTAAATTAATTAAACTGTTAATTAATTAAACTATTTTGAGTTTAATTAAAATTTTAATTTAAGTTATGTTTTACATAACTAGTAGGCAGATTTCTGAAGCTAAATTCTTGTGATGACAAAAGAAAAAAAAAGGTCCAAAATGATGTTTCTCTAAGTAACCTTGAGGTACTCTAGTTGGAGAGCTTAGCAACAGATGAATTAAATACGAAGTCTGGGTATGTGTTTAGCAGCATAGTTTATGATAATTGTCAGGTTAATGTCCACCCCTTTTTAAGTTTCCTTGCAAAGTTGCCTTTCCGTTTCTGTCCTCTTGTTTGCAAGGCCAGTATTTGTATGATGCACTGCAGATTGCCTTGGGTTTGTTGTGTTTCTTCCATAATTGATCATCTTTTTCTACTTTTCAGTAGCTACAGGTGGCTACCAGTCAGATTTTCTGTGAAATGCAGGAAGGTCCTCTTTTCTGATTCCTCTTTTCCGATTCTCTTCGAAGAACTACTTCCTCTTTTACTTCCTTTCATGTAGAATTTATGATGATTCTGCAGCAGCCTCAAATTTACCCACATTCCTGTTTCCCATTTTCTGTGTCAGATACCAACCTTATCTACTTTGTTATAGTCAATACGTGTTCTTCCTACTGCATTGGGGTTTTCCTCTCTGTTAGATTGGTATTCTTAAATTCAGCCAATTTAAACAGATATTGTGCCTAAGCTTTTGCCATGGCTCCTTCCATTTGTTTGGCAACATTTGACCTTCACACTAATTCTTATTCACATTTCTTCCATATCTTTACTTCTTGTACTAAATTTTGTTTCATGATCTCACTGTTTTCTTCTTTCTCTTATTTTTCTGCATTCTACGTCAGTGAGATGTCATGTCCGTGTATTTTGTAGTGTAATAAGCTGAAGTTTTGTGTTTGAAGCAGAAGGTGGGGAGCTTCATCTGCTGCCCTTTCAGGTTTCTCCACTTTTAGTATCGCAGCAGAAAGTTCCTAAAACTTGGCTTACAGCAGCCTGTCTGTCAGCCTCTAGTAGTGCTATGATTAGTTCCAGGAAAACATTTTGTTTCCGCATCCATATCTACTTTAGTGTAGCTTTCTTTAAAGTTGATGACAGAAACAGTTGATAATTACTCAGCCCGGTTTTTTTGCAACCAGAAAAAAATGTCTTCAAGATTCGTACTTACTTGTTGACAATTTCACCCTCTTTCCCAAGAACATGTGTTTCAGAGACATCAGTAATATAAATGAAATACGGACTGTAGCACAGAAAGTGCTTAAGAAGTTGGTTGTACCTTTTCATATCAGGCTTAGTGAGTAATGCATTTCTCTCAAGGGACTCACAAATAGGCCCTATTCGTCTGTCTTCCATTCTGTTGCAGCTGTGTGTTGACAGGGGGGGTGAAAGTTCTGTAAGTAAACTGGTTTTATGGTGCACTTGTATAGCTGATGCCAGAAATGTCATGTAAATCCAGAGACAAATATTGCTTACAGAAAAACATTTCAAGCCTATCTATATAGATGAACTGCCATGGTAATTCCAAACAGTCAAAGCTAAAATACTGACTTACCAGGAGGACTTCTTTTCCCCAGAATAAAAAGGGAAGAGACTCCCCTTCCCTCAGACACCAAATAAGGCACTGACTAGGAGTTTGTAACTTTGTGGACATCAAAATATATTATTAAAGTACAAATGAGGATGGAATTTGGCCTTGGTTTTTTTGAGGTTGTCTTCCTTATCTTAGCATTTAGTAACATGTTAAAGAAAGGGAGGGAAAGGTAATGCTCGTTTTCCCCCAAAATTGTAGACTAAAAATAAAGGTGAAGTAGTTTCCAAGGACCAAACTGCACTCCAACGCTGAAATGTGAAACCCCTTCTATATGAACCTTCCTTTCTGGAGAGTGATGGACGTTGTTATTCTATTATCTCAGAGAACAGCTTGTTAAATAACCTACCCATCCTAGCCACATTCCTTAGTGCCTTGACAAGGTCAGGCAGCCAGTCCAGCCAGAAGGCAGCCAGCCTTCGCTGGTTGCTGTAGGGTTTGTTGACTGTTACTGCAGAAATGGATTTGGATTCCAGTTTGGAAAAAAGTGGTGGAGGAGGAGAGCTGTGATAAGGGAGAAAAAGAAAAAATCAACAGAGATCTAGAAGTTTCAGAAGGTATGGGAATTCATAACACGGGAATTAGGGAACACAAAACAAGAACGTCAGGCAGCAGAGTTAAGTGTAAGGGAAGTACTTTTTCACACAATGCGTAATTAAATCGTGGAACTCATTTCCACAGGATGTTGAGGAGGCCAAAAGTACAAATAAGTTCAAAGAGGGACGAGGCAAATTCATGCTGTATAGATCTACTAAATGCTGCTAAACAAGATGGCCCAGCTGCAACCTGCTCGGGAAATCCCAATATTGCTGAATTTCAGAAACAGGACAGCTACTTACCAGGGGAGGTTTACTCTCCCTGTTCCTTGTTTCTCATGATCTTTATCTCAATAGCTGTTGCTGGGCATCGTTAAGTTACAAAGCAAAAGGATCTCTAACCAGATCCCATTTGGTTTTATTTTTGTCAGTTGTGAACAGAATCCGATTCAGATACTGCTGTACCTTCAGAAGAGAAGACAGGCAGGGGAGGACTGCCAGGCAGAACAATTGTAACCTTCAGGGACCCCCAAACACACCTGCCTTATTAGCTTTGTCCTAAGCTCCTGTCCTGAGCAGCCCTGGTACCATCATGTTCTGCCCTTAGCTAAACCCAGTGTCTGAGGCAATATGTCGGGAGCAGCTCTTACTTTCCTTTCCTAAAGGCTTTCCCAGCTTTAGTTTCTTCATAGAGGCAGCCCAGAAGAATATGATAAAATCCTGTGACTACATATCTGCCTGGGTCGACACTTTACGTCCGTGGCACTATTTCAATAATTTTCCGTGACTTTATTTTTTTTTTTTTAACGAAAGGCAAACTGTTTCAAAAAAAAAAAAAACACTAAATGTTCTAAATGTTCACGTTTATTTCTGCAGCTAAATAGTTAACTTTATATAACACAAAAAAAAGTTGCTGAAGGAGCTTTCAACAGAAATATGTAATTTTCACACAGCACAACTGCTGACTGTTATATTTTGATGAAAGATTTTACTGGACAGGGTCTGTTTTCTTTAACTGTTTTGGGTTTTTTTTCTTCATCAGAAAACCGAAAACTAAAACATTTTCCATCACAGGTGGGGACAAAGCTAGTTTTGGCTCTTCTCAAAGAAAGCTCTGAAGAATGCTGTAATCGAACTGTCCAGACACAGAAATCATGGCAAACTCCCACCTTTGTTTGAAGCCTGATTATTTTAGTTAATAGGAACTCTTCAGATACGGATATATTTAGACCTGGCGTAAGTGGTTGCAACTCCTTGGAACTCCATGGAGCCGCAGCTGCTTGGAGCAGTTCTGAGCCGGCCAGTGCCCTCCAGCATAGCCTACCGCCATGCTTTCCAAAAAATCATTAACTCTTTGGTCACCAGATTTACGAAGAAGAAAACAGCTAAATAAAATATTTGCGTGAAATAATGTATAGCTGTGATTTCCAAATAAGAAAAGGAGACAAGTGTAAAGAGATGTCATTGAGAGTAGCTGACATTTTTCAATATTTCTTTCAAAAATCACGATTTTGGCCAATGATGTTTTTCACACAAGATTAGTTCTAGAAAAAATATCTTCTATTTATTTTGGAAAAAAAACATTTCCTGCAACGATGTTTTAAAATTTTCAAGACTTTATTTCTTTTTCCTAATCTCTCTCCTTTGCCACTTTGCTATCTGGAAAAGACAGGAGAAAAATGCAAACTGTGATAAACAAAGAAAAATTATTGAAATAATGGTGTCATGTACACAATGCTATTTGGAAGAAGATGGGAAAAATACTTTTTCTGCTTGTTTAAACTTGTGAAAGAAATACCAATGACGCTTCCTAATTATTTATTTTTTTAATTGAGAAAAGATTTTAGTCTTTTCTCAATAAGTAACATGTAACAAAGCAGACAGGTGATAGATCAAAAAATGCAAAACACATTTTGATATGAAATTATTTTCTTCAAGAAAAGAAATAATTTCAAAACTTTTCTCCTAATAGTTTGACAAGATGTAGAATTTTCATTGCTCACACAGCTTGTTTTTGTTTATATATTAATGTGGAAATATTACATTTTATTTAATCATTTTGATTTTTAACAATTCAGCAGATTTGTACAGTGATGAAACCAAGCATAACGTTGTGCTACAGGAGCAGAACCAGACAATCAAAGACTCAAAATAGAAAGCAGTACCACTTTGTTACAGTTGTTTAACTATCAAAGCTTGGAACCTTCTGATAAAATTTCCGTAGGGTTGAAAAAATCCTGGAGGTTACAGTAATCAGAATTATTTACCTACTGAACTAAAGAGCAGCATTGACTCCGTTTTTGTCTCAACTGTATTACTTGAAAAATTCTGCACATTTTTTGTATCACTTTATAGATTGGCCATATTTTGTCATATTCAAACTCACAATAGGATGTTGCGTTTCTGAACAAAAAGATGGTGTGTTTGTGTAATATAGACACCGGCAAATGTCTGAATGTGGTATGCAAATGTGATCATAAAAATTAGATTTCTTTGTTTATAGGCCTGACTGGATAGCTGTCAGCTGGATTGTGTTTCTACCCTTTTCTGGAGTGAAGTTAAGTGGGGTCATTTTGCTATTTTTCCGATTAACAAAGGAATAGTGACACCAAGGAACACTGCTGTTTTGCACAAGAGCTCCAATTGTTTCCTCTTTTCATATTTTTTCCCCTATTGTATTTTGTAGAATATATGTTGCAGTGACTTTTCCGCCACTGAGTTGGAGTTTATAAATTCCAGTGCTTTTAATTAGAGAAAGTTCTCTGTTATATATCTGTATATCTATAGATATACGCAGCAGAATTATTTTCACTCAACCTCTTAAACAGCAAATAGTTACGCGAAAGCTCTTGAATCAGTTGGCCTGTTACAGTCTGGGTGATTTTTTCCCGTGCCTACCTAACCTGTCCTTGAATATCTGGTGACAGCACCTACAACTCCCTTCCTTGGAATTCTGCTTGACTGACAGGCCTTTTGACTGTGGAGCACTTCTTCCTGCTTTCACCCTACTTTTCTCAGCTGCTGTAAACAGTGAGTTTCTGCACAGACCCAGTTTCCCCTGACTTCAGGGATTCTGGTGCTATGAAGTGCTTCCCTTATTGTGGTTCCATCACATAAAATAAATGTTGTTAGATGAATAGCATAAGCACCATATTATGCCTCTGATAAACGCCTATACTCAGCAGCATTATTTTGGTACACTCAAACAAGATTGTACTGTCGTTGTCATAGTGGGCAGGCTCTTACTTTTGGGTACTTCATCTCTACGAAATGTTTTGCACAAACGTACTTCCATCGAGCATGTCTGTGGTGGAATAGTGAGAAAAATGGGCAGTCTTCCTTGGCTGAAGAGTGTTAACGTCAGAAATACCTAGAATACACATATCTTTGTTACCACCAGTTCTTTGTCAGAACACTCATCATAAAGAAGGAAAGTCTACTGCATCAGACAGTTAAAATGGAAAATACACTGGGGCATGTCTCGTAGTAAACAATCTAATGTTAAATGGAAAATAAACAGTTTTTTACTATTTCTCAACTTACACATTTCAAAATTAACTCCACAGTTCACTTTTTTTACCACTCCAGTAATGGTCCTTGAGGACTTCTGCTATATTTTGACACTTGGCTATTAAGATGTCTAACAGAAATGCTTAGTAACTCTTTACCAAAGTTTTATACTTCGTGGATGTTTTCCGCACAGACAGTGCTCTTTTTGCATGAAGCTTTACAACTTTGCATTTAGTCTGCCTATGTACAAGTTAATGAGTCTTCATCAATATTTTATTTTTCCAGTTCCTGCGTATAAAATTGAAGTACTATACACTTACCAAGCCCTCCCCATGTTCTTTCTTTAACATGGAAACACTGGCTCTCTAGCGTACTATTTCTGCTATTAGTCTGTGTCAGGGTTCGTAGCCAAGAAAAAATGACAGATAGATTTGAAATCATATGCTACGATTGCTTCTGCTTGAAACTAGATGGGGTATGTCCAAGCTGTACTACGTTTAGGTGGGAAGTGGATGTGTTGAAACGTTGAATAATTTTTCTGGCAGGCTTTATACTTTCTTCTGCAAATATTTACTATATAAACTTTTTAGAGCTGAAAAAGCAACATTGGCCAATTTATAACAAACCAAAAGTGTTCCTCTGACAACAAGAAAACACTAGAATTAGAAAAGATTAAGGACAACCATCTGTGAGAGTAGTTCTTGTAAGACAAGACTGGGAACTGTCCTTTTTGTAAAGTTATTGGGAACCACTTCCTAGCAAAAGTCTTCTGAAAAGATTGCAGGGACAAAACGTACTCCTCTAGATCACCTTTCTGCCTCTGTCATGTTTTACCTATCACAGACCTTCATAACAAAGAGCAGAAGAATAATTTATTCTTTCACCAGAAATGAAACTGTGACAAGCAATGGGGTTATCTGATACTGATAGACATAACATCCCACTTACAAGTTTGCCCTATTTATTTTACTGTTGGGCTCTATAAACTTTTGAGGTTATCTGAGATTAGAAAATTTTAAAATGGTGCTGTATACATCTATTCATATCTATAAGGTATGTAAAAGTGGTGCAGGTTGTTTCTGTTAAGGCACAATGTTGGAGAATGGATTAGCTTGCACATGCCAGTCAGATAAAGTCTTAATAAGTTTTATAAATACTGAATATTCAGGGGGGATGTTCTTCTGAAAATTGGGTTGTCAGGTATCACTGTTCTTTTTAATTAAATGAATGCAATTTCCTTTAAATTTGATTGACAGTTTTCAAAGCCTCCATCTACACCAAGCAAAGAGAGTTTTATTAGGGACAATGGGGAAGGTATAATCATAGGACCACAAGTCAAGATTAGGACTGCTATTTTAAAGAGAAGGTGTGGTAGATAAGGCATGCTGTGGTAATTAAGTCCACAGCCACATGCTGTGCAATATCCAGATGATTTCTTTTACAAAGCATCACTCTGGCAACTTGGACAGACAGATAAGGAAATCTCTGGTTCTCCTAGACGGGTGACATCTTGCAAGAAGGAATCCGGAGGCTCTGCTAGAGATAGAACACAAGTATCAGATGTACAGTGCATGTTATTTTAACTGGTGTATCTTGTTTAAAGATAACACGAGTGCTTTACCTTCACTGTGATAAAGTAAATTAATTGTTTATCTTCTAACTTTGACTAATAATCAGTGTGGTCATGATGTGAAGCTCTTACACCCATGGTGCAATTTGTTTTTACGAATTATAAACAAGGCAGAGAAATATACAGCCTAGACATACTTTGGAGGGCTCTGGAGTGGTGTAATGGGCCTCATACTGCAGCGTAAAACCTAGTTTGGAGATTGGTGATGACACCATCACAGCTGAGGAGATCAGTTTATTTTAGCAGATGACAACAAAGACCTCCAAAGGTGCACTTTGGAGGACATGGGTGAGTAGGTTGTGATTCACCAAAATCATACCTTCTTTGGAAAGAGTCTACCTCTCAAGAAAAAATTCTTCCTGATAATTTCAAGTATCATGAGTTCGATAGTAAATTAAAATGCAAACTAAATATTTTCAGAAATCAATCCAGGTGTGATTTCAATGAAAATTTGTCCCTTTGCCGCACCTTTTTCTTTTTTTTTTTTTTTTTCCAAATTTTCATTTGGATTTTGAATCTTGAAGTCCATTTGTGATTCAGTCCAGACAGAAAAAAAGAGGATCTGGATCGAGACCCAGTGCCTTCATTTGTTTTTTGCTTCATCCATAAGTAAAATACAGATATATGGTAATAGGCACAAACTCATATGCAGAAGAAAAATGATTGACCACATCATACTATGGGGATAGAGATTTTATTTCTGGTCATAAAGTGCTCCCTGTAAAATAGTCCAGGCAGTAGCAATAGTACATAGCAGCCTGAACAAAAAAAAAATGGCCATAAGATTTACAACTGCTAAATTTACATCTAGAGGCTAGTCATTTCTCTAATCATATCGTGTACTGTCTTTTTGGTTGATCCAATGTGGTGTACACTTCTGCTATATACTGGTGCAGTAAACCATCAGTGATTAGAAGCAAATAAGTTTTTTTGAATCTATAAAGTATCCTTCATCTGAGATTTGTGGTGTTTGTATATCAATAATTAATTAAGACTGAGAACATTTCTGGGAGAAACATTTCATCCCAAATGTGCAGACGTGATGACAGAATCGATAATTAGCAGATTCTCTTGCTCATAGATTTAGAAGTATACAGTGTGGTGCCTTTGCTCTTATGTGTTCTGATTATATCTAAATAGTTGCAGCACCACAGCTCCAATTAACGTTGCCATCAACTAAGTCCAGAAGCAACATACACATCCATATATATCTTTTTACATTCTTCCTGTTACCATATTTTTAACTTCCATGTGTCATTGGATGTTTTTTAAATGAAGTTAAGAAACATTTAAGTCATAAAGGCAAAAATTCAAACTTGGTGGCAATGACAAACTCGACAAGCTTGAAAGCAATTACATTTCCTTAAAAAATAATAAGGTTTAAGGTTGCCTTAATGCCACTCCAGCATGGATACGTATTACACAGTCTTTAATGGCATTACATACTTTTGGACGTTATTTTAGCAAAGACTTATTATACACTTTTATCTCAGCTTTTATAGAAGAAGCAAAAATTCCATCCTAAAATGGAATATGTATGGTCTGCTGGCGAGGCTGGGACGTGTAATGAATTAGGGTAAAGGTAACACTGGTGAGCTTTCGTCATCTACAAGAAATAGCCGCAAAAGTTGTATGAAATATTTTGCCAAAGATTTTTACAGCTATTTTACATTTTAGGGATGGGTTCCAAGTCAATGCTTAAAAGGGAATGTATTATAAGGCCTATGTGCTCTCGCTCTTCCAAGATTGCCTTTTGGTTCTTGACCAGCATTTGTTCCTATTCTGTACAACTTGAATAAGTTGAGTCTGATTCTAAGCATCTGTGTCTTCCCTCTGTATTTCTGCCCCATCTTTATAATCCCTTTATAATGAAGCAAATCTGGTTGCTTCTTCCTTGTCCTCTCCAATATGTTCACTTCTACCTGGATGATTTCTTTATGGACACATATAACACATTACACCTGAGAAACTGACATTTCTGTCGGGAAAAAGAAAGCCTTTATCTACTCATTTAATAAGTAGATAAAAAATACCTATTCAAGAATACAATGTGTACTTAAGATAAGCATCTCTTTCGCTGCCTTTTGCTAAGAAAATCATGCATGTTGTTTGAAACTAGCCCAGAAAGCCATGGCAAGAAACTTCCATCAGCAAAAGTCTGATGACACGTGGGATTTCTGTTGAACTTTGTTCTAATAAACAAATCTGTGGTGCCAGTAGCCACAGGACAAGAGTTTTTCTAAAAAACATTATCATAAATGGCCCATGTAACTACTTTTCCATTGTTAGGCTTTGATGCCAAACAGTGGATGAAATAAGCACAGCATAAGTTTGCATCCAACTGAGAAATAATTTTAAAAGCTCCAATGATTTTAATAGAGAAAAGAGCAAGTGCTGAGCTGGAAGCACAGGTCCTAGCTAGGTCTCGGTTTTTGTAAAATCTGACCAAATGCAGCTTGCTCCTCCCCCACAGCTTGCTTGGAACTCCACAACTTTCACTTAACTGTTACTTATTTGTGCTCATTTCTTCTGTTCAATAAATCAGGTCAACTGTTGTGGTAAGAATGACCAAACAGTACTATGGGAATGAAATTGTTAACTACAATTGCAGAAAAATTACATAGCAGAAGCTTACAAAGTCTCTGCGGTTTATCCCAACAACATAAGTGCCTCATGGTTATTGGCATATCTCCCAACTTCCAAGATGTTGTTAGTGGCAAACAAAAGTACAGTACAGCTTTATTTTGTGGCGTATCTGCCATGCAAACATATTCTCACATGCTTTACCCAATAACACATATGCACTATGGGAAATGCAAGTAAAATAATGTTTTAGCAGTAATGTTTTAGTTTCATTGAAGAAGGTTTCTTACGGAGTCTTTCCAGAGAATAACAGGGTTGATCTGACCGACAGGATCAGCTGCTGAATACTTCAAAATATCAGCATTCACCATTACTTTATAGTTGGTTTTCACACAATCTATTTCAAATGGATTTTGTTCCTTATAGGAACAGAGTGCCCATGCATTGTGCAACTTTTCTTTCCCATTATTAACAAACAAACATTCAGAGCTTTTATATTCCAGTGACCTCTTGTTTATTTCTCTCTAAATTATGTCCCTATCTGCCCCACCAAACTCTTCCTTAAACGTTTCCCCAAATGTAGCTGCTTAAAAGTTGCTAAGTAGCTGTTAAAATGCCTGTGCTGCCTATAGCTCTAATGACTACTTCTGCCTTCCCTTTATCCTACATAATAATTTTGCACCTGAATCTTCCCAGAGCCTGGACTTCTACCAGAAAAATATCTGAAAGCATTTCAGTGTGCTAGTAAACAGCGCTGATTCTCTTCAAACAGTTTTTTTGAGGCTTACATAAACTGAGCCAATTATGTACACTGAGACAACAGCACTTCCAGATAGCAAATAGAATAAGTAACAATAAAAACGCCTCTTGAACATCACCTTTTTCATAGGCTCACGTACATCTCTCTGTCCAGGGTGCATAGCGCATTCTCATTTACTTGTTAGTTGATCCTGCCTTTGTTGAGAAACTGAATAACCATTTTGGGGGCTACAAGAAAGCTGGAGGGGGACTTTTCACAAGGGCATGTAGTGACAGGATGAGGGGTAATGGCTTCAAACTGGAAGAGGGTAGATTTAGATTAGATATTAGGAAGAAATTTTTCACTATCAGGGTGGTGAGACACTGGAACAGGTTGCCCAGGGAAGCAGTGGATGCCCCACCCTCGGAAGTGTTCAAGACCAGGCTGGATGGGGCTTTGAGCAACCTGGTCTAGTGGAAGGTGTCCTTACTGATGGCAGGGGGTTGGAACTAGATGATCTTTAAGGTCCCTTCTAACCTAAACCATTCTATGATTCTATGATTTTTGTATAAGCAGTGAAAGACATCACAATAGCATTGCTTCTACATTGTAACCAATGCTATATGATAGAACACTAAGGGCCTATTGCTAAGAGCAGTGATTCAGCGTGTGACAGACTGACATCTTCTACCTTCCCACCACCAGACCGCAGGCTGTTTGAAGTATGGATATGCTCCATATGACTGCTTGAAGTTGTTCTTCTTTGCCCGGTACCATTAAAGATTGAGTGGGCCATGGCCAGGAGTGAGAGCGAGCATGGTTCTTCTTCTTTATGATTTGGACAACGGTGTTAGGAAAGGAAAGTCCAAAGGATCTGTGGTCTTTTCTCTCTGGACGGCTTGTATTTATTAGTCAATGGCCATTTAATACAAAATACAGAGCAGAGTCGGGAATCCGAACCCAAGACTTTCCTTTCCCAGGTGAGAATATCATGAGTGCCAAATGTTGCTCACTTGTTCTCTCCCTATTGCAAATCAGTCCTTAACTCTACTTCACGATCAGTCTGCTTTAGTAGTTGAACTGCCTTTGATATCCTGAGCTGGCCATTAACTGCAGTAAAAGAGGGAGGACTTGCATCTTTGCATCTCCTTTTGCAACAGTGGCAGCCACATTAGGGTTTGGACGAGATATGTAGGTATATTTAGATACGCCCTAAGGATAGAAGACCTTTCAGGGCACATGTGGGAATATGCAGTCCCACTGCAGTTCTCAAATGAGATATTCCCATGTGAGACAGGCAGGACTTTTCTGGAGGTGACTCCATCTAGTCCAGTAAGACCAGCTGTTAAAATCCTAGCCAGTTTGTGAGCAAGCTCTAAAAACTTTCAGCAAGTTTCATACTTTGTCACCACTGTCATCTCTCAGGAATACCTCTGTTTAAAGCTGGCTCAGCAGATAACTTCTGTCCTCCTTCCATTCCATGTTCACACCTAGAAACCTCTTCTTTGGGGAGGATCCAAGCTCATGTCAGGTTGATGTGCATTTGTCAGCACACCCTTGGAGACATGCAGCAAACTTAGCAACGATAAGTATCCCCAGAAGTACATCTTTAAGCAGAGAGGAAAAGTTGCTGTCAAAAGTTATGGAGCAGGGGTTTTGATGATGGCACATTCAAATATCTGGATTTCAATTGTTCTACCTTAGCACCTTCTGTACTTCTGTGGTCTACTGCAAATTCTTTATACTCTAAATGACAAGATGTCAGTTTCCGGAGAAATTTATGTTAATTTATATCCAAGCTGGTAAAAGATAAATATGAGATTCAGGTAGTGGAGATACAAGAAAAACATATTAAGGGAAGGATGGAGAATGACAGTATTAGGAGAAACTCTAGCAGACTATACACAGAGGAGACTGAAGGGAAACAATTCGACAGAGAGAGCTGGGAAACAAGTGCAAAGCTGTGGCACAACAGGAGAAGAAATACATCCTTGAAAAAGCATGAATGTATAACATTATGCTAAATAACAGGAATATTTTTAAAAGACTATTAAACTCTAGATAAATTATTCTAGAGAGGAGGGACCTTATTTGCTTCTGCTGCATATTAAATTTATAAAGTCAATTTAACTGAACTTTCAAAACAGAGGTAAGCTGATGTATTAGCAAATTGGGTCTAAGCAAGAAAATAATAAGTTAGACACTACAACACAGGACCAATGTCAAAAATGAGAATATTTTGGGAAAAAAAGTCTGGACACTTTTCAAAATAAATAATCATTGACCCCAGATTTATTTTTAAGGCCTGTTATGGAAAAATTAAGAAACACTGAAAACAAAATCTTTGCAGCTGAAATATTTTATCTCAGTGATTGTGAAAGTATTATGGAGCAATGTTTATACTTGAATCCTACAAAGTGGTTTCTATAAATTGCAAATAACTTCTTCAATTAAGTTACTTATAGTATTGGATAAAATATTTCCGATGTATTATCAGCTAAATTTTCTGTGATTCCTTATTTGAACGTAACTATATTCTAATGACTTCCTACAGCATTTTCAAATTTACTTTTTCAGCTCTTTCCCCAGTCTTTCTTCCAGTCCTTAATTATGTACAAAATACTGTTAGCCTGAGATTTTTCACCTCATTATTGTCTTGTCCAACTCATCAAATTCTGATGCTTTGGATGCAGCCATAAAAGAATAATTTTCTCTGCTGCGAGGCAGTAGAGAAATCACAGCAACACCTGATAATCTAGTGAATCTTGATCTGCGTCACTACTCTCTTTTCAAGTCGGAGCTTCACTGAACAGTGTTCCTACCTACCCCCAAAGTCTTTTACCAAGGGATTTTTTTCACTTTACAGGTGCCGAGTCATCCTTTTTTCAAAGATTTCTTTGCCATTTCTGCCTCTTGGATAGGTTTCAAATGGTATTAAGTGTAATTATTTCACCACCAGTGATTTCCACACTCACTGTCTATAGAGGAAGAAGTGCATGTCCTAGGAAGTGCCCTGTTTACAGTGGCTTTAAGTACTATATTGCTCCTGAATGGCAGTGTTATCCCTGGAACTTCATACTGAAAAATTCTACGAGCTCCTCAGGCTCTGACAGAATGAGAAAGGCCTATTTTTCACTGCTGGTGCATCTTCCGAATCATTCAACACCTCTTTTCCCAGGCAAAACAAAAACCACTAGTTTTTTTACAAGAAGCAGACCATCAGAGCAACAAGACAGCAGTATCAATACCACTGCAACATCCCACCAGCAGGAGGTAATGCATGACGACAAGCCTTCAAGCTTTCACCTCAGCTTTTCTATAGATACTAATGTCTTCATTACGGACAGTTCATTCTGACTGTAAATATAAAACAGTAACATAGACGTCTTGGCAGGTTTCAGTAATTACAGAAACGTTTTTATGAACAGTCTCCCATCCTAACTTTAAAAACTGTGATAGCTATAGCCAATAAAAATAATGAGTATTCAAGCAGCTTTGATGGTTTTTCAGGGTAGAAGCAGGATTTACATGACGAGTGAGATGGTTACCACTGTAACCTAAGAACAGATAATGAGAAAGCGAGCTGGGTAAAGGAAATGCTTTCTAGAGTTTGCATCAACTTTTATAGACACTACTAGAAAGTCAGACTAAATTCGTACTGGTGCAATTCTGTTGATTCAGGGGTGTTAAATCCAGTGTGAATTTAGCTTTTCTTTTGTGCCATATTAGCCGCTGTCAACAGCTGGCACCATCCTAAACTCTCAAAGGACTCATAAATCCTTCTTTGAAGCACTTGGCAATGCAGGGAGGCTTCTCCCTCTTGGCCCTTGCTGTAGCGCTCAGTGTAATTCTACACTGATTTCCACCTTGAAACTTGGCTATGAGGTACTACTCTCCCACCAGCTAAAATCACTTTGGCTTTCATGAGCCAATGGAAATGGTACAGTGGATTTAAACAACAGGAGCCAGCCGTCTCCAGGAGAGTCACCTGGCCATGCTTACTGGTTTTAAAGCCCAGAAGTCATATCATAGTAGCATGGGTAACAAGAAGTAACAGAGAAGGCTGCCTAGCTTGACTATTAATGAAATGAGGGAGGAGAGCTCACACCTTCTGGGCTGCATACTTTCAAACTGGGTTTGGACCAGTGTCATGTTCCTGTGGTGATAACCTTTTGCAAGGGCTCAAATGCCAGCAACAGGCCGGCGTATTCTGAGACTCACTGAGACAAACGGCCTAAACGGGAGATACGAGAGATTATAACTATGTGTTTGCCTGCTTAGAACCTCAGGATTCAAAAGCCAGAGACCAGCTTTCTGCAATGCCAGCTCTTTTAATGCACTTGAGCCAACACAGAGAAAGTAAAATGGAGCTTTAAGTTGTAGGATATTTTTGTTTTCTGGGGGGAATGGTTAAAGCAACTGAATTTTTGTCATCCAGCTCTCGCCGTTCCCCAGGGAAGAGCAGGGTTTGCCACTGCTTAATAGGCGTAGATTTTTCTTGCTGGCCTCTTTCAAAGCTGTCAGACAGAAGTGTGCGGTCAGTGGACCATGATGCCCCTCTAAGACTTCCTCACAGCTGTCTGCAACAGTAGCAATACTGTGCCCTGCTTAAACAGCCACCATTCATGCTGGATGCTCTGGCTTTCCCCGATTGCTGTGAGCCCACAGTGAATTCCTCTGCCCATGTGCCTAAATATCACTATAGGAGTCACCGGTAAGGATTGTTACCATTCAGATAGGTGTTATTTACCTTGATAGTGCTGTTTTCACACCCATTTCCTAAGCAGTTTCCTTGGGAGCTAAAACTGTCCGGAGTCAGCACTGACTGGAAAATCCATGCCACTCTCTGTGTGTACAAATGCAGTCGCTATGCCAGGACCCAACACGCAGCAGAAAACAGCAACAACTTGTAAGCTATCTGTAAACAGTAGTCTTATACAGGGGCCCTCAATACAGTTTATACTGAGAAAATAAGTCATTAATTGTAAGACTCAGCTATCTAAACGTCTGCAGCCGCGATGTAGAAGCTGCCAGGGGAGTGAACAAAACCGTAGGAATCCAGAGCTCCATGGTCTGCTCTGTCTCCGCCTCAGTGCCTGGCTCGCCTTCCTACTTTTCGTGTACCATACAGTGCTCTACAAACATTACTTTGCAAACATTATGTAGGTGGGCCTCACAACATCTCTGTGAGGTAATTAAACACACAAACCTCACACTGCAAACAGGGAAAGGGAGGCTCAAGGGAGGCTCAGAACTTGCCTTTCTTGCCAGGCTTACAAGGAGAAGCAGTCTCACAGTATTTCAGAGAGCTTCAGACATTGCTTATTAGCTCTTTATTTCAGCAGTTGTGAGGACGGTGCTAATCCGTGGGGTTTGATTTGATTCACAGCAGTACAATCTTCAGGTGGGCTTGGCTCCACTCAGTTTTCCACTGTGGGCTGCACTTAATCCGCAGAGGGAAACAGACGCTTGTAGGGTGCTCTATTTCATCCTTAAATGGACCACTGAAGTATGCACTACAAACAAAACCACCACCAACTCTAATAAAGCAAGTAACTACCCAGCTGCAGACACCTACAGCTGGGTGAGATAAACTCCACTCTTTGGCTATGCCCATACAAATAAATTAAGTAGTGCTAGAAAAAGTCCTGGGATTTATCAACCGTATCATTAAATCGTTAGCAATAACTGGGTGCAGTTTTGGCCAGGGCTGACTAGCACTTTTCCGAAGAATTAATGGTACGGTTTGAGGAGTTCGCACTGGCCAGGGACCCAGTAGCATTCTGCTTGCAGCCACTGTTTTGGAGACTGACAGAATTTAATATGATGGATGTGAAATGTTCCGTGCCAGTTGGCTTCACTGCCAGGGAACAGTCCCTGGTATCTTTAATTTGCTAGTATAGACAAAGCCTGTATGTCCAAACTGGAAAGTTCATAAAATAATGATGTTTTACTAAAATCTGCGCAAAGAACAATTTTCCTGATAACACTTGGTCTCTGGTGAATCAGCTCTTAGAAACTGATGTAGAAAGGCTATATAGCAAAGTATTAATTATTTGTGATTATGAGAGATTTGAAAGTACTTTTCACAAAAGCATGAATTTAAATTCCCATTTCAGGTCCTTATACTTATTCTAAATTCTCTCCAAAGACTGATCTGATCCGTTGTTCTCCATTTCTGCTGTATTGCAGAACTGGTGCTATCAATCACTTGTTTTGTTCTGCAGAAGGATGGTTACACACTATGAACTGAAGAACTGGGGCTGCAGCTTGTTCCTAAGTTCACTCGTAAATTTGCATTTGTTCATGTACATCCTGTATACTGGGGAAAGCATTTTCATTTCATTTTGAATGAGATCTAACGAGGTTTGAAAATATGTTAAGCCTTTCTGATTTGGAAGAAGATCAACATATCTGGTCATTTAAGTGTTTTGGAAGCACAGTCAATTGATACAGACTGGTCAATGAAAAGTGTTTCTTCCATGGTTTGCTGATGCTCTTTCTTCTCTGGAAATAAAGCTACTTTGTTGTGATGTTGCATGGGATAAGGAGTTTTTCTGGCAGACTTTGAACGTACCAGTGTTTTGGTATGAAGGCTATTGGTGTTCTATGTTAGTTTTCTCTGCAGGAGGTGAGATAAGACAGTTCATTTCTTTTTGCTGAGTGACAGATCTCAGGTCCCCCAGGTGTCAGATGTAAGATACAAGTTGCCAGGATTTAAAGCCATGTTTAGACAAAATTTTCAAAGAAGGTTAGAAATAGCTTTAAAGATAGACTTTTGTGACTACTGCACCATGCCTGGTCTACCTACAGAGGGCTGAGAACTTTTTAATAACTGTCCTTCCTTATAAAAGAAGCCTTGAGTTTTGACTATGTCTTGTGTTTTGGTAGATTGTTAGAGAACCTCCTAAAAGCATACTTTCCCCATTATCTTTCTTATGGGTTGTCAAGGAGTCCCCGCACACTCCTGATTTTCCCTTTAAAAGTACCATTTTAATCCCTTATGTAGCTGGCTGGTGGGTGGAGAAACTCATGTCCTGGACACTTGTGGTGAAGGTCAATAGAGTAGACAAGGTTGCGGTATTTTGTGTTTGTTTTGTGGAAATGTTCAGGAACAAAATTGTAAATTATTTATTTTATGTATTGTTTCAAGTATTATGCAAAACCAATAAAAGTAAGTTGAAAGAAAACAGCAGCATTTCTGATTTTAAATATCAAAGGACAGGAAATTCTCCATCCTTGATTTCCCATTGGGATTATAGCGATTTACTGGTTTGAAATTCCCTGCTTCAGTGTGATATAACATGTAAAGGATAAGCAGGATGGCATTGAATTTCGGCTTTGTTTGGTTCCAGTCAGACCCTTCATAGTTTTCACACCATTGTAAGGTGACATCCGCAAGCTTTCAAAGATATCACAGCCTGAACACTTTTTGAAAATGGATTAACGTCCTTTCCATGTTAATCTTTTTCCAGGCTTCTGTGTTATTACAATAGGCTTTTTTAATCCCTTCTATATAGCCTCCAGATAAAAATAAATGTGCGATCAAGCAATGTCAAATCTCCGTGTTGAGAAGGCAGTTGGACTTAGGACAGAGTTTTCTCTCATAAAGCAATGTAACTGTGGGAAAAGCAATGTACCTCAAAATACTAACCAGGCTGGCCCACGTCATATTTAAGATGCTGCTGTTATTGAGCACCACCAGAGCAGTTCAGTAGTAGCTAAAGAGCTAGTGCCTAGCAGAGGTGAACAGGCAGCCTTGAATGAGTAGTTACGTCATCACAGCCAAGTCCAGAATGCCACTGATATGTGATGGCTTCGATTTTTGGTGGCCATTCGGTGATGAACAGGACCTGTTATTTAACTTGTATGTGGTTAAAACAATAGAAGACACTTGTTTTATTCAAAGATGGTGGTTTAGGAGTTAGGCGTAGAGAGGAAAGCTACCTTTCTGCTCTTCAGAAAGGCAGGGTGGAAAGGCATGGTTTCTTGGGACCTGGGCTGATGGCCGCCACCTGATTTATCTGCACATGGGAGATGCTGAGTGTTGTCCACATCAGTCCCTGGAGCAATTACCGGCTGTGGAAGCTGGAATTTCTAAGCAGCACTAGCTCAGTGTCAAAAGACCTCCTAGTTCAGCTGGAGCATGATTTCCAGCGGCTAAAGAGGGCTGTCTGTCATCTGTAGATTAATTTAGCAATGGCTGGAAACTCAGCTACTCAAAGAGCCAACTTCTTATGTTACAGGAGTTAGATTTCTGGCAAACTATTATTTTTTTTCATTTATAGAATCTAATATTGCAATGAATGTTTCCCAATGTACTGACGAAGGAGGCCCCAGTCAGTTGTGAAATACCACAGTGGATGCAAGAAAAACACTGAAAAACCCACACAATAACTTAGTTATCTTTCTCTTGGATTATTGTACATCCAGATGGGAAGATTAGTCTTACTTAGAGATTTTTTAACTTAAGGAGTTTTTGTTTGATGGTTCTTTTTGAAGTTAGAATCTCTTTTGTTTCAATTTTATCATTTTTTACAAAGTCTAAGTATTCTGAAACAGGAATTGGGATAAACTCTGCTATGTTTTCTCTTGAAGGGAAGTCCTGAGAAGGCAGTTTTCATCTCTATCCTCATTCACATTTCTGTACAAATCCATTTAGCTTCATGCAAGATGAGTGTGTCAATACTAAATGCAGAACAGATCATCTAATAGGCAGAGCTGGCAAAGCTTGCCCTCTCCTTTAGATGTGTCCTCACGGTTCCTGTTGCTCTCGATGTGTGATGCCCACTGACGCTCCAGGGATTCATCCAGTGGCTTCCAGATGGGGAGGGAGAAGTGGGGGTGGTGGTGATCATCTTTAGCTAAAGAATCACTGTTGTACCGTTATTATTCCCTCTGCAGATCAGAGGCGAACAGAGCCTCTCATATACTTACCAACATGTTACCTGTATGTGCTGGATTTATTTAAGCACAGAACCACAAGGAAAAAACAAATGGTCAACAAACATAGGGCTGATTTAGTAACTGTGCTCTTAAGCTGCCCACGTGCCTTTTGGAAATAAAATCTTTACAGTGTTTCTGATCGAATGTGACACTTCTTTACAAAATATCCCCCCTCAAAGCTAATTTTTCTAGCCGAAGTTGCTCAGTTGACTTTATGAGGTGAGAGTGCTCATCAGTCTGCACTATTAGTTCCTGTATTTACTCATCCATTACTCAACAAGATAAATGTAGTCATACTGTTAATGTAAGAAATAGTACACACAATTAGAGGCAACTGGAATGTTGCTCCCTGCTCTGTCAGTGGGTTGGCGACCTTTAGCAAGTTTGTGTAATCAGTCCTTTCCTCCATTTCCCATCTGTACAGTGTCTAACTGTAAAACTTAGCCGGCCTCAAGGGTAATGTTAAATAATATTGCAAAAAAACCTAACTACCATAAAAGTGGAAAGAAAAAAAAAATTAAAAAAAGAAAAATCACAGATACACCAAATGTTTTCTGCGTGCAGAGACCTGTTAAAAACTCATTACGTTGTTTGTATCAGTCTCAGCATGAGATCTGCTGCAGTCACTTCAGTTGGTGGGATAGCATTGTATTGCCAGCATTCCAATAAGAGAAATACATCTGCATGCATAATACACATGTGTCTGAGCCAGAAAAGTTTAGATCCAAATGCAAATTTAATGTGTTTTCATATAAACAGGTGGTACTTCAAAACCTCTTTTAATTGGAACCCAGCACATTTCCACTGAAAAACTTGTTTGCACTGAACAGCATTTTCACCTGAGTTATTAATTAGGATCATGTGGCATAAAATGAACAGTACCTTTCAGTTTTAAAATAAAATCTCCCAAGATAATTAGATATAACTTCATTATTTACATATAAAATTCTGTTTCTATTTATGTATAAATTCTGTTTCAAAATAATTTTTGTAAGTGCTAGGAAAATAACATTAAACAAAGTTTCTAATTGCCACTGTAAAAAAAACCTCATTGTTCTTTCTTTCTAAAATGATATGGATGTAACACTTGTGATATGTGCAGTTTTATCAGAGTCACGTGGCTCAGGTATATCACAATATATAGGAAACTGTGACTCATTTGTGAAGAGCCATATGTAAGTTCTACAGACACCATAATAATATATTAATGTTTTAAAAAGCAAACTTTTACTAAGATGTGCTTTCAGATTCTGATATGGAAAGTGCTTCTGCACTCTCGATCACTGCACTGCACAGCTTCTGCAGGTACCACTGCTGCCCACAAAGTATAATTCGCTCAGCAGTCTTTACCCCCAACAAACTATAACTATATTTTTATACTTCATTATAAGCGTTATATTTTATATACAAAGGTATGCAGCAAAATAAAATAGGAAAACTGGAAATACTATTTTCCCTACTGCTTTGTCATTTCTTTAAAGCTAAGATGAAATAACAGGATTTACCCATAGCTTCAGAAAAAGCTTCAGAAAAATGGCATGTTTTCCAGCAGTTGTTTGTGAGCCTCACAGCTGTCTTGTGCTATTCACCTTGTACTCTTCCCAAGTGGTCAGATAGTCCTAATAACTATGCCCAAAGCATTATTAAAAACATCTTTTTTATTCCTTCACAAAAATGCAATGAATCTGGAGTTGTTAAACAGTTCATGCTGGCCTTAGTCACCCTGACAAGTCCCTCTATAACCAAACGTTCTGGATATCCCACATGAGACCATTCACAATTCCCTCATTTCCGCTACCTGCCAGCCACCTTGTCGTCCTGTGGCAACTGGGAGAACATTTCTTCTGTTTTGCAAATCCAGCCTCTAACATTCAGGGTTAACACTGATTTGAGGGTCAAAACGTACAGTAGATGTTTACGCTTACAGCGTCAGCTAAACACTATGATCAACTGCAATTGATGAAGAGTTAGGCAGACGGGCTTTCTCTAATCAGGTGGGCTAAATCAATCTCTAGAAATTTCTACCTCTCTTCCATTATGAACTTAAAAATCTAGAGGTTAGTTCAAAAAACTTCACCACGGTTTTAAATATGATGTAGATGTTAATTGTTTGGGAGTTTTATATGTTCTAGCATGTTCTAGCAAAACAGAGATTTAATTTAAAGAAATACCTAGGTAAGACATTCAAGCAATTGTCTAAAAATATACAGGGGGAATTACTTTTCTTGAAGCCTATCAAGTAAAAATTGGAATTCAAGAAAAAATTGAAAAACAGTTGATCTTAGGAGTTGTTTTTCAACCCCATCTTCTTTAACATAAATACATAATAACGGTCACACTTAAATAGCACAAGACAAAACCAAACACATCCAAAAATAAAATCCTTTGAAAAGAAAATGCTACATTGCGCACCCAGTTTTCCCCTTGGGGGCCCAGATAAAGAACAAACTATATATGGCAGATATTAGTCACATCACTTAACATGCCTCCTGTGTCAAATTCAGAAGTATGTTGATAGGGTTGGTAACAGACACTGAACACAAATGATGCCATGCATCTTAGTCAGAATCAAGCTGGTTAACACTAAAAAGCAAAGGTATTGTCTGTTTTTGTACAGATGGGTAGGGGATACAGGACAGAAACTGCAACAGCAATATGTTCACCATGTTGACTTTTGGCAGCTAGAAGTGGAAGCTGTGAGCAAAACCGGGCTAAAAGACAACGTAAGATTATTCCCATGACAACAAGAGGTTAACAGGTTAACTTTTTTTTCTTCTACAGATGAAGTACAGCTCTCAGTTTCCCCCCAGAAAAGTAATATCTAGATGAATAGCGAGTAACAGGAGACATGGCCTTGCGATTTTTGCAAAATACTTGAGGTTTACTACGTACAACTGGACGACGTGTTTTTTCAAGAGAATTTATCTTCAGAAGGTAAATCCAGATAAAGGGAGGGTACCACATTCAGCCAAATCCTCTTCTGATCTTCATTTGGCTCCCATAAATACTAGGTGTTGTCTCTTTTTAGCAGTGTCTGAAAGAATAGTAACTATTTCCTTTTTTTTGTTTCCGTTACGAAGGTAGCTGGTTTAGTACAGCAGCATTCTATGAATTAATTTGTACCCTGCTTTTTACTAAATATTACCTCTCTTACATATTATGCTTTACTGTATGTTTTAGTTATTTAAAGTGTGAGGTACATGATCCTTTTTCTTCTGCAAAAACACAGTTCTTCATAATATACTTTCATGTTCCTTAGTGATGAAAACTTATTAAGAAAATGGCAGGTGAAGTGTTTGCAGTAGGGTGACTTAAGAGGTCATTTACCCTCTGATATGCTCAGGATCTTATTTGGATTACACATGGAAATGACGTCTCCAACATCATTCCAGACTTGTTTGAATACCTGTTCACAAATCAGAATTATGACAGTCACAGATAGCTATGAAATTATGATGACTTTATTTTCGCTAGACTGGTGATTGACAGCCTAAGAAAATTCTGAGTGCAAACCTAGGGGACATTTTGTTCCCATGGAGTCTTTTTGCTGTTTTTTATTCCAGTTGTTTCTGCAGGCTAAAATAAGCCTCTTTAGAGTGAACTGCTTTTACAATTTTTCTATGGGGAATCAAGATGCATATCACTTGGGAAGGCCTTGTTCCTGCGAGAGAGGAAGGAAGCTACCTGGGCAACTCATTCCTTATGTAAACCCCTATGATGAGTTTTACCACAAGTGAAAAACATTTGCAGGAGCTTTCTCCTTTACTTTTACCATCTCAAGGACAGGCATAGATGTAGTCTTGGCTAAGAGAGATTATAATCAGAATCTGTTGAGAAGTGAGAGAATAGAAGAAAGCAGCACTTGTGCAGCCCTTGCCATCAATACACCTGTTTTAGACTGCTGTTTTCACACATTTAAGAAAATAAATTTTAAAAAGCCCCCCCCCCCCAAAAAAAAAAAGTCTGTGCTTCTGGGAATTAATTTCAGGGAGAAAATTAGTCTTTTTAGTATTGTTCCAAAAGACTGCATCCTTGGAAACTATAACTAATATGTCAAAGCCCATGGATTTCCCTGCATCTGAAATATGTCCATAGAGATTATTGCAGTAGCATCTAAATGTTTCCTGACAATAATGGCATTGTATGGCTCCAGATATGTTATTAATCCCACTTTGAAAGTGGTCAAAAATATATGTTAGTATCAATGTCACTTCTTTTAATGCAGAAGATGCTCTTCCCCAATGTCTAATATGACAATTTTTGAAATGCAAATTTTTCCTGTCAAAACAACACTTGCTGTTTTTTAGCTCCATATGTTCCGCATGTAGAAACGTGATATACGCTGGCTGTACTTGGAGTTCTGAAAGTCATTTTTGCAGTGCTAAGGTTACTTAGGTTTTTTTGGTTTAATTTCCTGTTCTAAACTGCACTAATATAGGAGTACTTCTAATTGATAGTTCTGACTGTAGAAGGATGTGTTGACAGGCCACTGTAGATGCCCATTTTCACAGAATGTGATTGGTAACATGCTGGACAGATGCCCACAAAAATTTGTATCAGGCCACTGGTACAGGACAAATGAAGATAGCGCTTACATATTAAGATTGCTTGCAGTGGCAAAAGAGTTTAAAAATAAGTACAAGGCAGAAGAGCTCAAAATCTTTGAGGCGGGTGACCAGAATCAAATCTGGGAGTAAAGCTGTGAGTGGTTGGTGATAAGCTCAGGAGATACAGCCTGAAGTGAGGATTTCATGTTGTGACACACTGAAATCATCTACACAGCTAATGAAAACAAAGCCTGAGGCCATTCTTTGGTTGTGTCCTCTTTGCACAGCAGCTGGGCCCAGGTTTCCTCAGAGCACCATGTGATGCTACAGTGCTGCAGAAAGGATTTTGTTCGTGCTAAGTTTTATTGGCAGACGTTAAACACAAAGTTGCCTTGGAGAAAGAGCAAGGAGAGAAAGAGAGAGAGAGAGAAGAAAAGAAAAGAGGAAGGGAAAACAATTTTAGAGAAAGGGAAACACTTCTAACAGGATGACCAATTTTGCAGTCATTGTATCCATGGGACCCTACGACCTTCAGACCCAAGTGGCGTGTGGTGTACAAGTGAGGAACTAGGGAAAAGCAGCTTCCTGCATTCTGCCCCTAAGTGCTTTGTTTTCACATCTCTTGATGAAGCTGGTGTTTGACCAGACCTTCCACATGTGTGTTTTGAGATTTGTTTGATGATCTCTAAGTCTTTCCTACCTTGTTTGTTGGTCCGACGTTAGTTCTGGTCTGCGTCTTTGCCAGCAGGTGAGTGAAATCAGTGGACTTGTGAACACCTGGCCAAGTTGTTGGTATGCTTTTGGCATGAGTTGTTCTCACCAACTCCCATTCCTTAAAAATTAATTCCTGGAAAGGATGAAACAGTGCTGCCTCGGTGAGTGCCAATGTTTTAGGGAACCAAGAATGCCCAGCTCTTGAGAAGAAGGTGGTCACCAGCGCTTGGTACTGCTCACAGTGTGCTGAGGGAGATGAGTCTTACTAGGTAGGAGGACACCAGCACTCAGTTGTCTTGTCCTTCCTGAGACTGTGCTTTTGTACGCAAAGCATACAGTATGCAGTGGGCACACACAAATAAGCAGGTGCCAAAATTCATCCCACGTTGCTCTGAACTGCCTGAGGGGACTCCTCAGGAGATTTGTTCTCCCACAGACCTTGGATTTACTTCTTGGAAAGAGTGGTGTGTCAGTCGGTACTTCTGAGGCTTTGACCCTTCCAGTAGATCAGTGGGAAATACGTGAGAAAAACACGTGGTTGAAGTGGAGACCTAAATTTTTGCAAATTAATCCGATATTTTCCTCTCATTAGATACTTCAATAGAAAGTGAAAGATAAAATGGCAGTGACCATAGAAAGCAGCTAGGAAAACAGCCCAGCTCTGCAACTCAGAGGAGGAGGAAAGACAATTATGTAGTCCAGAAAAAGTTTAAATACAGAGAACTTTGATGTTTCACATCAGAGCAACAGTAAATAGAGACAGCGAATTTGCCTTTTCCCTAGTATTGATATTTTCCTCCCATCTTCCCTCCCACTTAGAACCGTTTTTGTGGTGGGAGGATCCGTTACGTAACCTACAGATGTTTTACATTCTTTAAAATGTAAACTAGAAAATTAACTGTAGTACAGATTCATCCCATGAGGGTAAAAAAATTAGTCTACTCTTTAACATTTCTTGGATGATGGCACCCCCTCAGAACACGCCTGCGAGTTGTGCCTTGCCTGCTAATGTACACTCGACTGTGACTTATTGCTTATTAAAACCCAACATTTTTATGGCTTAGTAATTCCAGATTTGGCTCTCAGTGCCCATGTTATAAACACTTAGAAGTAGGGATGCCATTTTGAAACACTGACAGATTCTCAGGGGGTCAGGGCTACTGGCGCCTCCCTAATGAAGTCACACACTCTTAAACTTTTTTTTTCCTTGACTGAAGAAGAAAACAAAGCAGTTAAACTGCTATATCCATTTTCCATTAATCCATTTCAAACCACTCTTAACCATAGTAAATCACAGGTTTGTGAGAAAATGAACTGACTAAAGGTTCACCTCAGGCTATTTAGCCCACAAACAAGTTGCTGACTACTGGCAACAATGGTCGGTTGGGAATTATTGCTCAATTTACTTGTAATTACTTATTTTGCTGTGTCTTCTGTTTAGACTAGCTGAGGGTCTAGAGCATGGTAAATTCCAGAATAAAAAGCATTGCCAAGGTGCTGCCGGTGATTGACACTGACAGTGTCGAAAGGTTATTTGAGCAACGTGTTGAACTTCCTGGAGGGAAGAGAAACCTTCTCTATTGCTGGGAAAGCTTGGAAAGGGAGGAACTCTCAAAACAAGTCTGCCCAGGCATAGCTATTCTACTCTGCAGAAATTCATCCGGATGTTAGTAGAACCTGAATTTTCAGCTTAAGTATGCCTCAATTCTGATACTTAATAGGCAAGCTGGAAACTATACCCATGAAATATGGTAGAGCTGCAATATAATAGTTGCAATGTAATAGTAGTAATTTGAAGAGCAGCAAATGTAGCATTCTGGCTGCTAATAGTATTTTAAAGGCAAATGTCAGTATGCTATGATTACACCACATTTATAAATGGGTGGGCATACACACAATGCATTCCAGTTCAAGATAAGTGTTCTTTTTGCAGTCCAATTTAGCGGAACACTTAACTTGCCAACTGTAGGTCTAAATTTTCAGGTAAGTATAAGATTTTTTCTATAATCATTACGGGAACTGTTAATAAGGCCTGGGGAGGTAATATGTAAACAATCACAATTTTTATACATCTTGGACAATTTCGTTAGCTGAAAGAATCTAGTGTTATTCACTACCAATGGGAATGTTTATATACGCAATTCTCAAGTTGTATTCATTATACACGTATTTTCATGTAAGAAAGGCTAAGTAAAGCTCTTGAAGAACTCAGAGTTGGCAATTCAAGGTCACATGAATAGAGAGGGTGAGATTTTTGCACTCATTCACTCCAGAGAAAATTGATCAAATGCAGGCCTGCTAAATTTAAAATAAGGTGTGATATTGAGAAAATAAGCTTTTGTCTCTAAACAAAAAACTCTCTAAAAAATAAAATCAATGGTTTAATTTCCTTTGCTAAGGCCAACAAAGGCAATGGGTAGAGATTCAGCGAAATTGAGATGTATTTGACATTTAAGTACATCTCAAGATTGTACAGAGTATTGGTAGGAAACTTCCTTGTTTTACATAAACATTGATTTAATCTCTAACAGATATTATTACAAGGCTTTCAGTTTGGGGGAGGTAATTGTGAAAAGGCTGCAGGCAGGACATATTACTTATGTCAGTCTGCTCTGATAGTTCCTGTACTTTCTTTTGTCCCTGTCAGAGAGGGGAGACAGAACTGGAAATACCGCAAGTGTAACAAGGCATTGGAAATCCTACAGTTCCTACACTCTGGTATTTCATTAGTATTTGGGATGAATCCACCTTAAATCTCCTCCTAGGCAGCCTGAAGACGAAGAGCATGAGGCCTGACTCCTTATGAATCATTGCCCTTAATTTTCAGCTATTTATATGAGTGGCTGTTTGGTTTTATAAAAAATTGATAAAATTTATGAAGTAGTCTTGCCTTTCACACTAACAGACTTCACATCTAAAAATCCTTAGGTAACTAGAATGATACTGTTACATACTAGAGGACTTTATTCAAGTACTTTTTAAAGGTGATGGAGAAAACAATGTAATAGGAAAACAAAAATATGAATAAACATAGCAGGTTTTGCCTCCGAGATCATCCGTTTCTTCATAGAAGCACAGACGCTGTTTGCTCTGCCGTAAATTCTTTTAATCAGTTGTGTCTATGAGTGCTCTTTTAACTCTGATTTCTAAAGGAATGAGAAATTATGTACAGTATTGGGGGGGGGGGAAGGGGAAGGAAAGAAAAAACTCTTTCACCAAACTTTGTTTCTACTTTCTACTATTGGTAAGAGCAAAGCATATTAACTTAAGGTTACTTTAAAAAAAGAAATCAGATGGATTCTTAAAAAATATTTGGCATGCAATCAATCTCCAATTAACACATCTCCTCCATTTGGAGGTATAATAATCCCTTTCACCTTCTGCAAAAAGAAAATGATCCAATCTTTATTGTCATGTTTGGCTGATCACGTCCATGAAGTACTTCACTGATTATTGCAATGTTGGAAGAGACATATATGTTGAATACCATACTTGGGACATGCAGAACAGCAGCCTATAAATATGGTTCCTACTCTAATAACCTTTTAACTCACTAAGACGGATTTTCATAAATTGGTTGTCTGCAGCTTAAAAAGGTCAAAATTGTGTATGTTCAAATTTCATGCCAGGAAAACTCTTATTATATTTTTAAAACACTATACACTCTAAAATTATTAAAATTGTTAAATGTTAATCATATGCATTTAATAATTAGGAAATTAACATGCCACACTGCAATTCTCATGCCAAACATTTTCAGATTTTTACTTGCTGAATTTTGTCATAGGTGAGAATTTGTTTCAATTACTTGATTTGCACCTCTCTTCTTAAAACACGTAATGTTTAAATTTACCATACAGATAGAATTTGGATAGGATGACTTCAAAACCAATTTTTTCATAGATAAAGTTTTCTCCACGACATAAAAGAAAGAAAAACTAAGGGCATATTCTGTCTGGGGTATATACACCTTGTTTATTGCTACATATGTCAAATCCTCAAATGCAGGTGGTGTGAGCCCAGGCACGCTGGAAATGGAAACCCAACCTATGAATGATCACGTAATACCAGAGAAGTAATATGAGATACATTACTGCATTAGTACAACCGACCAGAGTAGATTTTTCCATCCGCTCTCTGCATGAACTTTTTGTCTGCCAGTTGTGCCCTACTTTTCTGCAGTTTTATTTATGCTGTTTTGGCACGGGGCTCCTTGCAGAAGACTTCCTGTTTTCCTGTGTACTCCTCTTAGTATCTCGCAAAGAGGTCATCTTGCCTGAGAGCACTCTCCTCCAGCAGAATCTTTTGCTATGGAGGATGGTGCCTGTGTAATGTGGTATTTCTCTTTTCCGACAGGTGGTACTGGGCCATCATAGCCAACCAGGCTGGCCTCAAGCTCTCCAATTTACCTATCTCACCAAAGGACCCGAGTTCATGTCTTATTTCTGCAGAATATCATGTCCTTTCATCCCTGTTCTCTAACAGCAATGCTCTCATTCTTTTCTCTTTGTTTTTTAAGCTCCACTTTCAGCTATTCCATGATTCAGTCTCTTTTTCCATGGGGGACTTGTAAGTCCCTTTCTAGTTTACTACATTTCAGCTTGTGTAACAGACTCAACATGATGGCATGCATCTGATCTCAAAAAGAGAGTTGAGAGTAGATAATTTATTAATTTATTTTCTTATATAAATATAAATACTTTCTCACATGCATAATGAATTGCAGGCTGCAATCCTACATGGAAATGCATCTGTATTACTGAAAATATTATTAACTGAAAGTAACTATACTTTCCTCTTCTCCAGTAAGAGAAAAAAACCCACTATCTAGTCCAGAATTCAGTGATTCAAGAGATGTGAAGGTATAATGAAGATTTGGAGGGGTGAATTTTACTTGTATTTACCCACTTCTTTGTTAAATATGACCATTTCCAAACACAGCACTGTTTTAAGATTTTTCAACAACAAATCCTCTCTCACTTCAGGGGAAGTGAAAACCGGTGGTACTATTTTCAGCAGGGCTGCCTCTGTAAACTCACCAGTCCAACATGCAGGACTACATACAGCAGAGCCAGTCCCACCAGTGCTGTAGTAGTCCTAACCATGAAGCCCAAACTGAGATTTGATACTGTGTTCAGTTTTGGTCCCTGCTATCCAAAGAAAATGGGGACAAGCTGGAGAGAGTCCATAGAAGGGCCACCAAGATGATCAAAAGACTGGGAAGTCTGCCGTATGAGAAAAGGCAGAGGGAATTTGATTTGTTCAGCCTTGAGAAAAGAAGGCTTAGGGGAGACCTTATCACCACGTTTCAGTATTTCAAGCATGGCTACAAAGAAGATGAAGACTCCCTTTTTACAAGGAGTCACATAGGGAAGACCAGGGTTAATGGGTACAAGTTATTCCAGGGAAGATTCTGATTAGACACAAGAGGAAAATTTTTCGCGTTGAGAACAACCAGCCATTGGAATAATCTCCCCAGGGAGTGGTGGATTCCCCAACATTGCACTGTTTTAAGGTTCAGCTGGACAGGGTGCTGGGCCATCTTGTCTAGACCGTGCTTTTGCCAAGAAAGGTTGGATCAGATGATCCCTGAGGTCCCTTCCAACCCGGTATTCTATGATTCTATGATTCAAAATATCCCAACTCAGAGATCATTTAGATCCAAGAATGTGATTTATCATATTTTTAGAGAGTGAGTTCTTGGAACTTTAATGAGCTTCAAATATAGGACAGGACTATGAATCCAACCTCATCATAGACTTTAAGAAACGAAGTTCAGAGGCAGCTCTCCTGTTTGAGTTCATTGCTCTTCCTAAGTGGATAAAATGTTTGGTCTTTACAGCTCACCATTGATACTCTTCTCTAAAATGGGAACAGAAAACTGATACCTTCTTCCAGACCTGACTACTATGAATACAGCTCATGCTGCTTATAAGCAGCAGCTTCCAGAAGCTGTTTAGCCAGTCTTTAAAAGAGATGTCATATTCCCCTCTCAGCTTCCCCAACAGACATATATGGTGATCTACATGTGCGCAATAGGTGGCATATGTACAGCAGATACGTCTGGGGTTATTCTTCCTCCTGTCCCTGCTTTCTGACTGGTTGAAATTAAAAAGTAGAATAATGAGCATCTAATGGCAAATTCCTACGCCTACTCTTTGATGGATCCACTACTGACCCTGTAGCCAACTTAGAAACTTTCAGGAGAGAATGAGCGGCTGCTCTGGGACTAGTTTGGAAATGGATTGGGACTGGAGAGACTCTTGGCCTCATCTCTCAGTACCAGACCTGATATACAAGCAGGTGGAACAAACCCAAACCAGAAAGGGAAGCAAGCCAGGCCAGGAAAAGGACAGGAGAAGCTTATCCAGCCCTGGCAAGGATTCATAGCAGTGGTGGCAAAGTCTCAGTTTAATCCTAACGATTAAATCCTGAAGTCATTCCTTACTTCTTGTTCATGGAAAACATTTTCTAGCAGCAAAAATGCCCAAACAACTCTATTTTTTGGATGAGTAAAAATGATTCCCTGCTGCATTTCTGTGCCACTTTACACATCCAGGATCCAACTAAGTCTTTTTTAGATGCTCTGAGCAGTTTGGTAACAGCTTATTTTTCATCCCATTGATGTGTACCTATGAGCTTTTACTGGCATCAGAAACTAAATTGCTGCTGCAGAAGCTTTTTCTCCTGCTATTTCCAGCTGCAGTGGTAATAGAGAAAAATCTCCTCGGCTGACTGCTGTAGCATGATTTTCAGCCAGTTCTGTGGGCTGCAGGGGTTAGGGGAATTCAGGGAAGTCTATGAACTTGTATGCAGTTATCTGACTCTTACTTGCAAAGTTTTCAAAGTTCATCCATCATCATAATGGATCCTGTGGGATGTTAGCGGACTCTCGGGAACATTAGCCACTTTCCCAATTTCGTAACACTAGGACTGGTGAATATTGTTAGATATTCTAAGACACCATTTGCCAGCCTGAAATGCGATGTTTACATAAATATGTCTGGAACACACAATATGTCCGAGGCACTAAACCAGAAATAACCAAGGGTTTTCAAAGAGCAGCTTAAATACAGGTGTGAGGCAAGCAGTGAATTTTGGCATGCTTTCTTAAATCTGTGTTTGTCTAAGTATATTTATGGTGACGAAGAAGAAGCTGGGACATTTCTGTGAAAAGATGACCATATCTTAACATTCTTCCCAGAAGAATAAATAGTAAAACTTCTGTGTCTCCTGACAGGGACCTGGTATAAGAGCATTCGTAAAATTAACTTTGAAATGCTGGGCGTTGTTTTTCTTTTGCAATTTTTCAGTAGTATGTGCTCCCATCTAGGAAGGTTAATACAGGCATCTGTTTGCTCTTTTTAGATGTACTGATCTATGAAAAGACTTTGTGTGGGAGACGGGCTTTTGTTTGTTTGTTTGTTTGCATTTATTTCAGTGTAAGGGAGGTGAAGGGTATTTTAAAAATAGTGAGTTCCAAATGTGTTGTTCATTTATAAAACTGTTGCTGTGTTTCTTCTTCTTTGAAGCTCTGGGATTTTTCACTTCCCTGATTCTTTGTAGGTTTCCTATTTGCTGCAAATGTCACTTCTATTAACAAAAAAAAAAAAAAGACAGTAAAGACAGTACAAACCACTTTGTCTCACGTGAGACAGAAAGCCAGAGGTGCTGAAAACAGGAAACTGCATAAGAGAGAGAAAGGAAGAGGAAGGGAAATGGATAGCGCTCTGTTTTTTCTAAACTTGAACGACTGTGCTTTTATTCCCCTTTTATTCCCAGTTGGTCATAGATACCAAAGTCATAAATATGCAGATAAGGAAGTAGAGACCACTTTTACCTATAAAATATGAGGCTGTCCCTGAGCCCCTGTCATGAGCTTTGAGTGTAGTGTTACAAAATTGAATCTTTTTTGTAGCACCTGAAGCAACCATTACTGAAGTGAGTGGGATCTGTACACTCACTGACTTTAATTGGAGCTGGATCAGACCCATGAGCCACACCAATTATGTTTCTCCTGGCAGCTAACCTGACATGCTTGTCTGAAAAATGATGTTTTCTCTTTGAAAACAACGCCAACACTTCTGCATTTTGATCCTAACTATAATTATATTCCTTCTCTGGGTTTGTACAGGGCCATCAGCCCTCATAATATATCTGTATATGGGAATATTATTTTTCATTAACAAAACACCATAGACTTGTAAATTATCTGCACTTTACAAAAAACAATTTTACTCACAGGTGTTATGGAGAGTGCAAATTTTGTGAAGTGACAGTCTTCCTTAATAAATACCTTGAGTTGTGCTTTTTTTCAAATAAATTTGTTTTACAGAAATACAAATTATTGAATCAGCAGTGCTGTTTGTTTTATTTTCAGTTGAATCATTTTGCAGATCCTGTTTAGGGTGCAGCCATCTGACAACTAAATCGGTATACTGGAGAGGGCTGCAATGTCTACCAGCAGTTAATGAGGCCTCCTGTAGAATTGGGTCCAACAAACAATAACATGAATCAAGCAGTTTCTTGAGCCAGAGCTACAAAGGTAATAGGTGTCCATTCTTCCTCACACTTTGGCTACTTGAAAATCTTCTGATTTTGGCATTTTTAATAACATGTCTCTGAACATCTCTAGTGACAAACATAAACAGAGGTAACAGAGGAGAAGGTCATGGATAATACCACAGAGTCTTGAAATAAATATATCCTTTTTTTTTTTTCCAGAGGTGCGGAGAAATCTCATTTGATAGTCCTGACCAGAATGCCAAATGTGTTCGCATGCTAGGTAAGGGTAAGAATCTTTTCCTCTTTTGATACAAATATGTGGAAGCAAGTTTAATTGGGGAGTTCCTTTTCAAAAGTACATGACAATGGCCGTGGTGATTCACAACGGCATTTAGATAGCTCATCCACAGGTAGTCCTCATTAATTTATTCTTTATGGTGAATTTTCATTTACTTAAACAAAGTATTTTTTTTCCAGTAGTGCCCATCCACATAGATGAAAATATAGCTGTACCAACACTATATTTGTAATCTCGGAGGTACTCAATTCCAGAACTTCTATTCAAAAGCTTAAAATCTCTGTAATCAAGCTAGATGTTTAAAATCAGCCTGGGGAAAATGTGAACTTCTGTAGACTGCACAGCTTTAATGTAAAGGAACATTTATTTGCTTTGAAAGAAATTATTAATTTCACGAATATATATCAAGTCAGCTGCATCAATCGGCAAAATTTCAATCATTGTGATTTTACAGATTTGTGCCAGAGCAGCACTTTGCCCGTCATTTGTAAAAATTTATATTAACCAGAAGTGTCTATTCTTTGGAAACAATACAGGAATGTTCTGCTGTGTTTCATTAATTTCTGTGACCAATTTTATTGTATTTGCTTGTTTCATCTTCAATGACAGTACTGAAACAGTAACAGCAGGATTAGTGTCACAGTGGAAGACAGGGAATAAGTGTCTAAAAACCTAAAAAATAATGTTTACTCAGAAAAAAATAAATCACAGAACATGAGGATTAGGCTTTAAATGCTGAAGACCTTTCACCTGCCAGGGTTGAGATAAATGTATGCCATAAGTCAGAGCATTGCATCTAATAACACAAAGACTGAAATAGTCACAATTTTAAAAAATGCAACTGGCAATGTCTAGGAACTTAATTCCCATCTGGGTGCATAGCTGTGTCCTGTAATAACAGATTATGTGGTTTGTTGTTTATATTCATTAAATCCTATTGTCACAATAGACTATAATTGCTGCAGAGGAAATCTGTCATGCTTATAATGCACAGATCCCAACAGATGAACTGACACAATGGGCTGTAATGATCTGTTACATCAATGATCCATGGTTAGAGGTTCTTAATGGAACAAGCTGACAGAAAAGATACACTTGTGATCCTTTATCATGACAATTATAATCTACAGCTTAAATAGCATTGACTTCATAATACTGAAGTTCTAAGGAAATTATATCCATGCAAATGTTATTATCCATTAGGCAAAAAAAAAAAAAAAAGCAGGGGGTGAAGGGGTAGTTGAGAACAAAAAAATGACCTGAAGATGAAAGTCTTCTGCACAGGTTGGCCGTTTTTATAACAAGTCAGTCCAAAGTCGGGAGTTTGGCATCATCCTTAATGCAAATGATTCTTTAGGAGCAGTGAGCAGAACAAGAACTCGTTTCCATTACATGTATTATTATCTATGTCTTGTAGTAGATGCATGTGCAAGAATGAGAACATATGCTGTGCTCTGTAAAGAAACTGCTAGGAATGTAAAAATGACTCCAAGGGGTCATGCCAAAGGTGAGACTGGCTTTCAGAGGTTACATCTCTTGTATTTAAAAATATTTCGCCTGCTATTATTATTCTTCAGCGTCTCTAACAAATTAAGCACCGTGGTGTCATATATAATATAGGATATTACATTTCACCCCAAGGTATCCCAAATAATGTGCAGAGCTGAGGTTATTCTAAGTGCAAATGGATATCCCACAACTGGCTCTGTAAGAGGTATGGGAAGTAGAAACTAGCATTACATGGTTGCTCTGAGGGCAGCTACTGGAGAAAATGTTCACTGTCTTGATTTATCACAGACATGTGTGTGGTTCTGGTAGCGCTATAAAGCCAGAGGGTGTCCATTCTGGTACCTCTCTTTTCATACTGAACTCTGTACGGAAGAGCAGGAGCCAGAAATCGTGCAACCTAAAAGGTCTAAGACTTTGTGCTGAATGCGTCATGTAGTGTCCAATTTCAGATTTCACAAGAGAATTGAATTTCCAAGAGAACAAAAGACAAAGCTTGTCACTGATCAATGCAAAGCTGGCATTATAAGATCTGTGGGTGTAACTAGTGAACAAAGCACAACGTGCCTTCAGAGAGGGACATCTTTCTTGACTGCACGGTCTTTGAAATGTGCTGAAACAGTCATGCTGTCATTTACTGTAACAGTGACACAGTGCTGACAGAAATCTAGAGGGCAAGTCCCAGAAACTGCAAGAGGATAATTACTTAGTAAGGAAAGAAACATGGGAGTCTGGAGTACTGACTCTTTCTTCAGGGATCTTTGACGCAAGACTAGTCCATACATGAAACTGTACATTATTGAGCAGTACTCTAAAATGGTAACAGCTGGTTTTGTCAGAAAAGGTCTGTATCTGGTTATACTACTGATTCTGGGTTAGCTTCAAATATAAAGTTTTTTTATGAGTAACCCTAGGCTTGCTACTGTGAGTCCACATTCCTTGAGGTAACATGGATTATGTGGATGAGGTTCTTTTTTATAAAGGTTGAAGAAGAGGGGTTATTCTATTCCTATCTTCCTGCTGGAAAGCAAGAAACAAAGAAATGCCTAAATGTTTCCAATGGCTATAGTGAAAGTAGGTAACTTTTCAATGGACTGACTGGATATCGCTCAGCCTGAGGTTAAAAGTAAAAGAACCAGTTTAATGCCTCATCTTTCAGCATTGAAGTGGTGGATGTTTATAATCCAAGTGTGAAAATTAACTTGAACAACTAAATTAAATGGTAACAGAGCAATGCTTCCTGAGGACATAATAGATAATGACTATGTGCTCTGCCCAGGATATGTTTATTATCAGTGTAATGATGTATAATAAAATACTTAACAGAAAATTATGTTCTCCCTCTTATGCTTTACATTGAGCTTATTTCTCTACACTTCTATATGCTATGCTAGTTAAAGCAACACAACTTTTGTAACTGTCACAGAAGAAAGTCAGTCAGTGGCCCACCTTAGCTTTTTGAGGGAGGAACAGTGTTGAGTTCCTAAATCTATCACAGATTTCTTGAGCCTGGCATTGACTAAGGCTTTAAACCTCCCTGCATGTGTGTTGTCCTTTGAAAAACGGGACGAGAAGTGCTTCCTCAAGTCTTAGGAACAACAAGAATAAATTTGTAAGTACAATGAGAAGCTGAGTTACTATTGTAAAGCAGGTCATAAATATACCACACTGTCAATAAAAGTGTGTTGTTACAGGTTTCTCTTGAATCTCCAAGTCTCTTCAGAGCCACCAGTAGCTCATCAGCAGTTCCAGTGCAAGGTAGAACATCTGCACTGTTCTGCTTAAATTGGAGCTGTTATCCAGTTACTGAGGGCACTTAACCGAGATAAAATTGCTAGATAATGCTGAACTGGATGTCAAAAAGCTTTTGCTTTATGCTACATTCTTGAAGTTAGAACCCTGAGCTCCTCATGCCCTTTATTTATAATGATTTGGACTTGCAAAAACTATAGTTGGCACAAACATTGGGCATATAGCGGGGTACTCACTATGTGTTTTTTAGTCCAGATATTTATATCATGAAGGGCAGAAGGGAACTACCCCTCTCCCTAGAGCACCCGCTGCTGTTTTCAATGGCACAACCTGTGGTTAATTTTCCCCATATGTAGACAGGCAAATTCTGGGCTCAGACATGACACAATGTCATATCATGCAGAGATAATTGGGTTAGTTTGCTGTGAAAATTGCTGGTTGGATGCCTGAGCTAATTAACTCTGCTGGGAAGAATTGCATACTAGCTTGGAAGAGTCCAAAGTTAAGGCAACTTACCTGGTTCTCACATCTTAACTAACTCATCCAAAGCTAACTCTGTAACCTCTACATGGCAGAGCACTGAGTTTTATGAATTTATCCCGGAATGAATAACGTTCACATACCAGGCTCTAGGATTAGTAGAGAAGGGAGAAGTTCTGCCAACTAGAAGAGAAACTTGAGTGTGTAAATAAATACCAGTTTATACAGAACAGATACAGTTATCCTTATATTTGCTGTATAGAAACTAGGCAGCTGCACTCATCATAACACATACAAAATGAAATCATCTCATCAGTTTTAATCTGTTCAACTTTACTGATGACAGTAGAGTAAGGGGGATGGACGATAAAAGCAAATTATCTAGTTTGTTGCTGTAGTAACCAGTCTTCCACTGGCGGATTTGGTCTTTACTCCTTACTGAAACGCTGGGTAGATTTTGAAGAGGTCACGTCTCTTGCTGGACAACTATGCTGACTGCAGAGATTTTTCCAGGGGAAATGTGAATTGTACTCCTTAAGGTGCTAGCTAGTAAGATGAAAACAGAAGCCTTCCAGCCGCCCCATAGCAAACGGCTGAGGTGCTTTCATTTCATTATGGTAAATTCCGCACAGACAGGAATAATGTGGGTGAGTTTTGTTTCCCTTTTGGTGTAGACTTAATCCTTGCAGAAGCAGACAGATGAATCCTTGTTTGGAATAAAAGTAGTTTCCTCACAAATAGCCATTTAAATTCATCCAAGAAAAAAGCAATCCAAAATAAAAAAGGTGGGGGGTGGCACTTTTTTTTTTTTCCTTCCCCAGACTACTAGAACATAACTCTGTTGCTTTGGGGCAACAGACTTTTCCATATTTCAGCACAGAGAGGTGCCTACCTCCCTTCCCCCCTAAAAAAGTGGCTTTGTGGCATACTTCTACCCCTTATTACCTATGGAGAGTTATGGTTAAAGGATTCGGCTTTTGGCCATGAAATGAGTTTCGTGGATCCAACTTCGGTCTTGGTGGCTCTTTGCCCACAGCAGAAAACCACCACACATTTGAACAGAGTTGGCAGCCCCAGCTTAAGAGAGAGGGACATTACTGGAATAACAACTGTGTTGAAAGCCAGGACTGAGGGGCACTGGCAAGGCCCGGCCTGGCTGGCCTCCGCCTTGCGTAACCGCTGAACTCACCTTCACTGGGGGGGAGAAAAAAAGAAATCTATTAAAATCTGCTTTGAGAAACCTAGTCAGGTAAATAACCGTGTAACATAGTAGGGAAAAGGAATATCGAAGAATAGTTAAATGTGTGAATTCGCCCTGAGGCGGAGGGAAAAAAGAAACGAGGCGGCTAGGCAAATGTGTCTGCCCTGGTCAAGCTTTGCGCCTTTGCAAAGCTTTCTGGAGCCCTCACTGACATCATGTGAAATGTGACCCTTTATCTCTTGCACAGGCAAAACTTCTGCTGAAACTGATAGGCATGCCTGAGCAATGTCGTTCTGAATAGCCAAATATACGGACTATTTATATCCCAGTCATTAGAAGACTTACACGTGCACTTGACCTTAAGCAGACTGGGCGTTCTATCTGCGCAAATAACATGACAATAAACACATGAATTAATCTTTGTAAAATGAAGCAATATGCTTGTCGGAAAAAGGCCTAAAATCTACAGTGACTGGCGAGAAATCTACGCTCATTGCTATGCTGCCCATCAGGATTGCTCAGAACTTTATAGCAGTGGGAGGGGGAAGGCTTAGGATGTCTGCTACAAAAAGATAGGTTTCTATTCCATGAGCAGCTTGCAACACAGGATGAAAGGAAGCAGGGTTTTTTCCACTATAAAGCAATGGTGTGAATGCGTACAGAAAGATAAACGCTGTGTCTCTTTTTGATATCTTGTTAACATAGATAAATTCAAGTCTAAACATATAAGCCCACACTATAAGTTTTTCACTTGCATTTTATACGGTAACTGCCAATGAAAGTCTCTCTACAAACAATTTATTCTGTTGAGAACAGTATAATGTAGATAAGAACTCCGGAACTGTAGTTCTTCCCCAGTTGAGTAGACAAAAAGAAGAGATTTTAAGTAACTTCTAATAATTTTTTTTCTAAAATATCATTCCCGTATATTAACACACTTCAAAAATAAGACTCAACTCCAGATCTAACCATTATGCTTGTGAACACATTTAAAAATTGATACCTCTGAGACTTTGCCGTCATCAAAACAGAGGCTTGTTGCTCCTTCATGTCACTTAAGACCTCCTCCCCAAGTCGACTGTCTCGTCCTGAAACACAATATTTTCTAAATCTCACACTTTCTTCAAGAATGCTCTTGATTTGTTTGCCATAGTGGTAGAGAGGAGGCTAACGACTGGGTGCATCACGCCATGGAAGTCCCCAGTCAAGATGCCAGGCTGCCTACATTTGACTGTAGTTTGGAGACAGAAAGTGGCAAACCAGCGGGCACAAGGGCACAACAGAAACTTCTTTCTCAAGGAATTTACAGTGTACACACACCGTCCTTGTTCCACTTCATCACTGTGTTATGGTTTCATGCTAAACAAGTAGGGACTCTTTGTCTTTACTATCACGACGTTTGTGTCCAAAACCACCAAGAACATAAATATCAAAACCATCTTCTACTTTCATGACTATCTGATTAATTTGGTTAACAAACCATAAAAAGATAAAATAAATTTAAAAACCCGACGCCCTTAGTATATTTTAAGGAGCCGTTTTCTAATACCATCTTATTATTGCAGTAATTTTGATTTAATTACTATTTTAGGTAATTATATAGCCTGGTAGCTGAGTGACAGTGACCACCTGTTTATCCTGTTCTGTCCTGTAAATCAGGTCAGACTGAAACCACTTGTCTTGAAGTATTCTGACTCTCAGAAGGGTGCTCAAGGAGAAGAAAACTGGCAGTGGCATTTTGAGCAGGCATGTAAAACACTTTTCTAAGTGTAATTTCTGGTTGTTGTTTTTCCTATCACTTAAACATTAACTTGAACCACATATAGTTTCATCCTATGTCTGAGCTTGGTGCAGGAAAGAAATGGGAGTGTCAGGGGGACTTAGAGGGAACACAATAATGAGGATTTGACACCACCTATATGATGTAAACACACCATGATGGTTTTGTCTAGAAGAAATAGTTACTGTGTTGCCCACATCTACAAAAGCCATTCATTGGGACCACGGGATCCAGTTGAGATACCAAAACTCAAGAGATTATTAAAAAGTCCCCTCTCCCCCGACTAAAAATACCCCAAACCCCTGACTCTTCAGCTTCTCTTTCTATCAAAAAGACTTTTTGCCTTGTCTGAGAATCTCACCACATGTTCTAGAAAAAACAGAGGTTTGTAAGTTCTATCCAGCAGTTGCACTCAACACATGGCTACAAATACTAGCAAATTTATGCAGTGTGATGCCAAGAAGTACCAAACTTTTTGTCCAAAGCATGCTGCAGACAGGAGGGTGGCATTCTGCTACCCATTTCTATAAAAATCTAGTGAAATTTTAAACTTTGAATTCTGGGCTTTCAGCACCCTTAAGTAGTTAAAACCTGCAGCACCCACTTTTTTCTCACCCACCAAACTAAAGGCAACACTTGTTGGGGTTAGGTGCTCGCTGTTCCACCTATTGACCCTGCACAAGGAGAAATGCTGGGTATGGCTCCGGAAAGATAACAAATAGGCCTTGCACCCCATCCGGGGGAGCACACACATGTAAGGCAAGGACAATTCTGAGTTTTATTTCCCAGACCTTTCCTTTTATATTCTTTTTTTTAATTTTTTTAACTAGTCACTTCTTAGATAAAGCAGAGAAACAGTTGCTTGATTGATTTACTGAGATGATCTCATATCTTATTACATGGTATTTGTCACATGAGTTATTGCTGACCCCCTGTTGGAAAAAAGATTTCAAGTGCCTATTCAGTCTGCTGCCTCACAGTTTGATTTTTCCTCGTGCCTAACCTCGTGCCTAAACATGGACTGCATTCACGTAATTTCCCGTCTTTTTTGTCCAAACTGGAGTGAGTGGGATGTGTTCACCCAAAGTACTTGCTGTACAGAAAATTGCTGTGACTACCCATACTGTTGTAATAATGCTCTCTCAAAAAACAGGGGGGGAAGAGCAATTATTAGATCTATTAATGGGACCAAATTGGAGAAGAAAACACTTATCCACAGTTTTACAGCCATCCAGCCCTTAATGATAGCATAAGTATAATAAAATCTCCAGATGTAAAATCTCCAAACTTAGTTTGAAATAGTTCAAATTTATATTTTGTGGTTTGAGCTCATCTCTAGCACTTAACCTTTGTTTCTTTAATTATTGCTTGGTGATACCTTGCAATTTCACAATCTCTGCAATTTCCTATAGATTACCATGTAGCTACCCTCAGTAAGGGTGATTTATGTCTGAGAAAGCTTTCAAACACTCAGCTCCTGGTTGTAAATGTTCATAAAATTCTCAGGTTAAGAATGCATTTTCCTACATTCTTCTCTGCTCTGTGTTGTAAAGGATGTCTCATTGTATTCTGGAGCTAAATGTTTTTGCTGTTCTGAAATGTTGTTAATAATTTTACCATTCTTACTGAGAAATGGGAATATATTATTTGTAGGATTACAAACGTAGGTATACTTTTAGTATAAAAAAGAAAAACCCTCAAAATCAAAATCAAACCCCTGCTGTTCTTTGGCCTTGCTAGCTGGGCAACAAGCTTTCCTTCATGGCTTTAGCTTCCTTTTTCTTTTTTTTATATATTATAATTTCTAATGATAACCTGTTGTTTTCTTGTATGTCTCATACTTCTTTAAAGCATCCAGTTTGATCTCTTAGGTCATCCCTTGATCATCAAACTACTTAAGCATGTATTTACATATTTTTACTGAAGCCAAAAAATGCGTAGGCTGAAATATGTTCCCGTGCCAGGGTCAGTCACGGTGTCTGGCACTGTGCATGTTCAAGCCCTCATCTGATCCAAATACTTGAGGCTCTGTGCTTATGAAATCGTGGAGTGTGACTATGAATATTGGTAGTAAATGACGGGAACTCGATTTAGCAACAAGAAACGGAATTTCTGAATCTCAAATAGCCATGTCAAGAGATACTGTATTTCTTACAGAAAAGTTCTGAGTGCTCCTACTGGATTTCCCTTACAGGGCATTCCTCTCACTCTGCAGATGAAATATTGCTGAAGATGGGATGCTATTTATCTCACAGAATGTCTGTAGATGCATGTACAGAAAAAAAAATTTTTAAAGTTTAGAGCCGTCATCTAATCTTCCCTTTCATAGTTGAAAAGAATGAGAAACAGGTATTTCCTTAAGACTCAGCTCATTGCAAAACAGACATCTAAAACTGGTCTGAGGAACCCTACTCAGAAAGTGCCTTTTTCTCCCTGTTGATTGCTAAGGAAGCTGAAGTGTGGATGCGAGCAGTTGGAGCAGATTAATCTTACTCCTGGAGTACAGACATTGCTTTTCATGGTGTTCAAAGCTCTCAACTTTAAAGTATGGAGGATAATAGAAAATCAGGCTAATCAACCTCATCTGTAAGATAACTTATTGGTTTTTAATATAAGAGCAATTTCTAAGTTTTCAGCATATTTGTAGTAATGTAGATAGCAAATTATTTTTATTAATTGAATTCTTTCCCTCATTCCCTTTGTGAAGTCTTAATTTCTCTCTCTCGCCTTGTGACATAGCTGCAGGAGCCTTTCTGACATCTGAATAGCTCCTAATTTTAGTTGGATAAAGTAAATTGAAAGCATGATAAAAGGTTTTTCAGATACTTAAGGGGTCCATATTGGCCTGATGATCACAATGTCCTGTGGGTAGAAAATTTGACTGTATCATTAAATGTTTGTATACGAAGACTAAATTCGGCCATTAATATGTGAAATATGGTTTTGGTTTTCATAACATTTTAAATACACATTTCATCCCATGGTAAAATATTTAAGGTGGATACTCTATAGCCTCTCCTTGTAAAGAGTATGCCTACGTTAGTATTTTAGGTCAGATCAGGAGCATGTTTTTGAGATACTATCCCAAGTTACTGCAAACTTTGATTTGCATTGTGGAGCAGTCTCAGAATAGACAAACTGGATTACTTTCACATGAAACAGAGCAAGCCATGTGCTCTGGGAGCACCTCTAACGCATTCTAGCTGCTACTAGACATTTAGCACAGAGGGTGCTAATGACAGAAACTCAGAAATACTGGCATCATATACTTTATTAGTATATATTTCTTAGAAGAAAGCACGGACTAATGGCCTAGAACTGACTTCTCCACCTGAAAATAGTGTAATAAACCAACATCAGAATTGTATAACATTATCTTAACAAAAAGCGTATTACCATGCTGACAGAAGTTATAGTTATTTACAGTGTCTTTCGGCCAGTTAGATAACAGATATGTTATGTTAGCCCATAAATGTAAAAATAGCCCATACAGATATAAGTACTTTCTTCTTATTGTTAGTTTCGCTACCAAATACTGTATGAAATCTTGAACATCATCTTAAAAAGAAGCTTGTGCGTTTTCAGTCCATGAGCTGTATTTCAGGTTTACACAAAAGTAGGAAGACAAATTTATAGTTAAGGTACCTGACTGGGCACTTCATCAAGTCCCAGAATGTGCTCTGGCACTTTGATCATTGAGACAGGAGTTTGTCAAGAGACAGGCCAATGCTTGTCGAAGAAAAAGATGGAAATTTTACATCCCTCAGCTCTAACTGCCCTGCAAAGATTTTCTAATGGAACTTAATTTCTTTACCTATTGGTTTCCAGCGTTTTATATTTACAGACTGACATCGGTATCCGCCATACAGCAAAACCATTATTTTAAACTGGTATTATTTTGCTTTGCTTTGGAAGCTTCAAGTAGAGTTGCCAATGCACCCAGCCAGTCTGTGAATATTAACTAAAATCGCCACAAGATTGCTCCTGTGGAAGGAGTTGTAAGAACGTGAAAGTAAGCTAAGGGGTAGCATAAATGATTCGAGTCCCCAGTTAGGAGCTACATGGTGTAGCAACAGCAGCAGTCACTGACAGAGCTCTGTTGGAAAGGGAAGATGAATGGCAGATGCTCCATTGTAATTTCTTGCTATCAGCAGAGCGCGTAATAACAGGCATTAATCCACTGGTTTAATCAGAGGTAATAATGTGTCCAGGGAGCTACCACTTCTAAGGCGCAAGTGCAATTGCTGTCATTGTACATTTGTCCTAGAGGGCTCTTTAGGCAAGTGCATGTCATAATATTTTAGGAGCCAAAAGAATCCGAGTTCATGTGACTTCAATTATCAACATATTTCCCTTTTCTTAAAAAGAAGGAATGAAGCGTCATAAATCATGATGTCTAATCTCATTTACTTTCTGTTGTTTGAGAACAACACTCAGGGCTTTTGAAGTCTGTGTATTATTTGTTTCATGGGGAAAAATGACATTATAATAACCCTCAGAACAGCTTAGAGAGAAAATTCTGTTGGTTTTGGATATTTTAATTTTAATCCAATCCAGTTTCTCTGTGCCATGAAGGAATCTGTGTTTGGTTTAGGCAGAACCATCTTAGATACCACAGTTGCTTCAAATTGTGCAGCTCATTGAGACAAAACAAAAAGTCTCTTGATAATTGATGACTGAATAAACAAAGAGGAAACTGGAGGCAGATGTGTGCTGGAAAGCTTTCTGAAATCCTAGGATGGGATGGGGGAGAGTTTGATTTTGATTTTAATCAGAAGCACCACAATTCTCTCTTCACCCTGATCATTTCCTACTTGACATTTTTTGTTCCTAATCTTTGTTGGGGGAGGGTGTCGCTGATGTTTAATTTTAAGTGAATTTCCAGTAGTAAATCTAGAAAGGTTTTAGGCTGGCAGCTGTGCAGCCTCAAGCCCTCCCTCTGCAAAACAGGCTCTGAAGAGGGAACAGCATAAATCCCTCCAACACTGTCCTGCCAGAAAGCTTCTTCCTCGACATGGAAAGATCATCTGCAGGAATTACTGAGCTACTAGCACCTTTGCCCATCTGTTTTTTATATTCTTGCAGAAGCTGCCTCAAGAGTAACAAGATGTGCTGCAGGATCCCTTATTATGGGCACGTTTAACTCCCTCGGTAGGAGCTACACCAGAAGTACAGGTTCACGTAGGCAGAGCCCATCATTCAGCTCCTGTCTTTATTTCTTCTGCTGCTACGCCTGCTTCTCTTCTATGCAAAAACTTGCCTGCCTTTGATAACAAGTGTGCATCTAAGCTGGCTGGAAAAATAGCTTCCTTAGAAATGTGTGACAAAAATTGTCTTCCTGAAATTAGATCCTGTAATTACATTTCGGTAAAAGATGAAAACTTGAGACCCAAATCCAATAATTTTTAGTGGAAAACCTTTGGCTGCTAACAAGCTTTAGATTCAGAAAAGCTGCTGCAGCATTTTACAGGCACAGTCGTTGAAGGTCTGTACACTTCAGTCTTTTACGCGGGGTGTGCATCACTGTGTCTCTCACTGAGTTACTCCAGCATATGACAGGAGTCCCTGGTGACACCTCACAGCCGGTTCAGTTTGCCTGAGTAACCTCAGTCACAGAGGAGAATGGGATAATGAGACAGACAGACTGAGTCTCACCTGAGGAATTCCTATATCATCTTTGCATCAAATATTTCCAGATGGAAACTGAAATTTTGTTTGTGGGAGAAAATGAGCACTAAATTGCTCTAACAAATAGAAACAATCTCTGTGGAATTCACAAACTTTTTGATAAAAGTATTTCATAGCCAAAACTCCAGTTTTCTACCATGTTTCTCAATCCAGCTTATTCACTTAGAGCTAATAACTAACATCTCTACCCATTTGCAGTGACCCTGTTTTGTGGTGACAACTTTCCTGACATAAAGTAAGATGGAGCTGGGTTAGCACATGGACTTGGATGACATAATGGGAGCGATGGAACTGATGTAGAAAGTGCCTATGCCAACTGTAGATCAGTGCTTGTGTGTAGCTTGTGAGAGTGTCCTGCTGCTGGAGGAGCCATCTGCTTGACAAGATATAAAACTCTGCTCTTAACTAACACCCTCTGCTCACTGATGATCCTGTGCCATCTCTTTCATAAGAGCAGTTATTATGGTACTCTAAAAAAGGACTTCTTCGGTTGTAAAATAAGTAAGTCAGTCTTTTATTCCCTTTAATTGTTGGCGCAATGTGTAGCAACACATTGCTCTAAATTGGATTTAATTGTGCAAGGGACAGGAATGAAGGAGGGGTTTAGTCATCCTCCTCCGTCTCAGGTTGGCCGATGCAACACCTGCTCCCACGTTCCAGGCTGCTTTCTCCCATGAGTGCTGGTGTACAAACTTGCCAGTTACCCTTTGACTATAACAAAAAAAAAAAAAACCAAAACAAAACAAAACACCAAACAAACCAAACCCACCTGGTTTTAATCAAGTTTGCCAAAGCCAGGTCATCAAAACAAGCGCGTCTCTCTTTCTGTCTACATCTGTAGTTTTCTGTCTGCATTCTCCCTGTCTTCATAAAGCTACCCTAACACGTTGGTTGGTGTGTAATATAAGGCAAGTTATTTGTAATTTCTTCTAGGCAAAATATCACAGCAATTTGTATCTGAGTCTCAGAGTGCCTGAGAAGTGCAAATGTCAATTCAAAGAGGGAACTCAAATATGTATCCGCTAAATAAAGTAGCAACACTGGAACAGGGAATTGGCAGGTTTTGTCTTCTACAGTTATGAAGTATTCAAACAGTCACTCCAGTCCCAGTGGGGCTTCGAAAGCATCTGGATGTAGCTTATCAGCCAATTAGAAAAAGAACATGAACAAACTAATGACAAACAGTCCCTGTTCACTTGAGGACTCTCATTCTTGCATTTGATTTGCCTCACAAGCACCTGACCAACTGTTAAACCACAGAGAGCTACTGTAAACCTAGTTTAAATTTTTTAAAAAAATCTTAAATTAAAAAAGACTGACCTTAAAAGGCAAAAATAAATTGAATTTTAAAATTACAGCATAATCTGCTCCAATTAAAATCCCACACTACTGAAGAAGAGCTCCTACACTGTGGTCTGTGAACCAGGAGTCCCCACAAAAAGCCATGTAACAAAAACCAAGGGCAGGCTGTGAAGCATAGCCAAGATCCCCGTTCTCTCTCATCCTAGATGAATGTCATAACCATTACACTACAAAGCCATTTCAGTCTTGCAGACACATACACAACGAACCTTGAATTCTTTTCCGCATAGATAGACTGTTCATGCTCAGCACACCTAACACTGCAGGCAAGGCATTCTGCTGGGAGCCGCCAGCTGTGGAAGAAGCTTTCCCCCCGGCAGACAAGGACGTTCAATCTGTCGACCCCTCCCCACAATTTTATGGACAACCCATGTAAGCGCTCAACTGCTATATAAGTTCCATGTGTAGTTTTATCATTATATAGAGAAAGGGCACTTCTTTTTCTCCTGGTCCTATTTTGTAATGGTCAGCACTAGAGCTTGCGTTGAGCTGCACCCTGTACCTGGCACATGCTGAGAATGCCGACTGGAGTGAAAACAAGGGGACTCTAGTAGATGAAAGCTTCATATGAGGATGAAAATAGGATGGAAACATGAAAGCAGCACTGGCTTCTGAGCTCTGCCCCAATCTGAGGTGCTTTTGAGCATGCTCACGCTCAGATCTTTCAGACACCGACTGGCTTTTAAGGTTAAAAAGCAAGTAAGCAAAGCAAGGGATTTGCAACAGGCGCAGTGTTGAAGCATTTTCAATGTCAAACAAAAGCTAAGTGGGAGTTTTCAGGGTCTTACCCTTGGATTTAAGCACAAAATCCTAGTTGGAATCCCTAAATCCCGTTTCAGGAACATTTTTTGGATCTAGTCCTTAACATCTCGATGACCTATGCCATGTTCTCACTGTCAGTAAGAAACAGACTGATAAGTCTCATCTGTGATACCCATGCATAGCAGCTGTAGGCTGCTTCTAATCATCAACATTCTTTAATTATTAATAAAAGTTTTATTAGGCATGAGTCAAAAGCTTCTCTTTTTTCTGGCAAAGGGCTGGGAAGATAATTTTTCTTTCTAACAGTAGACGTTTTTAAAGCAATAACCCAAAATTTAAACCAGATTTAAAACAGATTTAAATATATTAAATGCAAATCCCCATTATCATTAACACATTATATAGCTAAGTTGCTAAATACATAATATATCAAATAGCTATTTCTATTAAAGAGTATTTCTTAAAGAAATTATTATTAATAATTTTTTATTATTAATAATATTATTATTATTGAAGAGTATTACAATTCTGTAATGACATTCATGCCTTGTTTTTCTGTCTTATAGAGACTGTTCTTATTCTAACACAGTATGAGATGTTACTGTACAAACTTCATTCATGTTACCTTCTCATCTATTCTTAGGCAGCATTTTAATGATAACACCCGTTGTTCCAATAACAATTTTCAGTCTTTATTGCTTATGGGATCTAAGGCTAATCAGAAATGTAATGCTTCACTGTGTTTGAGAGTGATTGATTCCAGTACATAAAAGACATTTTTTTTTCCCAGTGCAAGACATTTCTGTCTTTGTACTTTGCAACTACTGGCATTAATATGAACCTGGAAAGAAATCGGTGCAAATCAGAAATATGCATTGAAGATTTCCTCTATGTATTTGCTGCTTTGTCTCTCACAGGAGAGACTGCCCCTGCATTCCCCAGCTACATTATCACACACTATAAAGGAGAAAGTGCAATGAATGCAGTTGGTTTATTCCCCCCAGGAGTTCCCGCTGGTAGAGTATGTCAAAGTACTCCCAGCCGTCAGTCTGTCAGGTCTGCTCGGATGTTTTGGAAGACAGCGTGCTCTGAATGTGAATGTAACAATAGCAGGCTGATTTTTCAGCAGCCAGCACTGATAACTCTGATAAACAGTCTTCTTGAGGTAAGAAGTGACGCATATCAGAGGTTCCTGCCTTAGACGCCAAGGTTATTCGTCATGTAATTGGATATTGTTGGAGAAAACCATAATTATCCCAGATTTAAAGGCATAAGGCCATCTAGTTGATAATATGTGGTCAAAGATAATCATTCGCTGCTGAATCCACTTTAATCTTTCCTATTCATTTACTTTGAAGAGATGTGACCTCACCAGGTCGTACTTAAACAAAGCTGTGACTTACTGGCTTCGTGATTATTGTTAAATTATAGACCTGGCGCGCTTGTAATTTCATTGCTGTGGTAGGGTAAAACTTATACTCTCCTAATTCAGAAGTCTAGGAAGTTATCAGTTGACAGAAGTGAGGAACACATGCATCCCCCAGCAGATGCAGAGCTCTAGCTCTGGCTCCAGCCAGCAGAGAGCAGCTGTAGTGAATATCCGCTATTTCCGTCAAGTTCTGCCTATTTGACCCTACAAGCGCAATAAAAATTCCAGCTCACATACAGGTGGGGTCCATCATTAACCGTGCCTGAATTTGCCACTTTCTGATGACCCTGGGCTGCCCAAATGATGGAAAACCTCACAAGATCTAGGAAGTCTGCTACTCCTGTCCTCACTTACCCCCTGTCCCTGCTTCTGCTCTCTGGCTGCTCCGCCGTTCCCCTGCTGAAATTATGTTACAGCTGGATCCCAGCAGTCCTAATCATTCCCTTGGAACTGTAACGGGAGTTTTTATCACATCGCCCATTGAGTGACCCAGGAGATTCTAGGAAGTAGCTGGCTCAGCCGCCCGAGTGTGCTGAGGCAATTAGTCATCTGGGGGGCTATCTTCTGCTTCCAGGAAGCCAAGGACTATCACATCACAACAGGTTTTAGCTCCTGCCCCCAGGGAAACAAGCACATGAAAGCTCACAAAGTTATACCAAACAAAGTAATGCCTCTGGCTTGGGCCAGCTGCAGATCCCAGCAGCCTTTTCCCTCACATCTTTTGGCACCAGAAAATTGATAAACTGTTCCTCCTTCAGTGCTTTGCTCAGTCCTGTGATAGGAAGTCAGATTCCCTGCCGTGCTACCTCTCTCTTTCATATGCTAACGCACGCTTTTGTGTTTCTTATTACAAACATCCCCAAACCATCCATATAAGCATTACAAAACCTTCATGTAAATACTATATGCTGCCTTTAAAGACAATTTTTTGTTTGAACAGCCTCTTGGTTGCTCATTTACTTTTTTCATATTCTTAGCATGGTAACCATACATTACAATACTTTCTTCCCTAAAGGCTGCACAAATAAATGAGGCTTTGGCTTTTCTCCAGATATTTTCCCATTGTTAACAGGAATATCTGTTTTTAGACCCTTTCCCGTTTTTCCGTAAAGGTAGCCTTATCTTCTTGATCCATCAGTAACAGTTCGTTACCGATGTGGAACTCAGGCTCTTTGAGGTAGCCTTTCCTGTAATTACTGTTTCTGTCATTAATTGTCCCCTGAAACTTGGGCTATCTAAAAGGAATTTGAGGTAATTCCTTAGGCTTATATAGGGGAAAAAAAAAATCTACCAGAGTTCTTTGGAGGTATTTAATTTTGTTGTCTTATCATTATGAAATAGCTGTTAATGTTTGTAAGCTCTTTCCCATCATAGGCTGCATATGGAAATAGATGACCCTGGCTGAAGCTCTAGATTGCTTTTGATGAGTAAAATGGGAAAAAGTTCATAAGAGACTTGTACTGAGCCAAAATATCAAGACTCATATAGATCCTAGGCTTGTTTAGTCATGTTTTATGCATAGATCCAACATATTAAATAAATTTCCAAAAGAAATTATGGAGCTTTATAATAAAAAATCTCCTAGTTCTGACACCTTTGACTATATTGTCCCACTCCATTAAATTACTGCTTCAGAAGGAATTTCAACTAGGAAAAGGAAAGAAGGCAGGAGGCAATGAGTAATAGAAAGGCACTGGCTGAAGTGCTGAAGTGGCTGAAGAGTACAAATGAGGAATCTCAGCTCTAAGCAACAATTTAAATTGCACAATACTGAGAGTGGTAAATGCTCTTCACAGATAGCACATAGCATCACTGCGCTTTCTCCTTACCTCTTTTGTACCCTTATATGTCCACAGTAAGAATGTTTATATCTGAGGCTTCCTGACAGTCAACAGAAAGACAAAGGCATTTTGAGAGCTATTTCAAACGAGCTATTTCTGTTGGTCAACTAGAAGGGACCCAGGGATGACTACTGTGTCCAATTCTGGAGCCCTTGCTACAAGAAAGATATGGACATGCTGGAATGCGTCCAGAGAAAGGCCACGAGCATGATCAGTGGGCTGGAGCACCTCTCCTGTGAGGACAGACTGAGAGAGTTGGGGTTGTTCAGTCTGGAGAAAAGAAGGCTCCGAGGAGGCCTTATAGTGGCCTACCAGTATCTTAAGGGGGCCTACAAGAAAGCTGGTGAGGGACTTTTTAGGATGTCAGGTAATGGTAGGACTAGAGGGAATGGATTAAAACTAGAGATGCGATGATTCAGACTGGACGTTAGGAGGAAGTTCTTCACTATGAGAGTGGTGAGACACTGGAACAGGTTGCCCAGAGAGGTGGTGGAAGCCCCATCCCTGGAAGTTTTTAAGGCCAGGCTGGATGGGGCCCTGAGCGACCTGATCTAGTGGGAGGTGTCCCTGCCCATGGCAGGAGGGTTGGAACTAGATGATGTTTAAGGTCCCTTCCAACCCTAACAATTCTATGATTCTATGACAAGCTCAAGAGTTTCCTCCTCTGTGGGGAGGAATAATAATAATAGAGGGTAATAAGAGAGAGTAATAAGACTTTGAGAGGGTTCACATGTATGAAGAATCAGATGTCCAAGACACTTGTCACTTTTCTGCTCAAAACCTTCTGATGCCCTCCTCCTGAGGAGTCATGTTTAAAAACAGCATGTTCTGGTTATAGAATAATTAAGGAAATTTTAAAGCACTTGATTGCAACTGGTGTCCAGCCTTTATTCATAAAAAATTATCGCAGGTAATTCAGCCAGAGGCATAGAGAGGAAGTTGCACATTGCCTGATATTTATGGGTTTAATTCTCAATGTCCCACATGTGTGGGAGTGCGTGTGTTTGCCTTGTCTTTCTATGTCTGTGCACATACCTACTCCACATAAATGAGCATTAGTGGGAGTGGGTGTTTTCCAGAAAACATACAATGCTCGTTGTGCAGTACTAAGCAAATGCAAGGTACAATATTATGTATGTAAAAGGCATTTTACATGGTATATTAGAGAAAAATCACTAAATTGGACATGCTTCATGAATGCAGAGAACATTCCATGACATGGGAGGAATTAGTCCAGCCAAGAAACATGATACCACATATGTAAAAAGGAAATTTGGCTCTTCAAGGAACGAGCTCAGCTATTATATCTTTTCCATCATAACTTAAAACCTCAGGGTATGATTTTATGATACCAACGTGCAACATATTAAAAAGATATCCTTCTTAGATGTATGATACTTATTCATTAGTTCCTGAAAATCAATTCATTTTAGATGCTTCTAACTGGATTGTCTGGAATCAGGACACCCAAATCAGCAGTCCTCTTAGAAACCTGCTGCTTCTAGGTTTTAAAATATACTGATTCATAATGGAAAGGGATTTAATTCATTTAAATGCTTTTTAGTGTGGCACAATTGGAGGACTTTTATATAAATTCTTGGCAAAATTTATCAACAAAACGAACCAAATGTCTTCTGTAATTGGGATAACAGCCTATGTCAAAGAAATACTTGGAAATTGAGAATGACAACGTTCCAAATTCTATTACTACACATCAGTTCTGCTCAGGAACGAGACACTGTTACTTTCAGATGGGATGGGAAGATCTTCCCACCCAAGGCCACACACAGCCGGAGCAGAAAAATCACATACAGGAATTTCTGCCTCCCTTTCTTATTGTTTCACAGCTCTTCATACCGTTCAGCTCATGCTGAAAAGCATTTAAGTGCTATCTCCTCTCAGCGATACACATTCCTCCGCTCAGCGTGCAGATCAAACTGGCTTGCCTCCATGCCAGCAACACTTTTTCAGTATTTAGGTGGAAAGGCAAGGACCTGTTGCAGCTGATTTCAGTGCCGCAGCACGCAGCGCTGGCGATAGGCCAGGCAGGGCAATTTCTGACAGCGTGAGCAGACCTGGCTTCCAGAGCATCTCGGCCTCCAGCCGGGCCCACGGCTCTGCCCGACGTGGGCCAGGCTGCAAGTGTGGGCTGTGGCCGCCAGCTGTAACCATTCAGTGGAACCATCAGTCACAGCAGGGATGAAATAAAAGATGAATTGGTAAGCACTATTCCCTGTGTTAAATTAAGGGAAATTACTTGTCCCAAACAATATGAGGGATAAAGTAACTGAGGCCTTTGTTACTTGTGGCTGTGAAAGATGATTCTTAGAATTGGTCCTTATCTCTCTTTTCTCATCAGAATTGATCGTTATCCCACTTTTCTGACCAAAATATTGTTTTGGCCACAACACTGTTTTAAATTTTCCCTCATAACATATTCAAGTTACATAGATACAAACAGCATTTATATCCAGCCCTTTTCAGTAGTGTTCACACTTCAGGCATGGGTGAACAGCAGAGCTTGTAGCCATTACCTTAGTTTGCAACCGTCCTCTCACCTAATAGCCCAGATATTATTGTCAAGACAACACAAATAATAAAAGAAAAAAACATGTTCAAAAGTGTATGGGGAAAAAAATCTTTTAAATACTTCTTCAGAATAAAAGCAACTGCAGATGCAAGACACTTTTTTGTCAATTGGACTGGACAATAATATAGCTGGACATATCTTAACACCTCTTGAACATTGCTGTGGACTTCAGAAGTGGTTGCCAGTACTCCGTCCCTGCCCACAGCTGGCCCGGGGGAAAGCTGCTCACACGTCCTGCAAACTGAGACGCTCCGGCCTGGAGGTCAGCTGGGGAGAAAGCACTTTGCAAGGTCATGCAGGGCTGCCAGCGCTACCTGGCATGACTCATAGGCATTGCAAAGTGATGAACTCCTACTCGACTCTCTGAAAAAAAAACCACCACCGTTTCTGAACCTGGCTAACAGTGTTAACATTTCAACATGTATTTGTTATTTGTACTGTCTTGCCAATTACACTTGAAGCCTGAGGGTGACCAGATAGCTATAAATCTTGCTAGCCCAGAATAACCATGTTTGAGACCAGATTCTTAAAAATAAATGTAAGTATCTAAGAAGAGGTATAAGGGCTCTGTTACTACAGTATGCTGAAGGTTCATTAATCCTAACATTTATGGTTTCTTTCTTTCTTTGAAGAAAGGTAACGCTATTCCCATATTAGCCATAAGAAAACAGTTACGGCTATACAATGTGCAGGTATAAGACGATACGAGCCACTTACTTAGTTATGGTTTCCTAATGAACCAACATTATCCAGTGCAGCACGGGGCTTTTGCAGCTTACATCTCTGGACTTCTTCCCAGATAAATCAGGGGGCAACAGAGAAAGGAGAAGTAGGATCCAGATCTCATCCCAGCCCTGAGTTGTCTCACATCGCCAGCCCTGGAAACAGGAGAAACTCCTGAGTTTAGGCAGCTTAGACACAGCTGAGGTGATTGAAACTCATTTCTTAGTATCACACAGGCAATGTGATAGACCAGGGACCTTAATTTGTATCTGTTCAGAAAAGAAGAACACTACTTGTTAAGAGTACGCATAATGCGTGGCATATCTTTTGGATACTCCTGAGCTGACATCTGTAGAGATATACGACCATTACAAAATCAGTTCATTTTCCTTTATTTTCCCACAAGGCCTGTATAAAGGAGAGGGGAACGGGGTGAATGTCATTAATACAGTGAAACCCCATAAATAAGAATAGATATTGTGAAAACTGCTGAAAACAAGACTGGTTTAGTTATTTGTTTAACTTATGAATATTCATACAGCCATTATCATAGCTGTTTTCTGGAGCTTCAAAGTCTGAATTTGCAAAATCTATACTTTTCAAGCAAT